>NC_071998.2:88217339-88842339 GCF_028885655.2 Pongo abelii | reverse complement strand
CCCGGCCTCATTTCTTTTAAAAATGTATTTTAATATTTTTAATTGTGGTGGAAAACATGTCACGTGAAATTTACCATCTTAACCATTTTAAGTGTGCAGTTCAGTAGTGTTAACTGTATTCACATTGTTGTGCAGCAGAGCTCTAGAACTTCTTCATCTTGCAAAACAGACTTTATACCAATTAAACGACTCCCCATCTCACCACCCCTCCTAACCATCATTCTACTTTGTGTTTCTTCTGTTCTTTTTCCCTTTTGGGGCCTTTGTTTCTTTTCCTTTATCTCTCCCTTTTCTTCCCCTCCCTCTCTCCTTCTCTCTTTCACTTCTATAAAACCTAATGGTCCCGCTGCACACTGGGCAGCCCTCTCCAGCCTCTGCCTGGGCTGGGCCAGTAGGCCTGTCAGCAAGGCTGTTAGAGTTTAGTGAATCATCATTCTTACCTGATGTGTCAGGGCCAGTGGGAGGCCCCTGGAAGCCTCACTTGGCTTTTCACTGGTACGCAAACACGTCCAGCAAGAAACTTCTGCCAGGAAGAGTTAATTAGGAGAGAGGCCCTGACTCCCCCAGAGTAAGAGGGTCGGCCTGGGAACCCCTTTCTTCCCTGGGCCTTCTCCAGCCCTGGGGCTCCCCTTCTAGACGGTAGAAGACAGCCACGATGATGCTGATGGGGATGATAACTTGGACTGACACAAAACGCATTTCTATAGACATTATCTCATTCTTGTTCTCACAATAATCCTGGGAGGTAGGCGTTATCATTCCCATTTTACAGGTGAGGAAACCGAGCCTCAGAATTCTAGGTGAAGGGATTTGCCTATGGCCACAAAGCTGCTCAGCTGCAGAGTTGGCAAGCTGGGGAACGCAGGTTTGTATCACAAAAGCAGGAAAAATGTGGCTAGGTCAGAGTGCAAAACACTACAAAAATGATTTGCTCCTTCGTCTGTGTTCCCATAGTGCTTTGTTTAGACTCCTGGTTGTAGACTGTACCTGATGGGTTTCTCCATCAGCTGGGCATAGACAAGGGATATTGAATGAACAAGTGGTAGAGGTATCTGATAGCATGCATAGCAAGTGAAAAGGAAGAAAGTTGGTTTCTAGGCAGCTAAGAGACTTTTTTTTTTTTTTTTTTTTTTTTTGAGACAGAGTTTCACTCTTGTTGCCCAGGCTGCAGTGCAATGGTGCGATTTCAGCTCACAGCAACCTCTGCCAGTTAAGAGATTTTTTAATCAAATAGAGCTGCCATCCAGATGTCCTTGGGGTTTCTGGAATTTTAGCCGTCCATATTGGGAATGTATTGAGAGACTAAGGTGTGGCTGGAGTTGCAGTTCTCCTCCTTTTTCTGGGTAGGACCTCTGGTTCATGGGACAGTTCACATTCTTTGAGCAAGTTCTGTTTCAATCTCTTTGCAATATGTTGGTGTGGAAATAATTTTTAGTATCACAGGTAATCGTGGAAGATAATTAATGCTCACCAATTATCCAATTCTCCTTTACTTCTAGGTATGTGGATGCATATACTCTTCTGTCCCCTTGAAATAAAGCATGGTCATGTAACTATTTTTGGCTGATAAATGTAATTAAAAGGAATTGTTCCTATCTTTTGGCTATTGTGAAGACTGCTACTATGAACATTGGTGTATAGGCTTTGGTTTAGACACTTGTTTTCAATTATTTGGGATATATACCTAGGAATGGAATTGCTGGATCATATGGTAATTGTATGTTTAATGTTTTGAAGAACCACCAAACTGTCTTCTATAGTGGCTGCATCATGTTACATTCCCACCAGCAAGGTACAAGGGTTCCAATTTCTACATATCCCTGCCAACACTTGTTATATCTTCCCGTTTTTTGGATAATAGCCATTCTAATCGATATGAAGTGGTATCTCATTGTGTTGCCTTTGTTTCTGAAAGATAGTTTTACTGTGTGTGGAGTTCTCGGTTGACATTTTTACATTAAAGATTTTTTCCCCACTGTCTTCTAGCTTGCATTTTCTTCCAGTAACAAATCTGCTGTCATCTTTATCTTTGTTCCCACTGTATATAATATGTGTCTTTCTCTGACTACTTTTTAGATTTTCCCTTTATCATTTGTTTTGAAATGTGCCTTGGTGTCATTCTTTTGTTTGGAATTCATTGGGCTTCTTAGATCTTTGCATGTATACTTTTCAACTTTTGGGAACTTTTGACTGTTCATTTTTAAACACATTTGTTGAGATATAATTTATCTACCATACAATTCACTCATTTAAATGTACAATTAACTGTATATTATTATATGTGTTGATGATGTGCACCCATCACTGCACTCAATTTTAGAATGTTTTCATCATCCCAAAGAGAAACCCTGTTCTTTTTGGCCATCATCTCCCAACCCTCCTCACCACCTTCCACCTCCCTACTTCAGGCAAGCACTAATCTACTTTCTGTTTGTACAGATTTGCCTATTCTAGATATTTCACATGAAGAAAGCATACAATATGTGGCCATTGACTGGCCTGCCTTTCTTTCCCTCTCCTCCCTCCCTTCCTTCCTTCCTCCATTCCTTTCTCTCTGCCTTTCTTTCTCTCTTTCTTTCTTTCTTTTTTGAGATGGAGTTTGGCTCTTGTTGCCCAGGCTGGAGTGCTGTGGTGTGATCTTAGCTCACCGCAACCTCCGCCTCCCAGGTTCAAGTGATTCTCCTGCCTCAGCCTCCCGAGTGGCTGGGATTACAGGCATGCACCACCATGCCCGACTAATTTTTGTAGTTTTAGTAGAGATGAGGTTTCACCATGTTGGCCAGGCTGGTCTCGTACTCCTGACCTCAAGTGATCCGCCTGCCTCGGCCTCCCAAAGTGCTAGGATTACAGGCATGAGCCACTGGGCCCGGCCTCTATTATTTCTTTAAATATTTCTTTTGTCCTTTCCTTCTCCTCTCCTTCAGGTACTCCCATTTGTTTTAAAGTTATTTTGAAAACTGTATTTGAATATAATTGATTTCCTTTGTATTCCTTTATATTTTTAATGCATTTAAAAACATTATTCTAAGAAGATGTCCATAGGTATCACTAGGCTGCTGGAAGAGTCTTTGGCACAAAAATGTTAATAGAATATCCTTATTCTAGATAGTGTTATAGATGAATGTTTTCCAAACTGGTTTTTCAAAGAAAGCTATTTCTTAGGATATTGATAGTTGCTGCAATAGAGGTATTCTTTGCTCAGATAAGCTTGGGAAGACTGAGTGAAACAGCATCTGACATCTTTTTCTGCCCGATTTCTCCAAGTCTTTTATTCACTAAAATGCTTTGTGTATATCTAAGAGGAGATATAATGTGCAACATTTTCTAATTCAGTGTAGCACACAGTACACACTTTTTTCAATTTGTTATTTAAAAAAAACCCTCTAATAATATCTAGTTCAATGAATTATGCAAATGAAATGCTCCAAAACACAAATCCCCTAAAAAAAGGCCATAAATGCTTTTATATTATTATAATAAGTGTTTCTCAAACTAAGAATAACAGACTAATGAACCCATTTAAAAGGAGAAAAATCTCACGACTCCTCAGTACTTAATGTGTAACTTAAATGAGTTTTAGTTTAACATTATTTGTGTAGACATGTAAAACTAGATATAGCCTTTAAACAATAAAACCAAAACAAATTTATAAATTAAATACAATACTACAAACAAAATCAAAATAGAAACCCATACGTTTAATATGATGGATTTTTTTTTTTTTTTAATTGCTGACACTAAATGGCTACTTGCAGTGTTACTATGGGGCTAACCTGTTAAGGGGCAGGTTCTTTGGAATTTGTCATGACTGTAATGCTGTGTTTGGATGACTCAGTTTGAACTTTCTCTATTTGAACTTCTGAGAAAACTTGCTTCTTACAGGGCTGTGATATTCTTTCATTTTAGTTAACATGGCCATATTACACCTTGAGATTGGGTCTGCCTCCCTTTTCTCATTAATGTTACTGCTTGGTCCCAGTTTCATCATAAACAGTGCAAACATGAACACTGTGATGGTGAATTTGGTGTGTCAACTTGACTGGGTTCCGGGGTGCCCAGATATTTAGTCAAATATTCGGCGTGTTTCTGCAAGGGTGGTTTTGGATGAGATTAACATTTACATCAACGGACTGAGCAAAGCAGATTGCCCTCCCTGATGTTAGTGGGTCTCACCCAATCAGCTGACACTTCACTAGAAAAAAAGGCTGACTCTTCCTTGAGTAACAGAGGATTCTTCCTGCCTGACTGCCTCCAAACTGGGACATTGACTCTTTTTCTGGCTCTTGAGCCTGCAGCCTTCAGACTGGAGCTATGCCGTTAGCTCTCCTTAGTCTCCAGCTGCTGGATTTATCCTGCAGATCCTGGGTCTTGCCAGCCTCCAAATTGTTTAAGTCAATTCCTTATAATAAATATCTTTATTGTGTAATAAACATATAATAAGTGCATACACATAGGTACTAACATCAGGTGGCAATAGTTATAAAGTATAATTTTTTGGTAGAAATATGTATCATGCAATATCTGAGATATATTTATACTAGAAAAGCATTCACTGTTTATGTGAAATCTAAATTTAACTGGGAGTCCTGTAATTTATCTGGTAGACCTAGAGGACATAGAATATGATTTTATTATTTGTTAAGATTATTATCAATATGGAAAAATTAAAATTCTCCCTGATAACTTGAGGATGGGTCTGCAGACTCCAACAGAGAAATTGCAATGGTGTTTACACAAATGTCACTTATGTGGAATGATTTGGGAGCCTGCCTGCCACACCAGCACACCACCCAGCAGCAAAGTGGCAGGCTCTGAGCTCCTTGTGCTCCAGAGCATCATAACACTGCACCACCTGAAGAGTTGGTAAAGTCAGCCCTAGGGATCCATTTTCAGGGTAGATGGACCCTCCCCAGAAGCCTTCACAGTGAACTCCCCTTAAGAGAACAATCCCTTGAGGGACTCATTCTGGCTTCTGCATTACTCACAGGCACAGTAGAGAATTGTTGCTAATCAGCATTGCACCTTTTGTCTCAAGTCCACCTTTCCCTAAGAGACTCTCAAGACTAATTTCAGGATGGCTTTCATTCCTGTCCACTTCAGTCATCTCCAGAAACCCAAGCTTCTCAGGTCAAGGGGACCCTAACCCCATGCCACTCAGAAGAGTCTCTGTTTTGACTCAATTTTCCTTTCCTTCCTGCGCTCCCAAACCTTTTCTCTGTGGGTTTATGAACTCATGGCTGTCAATTACACTCTTTCCAATATCCTCAACTACTTCTCTGAGTGCTCACTTACTTTTTTGCATTAAATGAAAGCTGAATATCTGCTCATGACATTATTTCTTTTACAACCTACTGAGGTGGAAGGTGTCTTTCCTCTTAAAAACTGGGTACCTGAGGGCCTGAGGTGGGGAAGCTGTGTAAGTGGTCCTCTTTGCCTTCTGTGGTCACTTCTAAATGCATTCCTTCTCCCTCTTCCTTCAACTCTCCACTCCTTCAATGCCCATATGAATGCTCTATTTACCCTCATTAGTGGGTGTCTTTAGCACTGGCACGCTGTCTTCCTGTCTATCCTTTTTCCTGACACCATTCCTGGTAATTTCAACATTCATATGGGTGAGACATCCAATACATTGGCTTCTAGTTTCCATGTCTCTCTTTGATCTTCTGATAGGGTTTGGCTGTGTCCCCACCCAAATCTCATCTTGAATTGTAGTTCCCATAATCTCCACGTGTCGTGGGATGGACCCAGTGGGAGGTAATTTAGTCATGGGGACAGTTACCCTCATACTGTTCTGGTGATAATGAATGAGTTCTCACAAGATCTGATGGTTTTATAAGGGGCTTTTCTCCCTTTTGCTCAGCACTTTTGCTTCCTGCTACTATGTGAAGAAGGACATGTTGGCTTCCCATTCCACCATGATTGTAAGTTTCCTGAGGCCTCCCCAGCCATGCTGAACTGCAAGTCAATTAAACCTCTTTCTTTTATAAATTACCCAGGCTCGGGTTATGTCTTTGTTAGCATTGTGAGAACAGACTAATACATCTTCTTTTTAATTTACTCCTTTGATCTGTTCCATTCCAGCCACTCATTACCTTTGTCATGTCCACGACCATACCATCACCAAAAACCTACATTCTCTGACTGCTACCTCCTTTCATCCCAGCTCCCTTGGGGCAATATTTCCAATCCACCTCATCAAGACTTCCAAAAGACTGGCCCTTCCACTTTTCCCACTATCTGTCATTTCCCTCAGGTTCTCACTTCCTTCCTTAACCAGCTAAATTTCTGTGGTTCATCATCATAACTACTCTATTTCAAGTACTTCTAATTCCTGTATTCCACTCTTCTTCCTTCATATTTGCTCTCTGCTTAAGCCTACACATCTGACTACTACACACCTGAACTCAAGCATGTAAATGTCATGAGAGAAAAACACATATCTAGACCAACTGGTCTTGCTTTAAATTCATGACCACAAATCTCAAATGAGCACTCAGCCCTGCTCAGCAATCTTACCCTTCACTATGTGTTCCACTTCGCAGTCTTCAAAACAACTATTTCACATTTTTACCTCCTGCCTCCCTTGCCTCCCTCACTTACTGGGGCCTCTCATCTCTCAGGAAGGGCCATGTACCTTGTTATCTTCCCTCATTCTTACCTGATGACCTCATCTCATATTTCACTGAAAAAATAGAAGCAGTTATATAGGTCCTCCTTGATATGGTTTGGCTGTGTCCTTGATAAAGGAGGACCTTTATCTTCCCAGCATACCTTCCAATTCATCTGAATTTGTGTTAATATTTCCTTCCTGTCTTCATATTGCTATGGATAAAGTGTTTTTGCTTTTACCAAGAGAAACCCCCTTCACTTGTAAGCTTGATCATCTGGCCTCTTGGTTTTTTAGAGGACTTTGCTTCTGCAATTCTCCTATCTCTGCTGCATCTCTAGTTTCTTTCTTTCCACTCAGATCATTCCCCCAAAATGCAGACCTGTTTCAGTATCTCCAGGGTTTGCAGAGCCTTTTCCTTACCCTACCTTTTCCTGTAGCTGATCTAGTTCTCTGCTGTCCTTCACAGAAGCGCTTTTCAGGGAGTTGTCTCCTGTGTCTACTTCCTCACCTTTGATTCTCTGCTCAGCCCTCTGCCATGGGTCCTCTCTTTCTTCCAGCCCATGGAGACTGTTTTTCATGAGGCTGCTGATGACCTCCAGTGATCACTTCTCTGTCCTTATTTGATCTCTCAGCAGCGTATGATATGGTTGACACAGTTGGCCACACCCTTCTTGAACTGCTTTCTTCTCTTGGCTTCTAGAATATCATATCTTTTTAGTTGTCCCTTTATAGTCTCCTTAGCAGCCCTGCACATTTGCTGCTTGATTTCTAAATGTCATAGTGCTGCAAGTCTTGGCCATAGATCTCCTTCTTTAGATCCATCTTCTCCCTGGTGAGCTCCTCTGGCCCAAGGCTTTGAATATGCTGCAGTGCCTCCCAAAACTACATCCAGCTCTGTCTAGCTCACACTCATATCTATCCAGCCTTATATTTTATACCTCCACTTGGATGTCTAATAGGTGTCTCAGACTTGCTTTGTCCCAAATCAAACTCTTGCTTTTCCTTTCACCTCCAAACATGTTCCTCCCCCAGGTCTTCCCCATCCCAGTAAATAACACACATTCACACAGATTATCAGGCCTAAAACCTTGGACACATCTTTGATTTATTTCCTCATGCCTTATACTTAAGTCCTGTTGAATGTCCCCCCTAGAACTAATCAAGAATCTGAAACTTCTCTTCATCATCACTATTACATCTTAGTCCCATCCAACATCAACTCTCACCTAGATTACTGCAGTCTGGTCTCCCTGCCTATCTCCTGGTCTCCCTTAATTGGTCTCCCTGCCTATGTCCTATTTGTCTTGTTACTGTACTTTCTATTGTCCACTCAGCAGCCAGGGTGGAAATCAAATTTAAAGGTGTATTTAAAAGTATAAATCAAATCATGCATACTGTGATGGTTAATTTTGTGTGCCAGCTTCACTGGGCTAAGGCATACCCAGATAGCTGGCAAAACATTATTTCTGAGTATGTCTGTGCAGGTGTTTCCAGAAGAGATTAGCATTTGAATCAGCAGGCAGTAAAGAAGCTCCACCCTCCCCAACATGGGTAGGCATCATCCAGTCCATTGAGGGCTGGAAAAGAACAAAAAAGGCCGAGGAAGGGTACATTCTCTCTTCTCTGGAGCTGGAACATCCATCTTCTTTTATTCTCGGACATCAGCACTCCTGATTCTCAGGCCTTTGGGCTTGGATGAGAACTACACCACTGGCTTTCCTGGGCCTTCAGCTTGCAGATAGCAGATAATCACATAAGCCAATTCCTCATGATGAATCTTTTTCTCTACATTTATATATATCTTAAGGGTTCTGTCTCTCCGGAGAACCCTGGCTAATGCACCAACTCTTCTGTTTATAACCTTTAAATGATTTTGCAGTGCTCCAAGAAGAAAGTCTAATCTCCTTCACTTGACCTACAGTGCTCCATGTGATCTAGCTCCTGTTTACTTCTCCAGCTTCCCTTTGAACCAGACTCTTCCTTGTCTACCAAGCTCAGTTAGACTGACCTTCTTTACATCCCTGGAACACACTTTTTTCCTGCCTTAAGGCTTTAGCACTAGCTGTTTTCTCTGCCTCAAATACTTTTCCTCCAGATTGTCCCACATGTATCCCCTGAAAGTCATGATTCCTCAAACCATGGGGAAGCCTTTGGAGATGGCATTTTCAGAACCAAGCAAGGAAGTAGACAGTGAGACGGTAACTTGGTATCCTCATATACACAGACTGTCTGGGAAAGTCCACTCCCTTGCTGGAGCAGGTTTTTGGGGTAAGATGATGAATATGGGTTTGGAGATGTTGAGACTGAGGTGCCTGTTGGGTGTTTGTAGGTCTGATGCCCAGGAAAAGGTTTGGACTGGGGCTAGAGATTTCGGGAGCATCAGCATCCACTCGGTAGTGGCAGCTGTGGTAGAGAATGAGAACATTCAGTAACATAAATGGTGTGGCCATGATGGAGTCATGACCCTGGTTGACAGCGTGGAGCTCTGAACTTCCATGAGACTCTGACATGTATTGGTATGGCCAAAATTACATCACTGATCAATGTTCCCATGGTAACCAACAATCACGGACATGACTCAAAATGGGTGAAAGAATGACTGAATAAATCAATACTATTCAGCAACAATTCAAGGTCTTCAATTTTAGCCAGGCTCTTAGTGCCACTAGGCCATCTTTTTACTCATCCTTCCACTTCTTTCAACTATTCATACCCCATTTTTAGTTTCCCACACCCATCTCTGTATGTCGCACTTCATAAAGCAATCAAGACCATCAAGTGTTACCTTCCCTATCTTTCCATTTTTCTATCCTCAAATCCAGTGGTCCTAATTCTAGGGAACCAGCTCATTCTCATTTTCCCAGGACCTTCCTGGGTTTGGCACTGAAAGTTCCACATCCTGGAAAAATCCCCCCATCTTGAGAAAACCAGGATGGTTCGTCACCCTACCTGAGACACAGATTGCATGGCTTCTCGGGGGACATTTCCATGAGATTGAATAATGAGGTGCATTTAGCAGTGGCCGTCTCCATCACATATCCTGGTATCCTCCCTCTTGCCCGCTTCGCTCTCCTTTTTCCTCACTCCTGCTCCCTAGTAAAATACGGATGCTTCTTGGCTAATGATGGGGTTATGTCCCAATAAACCCATTGAAAACTGAAAATATCATAAGTTGAAAATGCATTTAATACACCTAACCTACTGAACAACATAGCTTACTCTAGCCTACCTCAAATGTGCTCAGACCACGTCCATTAGCCCACAGTCAGGTAAAATCATCTAACACAAAGCCTATTTTATAATAAAGTGTTAAATATCTCATGTGACTTATTGAACACTGTACTGCAAATGAAAATCAGAATGGTTGTATGGGCTCTTGAACTATGGTTTCTACTGAATGTGTATCACCATCATAAAGTTGAAAAGTCATAAGTCAAACCATGGTAAGTTAAGGATCATCTATGGCAGCTCAAAAGCCCTCTGCCTCAAGCTCTGCTTTCTGGGGAAGGTAGGTTAAGTCCAAGCAGTAGGCTGACTCCTACTCTGAGGATACCACTGGGTGTCATGGTGGTGGGAACAGGATTGTGAATTATTGCAAGGAGGGAGGAGTTCTCTGAAATTCACATAAGTTTTACTTGAATCTATCCAGGGTCTCGTCTTCCAATCATGTGAGCTGTGTCCCTATTGACCCTTTTCTCTCACCGCATCCTACCTGCATTTTACCTGTGCCATGTGTAGTTTTTGTACATGTCATCCTGCTTTGGACTCTGGGCTTTCTAGCTCATTCCTGGAATGCCCTCCCCACTTCTTGTGAAAGATTTCTATTTATCCATCCCTCATGACTCAGTTCAAACACCACCTCCCCACAGGGCCTGCCAACCCTCCTGGCCAAGGCTTGGGGAAGCTCCTTCCTCTCTACCTAGTGCTGATCTCTGCCACTTCATGTCCATATTGTTTATAGAGTGTCTGTTTATGCACCAGAACGTAAGCTCCTTGCAGGCAGGGATTTTTTCCTGTTCAACTCCATATCCCAGCACTTGTCACACTCCTTGCTTAATACGTATTAGTTGAATACTGAACAAGTTCTTCCAGCAGTCCTGTGAGGTCTGTTGTGGTGACATCATTTCCAGTTAAAATATGATAAAATTAAGACTCAGAGAAGAGCAGAAGTGATGTGGGATGTTAGAGGTAAGCCAAGTCGGGTTCGTCCACCTTACCAGTGATTTCTTTAGACAAAATATGCATGGTTTTTCCAAGCACTGTATGCAGAGGGCAGCCAGGAACTCAGAATCACTCACAGAGTGAGACTCTCAGAGGGCCTCCCAGCACAGTCCTTCCCAGGCTGTCCTCCTGCTTGGAAGCAACCTCGTGGTTCCACTGTTGCCCTGACATCTCCTGCTGTAAACTCTGCAAGGCAGCTGCAGCCTTCTACCTGCTCCAGTGCTCAGCTCTCCCTTCATTTTGACCTTGAAAATGCCCTCACTGTGGAGTGACAGACACTGGAGAGTTGGAAGGGTGGGAGGGGGGTAAAGGAAGAGAAATTCTTTAACGGGTACAGTGGACAATATTTGAGGATGGCTACACTAAAAGCCCAGACTTCACTATCCAATGTATCCATGTAACAAAACAACACTTGTACCCCCAAGTCTATTTTTTTAAAAAAATAGGAAAATGCTCTCATGTTCCTGTAAGCTTAGCTGTACATTTAAAATGACTGAAAATTTTCTTACCAGCATTTCTGAGTGTTTTGTAGCAGAGAACTTTCAGGTTGTTTCGTCTGACACTCTATGAGTAGTTAACCTCTTTCTTCTCTGCTTAGCCTTCATCTCCACCTCTCCCATTCCACCGTGATGTAGTTTTTCCAGAGGGGAAGGGCAACTGTGTTGAGAAACCTAAATGGTGACCTCTCTTGACCCTGTCATTGCTGCTGAAGCCACTGTAGAAAGGAGTGATCCTGGGACTGAAAGATTTATAGCTGGGGCTTTCCAAATCTGGGAGCGTGCTGTACAACATGCCATAAAAAGGTGTGGGGCAGGCATGAGTAGGGGAGCTTCATATATGCTTGGGGCCTCTTTCCAATCCCAGCTCTGGTCCTTCAGTCTCTGCTGCCTCCATAATCAAGTCCACTCTCCTTGGCCTGACTTTAAGGCCTTTTGCCATCTGCCCTACTTACCTCTCCAGCCCCACCTCCCAATTCAACCAACCAACCATTCTACCTGGTGTGATTCCAATGCAGCCCATCTTTCCTGCCTCCAGACTGCACCTCATACTTTCTCTTCATCCTGGATACCCTCCTTCCAGGGTTTTGCTTCATCAGATCTTTCTTATTCTCCAAGGACCAGGTCCAGTATCACCCTTCAGGAAGATGGGGCACTCTTCCTGACCCCAGTGCCCCATAGCCCATCTCTGGCCCTTCCTGTGGTCCTGATGACCATACTTTGCTGTTGCTGGGGTCTGTGACCGTGCAGTCCTGGGAGGAAGCCACCTTCAACTCACTCTGCTTCTGCCAGTGCTCCGTGCAACATCTTGTTCATGGTAGGGGCTCACGTTTGTGTGGAATGATGAGAATGGGTGGTGGGGGCCTGGCTGCCACAGGGAGGTATGTGTAGTCTACCAAAGCAGCATGCTCCTTCCTGGTCACGAGGTGGTGACCATCTCATGGCAGCCTTGAAGTTGAAGGAAAGTGACTACTGAGGCTGCTCTCCATTTTCTCATCCAGAACTGGGGCTGGGAGCTCAGAAGCAACGGAGGGAGCATAGCTTTGCTCTGAATGGAGGACAGTTTATGGCTTTCACATTCCAGGCCCTAGGAGGAAACAAAATGCCACATCCTGAAAGATCCCTCAGCCACTATTACTCCATTGCCCAGATCATGCAGGCTCCCCACCCCGCAAGAAGCACCTCCCCAGCATCACCTCTGAATGGGGGAGCAAATGATTGGGTGGTCAGCTGATGGTAGAGGGATTTCCAAGAGTAATTTTGAGTATGCTGAGTTTTTGCTTAATATGCTGACTTCAGCCCCTAACCCCAATACCAGATATGTCTTCACCTTAGCACCGACACCTGACGTACAGTTTGTTGTATCAATGAATGAATCCTCAAACATTAGATTTAGGAGGAGCCTTAATGGCTATTAGCTGCAATACACATTCTATGAAGAAATAAATATAATTGTAATAACTATTTATTGAGAGTGGATCTATGCTAGGTACCACACTGAGCACTTTATACGCATTATCTAATTTTATCCTTTCATCAACAATATGAGGTGGAAGTTATCATCCCTACTTTATAAATAGGCAATAAGGCACAGAGGAGTTGCATGGCCTAACAAGGTTGCAGAGCTGGTGAGTTGCGGGAACCAGATGTCTCTAGAGCCCTCTGGCTAACCCTATGCTATACCGCTGCTCACTGCATCTGGAGGAAACAGAGACTCACAGAAAGACAGTAACTTGCCTGGGTCCCCCAGCCTCTCAGAAGCAGGATGGCCACTTTATCCAGAGGCGCCTTCATTCCTGGGCCTTCCAAGACACCTGGCCACAAAGACACCATGAAGAGGAAAAAGAATTTCAAGTGCATTCTAAGAGCCACGTCCATTCTCTTGTTGTATAGGCAGAAAACCTGCACTCAAAGACCCAGCCAAGAAGAAAGATTTGATCGGCTGGGCAGGATCCACTTCCCATGGCGACGCCTCCTTGAGTTGCAGCTCTGGTATGAAGCAAGACTTGTTTAAGGCAGTTAAAAGCAGCAGTCTCCATTGTGTCGAGTGGTGACAGTATAATCCTCCTTAATAATTTTGTTCCCTCTCCAAACTCCCCTCCATTATGCATCCTTAAGATGTGACTTCAGATGCCTCTTTAGGTTTCTAGTCCTATGAATGCAGGAGGATTTGGTGAGAGGGGAAGCAGTAAAGAATGTCTTTACTGTGCTCAATCACTCAGAGATACTTCATTGGAAATATCTCCTGCGCCTTCTGCCCCCAATATTTTTATTTTTTGATCAGAGCTATTTGTTTTATTTTTGAATGCAAATATAAATTATATACCAAAAGTAGAGATATTAAAACCTGCACATTGACATCACCTTGCTTCAATAATATCAACATATGGCCAATCTTGCCTCCTTATACGCTGTCTACTCCTACCCCCTTACCACTGCATTCATTTGAAGCAAATCCCAGATATATCTGGAATGCACATATCTTTTTATCTCTAAATACATCTTTTATCTTTAAAAAATAGACACAATATTATATCACACCTAAAATTAAAAATAATTGTTAATATCACTAAATACCTAGTCTATGTTCAAATACACACACACACACACAAATGTAAATATCAGAATCCACAGACTTTGTGGATTCTGATATATACATTGAATTTGGTTGATATGTCTCTTGTTTCCTTTTTTTTTTTTTTTGAGACAGGGTCTCATTCTTTCACCCAGGCTGGAGTGCGGTGGTGCGATCTTGGCTCACTGCAAACTCCACTTCCTGGGTTCAAGCAATTCTCCTGCCTCAGTCTCCCAGGTACCTGGGATTACAGGCATGTTAGGCATGTGCCATCACAACTGGCTAATTTTTGTATTTTTAGTAGACATGGGTTTTACTATGTTGGCTAGACTGGTCTCGAACTCCAGACCTCAAATGATCCAACAGCCTCAGCTTCCCAAAATGTTGGGATTACAGGCGTGAGCCACTGTGCCCGGCACTTTTTTTTTTGTGAGACAGGGTCTCTTCTTTCTCTTTCACCCAGGCTGGAGTGCAGTGGTGCAATCTCGGCTCACTGCAACCTCCTCCTCCTGAGTTCAAGGGATTCTCCCACCTCAGCCTCCTGAGTAGCTGGGATTACAGGTGCCTAACACCACAC
Organism: Pongo abelii; assembly: GCF_028885655.2. NCBI lineage: Eukaryota > Metazoa > Chordata > Mammalia > Primates > Hominidae > Pongo > Pongo abelii. Next base: position 88,827,859 of record NC_071998.2, on the reverse strand, counting down.
CTGGATAATTTTTGTATTTTTAATAGAGACAGGGTTTCACCATGTTGGCCAGGCTGGTCTGGAACTCCTGGCCTCAAGTGATCCACCCACCTCGGCCTCCCAAAGTGTTGAGATTACAGGCATGAGCCACCGCGCCCAGCCCTTTGTCTCTTTTAATTAATATGCTCCCCTTCTTCCTTTATTAAAAAACAATTACATATTGAAGAAACTTGGTTGTCCTGTAGAATTTTCCGTGTTCTGGATTTTGCTGACTGCATCCCCAGGGGATCATTTAACATGTTCCTCTGGTTCCTGGTAGTGAAGTCTAGAATTTCTATCAGATTCAGGGGAACAGAATTTGAGGGCAAGAAAGTTTTAGAGGTGGTACTGTGTACTTCTTGTTGCCTCACATCAGAAGGCACATGCTCGCTGGTTTTCTCCAGTCTTGGGTTATTGAGAAGATATTGATCAGTGGATTCAGGTGTTTGCAGCCTGATCCATCCATTCTAATGTTCCTTGCTGGCCTTTTGCCTAATGATTTTAGCAGTCATTGATGATTGTTGTCTAACACTGTGATTTCATCAGAGGTTTCACATGATATTCTAATTCTGATATTCCTTCCTCCTTTATTAGCTGTAATTCTTCTATAAAGAAGAGCTTGGTCTCATCAACTATCTGGTTACTCTGAAATAGTTCATAAAGGAAAGGCAGGACAAATGCTTGATTCTTTACCTTTAATTTATCTGCTTTTGGAATAATGAGTTTATTCTCAAGCATCTCCCAAAGGTGATATGCTGGTTATGTATTGCTGCATATTAATTGCCCCCTCACTTAGTGGCTTAAAATAGCAACCATTTTATTTTGTATTATGATTTTGTGGGTCAGGAATTTGGGCCAGGATCAGCTGAGAGATTCTTCTGCTCTGTGTGGTACTGGCTGAAGTCACTTGGGAGTATTCAGCTTGTGGATGGGCTGATCTGGAGGATCTGAGACAACTTCCCTTGTATGTGTGATGTCTTAGTGGGAATGGCTGGAAGGCGGAGCTGTGCGGGGACTGTTAACCGGAGTGCCTACACTTGGCTTCCCCAGCATGGCAGACTTCTTATATAGCAGTTCACGGCTCCTTAGAGAATGTTCCAAGAGACTCAGGTCAAAGCAGCAAGGCTTTTTCTGACATAGCCTCAGAAGTCATACAACATCCCTTCTGCCATATTCTTTTTATTACAAGTGAGAGTTCCAGGATTGGTCCAGGTCCAAGGGAAGGGTAGTACACAAGCATGTGAACACTGGGAGGCATAGTTTATTGAGACCCTCTTACAGCTACCTGGAGCATAGAGTCAGAAGTCTTCCTAGCTTCTCTGATTGTACTCGACCCCTTCTCCCTGCTACGCGTCTGACCATCCTCTTAATTTTGTCTGGGAGTTGTTGCAGAAGACACGTCCATACTCCAGGTGTGCACAGTCTCCTTCGTGGTCAGCAGAATGTGTACAGCCTCATTGTGAGCAGGGCCAACAGTAGGTTACCAAGCTCCTGCCATGCTGGAGTGCCCATTACCAACTCCTGCCAACCCACTGCCACATAGTATCTCATGGGCTCTTGTTTAAGCTGAACATCTTCACTGGGACCACCTTGGAGAACTTGGCCTTGACCTGCTTAGACACTTGAGTAAGGATCTATTCTGAGAGCTTGGCTCTTTCCTGAGACCAACAGGACTCACAGGGGTTTTGCAGATGGGACTAAGAGCGCCACAGCCATGCTTTCATAATGATTGGTTTTAATGGCTGTAAAATACTTCATACTGTAGATGCAACATGCTCTGGCAAACCATTTCTCTACTATTGTAGTTGTTTGCACTTTTTGATCATTTGCAAGTAATACGAATATATATATGTAGTATGCAGAGCCTTTTTATTCTGTTGAAGTATTCTCTTAATTATTGATTTTTAAGAGGAGAATTGATTTTTGTATCTTGATGTATATTACCAAATATACTTCCCAAAGAAGTGAATAGTTTATATTCCAACAGCAGTGTATATACTGGTGTTTCTAATACCTTCAACAGCATTGGCGAATTACCATTTTAAAATGTTTTTGCTAATTTTATAGATGCTAAACTGAACTTAGGGTTGCTTTGGATTTCTTTTGTTTTCCCTATTCTGTTCTAAGATGTCAGTTCTTTTCTCTTACAACAATCATACAAAAGAATACATTTTGGCTCAATTTGGTGTTGATTTGTTCGATCTGGAGCAATTTGATGTTGGTCACTTAAATGAAACTTAGGTTGTTTCCAGTAGTGCCGCCAGTACAAATTGTATCAAAGATTCTCTTCACCTTTTAAAAATAAAAACATTTAACTTCTAAATCCCAGGGATGAGCAACAGCAACACTTTTCTTCTTGGATTCTGTACCTACAGGAAATTCACAAGTGGAGGTAATACCTAATTATATCAGGGATAAGCATGTGACCAAGCTTCACCAATCAGAATCCTTTCCCAATCCAGGATTTGCGATAATGGATCTGGGAAAGGGACCTTTTCCTCTCTGGTTGTGGCACTGGGAGGATACAAGCCCAGAGCTTGGGTGGCTAGTCCTATGTACCATGAAAAGAATGAGAACAGAAGGAAGACAGAGAGAGGGGAGAGGTAGCCCCAGATGGGGGTTGAACGACTTATTCTAGTCACCAAGGCATATTAATCCTGAGTTGTTTTTTTTTTAATTCAGCTTAGCTCTTACCTCTTGTTGTTGTTGTTTTGAGACAGGGTCTCACTCTGTTGCCCAGGCTGGAGTGCAGTGGTGCAATCAAAGCTCACTGCAGCCACCAACTCCCAGGCTCAAGCAATCCTCTCAACTCAGCCTCCCAAGTAGCTGGGACTACAGGCATGCGCCACCATGCTTGACTAATTTTTGTATTTTTTGTAGAGATGGGTTTTCACTATGTTGCCTAGGCTGGTCTCAAACTCCTGGGCTCAGCGATTCTCCCCTGCCTTGGCCTCCCAAAGTGCTGGGATTACAGGCATGAGCCACTGCACCCAGCCCGTTTTGTCTTGTTTTTAAGCAATGATAATATCCTTCCAATAACCACCCTGTCTTCTTTTTTTCTTTTGTTTAACCAAGCTGGAATTGGGTTTCTGTCTCTTGAAGCCAAAGAATCTAGCCTGGTGTTTCTTAACAGCAGCACTAATGACATTTTGGACCAGGTAATTCTGGGTTGGAAGGAGCTGCTCTGTGCATTTTAGGATGTTTAGCAGCAGCCCTGGCCTCTATTCCACTAGATGCCAGCAGCACCCCACCCCAAGTATGACAATTGAAAATGTCTCCAGAGAGCTAAATGTCCTCTAAGGGTGAGGGCAAAATTGCCCCTGGCTAAGAACCACTGGTTTAGTCTAATGCCCTTGATTTTTCTTGTTTAAATGAGCAAACAGACAGATGGGGAAACTGAAGTTTGGCGAGATGGCGGGATTTTTTTTCAAGGCAGCAGAGACATGACTCCCAAATCAAGCGGGGAAAAAAAAAAAAAAAGGATCCAGGAAGCGATACTACAAAGAGATGTTGGTACATGCAGATGTTGGCTCTTTTATAGCTGTTGGAACAATAACAAACCCCACAAAATGATTTGGGATTTTACCTATGACACAGGCAGTAACTCTCTGCTTAAGAATTCTCACGCATCTCACGAGATAGTGAGACAAAGCAATGCCAATTTGTTTCATTTCTGTTGGTTTATATCTTTCAGGTGAACGACTTGGAGGTTTGGGTTTAGCAAACTTTGACTGGTGTCTCAGAGGGTTCACCACATGACCTCTGAAGCAGATATCCAGGAAACCAAACGTTGCTACAATTCAAATATAAGATTCCTGACACAATACTGCCTACAAGAGATCAGTAAAATGACAAGAAGAAGCAGCTTCATTTTTGTTACAACTATTTTTAAGGAAGCGTTCTTCAGAGGAGGCATGGTGAGGAAAAGAGTACTGGCACAGAAATGCAGAGGTCGGGATGTGATCTTGGCCCTGCTACTAATGCTGTATAATACTGTGCAAGTGTCTGCCCATCTTGTGACCTCAGTTTCCTTTTCTGTATAATAAGGGCCTGGATCAGACAAACTCGAAGCGCCTTTCTAGCACTGCCCTTCAATGATTCTCGTAAGCAGACACCACACCTGTCTATCTCAGCTGTCCTATCCCCAACCCAGGACCTGGTGCAGCGTCAGACGCAAAATAGTTACCAAGCAAATGCTTGTAAAATGCACAGATAAATTATTTAGGAGATAAATGACAATAACATCCCAGCTTCCACAAATGCATAAAATTGAAAAGGGTCTTAGAGTTAAAAGGGTAGGAAAGCTCATTTAGTTTAACTTCCCTAATGAAGCTGGAACCTTCTACCTTATTTCTGATAGGCTGAGCATATAGTTTCTGTTTAAATACTTCTGTTAGATGGCGAGGGAACTCTATTTGTAGGGACAGCCAGCTCCACTGTTGGATACCTCTGGATATTAAAAAGTCCTTCCTTATCTGGAACCTCAGTTAGCCTCCTTGTAGCTGTTGCTTGCTTCTAGTTTTATTTTTTTAAATTAAATTTTGTTTTAATCAAGAAATACATGCAGTTTGAAAAGTCAAATAATACTGGAAGTCTTATTTATAATAAAAACTAACTCTCTTCCTTACTTTTCACTCCCTAGAGTTGAGACAATCATTTTCCACCCTTTCAGCTGTTTCTTCTGATACTTATATCTGAATTTCTTTCTTTCTTTCTTTCTTTTTTTTGAGATGGAGTCTCACTCTATTGCCCTGGCTGGAGTGCAATGGTGCAATCTTGGCTGACTGCAAACTCCCCCTCCAAGGTTCAAGCAATTCTCTTGCCTCAGCAGGAGTAGCTGGATTACAGGTTCCTGCCACCATGCCCGGCTAATTTTTGTATTTTTAGTAGAGACAGGGTTTCACCATGTTGGCCACGCTGATCTCTTTGGCCAGGCTGGTCTCAAACTCCTGATCTCATGATCCACCTGCCTCCCAAAGTGCTGGGATTACAGGCGTGAGCCACTGCCCCTGGCCACTTATATCTGCATTTCTAAATGATACACTCATACTTTTATTTCTTGATTTATTTCTTGATTTATCAATTTTAAACACTATTGATTTCCTATTTTTATAGAAGAGGATTTAGCCCTCTTCCATTCTGGGGTCTGGAAGATGGCAACCCTCTTCTCAAAGCTCCACTAGGCAGTGCCCCAGTGGGGACTCTGTGTTGGGGCTCCAACCCCAGATTTCCCTTCTGCACTGCCCTAGCAGAGATTCTCCATGAGGACTCCACCCCTGCATCACACCTCTGCCTGGACATCCAGGCTCTTCCATACCTCCTTTGAAATCTAGATGGAGGCTTCCAAACCTCAATTCTTGTCTTCTGCACACATGGAGGACCAACACCATGTGGAAGCTGCCAAGGCCTGGGGCTTGCACCCTATGAAGCAACAGCCCGAGCTGTACCTTGGCCCCTTTTAGCCATTGCTGGAGTGGCTGGGATGCAAGGCACTCTGTACACAGCAGGAGGGCCCTGTGTCTGGCCCAGGGAACCATTTTACCCTCCTAGGCCTCTGGGCCTGTGATGGGAGGGACTATCATGAAGATCTCTGACATGCCCTGGAGAAATTCTCCTCATTGTCTTGGTGATTAACATTCAGTTCCTCTTTATTTATTTAAATTTCTGCAATGGGCTTGAATTTCTCCCCAGAAAATGGGTTTTTCTTTTCTATTCCATTGTTGGGCTGCAAATTTCCAAATTTTTATGCTCTGCTTCCTTTTTTTTTTTTTTTTTTTTTTTTTTTGGTGATGGAGTCTCACTCTGTTGCCCAGGCTGGAGTGCAGTGGCATGATCTCAGCTCACTGCAACCTCCGCCTCCCACGTTCAAGCAATTCTCCCTGCCTCAGCCTCCTGAGTAGCTGAGATTACAGGTGTCCAGCACCACACCCAGCTAATTTTTGTATTTTGAGCAGAGCTGGGGTTTTGCCATGTTGGCCAGGCTGGTCTCAAACTCCTGACCTCAGGTGATCTGCCCACCTTGGCTTCCCAAAGTGCTGGGATTACAGGTATGAGCCACTGTGTCCAGCCTCTGCTTGCCTTTTAAACATAAGTTCCAATTTCAGATCATCTCTCTCAAGTTCAAAGTTCCACAGATCTCTAGGGCAGGGGCCAAATGCTGCCAATCTCTTTGCTAAAGTATAGCAAGAGTGACCTTTGTTCCAGTCCCCAAGAAGTTCCTCATCTTCATCTGAGACCACCTCAGCCTGGACTTCATTGTCCATATCACCATCAGCATTTTGGTCAAAGGCATTCAACAAGTCTCTAGAAAGTTCCTAATGTTCCCACATCTTCGTGTCTTCTGAGCCCTCCAAACTGTTCCCACCTCTCCCTGTTAGCCAATTCCAAAGTCACTTCCACATTTTCAGGTATTTTTACATAAGCACCCCACCCCTGGTACAAATTTACTGTATTAATCCATCCTCATGCTGCTATGAAGAACTACCCAAGACAGGGTAATTTATAAAGAAAAGAGGTTTAATTGACTAACAGTTCCATATGGCTGGGGAGGCCTCAGGAAATTTACAATCATGGTGGAAGGCACCTATTCACAGGGTGGCAGGAGAGAGAATGAGTCCTGAGCAAAGGGGGAAAAGCCCCTTATAAAACCATCAGCTCTTGTAAGAACTCACTCACTATTACGAGAACAGCATGGGGTTAATGCCACCATGATTCAATTACCTCCCATGACACGTGGGGATTATGGAAACTACAATTGAAGATGAGATTTAGGTGGGGACATACCCAAACCATATTACTATGTCTCTCTTTTTGTACTTCTTTTTGTTTTTCCTGGACTTAATAATTGCTTGGATGAGTCATCTAGGTACTTTTCTCTAATTCTTCCCAAATGTTTCAACTAATCTGAAAACAGCTATCAATGCATGGTGTTTAGAAAGTTTTTATATTTTTTAAAGTTATACAGATACATAGTTTAAAGGTCAAATAACTCTGTAAGATTTGATACAAAAAGAGCAGCCCTATTGCTTTGCCTTCTCCCATATCCCCCACCCAAAAACAAATTTTTTCCATCTCTTTTCACTAACTTTTTTGATATTTTTCTTCCACATCTCTATATAACTCAATTAACTTGCTATTACTTAATTTTTAACAATTGAGATATAATTGGCAAATAAAAATTGTATATATTTAAGGTGTACAACATGATGTTTTGATGTGTATATACATTGTGAAATGATTACCACAATTAAGCTAATTAATATATTCATCACCTCATGTGGTTACATTTGTGTGTGTGTGTGTGTGTGTGTGTGTGTGATGAAAACACTTGAGATCTACCCTCTCAGTAATTTTCAAGTACATACTACAGTATTATTAACTATGGTAACCATGCTGTACATTGGGTCTTCAGAACTTATTCATCTCCTAACTGAAAGCTTGCACCCTTTGACAAATACTCCTTTTTTCTGCCACCTCCCAGCCCATAGTAAGCACCATTCTATTCTCTGTTACTAGGAGTCTGGCTTTTTAAAAAAAGATTCTACACATAAGTGACAGCATGTGGTATTTGTCTTTCTGTATCTAGTGTATTTCATTTAGTATAATGTTCTCCAAGTCCATCCAAGTTGTAGCGAAATGTCCTTTTTTAAAGGCTGAATAATATTCCATTGTGTGTGTGTGTGTGTGTGTGTGTGTGTGTATTACATTTTATTTATCCATTAATCTGTCAAGGATAGTTAGTTGTTTCCATATCTCAGCTATTGTGAATAATGCCACAGTGAACATGTGAGTGCAGATATCTCTTTGACATACTGATTTTGTTTCCTTTGAATATATATCCAGACATGGGATTGCCGGGTCATCTGGTAGTCACATTTTAAATTTTTTGAGGAGTCTCCATTCTGTTTTCCATAATGGCCGTACCGATTTACATTCCCAACAGTGTACAAGGCTCCCTTTTCTCCACATCCTTGACAACACTTGTTATCTTTTGACTTTTGTGAAATAACCATTCTAACAAGCATGAGGTAATATCTGGTTGTGGTTTTGATTTGTATATCCCTGTTGTTTAGTGATATTGAGATTCTTTTCATTTTATTTACATTTATTTATTTATCGAGACAGAGTCTCACTCTGTTGCCCAGGATGGAGAGCAGTGGTGCAATCTCGGCTCACTGTAACCTCTACCTCTCAGGTTCAAGCGATTCTCATGCCTCTGCCTCCTGAGTAGCTGAGATTACAGGTGTGTGCCACCATGCCCAGCTAATTTTTTTGTATTTTTAGTAGAGACGGGGTTTCACCATGTTGGCAGGCTGGTCTCAAACTCCTGACCTCAGGTGATCCACCCGCCTTGGCCTCCCAAAGTGCTGGGATTACAGGTGTGAGCCACCGCACCCAGTTGAGATTCTTTTTATATACCTGTTGACCATTTGTATTCTTAGGAAAAATACCTATTCAGGTCTTTTGATCCTTTTTAAATTTGGTTATTTGAGGTTTTTTGCTATTGATTGTCTGAGTTTCTTATATATTTTAAATATTAACTCCTTATCGGACATATTAGATTTGGAAATATTTTCTCCTATTCCATAGGTTGGTTGTCTTTTTGTTTTGTTGATGGTTACCTTTGCTGTGAAGAAACTATTTAATTTGATATAGTCCCAGCTGTTTATTTTTGCTTTTGTTGCATGTGTTCTCGGTGTCAGCTACTACTTAATATTTCAGATTTTGGGCTTAACACTATGGAAAATAAAGATTTAGCTTTCTTTTACACCTATTTCCACCATGTGTACCCATCTTTCCTATTATCCCATCCTCCTAATATAGTCATATCATAATGTTAATTAGATCAATAGTCAGTGTTTATAGTATTATGTAAATGCTTTTCACAGCTGAACTAGTAGAATACTATTTATTTATTTATTTCCATTTTTGGACTTTTGGTTTTGTCTGGAGATAGTAATTATCTGTGTTTTCATTTGCTGAAGTAAAAAAAATTATTACCATCCTTAATGCCCTCCTCTCTGTGTTTTCATATGAACTTACCAGTTTCCACTTCTTGCCTTCTGTCTTGCTGCAATCTAGGTCTCTTGGCCTCTCTGATTTGGGCATGGTCATCACCCTAGGATCACCCTTCACCAACATCACAGGAATTCCCTTGCTCTTTCTGCTGTGTTTCATGCCTTGCCCTTGTGTCCATGTCTTTCTCCTTCTTGATTTTCTCCTTTTTTGAGGGAAGCACATATTTCAGTAACTTCCCAAGAAAGGTCATGGGAATTAAGGATGGGACTAGAGAAAGGAAAGTGAGGCACTTGCTTCAAGTGCAAAATGCAAGACAGCACCCAAAATCTCAACAATCACAATAAATGATATTTTAAACAGCATTTTAAAATGTAAAAATTAGTGCAAAATAATCATTATGAAAAAATATCAGAATTTTAGATAAAGACAAAGTCAGCATTACTGACTTTTCCTTTTGCTTCGGCCTCCAATACGGCTCAGCACAGCCCTGATATAAAATATTTTGAAATTTTGCTTGTATGAAATGTCTCTATTCTATTCTTTCATTTAGCTGGGAATTGAATTCTAGGTCAAAAATAATTTTCCTTCAGAATTTTGGAGGCAATGTTCCATCATCTTCTCACTTCCAGTGTTACTTTCTGAGAAGTCTTTAGTCACTATAATTGCTGACCATTTTTGTATGTGACCTGGTTTTGCTGTTTGGAACCTCATAGAATCTTTTCTTTATCACCAGTATTCTTATACTTTGCAGTAATTGTTTGGTGGAGCTTTTTGTTTGTTTGTTTGTTTTTTAATCTATGGACCTGATTCTCAAGGATTCTTTCATTCTGGAGACTTATGCCCTTGGGTTCTGGAGAAATCAATCTCTTTTTAGAGAAAATAATTTTTCACCTTTTTTTTTTCACTGTCTGGAAGTACTATTAGTCAAATTTCCTGAATTCGTCCTTATTTTTCTTACATTTTCTCCACTATTTTCATCTCTTTGCCATTTTTTTTTCTATTTTCGGACAGACTGTCTTGTTGATAAGAGGATTAGAGCAGTCTTTCAGATCCATTTTCTTTTATTGTTTTGGAAATCAAAACATTTAACACTACTCAACTTTTTGCTACTTTTCTTTTTCTCTACGAGTTGTTCTCAAAGATTACAGGGAGTACTTTCGATATTGCAGCTACAACTTTCACATACCGAGATGGAATTCATTGACTTGGAGACACACTTATTGTTTTACTAAAATGCAAATGCCTGTAATAATAATAGGTACTATATTTTGAACACTTGCTATGTGCCAACCCTGTTCTAAGTGTTTCACATGGTTTAATGTATTTAATCCTTAAAACAACCCTGTGGGGTGGGTGCTTTTATTATCCCCACCTTCCAGATAAGGAAGCTAAGGTCCAGAGAGGTTAACAGCTAGTAAATTGCAGAAGCAGAATTTGAACGCAGATGGCAAGACTCCAGAGCCTGTGCACTTAACCACCACACTATGTTGTCTCTCGGAACTTGTCCATCACCTAAAAATTCATTTTTAGGAGGTACTTTTTGATTAGGATCTGAGTAGAGGGAGTAACTAGCATCCCATGATTATAGCAGTTCTGGGATGTTACTACTTAACCATTTCATGGCCAGTAAAACCAGTTTAATAGGCACAGTCTTGGTCTTCTAAGCCAATAGTTCTCAGACTTTTGGATTGACCAATATTTCAAGTAAAAATAGGGGAAATCTGCATGGAATGTCCATTTTTTTTTGTTTTCCAAGTCAGGCCAAACAAAGAAACTTATAAACTTCAAAAGCTAAGATCTGCCACCATTTTCCAAAAGAAGGACATTTTAATAGCCCCCAATAAAATAGGAAAGACACACACTTGACTAAAGGCCAATCAGTTCTTTCCAATAACAGTCATCTGATTATCTTATACTGACTTTTCTACTGTGAACTGATGCTTGGAAGCCATAACTCTGTTCTTTTTCAGGAAACAATAATAAGCCCTTGAATTTGTGGTATTAGAAAGGATGTTCACCTAGCCATGAAAACCGGACATTGCTGGAAGTTATTATGTTTTGGTAACAGGTTAGGAAATGGAAGCCCAGAGAGGGAAAATGACCTGTCTAAAGTCTCATGGCAAGCACCCTGGGGAGTGGAGTCTTTTAACACAGACCCAATAATTTCCCAGCTACATTTGAGCCTGGAAACTTTCCTTTGAGTTCATATCAGTCAATGGCAGAATGTGCTCTAAAGATAAGGGGCTCCTGGGACATTAGTTATTTTAAATACACTGGAATAAATCACTTCTGTGCAAAGTAGGGCTCAGTAACTGGCACAACGCACTGAGGTTGGCAGCCATCCCAAGCCTCAGTGTGAAAGGCGAGAATGTCTCCACACCCTATAATCCCGGCAATAGGGTCTCTATCTTTTAAGATTCCTAAACAGTATTACACATAACCCTCTAGGGGCTTAAACTTGACACACAGAAAGGTAAGCAGGGGCAGGTAGGTAATCTCCTTACACGTCCTGTTGCACCTCCCTAGCTGGTAGAGAGCAGTGTCACCTTAATCCCCACCAGGCAGATCTCTTCTTGCTCCTGTTGGGAACCAGGAGACAAGAAGTGAGAAATGGCCCCAGGCCTGAAGCCAAATAATTCTCAATTTTTTGAAAGTGAGCTCTGCAATATAGAACAGGAGCTGTGTTCTGAAAACACCAGAACAATCCCTGCACGATTAGGGCTGTGGTGAGGACCCCTTTGACGCGTGATCCAACGAGCTGATGGAGACTGACTCCTAAGTCTTCTGCAGGTAGGATGCCTGTGTTTCCACTCTTTGTACCCAAAACAAGGCAGGGGGATTTGTCTCCCTACACGCTTAGGAGCAGCACTGCCAGAGAAGGGGGGACATGAAAATCTCCATGTTCTCCTGGAACAACACTAGGAGTGACTCAACTGAGCAGCTCTGAGAATGGACAGACTGGCTGCTGTGCAGAGTCACATCCCGGAACATTCTGCAGCAGGTGTGTGGAGCCTGGGGGAGGGGCAAGGAGCCTGGTTAGAAAGAGAAACAGGGAAGTGACACAGGTTCCCACCATACTTCCCTGATTCTGGGGTCCATCGTTTCATTTGGGCCAGGTGGTGGAGACTACAGGGCTCAGGAGTTAGGAGAAATCTTGGTAATGTCTAATTTGAGAGAGAAGTGTTAGCAGCTGAGGGCCTTGCCCACCTGGCAGGTAAGTGCTGGAGCTGCTAATGGCAATAGCAATAATTGGGTGCTTACTATATGCTAAGTATGGAACAAAATGTCTGTGCCCATTAGTTCACTTAATAATTCCAACAATTTGATAATTCCAACACTTAATAATTCCAACTGCAGTAATTTGCCAAAGCCATGGGGCTAGCAAAAGGCAGGAGTAGGACTTGAACCCAGCCTGGTCTGCTGCCAGGGCCTGTGCTTGGGGACTCCAGTGAGATGCCAAGTTGGACAACACTGTGGATGGAAATTGGAATACTGCATTTCCCTCTGTTCCAGTGTTCATACTATGTTTTAAAGAAAAACACTCATTAAAAAAATTTGAGGGTTGTGGTGGTGTGGAAGTCAGGAGGCCCTATGCCCAGTCTCCTGCCTAACTTGCTATGTGACTTGGAATAAGCATCTTCCTTCCCCTCTCTGAGCCTCAGTTTTGTCATCTTAGGGCCTTGTGATGAAAGTGCATTGTGTGCTACAAAGCAGGGATGGTCCAGAGTGAGGACATGTGTTGTGGACATGCTTCTGTGCAGCCCTCAGTGGCAAAAGGGAGAAAGGCCACCAGAGGAGATTCCAGGTGATGGCTCAGGGCCTGGCCTCCCAAGAGGCTGGGCTGCTTCTAGCCCACCAGCTGGGCCCACACAAAACCTCAGCTTTTGTTTGACTCGGCTTCTTGCGCCTTGTTTAGTCTGCAGAGCAGGGAGCTTATCCTCTGCCTTTGTCACAGGCCATTAGTACACACACCATCCCTGGGGGCTTACAGCTGGCTGCTTCTTTAGGAATTCAGGGAGGGCCATGGAAGAAGCTCAGCTCTTAGAGGCCATCGCCCCAACCCCCATCAGAGCAGCCTCAGCTGAGAACCGATGGAGCTCTGCACTCCTTGTCTGCAATTTTGGCTGTGTGACCTTTGGCCAGTCTCTCTCCATCTCTGGGCCTAGGTCCACACATCTGTGCATAGAGAGAGCAGGCCCAGGTGCCCTCAGAGGGACCTCAACTTCATGAGGATCAGAAGCACCTTCCTGTGTGGTTCCTCCCCTTTGAGGCCCCCCTTGCTTCTCTGCTGCCCCTCCCCCAATCTTGAAGCAATTTGTAGTGTCTGTTGGGTTTTCACTGATCCCAACTCTGCCTAGAGCCTGGGACCAATCCCTCTGTCAGTTCTTCTCTCCTTCAACCTCCTGCTTGTAAATTGGGGCTAATAATACCTGATAACTCACTTTGCTGCTACAGGGATTAACTAATTAGTGGTTATTAAGGGATAGAGGAATGCAGTACTCTGCTCCCATTAAAATGACTTTCCTCCTCCAACTTCCTGCTACTGTGTGCGCAATCTCAGTGTTAGTCAGAAAACCCTGAAAGTCCGGACTTCCAGGACCTCCATGATATAGATAAAGAAACTGAGGCTGAGGAGCAGGAAGGAGTAGCCTGTGACCATGCAGCATCTTGTAGCAGAGAGGGGACCAGAACTCAGGGCACTGGGCTTCTGTCTAGTGTTCCTCCATCATCCCCAGTGGAAGTGGTCCAGGGTGATCCTTGGGCTAGGAGGGAAGATTTACGGAAAGGCTCCCACACCCAGTGCCTGGCTCACAGGGGATCCACAGTTTGGTTTTCGGGGAACAAAATTTGGCATCAGCCAGACCCAGGTGCCAGTCCTGGCATCTTGGCTTACTGGGTGACTTTGTACATGTTACCTGCTTCCTGATTAACCGTCAGTTTGCTCACCTGTAAGTGAGGATAATGACACCTTCCTCAAAGGTTGCTATGAGGACTGGCCTCACGCAGTATTTGGAAAACAGTAGGCATCATGTTGTTCTGATTATATTGTTGTTCTTGTGGATTGCTGTGCTGGACAGAGCTCTCCATGCCCAGGAGCAGAGCTTCCCTGAGGGCTCCTGTGGGCTACACCCTGGCTGGGGGCTTCCAGGTGCAGCACCTCACTTCATCCTCACCCCAGTCAGCCCATTTGACGGAGTTGCACATGGAGGCTCAGAGTTACTAGCCCATTTGGCGGAGTTGCACGTGGAGGCTCAGAAAGGAAAATAACTTGCCTGAAGCCATACTTTCATTAGCAGTGAGATGGCAGCATTTTCAGTCTTTTTCTTTCTATCTCCTCACTCTCTTTCACCCTTTATTTCCTGTCCATTGCCCTTTCTCTTTACTTTAGAGAAGTTTGAGTGATGCCCAGTTCATTACAGCTCATGCCCCCTAAGGCTTCTCACACCCCTCCTTCATATAACACATCTGCACCCACCTCAGGTTTCAGGCATTTGCTGGAAGGTGCATGGGGGTGCAGGAAGACACTGTGTCTGACCAGGCTCAATGTGTGTGTGTAGGGGGGACAAGACTATGACATGCACCAGCCTCAGCCCTGGGTATGATCTCTCTGTAATAATATTGATGACAATGTTGGTGTTAGCTTCCATGGCTGAGCACTGAGCCAGCATTCATTGTCTCCTTACTGCAACATGTGGGCTCCATATTACTAGCTCCCTGCTACTGGCTCCATTTTAAACATGAAGAAATGGAGGCTGAGAGAGGTGAAGTGACTTGCCCAAAGTCACACAGTTGGTAAGCGGTTACAATTTAAACCCAAGTCTTTTGCCCCTATGGTCTGTGCCCATAGCCAGATTCTGTATACCTCTGAACTCCTCCATCTTCCTTGGGGCCTGGAGTCTTGGGACTGACACAGGTTCAAACCTGGGTTGTTTCTGGTCACATCCATCCTTCAGATTCCTGCAGTTGTCCCCTCAACCCAGAATGACAGCCATGTATATACATAGGCAGTCTAATGGGAATAATAATGCAGAGTTATTGAAGATGGAATACAAGCAGAGCACTCATTAAGGTGCCTGGCACATGGTGAACACACAGTGTATGGCAGTAGTTGTTATTATAGACATGACGTTGGCCTCCTGTGGAAACGTGGGGGTCCATGTGCTCAGGGGAAAGGGAAGTAGAGGAAGTCAGTGCTAACATGACAGAGAATCCTGTCCCTGGTGACCTGTTAAGGCTGCAGCCAGAAGAAAAATAAAACTTAGGGGCATGGTCGTTGTCTCTGAGGGGCTACCCTGGGGCAGAGGAAACAGATGTGGTCTGTGGGGGCCACAGAGGACAAAGCCAGTGGGGAGGAGTTGCAGTAGGGAGGATGATTTTTAAATACCCAAAGGAGGAAAGGGTTGGCTTGAGTGGTGTTGAATCCCCCAAACTGGAGGTGAGCGAACAGATGCTGGAAGTGGGCCGGCATCGGTGTCGCAGAAGGCATTTGAATGGCTGCATGGCATGATTCCTGAGGTCTCGGACAGGAGTGTTACAAGAAGGCTGATTTTGACCCTGACTGAGCAAGTGTTTTCTGGCAGAGCTGTTTAAAAATGCATCTCACTGCTTCAGGGAATGGTAGTGAGGCTCGTGTCTTGGGGAGTGTTTAGGCAGAAGCTGGATAGTCACTGGACAGGGACATTGTTGAAGGCATTTGTATATCAGATAGCAGGCTGGATTAGATGACCCCTTAGTGAGAGGTGACATGGCACTGGAGAAAAAGAGGGGGCCTGAGTCTGAAGTCTGATCCAGGCTCTGACATTTGCCTGTTGGGAAATCTTGGGCAAGTGTTTTCACCTCTCTGAGTTCTGATTTCCTCTCCTGTAAAATGAAAGTCGTAATTCCTTCCCTCCTTGCTGTCTAGGATTGTAGCGAAGGGTTGGAGATACGCAAACTCTAAAAAGGCTTTGTGAACTCTGAAGCTGCTGTGAATGACTCGTTTGACTCACTTGACCCTGTTGGGGGACAGGAAGAGTGGGTTTTGGATCATAATCCAAAAAAACACAATCCCAAACACCATAATCCTGAAAGCTGAATTCTGGAGATGGGATTATTGGGGGTTTTGGTTGTACACAGGGTAGTTCCATTATGTTAGTTGCATCACTTTAGGTGGAACTATTACCTTGCTGTTGTCTTTATTTGCATCTGGTGGAAAATTCAGATGAGTGGTTTGGCCAAGCAATATTGCAGTTATGAAAACTTCCGTTTAAGAATGTTTGCTTGGCCTGCATTGACATTCCTTCTAGCTGATGACATTCCAGGAGCTTTTAATGAATTAAAGCCACATTTGCCTGAAGAAGCCGGTGAAGTTATTGACTAGTTTGAAAACAATTATTTGCATGGTAGGATAAGAAGACAGCCAATGGTGTTACAATGGTGTTACTGTTTGATCGCCATTAACGTTTCCACCAAATTTGTGGTCTGTATATGCACGCTTGTGGAATGCATTTTGGAGTACTCAAAACAACAGAAGCAGGGCTCAAAGATTGGAAAATTTAATAGGAAATGCTAATGTCAGTGTATATGGTATCATAGAAGGATTTCAAAAAGAGCAGCGCTACATAGAAAATGCATGTGAATGTATTTTCCAAGGAGAGCCATGTCCAAAAAAATAATAAGCAGCTATTTATCATGATGCAAGACTTCAAAATATAGTTAATGATCATGAAAATCAGCTAGCTCTTATGGACTGTCTCTGTGCAATTGCCCATAATCTATCCCTATAATACACTTTTCAATATGTCAAATTTTCTTTTTAGTTTTTAAATCTTTTGGGGTTTTTCCCCCACTATTTAAAATTGTCAGCATTATTTTTTACAATTCACTACCCTTCATATCTCATCTTTGCATCATTTCCAATACTTGTAGTATAAATTTTATAGAGGCTTTTAGAGTTCTAATTTGTTTTATGCAGCTTTTATAAATTTGACTCCATGAAAGTACAGTATCACAATGTTGGCTTGTGTGTAAGCATTGTGCATGGATGTAAAAACATTGAAGCTTCCTCAATAAAGGAAAATATGTCCTTTTTGGTACATCTGCATTTGTGAAAATAACATTTCTTGAGATCTCGGCCCTTTGAGTGACTGCATATTTGGTGGTGACCCACCATGGTTTTTTATTGATCTCATCAAAAGACAGGATGTTCATCATGGTATTTCAGATGACTGCCGTTATAAATCTGGGTGTCTACAACTACTAACTATAGTGGTGTGCATTTATACATTTCCATTTATAACCTATTTCTTTATGAATATAGTACATCTGCTCATAACTGTCATACTTGCATAACTGTTGTTAGTATACCTGAGTATTTATGCTTGCAAAAATATGTATGATATTATTACCTATTTTATTGTGTAAAGTGGCCTATGTGTTTTTATGTTTCTCAAATAAATCTTCTTTTAAAGATGTAAATAAATATCTTTTCAAGAATTTTAAAATTATTTTTTCCAGAATTGTGTTTTTGGGATTTTGATCCTTCAGGATTTTTCAATATTTGGGATTTTGGTGTTCAAGGTTGTCTCTTCCAGGATTATGATCTGCTCCTGGAAAGGGGTGTGGAGAAAGACGGGTGGAAAGGAAGGAGAGAGAGGAGGAAGGAGGCTGTGTCTGGCCTAGTGCTGGGTGCCAGGTTGGAAAAGAATGGAGTTTGTAGCAGATGGTCTGCCCCTCTTAGTTCTGCAGCCATAGTTTGAGTTTCTAGAAGAGGACTTTCTACAATGATGGAAATGTTCTATATTTGTGTTGTCCAATCAGTAGCCAGTAGCTACATAGGGTTATTGAGGCCTTTGTGGCTAGTGCGACTGAGGAACTAAATTTTAACTTTTATTTAGTTAGTTTAATTTTGTGTGTGTGTGTGTGTGAGACAGAGTCTCACTCTGTTGCCCAGGCTGGAGTGCAGTGGCGCGATCTCGACTCACTGCAACCTCTGCCTCCCAGCTTCAAGCAATTCTCCTGCCTCAGCCTCCTGAGTAGCTGGGGCTACAGGCACATGCTACCATGACTGGCTAATTTTTGTATTTTTAGTGGAGATGGGGTTTCACCATATTGGTCAGGCTGTTCTCGAACTCCAGACCTCAGGTGATGCACCCGCCTTGGCCTTCCAAAATGCTGGGATTACAGACGTGAGCCACCGCACCTGGCCCAATTAGTTTAAATTTAAATAGCCACATGTGGCTGGTGGCTACCATACTGGACAACTCAGCTCTAGAGGAAGTGACAGGAGCCTCCCTTCTTTCCACCTTTCCTATCCTCCTTTCTTAGCAGGTGTTGTTGACTTATGCTGTGCTGGACACTGCGGAGGCCACCAAGATGAACAAGATATAGTCCCAGCTCCTGAGAGCCTCCAGCTCATTGTGTCAGAGGGACAGATAAGCATATGGATAGAAACTGCAACCCAAGGGGAGGCGTGCAGCCCTCCAGCTGTGTGGGAACAGAAGGAGGAAGCTACTCACTCAGTTGGGACTGCAAAGGCTGTACTGTGAAGGATGAGTTAGGAGGCCTGGGTGGGAGAAAGCCTTTTTGAAGAGGGAGCAGCAGAGCCAAAGCTTGAAGGCAAGAAAGAGCATAGAGCGGAGAATTCAGACAGGTGATGCTGGGGGAACCAAATCCCACACTCCCGTCCCCATCACCAAGGAATGACTGGTGAGCTGACAGAGCGAAGAGCTTCAAGGTCAGTCCTAGTGAGAGTCCTGTTCACCCAACCTGCCTTGCACCATTCAGGACATGTAAAGGGTATGGCATTGGGGGCCCCTCCCTCCACCTCCAACTCACAGAGTCTTGTCTCCCTGCCTTTCCTGCACAGAAGGGCTCAGGGCCTCAAGATCCTCCTTTGGCAAAATCCCCAAGAGTCTCCCTCTGACAACACACCCTTCTTTTCTTCAGCCTTCTGACCGAAAACTTAGTCCTGACTCATGCCTTGGCATTGCTGGGCTGGGGTGTCTCCTGATTTTACTGGTGCTGAGCTGACAGCTGGACTGACTTCCTGCATTCAGCACCACCTCACTTTAGTCCACCCCACGACAGCAGTCCAGAGAACCTTTCTCAAAGTGACTGGGACAAATGTCGACACCTGAAGGTTGATTCTGGACATTGTGTGTGGATGTCTTATGATCACCATTCTCTTGCAGAGACTAGGGGGAGAAAACTTCCTGCCTGAGAATTTGATGTGGCCCAAGTTAAGGAAAGCTTTGAACAAGGTAACCATTGGATGTAGTGCAGTGCACATCGTGGGCTACCTGCCAGTGCCCTTTTCCTTTTGTTCCTTCCTAACAAAACCCTAGTGTGATTGAGGTAACCCCATCATACACTTACAGACACAGCCAGCTACCCCTGGGGGTCTCTGACCCCACCTCCAACTTCAGAGGAGTGCTTGATTGGTCTAGGGAAAATCCCATTTCACTTGCCAGTGTCTCTGTCTCAACTCACTGATTGAGGAAAGCCATGAGATCCGATTTTGGCCAATGAAACACAGGAAATATCTGCTGAGGACTTTGGGGAAGTTTTCCTTGCCTTATCCCTGGGAGGCAGATATAGTAAGAAATGGTTCCCCTAGTTCCTCAGATTGACATCATGTGGAAGATTCCATATAGATGTGATGTTCGAAATTGATGTCTCCTTGTTTCTAGGCAGAGTAAGGAGCTTGGAAGAACCTGAAGACACCATTGAATCCCTGAATCAACCTACCCTGAAGCCCATCCCAGCTCCACACTTTCTGTTTTGTGACATAATACATTTCTGTTATTTGAGGCTGAATGCTTCTTCTTTTTTTTTTTTTTTTTTTTCTGAAACAGAGTTTCACTCTTGTGGTCCAGGCTAGAGTGCAATGGAGCAATCTTGGCTCAGTGCAATCTCCACCTCCCAGGTTCAAGCGATTCTCCTGCCTCAGCCTCCCAAGTAGCTGAGATTACAGGCACATGCCACCACGCCTGGCTAATTTTTGTGTTTTTAGTAGAGATGAGGTTTTACCATGTTTGCCAGGCTGGTCTTGAACTCCTGACCTCAGGTGATCTGCCCGCCTCGGCCTCCCAAAGTGGTGGAATTACAGGTGTGAGCCACCGTGCCCAGCTGGCTGAATGCCTCTTAACCAATACAGGGAGAAGAGGTGCACTGGTTGGGACTCTTTCCATTTTAAGTGATAGAAACACAATTCCAACTGGTGTGAGCAAAAAGGGGCACGTATAAGATGGATATCCATGTGGGCGCGAGAATCTGTGCAGATTATGTGCATTTGTAAAAATGTCTTCTAGTAGTCTAGAGTCTACACTGGCTTTGAGAATTATTGTTTAGCTTTGAAAGTGTGTGTGTGTTCCAAATATTACCATTTGGGAGGTGGTGGGGAGAACCAGTGGCATTTTCATTTCATTTTGGTGAAGACACATAGAAGAGGACTGTCTTTTGAGTGCCCAAGCTCACCTCATGTGTTTCTGCTGAGGCCCTGCATGACTATTCTAGACTTGGTCTTTGAGAAATTCCTGCTAGGTGTATTGTATGCGATGGATTTCCCTGACTTTGAGTTAGTCTCATTCCTGTGAGGGCTCACCTGGTGAAGGACTGGCAAAGGGATTTTTCTCACAGAGAAGGAAAAGGAAAGTGGTCTTCAAGACAAGAAACATGAGAAAACCACTCATGGAGGGTTTATATTTCTTTGTTTTTGTCCCTTGGAAGAGTTATATTTGGAATCCGGTTTTATGGCTGCCATTTTCTGATGTTCTCTGATCTTCAGTGGAGGCTGATAGACCTATACAGCCTGGCAGGTGGGTTGTGGGGTGTTGAGCACAGTCCGGGGGCAGGGGCTGGGCTTTTCAACAGCTCCTTCACGGTGAGGCCCTGCAGTGCTGACTATATCATACAGCCGATGACCAGGGCAAAGCAAATGGAAGCCCAACGTGGAGCTGGGAGTGATGGGCAATTGGGACCCTTTGAAATCCATTCCTCAGCCTTGAATAGGCCTCCAAATATCTCCTGTTTGGGCCTCAATGCCAGGTTAGGGTGGAACTCGATGAGAGTGGCCCAAGATCTAAGAAGATATACTCCCCACTCAGTGACTCCCCTGCCCTCTTGGGTCCTTCCTAAGCTACCCCCTGGGGATGGGGCCCCACTTCCCCTGTGAGGTCTGAGCTGGGGCCCGAGGTGCCTGCAGACTGGGGTGTCTGTCTTCTGCAAGGAGCAGCGATGCCTATTACCTCCTCCTGTGCATTGGGAGGCTTAGGGACTTAGTGCAACTGTTGAGAAATAAAGCTATTTAAGTGGTGAGCTTTATATTTTGATCCACAAGCCTGTCTGTTTCCAAAATTCCCTTGTAGACACCATCAAGCAAAGCCTGGCAGGTTTTGTTGTTGCTTTTTTCTTTCCTCCAAAAGCCTGCTAAAATTGCTTGGTTAGCTATGATAGGAGAAGCCATTTTCTTCTGTGTTGTTGGGTTCTGTTCTCCTCTCTCCACCGAAGCCACTAGCTTGGAAACTTCTGGGTGCAAGGGGAAGGGACTGCTTCTTAATTTCCCTGCCTTAGCCTGGCATTTGGGGCTCTTTTTGAAGAACGGATCCTAATTGGCCTTTGCAGACTTAGCTCCAGCTACTCCTCAGAGTATCCTCTTTTTTAAAAAAAATGAAACAATGGCAACTCTACTTTTAAAATCCAGGGACCCACAATTACCTCCTTTTTTCCCCTCTCTATTTTATTCCCTCTGCCTAAAATGCCCTTTGTTCCCTTCCACATCCCAACTTTACCTCTACATGCCCCAAGTCTACCTAGTTTTAAAGCTCAGGGCAAATGCCACCTATAGCACAAAACCTTGCCACAGCCTTGGTTAGAAGTCACCAGAGGAACCGATAAGAGATCATAATCCCCGCCTCACAGTGTTGCTGAACAGAGTAGACACAGTAGGAAAAGTGCCTGGCACATGGTGGTAGCTTACTAACAGGGAGCTTCCCTCTTTCCCTTCTTTGGAGAGTGGTTTGCCCAAGAACATACTTGGCCATAACCCGTCAGAGCTCCCTCCACGTTCTGCCTCTAAGGATCATGGGCCAATATGCCTCAGGCTAGCTGGGGATGCTTGCCTTTCTCTTCCTCTTGTGTGGTTTGAAGTCTCACACACTGGCCATTCTGCCCCTGAGTGCTCACCATTACTTTCCTTTGCCACTCCCCTTCCCTGGGCTCTTCATAGAAATAAGGTGGCTGGTCCACCGGCTTTTCAAGTTCTGAGTGATCTCATCCAGCTTGCGAAGGGGATGAAGGTCTGAGAAGGTTTCTTGGAGGACCTTGATGGTTAAGCTGTATCAACTGGAGTGAATATTATTAAGCAAAGACAAGGAAAGCTTGAGGTCTGTCTGGGAAGGGGCAGGGCACTGAATGTGGCTGGGGTATTGAGTATGTGATGGAAATGGTGAGAGATGAGGCTGGGAGGTTAGGGTGGTGCCAGATCATGAGGGAGCTGGAGATCTGACTTTGCCCTGAAACAAAGGGAGCCACTGAAGGTCTTGGTGCAAGGGAATGATGGCGTCCAAGGTGTGTTTTGGAAGAGCACTCTGGGGTAGCTTAGAGGATGGGTTCGGGGAGGTGAGACTTGATGCAGGAGATCCAGACAATAGTCAAGAGGCAGGGAGGAAGGGTCTAGAAAATATAGATTTTAGAAGGCTGGATGGATAGGGGCCTCCACCCCAAGGGCCTGGACTCCCCTTTGGGCCTCTCAGCTTCCCAGACTCACACAGGTGGGAAACAGGAAGGTGGGCTCTCTCTGTCCCTCTCTATTCTGGCCCCACCTTGGCCCCCAGTTACCTCCTTGGTAGCTCCATTACTGGTATCGTTAACCTCTTCTGTGCTGAACTCAACTTTCCCACTTCAAACTAATCTCATCTGAACGACTGCAATAGCCTCCTAACTGATCTCTCTACTCCCTTCTTACCCCAACCCTCTCATACCCACCCAGCAGCCAGGCGGGTCCTGTGAAAGTAGAAGTTAAGTCATGCCGCCTCTTTGATCAAAATTCCCCAGTGTCGCTTAATCTTACCCCAAGGAAAAGCCAAGTCCTCACTGTGCCCTCTAGGCTCCACCTACCTGACCTCTGACCTCAATGCCCTCCCTTCCCAACACCTCTCTGAGGTCACCCACTCCTGCTCCCTCACCCCAACCCCGCACAGAGCCTCCATCCTCCTGCCTCGGGGCCTCGCGCCTGATGTTCCTTCTGCCTGAAACACTCTTCCCTGCGGGTGCCTTTGGCTCCTTCCTCCCCACTTTCACGTCCTGTGCAGATGGCACCTTCTCTGAGAAGCCCTCATCATGCATCCTGTCAGTCATAGCTGCCTGGCCCTGCTCGCCCTCGGGAGCCTTCCTTCCTTTATTCCTTCCCTACACCTGTCACCTTCTGTATAATGTGTAACTGTCTTATTTGTTATGTTTGCTTTCTGTCTCTCCACTAGAAAGTAACAGAATTATGTCTGTTTTCTGAGGTCTCCCCCGGTGTCCAGAACAGTGCCCAGAACATAGTAGGCATTCAGTAAACGTCTGTAGAATGAATGAATGATGAATGAATGAATGATTCCCGACTGCCCTCAAGTCCGAGCACCACTGAGAGCTCTCCCAAGTGCTGCACTGTCCTGGCCCCTGCCCAGTCCCTCCTTGTCCTATCCGCAGCTCTGCACTGACCTCAGCTCGTCTGGTCACTGTCAGCTCCCCTAGCTCCTGCTCCTCCTCGTTCCTCAGCTGCCAACTGAACAGTCAGATCGGGGATGAGGAAGCCATGAAGATGTAAAAGGAAGGGTATGCAAACCCTACGAGATCTGCTCTCAAGGACACCCGGGAGAGAGTCCAAACTCCTTGACAAGTGTCACAGGGCTCCTGCCTCCCTCTGCTGCCAATCCATGTACCACTCCTCCCTGCAGCCTGTGCTACTGGTGTCTTTCTGTTTCTCAAATGGCACATCTGTCCTGTTGTGTTCCTTGAGCCCTTTGGACTCCAGACTCCATGCTGTTCCCTCCTCCCTGAATTCCTGTCTGGCCAACTCCTAGCCAGCCTTCAGATTCTATCTAAATATCACTGTCTCTGGAAGACCTTGCTCAATTCCTAGATAAAGTTCACACTCCCATGGGGCCCTGTCTCTGCCCTTGTATGAGAGTTGTTATGCCTATAATTATTCTTCATTGCTTGTTTTCCCCACTGAGCTGTGAGTCCAGGAGGGAAGGCTTCAAGCCTGCTTACCTCTGTATGCTCAGAGCCTGGCACAATGCTTGTCAGAGAGAAAGGGTTCAAGAAGTCATTGCTGAATGAAAGAGTGAAGAGGATTTACCAGGGGCCATCCAAAAAGAAAGGAGAGGGAGAGGGAGAGGGAAAGGGAGAGAGAGAGAGAAAGGGAGAGAGAGAGGGGGAGAGAGAGAGGAGAGAGAGAGAGAGAGAGAAAGAAAGAAATAAGGAAGAAAGTCCAGAAAGAACATAGGCTCTGGAATCCAAATGTCCTGGTTCCAATCCCAGCTCTGTCACTTACAAGCTGTGTGACCATGGGTAAGTCACCTCCCCTCTCTGAGTCTCAATTTCTCATCTCTAAAATATAGATAATAATATAGCTGTACCAGGAGTGTTGGAAGAATGACATGCAACACTGGTCAGATGCTTGGTACCTGGGAAGATGCTGAATAAATGGTGTCTATGTTACTGATGACACTACGAAACACTAGCAATCCTCTCTCCCTATTCAGCTTTGACTCCAAAGTATGTCCAGGCCGATTGTCTTATTTTCTTCTTAGAGTAGCTCTTTGAGAAAGAAGGGTAAGGACAGAAACTGAGAGTAGAGAGATTAAGCAACTTGACCAAGGTCACCTAGCATTGTTGGGCTAAGCTGATACTGGACCAGGCAGCGGGAATCTGGAGTTCCTCTTCCAGGGCCCTGCCATGCTCTGCTTTGCATTTTGGCTATGTGAGCCCAAATCTCACTAGATTCTGAAGAGCAAACATAGTGTCTGATTCACTACAGAATCCCCAGTTCCCAGTGCAGTCTGACAGAGGGCAAGTCCATAGGGAATGTTTGTCAAGTTGAGTAAGTAAGTACAAAGTACAGCGGTTTATTCACAGCTCTCAGCTCATGTAACTCCCTCTGGCTGCTCAGATCAGAGTAGGACCCCATGATTATTTCCCACTGGCCCCTTTTGATAGGGCCAGAGGCAGGCTCCAGAGAGGCAGAGGGTGCCCTATGAGGAAGCAGCCATGGGTGTCATTGGAGCATGTCCCTGGCTCCACTGAGAGACAAGTCAAGTGTGCCCTGGAGCCCTGGCCCCTCTTAGCAGCTCCAGCCATCTGGCTCTTCTTAGCAGCCCCACCCATCTCTGCTTCCCAGCCCCTGCTTGGGTGTCCACCCACCTGTGACAGCTGGGTCAGGAGCAGTGCTGGGGAGGGCACTGAGTGAATCCAAGCACCCTGGGGTCCTTATGCTTGGCTCCAGCCAGGGGATCTGAGGCTCGTATGCCATCTCTGAGCCTCTCAGGCAGCAGCTAGGCAGCCAGGCCTAGACTCCTGGGAAACATTCCAGCTTCGGCTCCCCCAGGCAGGCAGAATGCTGGGCTTGGAAACTCTTCTCCTAGTCACTCTCTAGGGGAATTTAATTTACCAGGGCTCTGAGGACTGGAAGTATTTCTTATTTTGTCAGTTCCAAGTACTCCCTGCCTTACATCTATTCCTTTTGAATCTAAGGCACATAGCAGAGTGAGAAAAGCTCAATGCAAAGAGTGAGAGAACTCATATTTTTGTCCCAACACAGTTCCCATTGTGCTGTGCCCCTGGCAAGGTGCTTCTCCTCTTCTGAGGCTGAGAGAAATATTACTCAGAGGCTAGCTCAATGATACCAGCTTTTTTTCCCATTCAAAGATAAACAGACAGCTCATTAGAATGTAAAGACCATTGGATTCTGAACTGGGGGACTTCTGTGACCCTTGATAGTTGCTTAACCTCACAGACTCAGTTTCCCCATCCATAAAAATGGCAATAACATATATTTTCCTAACTACCTCTCAGGCTTTTGGAGGCTCTGGGAATTTTATGAATGTCCAAGTGCCTAGTAAGAATGCTTACTAAGAGTATGAGGAGGTGACAATGATCCAAACCTGAACTATCTACACTGAAAATCAAGTCAACTAGTATTTCTTAAGCACCTGCCATGTTGACAGCACATCACTGAATGCCGAGACATGCAAATATATGTCCAAGGAGTCAGAACTTTAGGTTGCTGTGCATTTTGCTTTCTACAAATCTCAACTACAATGATTCTTAGATGTCATTGCTATAACAACCTAGGAGACCTCAAGCTGGAATACATTTCCAGAGGGCTCAGATAAGTCAAGGAATGTGTCGGGAGAATGTGAAACAAGGAAGAGGGCAGAGATCAGCCATCCCTGAGGTCATACTGTGTGCCAGGTGCTGTGTGCATGTGATCTCCTTCAACCTCCAAGGCAACTCCCAAATGACAGGCAGTAGCAGCCCATTCCACAGATGAGGAAACTGAGGCTCAGCAAGGTGATACAAGGGAGATGGGTTCAGACCTTGTAGTCTGATCCCCAGGTCTGACGCCTTGGTGGATTCATTGACTCATTCATCCCTCCTTTCCTTTATTGCACACGTATTTGTCACACTCACATCTGAGTGGAGGGATTTGGTTTCTCTGCCTGAGCCTCATTTTTTGCTTCCTCCTCACTGGGCTCTTCCAGCTGACTCGGTTTTCCCCTCTCACGAGGAGACACGTCAAAGGAGATCAAACTGGGCGTAGACTCGGTGAGACTGGCTGACATCAGGAAGTGAGAGTGGAGGCTTGTTTCCTGGAGCCTGGCAAGGAAAAGGGGTGGTTAAAGGCAGACTTCCACCCCACCCTCAATAATATCACTTTACACTTCTCAAGATCCTGCCACCTTAATTAGGAAATTTATAAGGCTGAGTGATGTTTCTATTTAGAAGTGGGAAGATTTTTGTGGTGAGGAGAGCTCATGGGTATTGGTGTGGCAGAGTCCTTGCCCATAAAGGGACAGGGTATATAATGGGAAATGTACCAGACCTGGAGCCAGGAGACCTGGGTTAGTCCTGGTTTAAAAACTTACTGACCGTGTGACGTTGGACAAGTCACTTTGTCTCTCTGAATCTCAGTGATTGTATCTGTAGAGGCAGTAACGTGTAGCATTATACAATTTCACATATAAAGACTCAGGTTATTTGGCATAGAGAAAGTGCTCCATAAATGTTACCTGTTATCTGTAACAGGGCATGAAAGTTCCAAATGGCTGACATCACGTGAAGAAACCTCTCTGTAAAAGACACAGTCCTCTTTCTTATAAATGGCAAGAGATAATTATAATTTTTATTGTCTAAGCCTCAACTCTACCTTGAGATCAAAAGACTAAAATAATATCTGGATTGGCAGCAACTTTTGCATAGAGAATCACCCATTCATATTCCGTTCATGCTGTAAGGACCTATAGAGTTCATATAGCCCTAGGTTATAAATTCTAATGGGAATGATGATGATAATAATAATATCAATGAACGTTCATTGAGCACTTATCTATGCCAGGCACTGAACTAGGTATCGTATATACATTTTCTCATTTGATTGCCATATCATCCCTGCGAAGTGGGCATTAATATGATTCTTATTTTTAGATGAGGACACTGAGGCACAGAGAAAATAAGCATTTTGCTTTATCACTCTCAATAGGAAACAGAATGCACCCAGATGGTTCAAATAGAGACTTCAATAAAATGATCACTTGCAGAGGAATAACAAAGCTAAGAGAGGAAACAAGAGATGACCCAGAGGCTAGCCCAGTGGGAAGAAGCAAAGGGAGGCATGGAGTTGCCAGCACCCAGTAAGGATGGGGACTGTTAGGGAGGGTTGCCCAGCAGAAGCCACAGTTCGGGGACTTGCAGCTCCTTCCAGAAAGTAGGTACTCAGGTGTGGAGGAGTGCAGTGGGAATAGAGAGTAGTCCCTTTCTCCTCTCACCCTCTGATCTCTTGCCAATGCCTTTTGCAGCCAAGCCCACTTGGAAGCTAGCCAGCAAGGGAGCCTGGGAGATGCAGTCTACAGGTTCAGTCTCTCAGGACACAGAGCAGGACAGAAAAGGGTGGAGGTAAGATTGGGGGCTAGGAAGTGGTGCAAAGGAAAAACAATGAGCATATTTGCCTGGAGACACTCAGCTAATAAGATGCAAACGTGGTCTAAGTTCTTACCAGGACTTGGCAGGTCACATAAGAAGGACAGGAGGGAATTGTAGTGCATGTGCCTCAATCCCTCGTGCCCCATCCAAAGAGAGCTACTGCTATTCAATTCCCACCAATTATTGCCATCTGGGAAGATAGACCCAGTGTCACCAAATCTTCGCATTCTTCAAGAGAATCTGAAAATCTGGATTTCAAAGTAATGCCTCTCATTCTTGAATGCTGGCAATACTTCCAGCCAAAATATCATACTGGTAAATGGGTAAATAGACTGTGGTACATCAATACAATGGAATATTATTCAGCAAAAAAGAAATAAACTATCAAGCCACAAAAACATATGGGGGAATCTTAAATGAATATTGCCAAGTGAAAGAAGCCAATCTGACAAGGCTACATACTGTATGATTGCATATCATTTTTGACACTCTGGAAATGGCAAAACTATAGAGACAGTAAAAAAGATCAGTGATTACCAGGGGTTTGGGAGGAAGTGGGAGGTATGAATAGGTGAAGCACAGCAGATTTTTAGGGCAGTGAAATTATTTTGCATGCTACTGTAATAATGAATACATGACCTCATGCATCTATCATAACCTGCAGATCTATACAGCACAAAGAATGAACCCTAATATGAATTATGGGCTTTAGTTAATAATAATGTATTGATGTTGGTTCATCAGTTATAACACTTGCACCATATTAATGCAAGATGTTAATAACAAAGGAAACTGTTAAGGTGGGAGTGGGGAGAGTAACTATGTGGAACCTCTCAGTACTTTCTGCCCATTTGTTTTGTAAGCCTAAAGCTGCTCTAAAATAAAAAGTGTCTTAATTTTTTAAAAAACATACTGAAAATGCTCTGTGGGCCGAATGGAACACGTGCCTGCTGGATCTGGCTACCACTTTGTGACGCGTGATCTAATCCAACTCCCTCATTTTACAGATAGGGAAGCTGGGGACCAGAAAAGGAATGGACCTTGCCAGTCTTCAACACAGAGTGAGAGCAAAGCTTCCCATCCCAGGGTGTGGGGGTCTTCCAAATGAAGGGGAAGGCCCCCAGGAAGGCTACTGCTTGAGGCAGCTGAGGGAAAAGGCCAGTTGTGAGCTTTGGCTCTGGCCAGGCTGGTCAGGCAGAAATGCTCCAGTGAGTAGTGAAAGCCTCCAAGAGCCCAGATGCTCTTAATGTCTGTGTTTATTTAGCCAGAGACCAGCCTCCCTCCCAGCTTGGATCAGACTCACTGAGTTGGATGCAGAAAGGAGTGGACGTTTGTGTCCCTTGTATGTGCCTTAGAGCAGGACAAGACTCAAAGGGCAGAAACTGCCATGTGCAAGGCCCAAACCTGGAGCTCAGTGACAGTGATGTAATGATACTGGGCATTTGAGGGGTGCTAGGCAATTCTTCTGAGCCCTTTTATATCTCCTATAATTAATCCCCACCATCAGGGCTATGAATCAGGTAGAGCAGAGTTTATTATTCTCATTTTATAGGTAAGTAAACTGAAATAAAAGAGAAGTTAAGTGTGTGGCTTATATGTATCTACACAGCCAGTGAGTAGCAAAGCTGGGGTGTGAATCCAAGCCTTGTTTTAAATATTAAAAATTATATGTAGTTAAAGACAAAACAAGCCATTTATAAACACTGTGCTATAGTTGGTAGATGTATTTCTTATAGGAGTACAGGTTAGCATTCTGAAGCTACTTTATATTTATGTAAGGGTTCAACAAATAAGTAAATAAATGATAGATAATGGAAGCCACGTTTCTCATTGTCAAAGAAAAAAGTCACAATTGATAACAGGGGAGAGACTAGTATGAACCCTACAGGGCTAGTGTCAGTATGAATTCATGTTTATTTTAATATATATACAAGTTCAACAAATAAATAAATAAATAATAGATAATGGGAGCCAGTTTTCTCATTGTCAAAGAAAAAAGTCACAATCGATAACAGGGGAAAGACTAGTATGAACCCTATAGGGCTGGTGTCAGTATAAATTCATGTGTATTTTAATATATATACAAATGGATTCAGAAATAAGTATAGATACATGTATATTGGTAGGTTAGTTTATGTATATATTTATTTATATTTCCTTACTCTGTCTGCTGAGAAGGCCTAGAAGCAGTGGCACCCCAGTAGCAATGGGCACTCTCAGCCCCCAAATCTTGGTTCCTAAATACCATTCTCCAATAAAAGGAACCAGGGCCCCTTGGAGAAATGGGTAGTTCTACAGCTGAGTCGAGGAAAATAAATACAAGATGGTCCTGAATCCTAAAGTAGTGCCAGCAAGTAAGAAAGTATATTTAAAAAATAAAGATAGGGCATGTCAAAAGGACATAAAAGTCCACCTGAAAGAGCTCCCAGTGGCTAAAGTTGAGCAACAAAGTTAATAAATGTGGTACTGCATTATAACCTGAAGAATAAAATAAATATCCATGAGTCTATATTGATATAAATAAAAATGGATTGAATAAATAAATAAATAAATAAACAAACAGGGAAGAAGAGACAAATCTTCCTTATAGAAGAATTTCAAATAGTAAATATAGAAGAAACTAAGAAAACAGAAGATCACCTTTAGAGCACTATAACAGTAATTGCAATATCCACTGACTATGATAAAATTGGTGGACAAAATTTTAAGAAGAAACTGGATATTTATATAGCCTCAGAGGACCTCCTCCTAAATATTTGTTAATCACTGTGAGGTAGGAGGCGGGACTCAACTCGAGGTGGGGCTTGGACACTGGATCAAATTGGGGACTACCTAAAACAGGGATGGGGTAGAAGCAGCTTTCCATAAGACATGCCCACCAGCATGCCATGTCATTTTACCATTGCCGTGGCAACACCCAGGAGTTATTTTCCCTTTCCATAGCAATGACCTGATGACCCAAAAGTTAGCACCCTTTTCCTAGAGATTTCTGCATAAAGTGCTCCTTAATCTATATGTAATTAAAAGTAGGTTATAAATATCACTGCAAAACTGCCCTGAGCTGCTACTCTCAGCACACTGCCTATGGGGTAGCCCTGCTCTGCAGGAGCAGTCATAGAGCTGTAACACCACCAGAGCTGTAACACACTGCTGCTTCAAAAAAGCTGTTTTCTTCTACTCTATCACCGACTTGCCCTTGAATTCTTTCCTGGGTGAAGTCAAGAACCCTCTTGGGCTAAGCCCCACTTTAGGGCTTACCTATCCTGCGTCAACTGTGATAGTTTTAACACGTCCACAAACCCTGACATTCCTCCCTCCAGGAGGTGGAGCTTAACTCCTTACTTCTTGAACTGTGTGTAGTGTAGGCTGAACTCAGTGATTCTCTTTTCTGAGTAGACTATGGGGAAAGGGAAAAAACAGTACTTTACTGTGGAGATACCTGGAAGACACCACCTTAACCAAGTGATCAAATTTGACATCACCAGTGATAACAGTATTAATATTATACCACTGCTATGATGCAATAAGAATGGAACTTCATCTCTGTGATATTCTTTCCCAAAATTCACTAGCTCTGTCAAGTCACGAGAAAACATCAGGCAAACCCAAATTGAGGTCATTCTGCAAAATACCTGAGTAGTATTCTTCAAAAATGTCGAGGTCATGAAAAAAAGGAAGACTGAGAAACTGTCACAGATTGCAGGAGAGTTAAGTGACATGACAGCTAAATGTAATGTGGTACCCTGTGTTGAATTTTGGAACAAAAAAGGACATTAGTAGAAAAATTAGTGAAATCTGAGTAAAGTCTGTAGTATTGTACCAATTACTAGTATTGTACCAATGTTAATTTCTTAGTTTTGAAAATTGTTCTGTGGCTATATAAGATGTTAACCTCAGGGAAAGCTGGGTGAAGAATACATGAGAATTCTTTGTTCTATCTTTCACAGCTCTTCTGCAATTTGAAAAGGTTTTTGAAATGAAAATAAAGAAAATAAATTACATTTGCTGCACAGACTGGTTGTTAGCCACTACCGAAGAAATATCAAAGCCAATGAGAATTTGCCCCTGCTTTATAGTTCTAATACATCAAACTGTCAAAAGGAGGCCTTCAATTCTCAGATCTAGCTGACATCCCTCCATGTTGATCTAACAATCAGGAGGGTGGAGTAGGATATTTATTGCAACGGGCCCATTGCACAGAGGAGGGAGCTGAGGCACAGATCATAGCACCCCATCATCTCATTGTACAGATGGGGAGACTTAGGCCTAGAGAGAGGGAAGATTTGCCCTTGGTTATATAGCAGATAAAGGGGCCAATCCAGGGCTAGAACTCCTGCGTCCCCATCCTTAAAACTATCTTGGCTGCTGTTTCAGGGCAGCTGCAGACAAAGCTTAAATTTGAACTATGCAGGAAGGCAAAGGAGAGTAGTTTTCATCTTGCCCCCACCCCCTTCTCACCTTTGAGTTAAGCAATAAAGCTGAAAAGATCCTTCAACAAACAAATCCCTCCTCATTATAGAATCCACAGGCATATCAGCTCTTAGGAAACCTGAAAGGCAAGCTCCTGAGGAGGGAGGGCTGTTCATACACGCCTGTCCAGGTGCCCTCTTCCCTGCTCACTCTCAAGAAGACAGAATGTCTGTTTCAGGAGCAGCAGTGCGGTGGACATTCAGGTTCCCAGACCGCCGTGATAGAATAGGCTAGGGGTTGTGGGAGCAGTGAGGTTCCAAGAGCCGGCTTCCAGGAAGGCACACTGGCCAAGGCATAGTCTATACTTCCCTATTCCAAAGTTGGATTCTTTCTGGATGTTAGAAAATGCTCCAAAGTACTCCCGTTGATGGGAAAAGGCATTTGTGGAGTCAGGCCCATGTGGTGATCAGATAAAGAATGTTCCCAGGCCAATGGATTAATCCAGAAAAAGATGAGCCCTTTTTCCTTCAAAAGAAAAGTGCAGCTCCATTGTCCCTTTTAAACTACGAGAAAACTGGATTAGTAGGATATAGTTTTGCTCATGAAATTGGGGCCAGGAATTCTGGGCAAGATTTGGCTGCGCCAAGAGGTGGAATTGCCTTAGAGAAGAAAAATGCAGAGAAAAGATCCCACTTAGGCATCTTATTTGAGGGATATAGAATAGTTTCTCCATTTGCATAAATAAAATATTAAAGCTTTTTGTTCACGAAACCTATATCTCAGAGGAAAGGAATGCAATCATTCCAGTAATTAACAATTCCCCCAAGAAGTGTGGTTTGCATCATACATGATCTTCTCATTTTGATCCTCTTGGTTCCCAGAAAATGCAATGTTCTTTCTCCAGGGCCCCATGAAGGAGAGATGGCATTGACAAGAAGACTTTGCATACCTATGATGTCAGAGTCCAAAGTTTCAACTCTTGGCTGATCAGCTTTTAAGATTAGAAAACACAACATGGTGTAGGAAAGACTCTGGGCATTGCTGTACGTCAACCTGGGCTTAAATCCTGGTCCTACTTGGTAGCTGCATGGCTGAACTTTGAAGAATTGGTTAGCCTCTCTGACCCTTTTGTTTCTCCTCTTTAAGTACGATAATAACTCCTACTTAATGGTATTGTTGGGATAGCCGCCGTCAGGTTCCATCATACAGTGGGTGCTCAGAAGGTATTCTTGCTGAACATCTCTTGAATATCTTCTCTCTAATTTGCTTGTAAGTAGTCTTGTTTTGCAGGAATATGTGTTGATTAAGAATTTCTTTTAATTTTCCTCAGATAGATAAGAACTTCTTTCTCTCTGCTTTCTTTCTACAACTGCTGTATGGAGCTATGGAAAAGTTTCTTTTAATGACAGCTTTTAAGACCTTCAGCAGATTAGCACTTCCGACTCTGATTAAGCTAATCACAGTGCAGTTCACTCTACTGCTATTTTGTAGCAATACCACCATTTTAATTGGCTAATTAATTGGGAAATAAATTGTTTAATGATGATCTGTTTTACCAGAATGTAAGCTTTATGAAGGCATGAACAGTAGGGACAGAATCTGTCATGTTTACTGCCATACTCCTCACACCAGCCATGTGTATGTGTGTGTACACATACATATATATTAAGCACAATATAAGTGTTGCTGTTACTTTTTAGTAGCAAACATTTATCCTTTGAGGGTGCAATCATTTTTGGAAGTAGCCAAAAGATAATCCCAGCCCTGTAAATGATCAAGCTGAGAAATAGGGTTTTTGGTAAAAATCAAATATTTTATGTATTCATTCCCCCCCTCCTTTTTTTTTTTTTTGTTGAGACAGGATCTTGCTCTGTTTCCCAGGCTGGAATGCAGTGATGTGATCAGCTCACTGTAACCTCAAACTCCTGGGCTCAAGTGATCCACCTGCCTCAGCCTCCCAAGTAGCTAGAACTGCAGGCACGCACCACCACGTCCGGTTAATTATTATTATTATTATTATTATTATTATTATTATTATTATTATTATTTGGAGATGGGATCATGCTACGTTGCTCAGGCTATGTAGAACTCCTGACCTCAAGTGATTCTCCTGCCTCAGCCTCCTAAAGTGCTGGGATTATAGGTCTGAGCCACCAGGCCCTGCCTTCCTTCACTTACCAATATTTCTTTAGTCTTAAGTGCTGGGAGCTGGGAAGCCAGGCATGAACCTTGCTCTCAAAGGGCCTCTGGCCAGGCTGAGAAGACAGACAGACATATCAACAACTGCAGGAAAGGCCAGACAGAGCCTTGGAGCTGGAGGCAGGGGGCAGGACACTTGGATTCTAGTTCCAGCTGTGCTTTGAACTTGCTTTGTGGCCTTGAACAAGTCCTTCTCCTCTCTGGGCCTGTGTGTTGGGGGAATTAGACTGATGTGAAACATCTGGCTTTGTGGTCCTGGGATCTTGAGATTACTTTCAATAAGACAGTGCTCCTTCCAGCAGTTTCCATCTCTTGAATCCTGTGCGGCCTCTACAGGAAGGTGTGTGAATTCCATCTGCTGAGAGCTTTCCAAAATGCCAGCCCCGCCAGCCTGCCTGGAGTGAAAAGGCCGTTCTTGGCCATGGTTCCTCCCCTCCTTGGCTATGCAACCTGAGAACACCTGCTACTCTCTGGTTCTCAGAACCTCACATGTACAACAAAGCGGCTCTGCACAGAGGTCTCTAGGCTTTCTTCACGGCCTCCATCCTGTGCTCTCAGGTTGTCAGGACAAGAGCTGATATTTTTCAGGGCAGCACTTCACAAACTGTGTTCAGTGAAACATTTGTATTCTGTGGGACAGGAATAGGATTCAGCAAACAAAAAGTAGTGGTGGGGAGGGAGTTGTTCCAGCCTCAAATAAGTGTGGAAGATGCTTACTTTTTTTTTTTTTAACGGAGTCTCGCTCTGTCACCCAGGTGGAGTAAGGTGGAGTGATCTCGGCTCACTGCAACCTCTGTCTCCCAGGTTTGAGCAATTCTCCTGCCTCAGCCTCCCAGGCAGCTGGGATTGCAGGTACCCGCCACCACACCCAGCTATTTTTTGTATTTTTAGTAGAGATGGGGTTTCACCGTATTGGTTAGGCTGGTCTCAAACTCCTGACCTCGTGATCCACCTGCTTTGGTCTCCCAAAGTGCTGGGATTACAGGCGTGAGCCACCGCACCTGGCCAATGCTTAGTTAAATTTAAACAAGAATCCTCAGGATGTTCAGCATGCTAATGACATTTTGAATTTCCTTCAGGGACAATGCAGTAGACAGAAAGGTAAACTTGCAAAGTGGCAAAATGCACAAGATGAGTTTGGAATCCTGGTTGCACTACTGCCTAGCTGTGCAACCACAGGGAAGTTCATCAGCCTCTGTGAGCTGCAGTTTCCTCACAGTTCAGAGGGAAATATGGACCTTGCCTTTTAGGGATATTACCAGGATGAAAGACAACATTGCATGTAAGATGCTATGGGCATTGTTATTATGTATTGCCCATGGGGTTTTCTGTGGGAGGAATAGCTATAAGCATCTCTCAGGATTGTAGTATTCCACAAACACAGTTTGGGAAGGGCTGAGCCATCTGTGTGTTCCAAACACTTTGCTGTTTTTTTACTCTGACGTTGCAAGACTTCAGTGAACATCTGTTCTGCCTCTTCATCCAGTTGAATTGATTGTGAAGTCCCAGGATGCAATGGGGACACAGTTTGGGCACCAAGTACAGGGTTCTTAAAACTCAGGTGAGCCCAGGCCCTTAAAGCTCAGGTGGATAAGCAGGTGTGGCTCAACAGGGTTATCTGAGAAGAAGTTTAAAGGGTGAGGCTGGAGAGATGGCCTTGGGATGGTCGTTATGCCAGGAGGAGGAATTTGGGCTTTACCCTGGGGCAACAGGGATTGTGCTGGATGTGCCTGGAGGCCCTGCCTTCTGCTCCACTTTGTCACAGATCCTCTGAGCTGGGCATCCAGGGCTGGTCCAAGTGGGTGGCAGGTAGACCAGGAGGCATGAGTGAGAGGCTGGCTTCCCTCTCAGCATGGAGCCTGGGACATGTCACTCACCCCTCTTTGTCTTAGCCTCCACATCCATA
This sequence comes from Pongo abelii, assembly GCF_028885655.2. Taxonomy (NCBI): domain Eukaryota; kingdom Metazoa; phylum Chordata; class Mammalia; order Primates; family Hominidae; genus Pongo; species Pongo abelii. The sequence goes on along the minus strand of NC_071998.2, from coordinate 88,791,141 downwards.
AAATGAGAGGCATCATGACTCCTGGGCAGCCTGACCCACAGGGCTGTGGTGAGGGTTCAGGGAGATAAAGTATTTCAACGAGCACATTAAGTTGAGATCCTACTATGTGCCATGCCTTGTGTTTAGGCCTGGGGGAGACTGAGATGAACAACACATGATCCCTGCCATTGAAGGCTCACAAGCTGCTGAGTTTGGTACACTGAAATAAGTGCTAAGATAAAGATAAGCCCATGAAAGGGACCTTCACCCAATGCAGGGAGTGGAAAGGCTGATGAGGGGAAGGAGACATTCAGGAATCTTCCTGGGAGGAGGTGATGTCTCTGCTGAGTTCTGAGATATACCTGGTAGTTAGTGGACGAAGAAGGAAGAAATAAGTTTCCAGGCAGAGGAAACAGCATGAGCAAAGTCATAGAAAAATGAAATGTCACAGTCCATCTGTGCAAATGAGTAGCAAGCAGTATTATTAGGACATTAAATTTGAGGTGTGGAAGAAGACGTAATGGACACCGTTGGTGGCGACATTGCTTGCATTTAGACAGACAACACAGTCAAAAGCTAAGGAAGTGAAGCTCTAACTGGACAACTCCAGGAATTAGCTTGTATAAAGCTTTTTTGTTTTCCCTGAAATTGCACCATGGTCTCTTTGCTATCTGTGATAGGTTACCTCAGTGGTGTTGGGCAGACTACAGGCCTTGAGTGCCAGGCTGAAGGGTTTGCTCTATAGCTTGCAGACTAATGGAAGAATTATCCATAAAAGCCAGGGGATTTAGAATGGAATCCTTGGCATTCTCTGCATGTGTGGGGCTGGCTAGGCAAGGAGGTTCCCAGAAGAAAAACAGAGCAACTTTTGCCCTCCTTCTGTACTTAGGTGAAAAGCAGAATTAGAATGGGGCTGACTGAGTGATGTGGTTATTGTGCCTTCCTTTTGGGCTTCAGTATCCAATCTGCCCTAGTGCAGGGGGCTTAAGGCATGCCACTCAGGAGGCCAGATGATAAGCCCCAGCCACGGCCTAGGCTTTGGGGAGCTACTGCACACAAACAAGCCTGTGCCAGGGAATTAGTACTGTTGTTATTAAGAGAAAGAGGCTTGGCTATGGCTCTCCAGCTGAGAACATGCACTGTCCAGCCTGCCACCACTGCAGGGAGAGTCTCTCATCCTGCTCCTCCAGGACACCCCCCATCACTGCCTTGGCCTCTGTGCTTGACAGAGGGAACCTCCCATTGTGAGGCCCCTAAGATGGAGAGAGGCAAGGGCTGGGAGACAGAGGTTAGGGACTCTGCCCCTAACCTACTGTGTAACCTTGGGTGAGTCCATTCACTTCTCTGAGCCTTCTAGAAAGACTTTTTCACATTTCCGGAATGAAGAAAGTCCAACCCTGTGTATGGCCAAGGGCAGATAATGAGCATTAGATAAGATAATGTGTGTGGAAGGGCTTTGCAGTGGAAGAGGTATTATTATCTTTATTAAAAGAGGCAGCAGGGGAGAGTAGAACAATGATTGGAAATGTGAATTAAATATGCTGCCTTGTTATTTGGTAATCTTAAGAAATTACTGCAAAGTTTTAAGGCATAGCAATGGTATTTTAGTTATGTTTTTAAAATTGGCTTTGTCTTGTAAAGGCACATACTGAAGTATTTGTGGACAAAACTATATGATGTCTGAGATATGCTTCAAAATAAGGAAAGGGTGAAATGGATGTGGATTAGGATGAAATAAGATTGGCCAAGAGTTGATCAATGAAGCTGGGTGACAGGTGAGTGAGGGTTGGTTACACTATTCTGTCTAATCTTCTATATGCTTAATTTTCCCATAATAAAAAGTTAAATCGGCTGGGTGCGGTGGCTCACACCTGTAATCCCAGCACTTTGGGAGGCTGAGGTGGGCGGATCACCTGAGTCAGATGTTTGAGACCAGCCTGACCAACATGGTGAAACCCCATCTCTACTAAAAATACAAAAATTAGCCAGGTGTGGTTGTTCATGCTTGTAATCCCAGCTACTCGGGAGGCTGAGACAGGAGAATTGCCTGAACCTGGGAGGCAGAGGCTGCAGTAAGCAGAGATTATGCCACTGCACTCCAGCCTGGGGGACAGAGCGAGACCAAAAAAAAAAAAAAGTTAAATCAAAGAGCATGTCGCTTAGTCAGACTGACCTGCCTTCACCATCTAATATTTATGTGACCCAGGGAAGGTCACTCTCTGACTTTTATCTCTCTAAACCTCTTTACTCATCTGTTAAACAGGGTTACTAAAATAACACCTGCTTCATAGAGCTCTCAAAAAGACCATGTATGTAGAATGCTCAGCCTATGCCTGGCACATGGCAGGTGTATGGTATATCATGATTCCCACTCCCTCTTAGAGATCATCATCCATCATTGTATGTCACCTGATAGCCCTGCTGGATGTAGCTTGACATCCTGGGCCATGGTCTGTCTCCTAAGGTGGAAGAGGAGGTCCATTGTGACCCTAGGCTTTCTCCACTGGTTGGGGCATAGTTGGTATGCTGGAGCTCTGCGGTGATGAGGAAGGGAGTTAATGTGGTGCCCCTACCTGTCCTCCTTCCCATCTGGAAGAAATGGGAGTGAGTGAGTAGAACATGCTTGGATTGGGCATTTTCTCTATGCTGACCACTGAGCTTTACAACCACCTTGTGAGGTTAGGGCTTTCACTTAGAGAGGTTAAGAAACTTGCAAGTGTTTGCACATCTAGTGGGTGAAGAGAAAGAGGGAAGAAGAAATAAAGAGAGCAGGTAGGGATGGAGGGAGGTGGAAAACGAGTACCTCCAGAGGAATGGAGGGGAGGTTGGAAGGGGATGAGAGAAGAGGAACAGGATGAATTAGGGAGAAGGGCACGAAGGGGCAGGAGTAGGAAGAAAGTGGGAGAAGCAGAAACATTCAGTCCCCCCTTCTCCTTCTCCTCCAGTGTCTCAGTTGAGAAAGTGTCTCCAACCCCTTCAACCACTGATTGGGAAGGGTGGGAGACAGGAAGGACAAATCCACCTCCCTGGAGGTCTCTGTTTTCCCAGCAACTAGAGACCAGTCAGCACTGTGGGTCGGACAGCACCCTGGCCACACCTTTAGCTGGCAGGGGCGTTGCCCTCTCTCCTTGGATCTTATTGGACAGTGCTGGGTCTGCTCCCTAACCCCCTTCCTCAACTCCTCTCCTTTAGGCCACTGTTCTCAGATAGTTTGGGACCTGACCTAAAGGACCAGGCGGAGCATGGGGTGTCTCTCCTGGGCAGGGCCTGACACATGGCAGGATATCTTTCACCTACCAGCCCTAGGCAGATACCCAAGGCTTCCTAAAACATGGGAGAAAAGACCCCGCCTGCAAAGGATCAGTGTGCTTGGAGAGATAAGACAGATGTGTATGAAATTCCTGTAGAAAAACGGGAGGCATTTGGATTTCACTCCCGGGCAGCATGCCTGGGAGACCTGTTCTTGGAGCCTCAGGGAACCCCAGCCCTGCCACTCACCGGCTGTGTGACCTTGGGACAATCTCCAGAATATGAGCCTCAGTTTTTGCATCTGTAAAATGCAGATTACACTGTTTGCCCTGACTGGCTGTTTGAACATATGTAGGATGGCAGATGTGAAAGCACTTTGTGAACCCTGGTGCACTCTGTCCGTGTGAGGGCTTATTCCTGGGTGCCAGCCTGGGTGGTCAGGATGCTGAACTGTGTTTCTTTATTGGGCTGTAGTGTTTATGCAGGGATAACATAAGAACCCTCCACGTGAGGATAGCCCTAGATCTTGTCTGAGTCACTGTTAAGCATTTTATCTCCTGCCTTGTTCAGTGTCCATTGTGTGAAGACATACTTGCTCAGTTATTCCTAGAATATAACATAAAGGAAAGACGTGTGTTTCTTGAAGAGCAAAACTGATTCCTTTTTATCAGAAAGTGAAAATTATATCATCCACCCTGATTTTCGTTTTGCCTCAGCTGTATGGAGGCTCAAGGTAAAAGTTAAGTGCAATAATAACAATATAGGTGTTTATTATATAACTTGCTTATTGTATAATTTTCTTTCTCTCAGTTTTACCTGATTTTATTTGTTCTACTGATGTTTCAGAGTCAGTTGATGTCAAGCTGATCCAAAGGCAAGAATCATGTTAACAAGCCTGTATTAGTCCGTTTTTACACTGCTAGTAACAATACTACCTGAGACTGGGTAATTTATAAACAAAAGAGGTTTAATTGACTCACAGTTCCACATGGCTAGGGAGGCCTCAAGAAACTTACAATCATGGCAGAAGTCAAAGGGGAAACAAGGACCTTCTTCATATGGCAGCAGGAGAGACAGTGCAGAGGAAAGTGCCAGACACTTATCAAACAACCAGATCACGTGAGAACTCACTCACTGTCACAAGAATAGCAAGGGGGAAATCCACCTCCACAATCCAGTCGTCTCCCATCAGATCCCACCCTTGACATGTGGGGATTACAATTTGAGATGAGATTTGGGTGAGGACACAGAGCCAAACCATATCGAAGCCCCAAACAGACCATTCCAGCCATCAAGAGCAACTATGACAAACGGGGAGGTAAAGTACACTTTACCACTGGTATTAGTTTCCTGTGGATGCTGTAAAAAAATTTACTTGGTGGCTTGAAACTACAGAAATGTATTCTCTCTTTTCTGGAGGACAGAAGTCCCAAATCAAGGTGCCAGCAGGGCTGTGCTTCCTCTGGAGGCTCCAGCAGAAGAATCCATTCCTCGCCTCTTCCAGATTCTGGTTGCTGCCAGTATTCCGTTGCTTGCGGCTGCATCACTCCAATCTCTGCCTCTGTCTTCATATCACCTTCTCTTCTATGTGTCTTCTGCCTGTGTGAAACCTCCCTCTTTTAAAAAACACATGTGATTGATGCAGGTCCTACCCAGGTAATACAGGATAAGTTCCTTATGTCAAGATCTTTAACTTAATCACATTGTTCACCATATAATGTTCACAGGTTCTGGGAATTAGGACATAGACATTTCTTGGGGGGCACCATTCATTCCTTCACATCATTTGAGAGCCCTACAGTCATAGAATCATCCACCCTTTCTCATTTGTGATATAGCTTAAGTGATTAGGAACACAAGTTCTGATTTCTGACTCCTGGGTTCCCATCCTAGCTCTGTCATTTCTGTGGGATTTTGGGGAAATTACTCAATATCGTAGAATCTCAGGTGTTTTTTTTTTTTTTTTTCATTTGAAAACTCAAGGATAGTATCCACCTTATAAGGTTGAAATAGGGATTAAACAAAATACTCTGTAAAAACACAAAATACAGGAGCTCTCAAGATTTGAAGGGCACTTAGAGACTATATAATCCCATCTCTCTACTTAGCACTGATGAGTCTCAATCTGATTTTAGGTCATACAGGTACAAATCATTTTTTATGGTTGGAAAATTATTTTTATTGTAGTAGGAACTACTAGCACATAAATCTCATTTTATTTCACAGATACAGCTTAGCAAAATTTAATAAGCAAGTTGATATAAGAAAAACGTTGAATCAGTAATACTACAGGTTGTGAATCAGGTTCACCGTGTACTGGTTACCAACTTGTCTGAGTGGGATGAGATAGAACGCCCACACACAACAAGTCACATGAAGTGGGTTCACTGCTTACAGAGACGCAGCAAGGGACTGTAGAAGCACTGTAGAAGCGTAGGACGCATTTGAGGCCTGAGCCCCAAGGCTCCGGAAAGCTGTCCAGGGGAAAGGAATCTCGACTGTGTGTCTCCCACTTGTACAGCAGCGGAGGACCCTGGAAAGCAGCCTGTCCTTGGTTTTATACCTCGGAAAACAAGACTCGCTGGACTAAAGCGTTGAAGGACATTCTGTTCTGGGGAGGACTGGCACAGAGCCAGGCTGTTCCAGCCAGCCACTCCCTATCTCAGGATATTGCCCTTACAGCATATTCTACAGTTATTCTTGAGAACTACAAGGGAGAAAGGGGGTAGAACTGGATGAGTCCAAGGTCGCCTGGAGAGGTATCCCACACAGGTGGTACACAGACATGGCCAAATTAGGAATGCGTGAAGTTCCAACACTGCAGTAGCCAAAGCACAAATCCAGCAGGATCCCAGACAGTGAAAGCCCATCATTCTTTTTTCTTTCCTGTGTGTGTGTTTTTGTTTTGTGTGTGTGTGGGTGTGTGTGTGTGAGACAGGGTCTCTCGTTCTGTGGCCCAGGCTGGAGTGCAGTGGTGCAATCACAGCTCACTGCAGCCTCAAACTTCCAGACTCAGACGATTCTCCTGCCTCAGCCTCCCTAATAGCTGGGACTAAAGAGGAGTAAGACACTGGGCTTTTCTTTTTCTTTCTTTTCTTCTTCCTTCTTCTCTTCTTCTTTCTTTTTCTTCTCCTTCTCCTTCTCCTTCTTCTTTTTCGTAGAGACAGGATTTCACCATGTTTTCCAGGCTGGTCTTGAACTCCTGGGCTCAAGTGAGCCTCCCCGCATCGGCCTTTGGGAGCCGACAAGGAATCCCTGTCTTCTAGTAGTCTTCAAAGCCAGATCCAGCTTGTCTAGGTTAAGGATTCGATGCCTCCAATGAGGCAGAGAAAATGAACATGCCCGTTCCCCCAAGGCCTTCAAGAGCCTCCAGGCTCACAGAGATTAACTTGTCCTCACCCGCCTGCCTGCCTGCCTTTTGTGCAGATCTCTGCATTGTCCTGAAGAAAGACTCCGGCACTCGGGCTGAAACTCCGTGTGCCGATGACCGGGGCCTTGTCCCGGGAGGCACTGGAAGGGATGGCGCCCGTCGCGCTCCTGAAGGCCCGGAGCCACCCGCTGTGAGCAGATAACCGGCAGCACCGGGCAGCGCGGAGGCGGCCCCACGAGGACTCAACCCCGGGCTGGGAGTCAGGGATTCGCCCTGAAGCCTTGCAGGTGCCCCCGTCACCGGGCGGCGGATTCCCGCGGGACGCGGCTTTCCCCACGGCTGGGCCTCCCTTTGGGCGAGTCTCCAGCACAATGCGCGTCATCCCGCAGACCTGCCCGGCAGAGGCGGGCGGGCAGGAGCGCGCTTGGCTTCCTGTCTCGCTGAATGGCTTGAATGGGCGCTGGGCCCGCTCCTAATCCCCTAGCGGCTGACTGTCCCGGCAGGGGCGGAGGAGGGCGGGGAGGCTTGCAGCCCTGGCGTCTCCTCGCAGGCTGCAGGCTGTGGGGCCCGCCTGTTCTAGTTCCGCCTACCTTTCCAGGGTGAGACCGGCAAGGGGACTCTTGGCAGGCAGGCGCCCTCCTGGAACCTTCCGCCCTTCTCCCAGGACTATTCCTGTTCAGAGTTGCGTGTGCTAAGGTTACAAGCAGGGCGCTAGTGGTGAAGAGCTTCAAGATCCAGCGCATCAGAACCGGAAACGCCCTTACTTATGGATTTCATCCCCCTTCTCATTTTGCCAGTGGGGAAACTGAAGTTCTAATAGTTCAGGAACTGCACACAATGAGTAAGTGAGAGACATAAAAGAGTCAAGGCTTCAGTCAGGTGGCCTTTCCAGTAGACCAGCTGTCTCCCAAACCTATTCCCTGCAGCATCCCCAAAGACTAGGAGATATTTAGTGCTCCTGACAAAAAAAGTTAAGCGAAGGCCCTCAGAAGTCCTGCAGCGTGTTAACGTGGACGATGTTAATGTAACCCTTTCCAAACTTACTTGGTAGCTCCTTCTTTTTTCACATGGCACCTTTTCTCAGAAGCAGAACTCTGAAGCACACGATCTGGAAATTCTGCACTAGACCCTGCTGTAAATTTTCCAGAAGTGATTATGAAGAAGATGAGGATATTTCTGTTTAAAATTTGTTGAGTGTCATCCAGGCGGAAGGCTGTAAAATAAGAGGGATCCCTTTATAGATTCAGAGTCACCCGGTGCTTATTGAGCATCTGTTACTACCAGGTGTGTTCCATCTCAATTATCTCTGCTAAGCCTCCTAACAACCCTGTTGGATGATTAATAGAACTGCAACTTTACAATCGTGGAAACTGAGGCACATGGAACTGAGTAACTTGCTTAAGGTCACACAGCTAACAGTCAGCAAAACTGGGTTTCAAGCCAAGTCTGAAATCCAGGGCCCTTGTTCTTCTGCCATGCCCCCTCGCTCCTCTTTCCACACAGTCTGTTAATGAGGCAAAAATGCTGAACTGGAAATAAAAGAAAAAACCCTGAGTTCATGCCCCATTCCACTCCTGTTGCACTTTGTTTCCTTGGACAAGACCCTGTCCTCCCAGGTCTAAGGCATCCCCCCAACAATGGGAGGGTTAGAACAAGTGCCCAGTCCCTACATGTCTTTCCTGCTCCAGCATCCCGTGGCTCCACCACTCTGGTCCTCAGACCCAGTGGTCTAGAGGTTGTGCTGTCAGGGACATAGATCATCCTGGGGAGTCGTCAGTTCAGGAACTGGGTGACATAAGGCTCGGCTCATGTCTGACAGACACCAGGACAGACCAGACCAGTAGCCTGTCTGAGAAGGCAGAGCATATGCCAGCTTACTCCTAGCACCTTGTCAGAGCCATGGGAAACTGTCACCCAGGGGCTCAGGGATGGAGTCAAGCCCTGTATGGTTCTGGTTCTTGGTAGCATAACTTGTGACACCCTCACAGGTGTTCCCCTCCTTCATGAGTGGTGAAGAAACTTGCAAGACTGGTGAGGGTGGGGCCAGGAAAGGAGCAGGCAAGTGGTGAGAGGGCATGGAGGTATAGACCTAACTTGGACTTACTTCATATAAACAATATTTGCCATTATGTAGCCAGCTGGTTCACCCACTCTGCCATTTTTTTTTTTTTTTTTTGTTAGAAGGTGGTAGTCTTAGTTTGGGTTATTCCACAAGCAGACTCTAAGACAAAGATTCAAATGCAAGTAGTTTGTTTGGGAGGGGATCCCAGGAAATACTGCTAGGGAGCATGGAAGTAAAGCAGGAGAGGGGAAGAACAATCATGGTGTGTTAGCAAGCAAGCCTCCCCTGTAGGCAACTGGAGCTGGGTCCTGCTGGAGGCTCTGGGAGCCAGTGTGGCCCATATGCACAGCCCCTGAGTTCCCAGGGGCAAGGCAGCTGGAGGGTGTGTCCGCCAACTCCCGTCAGCCACTGGCTGAGGACTGCTCCCAAGGAGGGGCTGTTAATTCCCCAGCACATCTGGCCTGTGCCAGAAATGACCAGCAGGAGATACCCCAGGTGGCGTGGCAGGTGCTGAGGGCATGTGGATGAGGCAACAAAGTGGCTGCCTCAGATGTTTAGGGAGCCAGAAGCTGGAACACCGGGGAAGGGGTCTAAACTCCACAAATCACTAGGCAAGCAAGGCTCACTGAGTGCTTGCCTTCTTTAAGCTGCAGAGGAATTTTGATGGAACTTTTTCATCTGTTGAATGGGAGTGGAATGCTGTCCTGCCTATCACACACAGGACCAAATCATGAGTTATTAAAAGGCAGTGATGAGTATGTGCTTACCTCTCTCAAATCCATTCCTCCCATCTGCCTGCCCCAATACCACATACCAGTTCTCATTCACTTCAGCTAGGACTGTGCTCACCGAGGTCATCTACATAACCTCCTGCCCATCCTGGTCAAGGAGCCATCTCCCTTAGAGCAGGAAAGGACTTTAGTCTAGAAATGATTTTTAGGTTCAAGGGGAAGTAGAATAATATAGCAGAAATAATATGGACCTGGATTTAAATCTCAGTTTATTCATTCATTCACCCAACATTCTTATTTAGTTATTTATTTATTTAAGACAGGATCTCACTCTGTTGTCCAGGCTGGAGTGCAGTGGTGTGATCATAGCTCACTGCAGCCTCAAACTCTTGGGCTCAAGCCATCCTCTCACCTCAGCCTCCTGAGTAGCTAGAACTACAGTCATGTGCCACCACACATAGTTAATTTTTTTCTTTTGTAGAGAAAGAGTTTCACTATGTTGCCCAGTCGCCCAGGCTGATCTTGAACTCCCAGCCTCAAGGGATCATCCTGCCTCAGCGTCCCAATTAGCTGGAATTACAGGCACAAGGCACCACACCTGACTCACTCAATATTTACTGAGGACCTACCATAAGATAGGAGCTGAGGGTGCTTTTTTAAAAAAATGTTTATTTTAGGTTGAGGGGTACATGTGCAGGTTTATTTTATAGGTAAACTCCTGTCATGGGGGATTGTTGAACAGATTATTTCTTCAGAGGGTGCTTGATGAAGACATGGTCCCAAAGGGAGCAATGTGTCCCTGGGTAGGCAGGCACTTTGCCTTTGCTTGGCTTCAGTCTCTCCATCTGTGAAATGGGCCGGGTGGTTCTAGAGGTCCCTTCTAACACTATGACTGTTTTTTGTTTTGTTTTGTTTTGTTTTTCTAATTACCGTGCTGCCAGGCTCATTGAGATCTGCAGGAGGTTGACAGAGGAAATGAGGCCAGGGTCTTACTGAGGCAGGGGACTATGGGTTGGGGAAGGGAAAGCTCCATGCGGAGCCCTCCAATGAGACTGCCACAGCTCCTGGGCTTCCTCTGCTGGGAACGCTGCCTAAGCTCTGCAAACAGCAGCTAAGGATGGTGGATTTGGTCAGCATTAAGCTGTATTAAGTCGAGCTGTTTCTACAAAGACTACATTTTGGGATAAACATGGTACCAAAGCCACACTAAGATAATATAGCACTTGTAAGAAGGGGCTTCGTGCCACCCTCAGCACCTAGTGCAGAGAACTGTTCTCCTAACGCACCCACATACAGACTCCCTGAGGAGAAAATCCTGCAGCATCCCCTCCCTCTGTTCCTGCCGGGAACACATCCCTTAGCCCAGGGAGAGGCACATGACCCAAGCTGAGTCAATCAGAGGATGCCATCCTCCTGGCTACTGTGATTGGTCCAGTGTGGTCAAGTGACATAGCCTGGCAAATTAGAGTCCTTTCCCGGGATGTTTTTTAGCTGGTGGGAAAGAATCCTCTCCTGATGGGTCATGGAGTGGTGAACTGAGAGCTTTTGGAAGTCATGTCCTCACCCCATAGGAAACCTCTGTGGCAGGGCAGAAGGAAGCCAACAGTTAGAGATGAGAAGCTGAGAAGAGAGAGTCTTGCTGATGTCTAAGCTGAGAAGAGAGAGTCTTGCTGATGTCTAAGTCCCTGTCCCCGACTGCCCTAAGTCCAACTCCACCCCTGCCCTTCTTGGTTATTTAAAACAACAAAATGACTCCTTTACTTAAGCTAGTGTGAGTTTGATTTCCGTCACTCAAACCAAGAGAGTCTTAAATGAGACCAGCATCTTCCATTTATTGAGCTCACTTATGTGCTGGGAGCTTTTCACTGTATCACTTTATGTAATCTTGCACACAGTCACATGAATCATATGGCCATTTTATAGACAAGGAAGCCGAGACACAGAGGGCTGAGGGATGCACCTAGGGCCACCCAGCTGTTAGTAAGTGGCCAAAGAGGGATTCAAACCCAGGTCTGCCTAACACCAAACCCATGTCCCTAACTCTTGCCACAGTGCTATTCACACTATGCCCTGAAGCTTCTCCAATTCTCACTCTCTGGGATGGGCAGCTTCAGAACAGACTCAGCTTCCGTGACTTGACCTTTTGTGTACTGGCTTCTTGTACCGCATATGAACTGCACATAAAATTACTCCCATAAATAATTTTTCAATACAAGATCTTATGATGGTTCTTAGCAGCTTAGAGGGTTAGAGTCAAAGTCTCCATGCTGGATCTCTCCTCACACCTTCACCCAACTAAGTAAATACTTTTTATTGACATCCCCTTTGGAAAGTGAGACTTTTCTGATCTGATCAAATCCTGGCCTTAAGAACAACAACCAATGTTGTAATCTTCAAAGGCTCAGAAAGGTGAAATGACTTGCCTAGGGTCACTCAGCTTGCCAGGGTCAGAACAGAAATTGGAACCCAATTATTCATTTTGTCTAGTCCTAACACATTTCTGAGTCCTTGTAGTCCTCAGGATTCCAAACCTTCTGTCACAAGACCTCTGCATCCAGGCACAGATGATGGTGGTGGTGACGCCAGCGCTGGTAGAGAGAGGTGCAGAGAGCCCCACCTTTTTGTTTTGAATTGGTGAGAGCTTGTGCTTCCCTCATTAAAACTTCTTGTGGGAGCTCCTGTGGAAAATGCTGTGGTCAGGAAGTTAGGGTAGAGTACCTGCCCTTCCCTCCAACAATAGAGCATTCCTCCAAAACAGGTGTAGGCTGGAGGAGGCCATGGGTGAGCTCAGGTCTAGCCTTGGCACTGGCAATCACTGATTCACATTGAATATGTACATCACCACCATCATCACCACCACCTACTTTTCTTCCAAGAAAAAAAAATAATAACCACCACTTATATCAAGCAGTCTTATATGTGCAGACATTCACAACAGCCCAGTGGAGGAGGTGCTATAGTCATGCCACATGACAGATGATGAACCTAAGGTACAGAGCAATTAAATGACAGGGCCTAGGCATTGCAACACAACTGCAAGTGGCAGAACTGGGATTTGAACCAGGCATTCTAGCTCCAGGGTCCATTCTATTAGTCATCTCGCTACATTATCTTCCTTTTGAATCATGAATCAGGGTATTCTCTGGCAATCAAACCGTTCCAGATTTGGTGGGGAAAAGGGTATATCAGATAGCATGTTTCTGAGGCTGAAATCACCGACTTTGTATTAATAGAATAGGGTATTATCTATGTATTAGAGTAAGTTAATCCAATATCTATTTGGAGGGAGCCCACAGGGCTAATTTTATGATTTAAAGAAATGGGGAAAAGTTCCGTTCTCTGCTATTTATATGGGCAGATTGAATGGGCATTATCTTAGCAGGGTCTTCCCAGTACTTTATAGTTTGCAAAGCAAACTTTAATGTCTCTGAACTCTAAGGATACTCTGGCAAGCAAAGATAGTCTCTCATTTTACTAATTAGGAAACTGAGGCCAGAGAGGGAAAAGTACCTACTCTGTGCATCATGCGTGCATGCACGTGTGCCTGTGTATGTGTGTTTCTGTGTGCAAGAAAGGCCTTGAATGCTCCTGCAGACCTGGATCCCAGTTGTGAGAGAAGTTGTCAGTTCTGATGCTTGGCGGGCAGCGTTCCGGCCCACTGCCCATGTATAGAGTCATTCAGACTTAGCTAAGTACACAGCAGCCAGGAGCCTGCGTTTCAGCAGCTAAAATCAGCGGGCAGCACAAAAATGTAGGTGTAGCTCCCTCCCCTCTTCCACCTTGCCACTCTTCTCTCCCCTCCCACAGGGTGGAACTGCCTGGAATAAGCTCAGCCCAGATAACAAGTCTACACATGCAGCATCCAGGGAATAAGCACAGGGCAGCTCTGGGGCACACATGGAGACATGTATCTTCATACACACGCACATATGTACACACAAATATACACATGCATGACTTTCTAGAAGCTATACTAGAAAGGTATAGGCTCTGGGTTCTGATCTAGCTCAGCCTCTGACTCTTGGGTGACTTCTGATTCTTCCTTCCTTGAAGTCCTGACTTTCCACCTGTAAAATGGGAAGGATGTTGTCTACCTCCCAGGGCCACTGCAAGTATACAAAACACAGAGATGGCAATATTTGAGAGCTCTGGATCTGAAAGAGCCCTGGGAGACAATTAGCCTAAAGCTTTCATTTCACAGACAGGGATGCTGAGGCCCAGGGAGAGACAGGGAACTGCCCAGATCACAGAGCAAGTCAAGCCCAGATAGCCTAGAACACAGGCCTTCTGACTGCCAGGACCCATGCTCCAAGCTCAAGGCCTGGCCTTGAAAAGACCAGGCCTGACTCCTTGTGGCTATTTCTTCCTTCCCCTGCCTCAATTTCCCCATGAGTGCAATGAGGAAAGAGACCAGATGCACTCAAACTTATTGGTGGTTCCAATCAACCATCCACTTTTTTTTTTTTACTTTGGCTTTTAGGAGCAAAGACATGGAAGAAGACGGGGGTGGGGTAGGGGTGGTGGTGTCAGGGGAAGAACCAATTGTAACTGCTGTCCTCAGAAGCGGACTGGGGAAGTAGGGGGGAATCAGGCTGTCTGAGATGGTGACAATTTGCCTCGTTGGGCCATAGTCCATGGAAACACAGAAATCAGGAAAGTTTCCATACCTGGCTGAGTGGCAGAATCACCTGGGGATACTTTCTAAAAGGCAGATTGCTGGGTCCTGCTCCTGGAAAGACCAAGGCCATAAGTTTGGGCAGGGGCAGGATAGTGCATTTTTAACAAGCCCTCCAGATGGCTCTGAGACAGAAGTTTGGGAGCCACTGTCTGAGAGATCTGGGGCCCAGGATTCTTCTAAGTCCAAACACTAAGGGGTCAGGCAAGCTAAAGTGAGGCCAGTGCTACTGTGAGTTATTTGACATAGTCACACATGTTAAGATGTTTTATATCCTACCTTTATCCAAATAAGTTTTAAAGTGGCATAGGGAAAAAAATTACACTAAGAATCCCCAAATTAAAAGGTAATTAGGACTCCCAATATATACATAACAGAAATGCACTTGTGTATTAAAAGACACTTATAAGAATGTTCATTGACCGGATGCGGTGGCTCATGCCTATAATCCCAGCACTTTGGGAGGCCAAGGAGGGTGGATCACCTGAGGTCAAGAGTTTGAGACCAGCCTGACCAACATGGAGAAACCCCGTCTCTACTAAAAATACGAAATTAGCCGGATGTGGTGGCGCATGCCTGTAATACTTGGGAGGCTGAGGCAGGAGAATTTCTTGAACCCGGGAGGTGGAGGTTGTGGTGAGCTGAGATCGTGCCATTGCATCCAGCCTGAGCAAAAAGAGCAAAACTCCATCTCAAAAAAAAAAAAATGTTCATTGTAGCACTGTTTTTCGTAGTCATAAATTGGTAACAACCTAAGTATCTTTCAACAATAGAAGAGATAAATTGTAATTGTGCAATGGGTTACTATCCCTGGGTGAAAATGAAATAAATCATTGCTACCTGCAAAAGTATGGGTGAATCTTGCAGATATAATGTAGAGTGAAAGGAGCTAGACACAAAAGAATACATATTGTATGATTCCGTTTATAAGAATTTCGAAAACTTACAAATGGAAAAATTAATCATTATGTCACTTCTGAAGGGTATTGACTGGGAGGAGGCAAGAAGTCATCTGTGGTAATGAGAATGTTCTATACGTTGATCCACATGGTGGGGACATAGACACATATTTTGTGAAAATTCATCAAGCTGTACATTTAATATGAGTGCACTTTACTGAGCGTGTATTATACCTCAACTTAAAAATACGTTAAGAAAAAATATTAAGTTGTGGAAATCTCAATGAATCCCAAAACACTACCATCTAACAAATGATATTCACTGATCAGAATACAAAGCAATTAGAACTAAATTATTGAAAGACAGCTTCCCTTTGCAAATCCATACACCTAGAAACAAAAATACACTTGAGAATGACTCTTGGGTCAAAGAGAAATCCAAATGGAAAGTGCACATTTTAGAAGTGAATGATAATGAGAACACCATTTCTTAGTTCCTGGCACATAGTAAGTACTTAATAAATATTTGCTGAACTGCATGATTTTGCATGTGGAATCTTTTAAAAGTTGAACTCGGCTGGGCATGGTGGCTCATGCCTGTAACCCCAGCACTTTGGGAGGCTGAGGCAGGTGGATTGCCTGAGCTCAGGAGTTTGTGACCAGCCTGGGCAACATGATGAAACCCTGTCTCTACCAAAAATGCAAAAAATTAGCTGGGTGTGGTGGTGCACGTCTGGGGTCCAGCTACTTGGGAGGCTGAGGTGGAAGGGTTGCTTGAACCTTGGAAGTGGAGGCTGCAGTGAGCCAACATTGCACCACTGCACTCCAACCTGGGTGACAGAGTGGGACTCCATCTCAAAAAAAAAAAAAAGGGTGAACTCATAGTACAAGAGGGTAGAACAGTGGTTACCAGGGCCTGGGGAGTGAGGGGAGATATTGGTCAAAGTTTACAAATCTGTTATAAGAAGAATAAGTACTGGAGACCTAATGTAAGCATCATGACTACAGTTAATATTAATGTACGGTATACTTGAAATTTGTTGAATAGGCCTCATGTGCCTTATCTCACATGCACACAACATACACACACACATGCACACACACAGTAACTGTGTAAGGTAATGAATATGCTATTAGTATCACTGTAGTAATCATTTGCCAATGTGTATATCTATCAAAACATCATGTTATATACCCAAAATACATATAATTTTTATTTCTCAATCATACTTCAATAAAGCTGGAAAAAAATTTGTTGAATGAATGGATATCCGATCTATGGGATGTTGCCAAAGCAATACTCAGAGGGAAATCCATAGCTTTAAGTGTCCTCACTATTAAAAGAGAAAAATTTAAAAAATAAAGAGTGGGACCAACTAAAGGTTCAGTTCAAGATGCTAAAAAAAAGAGAAAGAAAAAAATAAACTCAGAGGAAGTAGAAGGAAGAAACCTACTTAAAAGTAGGAATATCAAAATAGAAACAACTAACTCAGGTAAAAAAAGAAACCAGTACAGATGATCAACAAAACAAAAAGCCAGTTCTTTGAAAAACTGATAAAATCACCAGCCTTAGGAAAAATTAAGGGAAAAAACATATAAGACAAGTAATATCAAGTACAAAAATACGGCTAGGGGTTGAAGGAGAAACCTGACTACAGACACTGAGGAGATTTAAAAACATATAAGAACAGTAAGTAATGAGGAAACCACAGCAAAAAGGAAGGAAGGATGGGCATGTACAGTGAAGGCAGAGAGCTTCTTGGATTTTCTGTCTCACTAGGATTCAACATAATGGCAGGATTAGGCAGAGAAACAACACAATTGGGCTGCAGTGTGTGTTCTTGAAGGGCAGAAGCACAGGTTCCCTGGTGGGTGTGCAGGGATCCTGGAATCAGCACAGCATGCCCAGACCTTCCCTCTCTGCCTCATCTTCTCCTACTTGGGTTTTGACCTAGAGAGGGCTAGCATCGCATGAGGGGATCTTTTGGCTCTCCTAGCTTTGTCTCCAGCTCAGGGATGCTTTGAAAATACAGGGTCCCCTCTCTCCAGTGGCTCCAAAGTATTTTCTCCTGGGGTGATCCAGCTCAGCACAGCCTGTAACCAGGCTCACTCAGTGGGAGGTTGGGAGTGGCCCCACCCAGGGCCACCTCCTTTCTCTTGAAAGCTGTTTGGGCCAAGGACCAGAGCCAGAGGAATCTAGGGCAGTAAGGTTGCTGGCCCCCAGGAGATAACAGCCACCGCATCTCCTACAGTATCACTCTGCTATAGAAGAACCCATTTTATAATCCCTACTGTATCTTCCTCTACCTTCTCCTGCCCTGTCTTCTCCTACCTGAGTTCTTACAGTGGATTCTCAAAAATGTATGCATATATATGTATATAAGTTAATGTAAGTATACAAGTTAATATATATGTATATAAGTTAATTATAAATTTTCCTAATGTAAAGAATGTGTAGCCCACAATTTAAAAATAGTAACATGCAATACTCTACTGTAAATTCCATACACCTTTAACTTCATTGCTGCCGTTTGTTGTGAAATCCACTAGCAGTTGGCCGGGCACAGTGGTTCACGCCTGTAATCCCAGCACTTTGGGAGGCGGAAGCGGGCGGGTCTCAAGGGCAGGAGATCGAGACCATCTTGGCTAACACGGTGAAACTCCGTCTCTGCTAAAAAAAAATACAAAAAATTAGCCGGGCATGGTGGCAGGTGACTGTAGTCCCAGCTACTTGGGAGACTGAGGCAGGAGAATGGCGTGAACCCGGAAGGCAGAGCTTGCAGTGAGCCGAGATCACGCCACTGCACTCCAGCCTGGGCAACAGAGCAAGACTCCGTCTCAAAAAAAAAAAAAAAAAAATCCACTGGCAGTTTTTGTAATTCTATCACCAAAAATCGTGTTCTAAAGTCAAACTACGAACAAATGCTTATTTACTATAGGACTCAGCAATGAAGTCGCTAATGTCATGGAGCCTAGTTCTTTCACAAATGTTGATTGATATTTTCATTTACCCTAACAGGTAAGAAAAAATGACATATAATGAAGACATATAATGGTACTTCACTCATTTATCAGTGACACAGATATTACTTTCATTGAATCAGAATTCAATCTGATATTAGTTTCAAATAGAATATTTCCTCATTTGTGGGTGCTATTCACAATATATAAAAGCTATAGACATGACAGACTTTGAAATTTAATCTGCATTATTAACATTTTCTTCACCCCTTTCTTAAGTTCAGAGTAAACTTTACACAATCAACAAAACATTAACTGGAGTCCTGATGAGTAGCATTTGCCCATTTCCATAGTGTAAATACTCCCGCCGTGGCCAGTTTCAGCTACCAACATCATGTCTCTGGATACAGAGTTGGGAAGAGATGTATAGTAGCACAGAGCTTTGTAGGATTTTCACCATACAAATGCAATAGTTGCAAACAATCTCAAGAGCATAGATAATAGTAAAATGTAGTGAAATAGTTCAGATGTGACAAGTGTTGGGTATTACCTTTGTTTCAAATATTATTTATCAAATTGTAAATTTGTCAAATTTATTTTTAATAATGCCTATGTCTAAGCACTGGCACGTGAAATTCCTAAAAGAAGCTAGCCTTCAAAATCTGGTACAAACTGGCTCCAGTGTGCCACATGTCCTCACCCTGCTTTGAGATCCAAATGTCACTCTTGCTTGATGCCCTCCCTGATCACCTCAGGCAGAGATCATCTCTTCCTCCCATGTGCCCCGTGATAGTGAGCACTAGGTCGGGTCTGCCTCTCTCCCTCAGGGCCTGGCATTGAGTAGGCTCCATTGCTCAGTGGGTGTGTGCCGAAGCCACGTGTTGAACCAGCTGTCTCCACCAGATGTCTTTCATGACCTGATCCTCCTGTTGCATGGTCACCAGCTCCTCCACTCTGCCCCTGTGGGCCACACGGAAACTGTAGGGAAGGTTCTCAACAGCAGGAGAACAGCCCATTTGTCTCAGTTTCCTCGTCTGTAAATGCAAAGGATGGAGGGGATGAAAGAGGGAAAACACCCTGATATCCTTTCTAGTATCTTTTTCATAGGCATATGGCTGTGGGCAGTTGTATTTGGCCTGTACATGCAATTTAGTGTCTTGCAGCTTCTAGCAGAACACATCATAAGCAAGTTTCCATGTTCCTGTATAGTTTCTACATTTTCCACTATTGGATGCAGAAGACATCATATTTTATGTAATCAAAATTCGCTTTACCTTTCCTTTGAAACAATTGTGTAGTTTTCAGTTTTATGTCATCACCACCAGCATAGAGTTTTTTCATTTCAGAAAATATATGCCAATCATAGACTTTATTGTTTTATGTGCTTTTTGTTTTAACTACTAGTGCTATTGGACATTTTTCTACTAGCTGTCCTTGCCCTCTTAGATCGACAGCACAGATCACAAAGCCTGATTCTCAGCATCTGCAGTCATTACCAATAACAGGAGCTCCTGGAATGTGTAGGATTTTGACCCCAGACTATGCTTTTTAATGAATACAGCTGCCATTTATACTCTTTTGGGCATTTCTCCTGTCAGGCTGTTAAATATTGCTTTTTGCTGGGGTCAGTGGGCCAACTTCTTGAGTCTTTGTTTACTTATACTCTGAAAAACCAGACGTGATAACTAAGCTTGTTCGAATTGCTTAGAAGAAAACACATTCGCCGAGTGTCAGAGCCTGGTTGCTTCATTAAAAGGAAGGTGCATGGGTTCATGTTATCTTATACAGTTGCCCAGAGGCCTTGCAGGTTTATATCCTAACTCTTGGCTGGGGTCTGAGTGTCTGAGGATGTTGGATCAATTACCCAAAAAAAGAGAAGTGACCACATTTGGTTTTATTAAAATCATGCTGGTAGAATGAATGTGGATAGCAATACCTTCACATGGGCATTGAACTCGACTTTTTTTTTTTTTTTTTTGAGACAGAGTTTCACTCTTGTTGCCCAGGCTGGAGTGCAATGGTGCGATCTCGGCTCACCGCAACCTCCACCTCCCGGGTTCAAGTGATTCTCCTGCCTCATTCTCCCGAGTAGCTGGGATTACAGGCATGCGCCACCACACCCAGTTACTTTTATATTTTTAGTAGAGATGGGGTTTCTCCATGTTGGTCAGGCTGGTCTCGAACTCCCAACCTCAGGTGATCCACCCACCTTGGCCTCCCAAAGTGCTGGGATTACAGGCTTGAGGCACTGTGCCCGGCTGAGCTTGACATTTTATGAAGCCCTTTTGATATATCGTTTATCCTCACCATAACATGATAGCTAGGGACAGCCTTCCCATTTTATGGATGAGGATGATCAGTCCCAAAGAGATTGTGTGTCTTACACAAGATCCCTCAGCTTGTCTGTGGCAGGACCAGCCATCAAACTGGGACTCAAGACCATTGCTCCCTGGCTACATGTGAGGTCTGCATGGCTTCAGCTTCTGTGTGTCTGGCTCCTTCACATGTTTGCTCATGTTCAAGATGCAGGATGTGGGGAAACTGCCTTTAAATACAATAAAAGAGAAACAAGCCGATGAGCTCACAAGGTTTTTTGTTTGGGATGGTACCTGTTTATCTAACTTAAATCACTAATATTGCCGTTGCAGCCAGGAGATGGGCCACCCTGTATCTGAGACATAGGCGTCTCTCTGTGGAGTTCATAAGGTCATAATTTAATTCATCTTGATCACTGATGCTGGACAAATTCAAGAGGACAGGGGTGATTATAGGGAAGGGGACATTAATGTCATCCTGGGGACACCCATGAGGGCTTTGGATTTCTGAGGGCAGATGGGGCATATAGGATTTTGTGGTACATGAAGGATTTCCTATGGGTGGTCCTCCATAGATAAGGCATTAGCTCATGTAGTGAGACAGTAGGGCACAGAAAAGGGCACATGGGCTTTGAAGTCAGATACACCAGGGCTGGAATCCTGACTCTGCCACCTGAGTGACCCTGATAGGTCACTCAACCTCTCTGGGCCGTCTCCAGAGAGGCCTGTCCTATGTGTCTCTTGTTCTCATTTCTCGTGTTCTGAACGTCCAGCCTGGAAGGAATTAGTCCTTCTTTGAGCTGATGTTGTCAGTGCATATCCATTTAGATTCCTTTACCATTGGGGGCCTACCTGTGGCCAGCATCTGCATCTCTTTGTCAGAGGATAGAACCCAGGGCTGCTGGCGACTGTTTTGCCCACACACAGGAGAGCTGGAAGTACCTGGGAGATTACCCACCCCCGCCCATCCTTTTTCTAGTAATTGATGGGTGCCGAGGCATAAGTACTCCAGCCCCCAGCCCCTGACCAGGACGACTCAGGGGTGTGACCCTCACCAGAGCTCCCTGGTGGGATTGAGCCAGAGTTCTCCTCCGAGTGCCTTGTGTGATACAGTGCCCCACTGCCTTACCATTTTTTCTGGGAGCACTTCCTAATACATCACTTTCACATGAATCTTCTTCCAGGGTTGCTTCTGGGGACCCCAATTAAGATGCAGCCATGGAGAGGCAGTTGCCCAGGCTGTAACACAGAACCCAAATGGGCTTACTCAGACTACCAAAGGGCTTCACCATCCAAATGCATAGGTCCTCCAAATTGGCTGCTTTTTTAAAAAAGAAACTGTTAAAACATTTCAATAAAGCAGCCATTTTTTAAAAAGCTCTTTTATAAAACCATTTACCTTTGTAGCATTTTAAAGGAGTTTTCATATACATGGTTTCATTTGAGTCTCATTACATTGCTAATATAGCAAGAAGTTATTATCCTCTTTTTCAGGTGAGGAAGTTAAGGCCCAAATTGATGAAGTGATTAGACAAAGTAACCCAAGAGGTACACCGTAGAATAAGATGTAGAAACCCACATTTTCCAACCCTGGTTCAGCCATAGGACTGATAGTTTTTGACAGTGTGACTGATGTTAGTGAAGAGGGGTTTTCAGGCATCTTTATTGGTGTTTTGAACATATTTATTTATCCTGTTGTAATGTCTCAGAGCTGGTCCACTCCATTATTCTTAAAAAGGAAAAACCTTTTATGTAATTTTTCTCATTATAAAAGTAATACATTCTCATTACATAAAATTTTTAATGTACAGAAAAAAGAACAATATGAAAAAAACTTTTCATAATTCCAAGAGTTTCTTTTAGTCTTTTATTATGGTCCTTTCTTTATTCTGTGCAGTTATTTCTTTCTGTGTTATATGCTCAGAATAATTTACACTTTATTATACCTATAATTGCCAATGCACAACCATCTTTGTTGATCTGTGAGGGCCCCTTTTTTTGTTCTAATCACACACTTTTCCTTTACAAAATGAGCATTAAATACCTTGTGCTGGAAAGTAAGGCAGTGCTCAAAAAAGTGATGGGGACTTGTCAAAAGGACAAGGAAATCAACTTGAAGAGGCTTCCACTGGCCAAATCTAGGACAATTTGAGCATCAACATAATCAAGAAAATAAAGAAAATAAACCATTGAAAAATAGGAATCTATGAGTCTGTGCAAGAATAAATAGATCAATAATAAGTAGATAAGAAATAGGAGAGAGGAGAGGGCTCCTGCTTACAGCAAAATGCCAACCATTAAATGTGAAGACGATGCTAGAGTTGGAAGATCATCATTTTCCAACTATCATGGTAAACATTGATTTGAATAAGAATCTTCAAAGGGTGTGACACCTTAGGGAGACATTTTTTTATTTATAGAAAAGTTACAAAGGTAATGCCGAAAATTCCCATATATCATCACAAAGTATTCCCTAATGTTAACATGTTTTTGTTTTTGTTTTTGTTTTTGAGACAGGATCTCTCTCTGCCACCCAGGCTGGAGTGCAGTGGCGCAATCACGGCTCACTGCAGCCACAAACTCCTGCGCTCAAGTGATCCTCCCACATCAACCTCCCAAGTAGCTGGGACTCCAGGTGCACACCACCATGCCTGGATAATTTTTAAAATTTTTTGTAGAGATGGAGTCTTACTATATTCACTAGGTTGGTCTCGAACTCCTGGCTTCAAACTATCCTCCCACCTCAGCCTCTCAAACTGTTGGGATCACAGGCATGAGCCGCCACACCCAGCCCAGAATCCTTCTTGCCCCAACTCTTCCATGAAGCTTTCTTATTTCCCTCCTATCAGAATTTTTCTTTGTTTCTGTTTTACATTATCTTGACTACGTTACATGCACCTCTACTTAGCACCTGCCTCGTTGCACCTTGTTTTTGAATTAAGAGGTGATATGTCTGTCTTCCCCTCTTACAGAAGGGAAGAATGAAATCTAACCCCTCCACCTGGCAGAGTGCAGTGTACCTACTCTATGGGTAGATTCTCAATGACTACTGCTGAAGGAATTCAAACTGAAATGGAAGAAGTTTTCTCATGGATCAAAAATCTTAGCTGAAGACTTTATGTTTTCCATTAACTGCAGTCACTCACATCTATTTAAGCTTCTGCTATCAAAAATGGAAAAGCAGCCAGTGACTTCTGCTTTAACCGAGGCTGTCTTGTATTTTTTGAAAACTTTTTTCTGTTCTTAAATTTTTATCTAGAAAAAGGGTCTTGCTCTGTCATCCAGGCTGGAGTGCAGTGGCACGATTATAGCTCACTAACTTCAAACTCATGGGCTCTAACAATCCTCCTGCCCTAGCCTCTCAAGTAGCTCAGACTACAAGTGCAAGACCAGCTAATTTTTAAGATTTTTTATAGAGATGGGGTCTCGTTATGTTGCTATGTAGCTGGTCTCAAACTCCTGGCCTCAAGCAGTCCTCCTGCTGCCACCTCTCAAAATGTTGGGATTACAGGCAGGGCGCAGTGGCTCATGCCTGTAATCCCAGCACTTTGGGAGGTGGAGGCAGGTAGATCATTTGAGGTCAGGAGTTCAAGACCAGCCTGGCCAACATGGTGAAACCCAGTCTCTACTAAAAATACAAAAATTAGCCAGGTATGGTGGTGTGTGCCTATAATCCCAGCTACTTGGGAGGCTGAGGCAGGAGAATTGCTTGAGCCCAGGAGGCAGACACTGCAGTGAACCAAGATGGCACCACTGCACCCCAGCCTGTGCAACAGAGTGAGACTCTGTCTCAAAAAAAAAAAAAAAAAAGTGTCGGGACTACAGGCATGAGCACCTGCACCTGGCCAGTCTTTTTAAATACTGTACTAAAGGGAAGATGCTGATTTGGGTTGCAATATGCTTTTACACTGCCATCTGTGTGCGGATGCACTGTGGAGTGATGCTAAGAACTGGCCTCCACATTTGGAGAGCACCTCTGAGGGGCCAGGAGACCTCTCCATGCCTCTCATTTCATTCTAGACCATTTAATCTGCTGTAAGTGAAAACTGATTGATTCCTTTACATTCTACTAGATTTTATTATTTTTTATGATTTTTTTTTTGGTGTCTCTAGGTATGAGAGAACAGAAATAGAGATTTGGGTGGCTTTAGCTGTTTAGAGTAAGGTGACCAAAACTCCTTTCTGCCTGTTCCTGCTATTTGAAACACCACTGTTCTCCACACAATGAAAATGATCTTGTTCCTTAAGGTAGTATACTCTGTTGTTTTATTTTTAATGATAGGAAAGAAGAAAGAAGACGTTTTATTTTGGATTGTGGTATTCATTGATTGGAAACCTCCCAGGTTGTTTTCTAGTTCCATACAACTTGGAAAGAAAAAAGTACAAGTCAGGGAGACAAATATTTGAGAGTGATGTGTACATTTCAAGAATGTTTGCCCAATTCAGGGAAGAACCATTTGCCACTAAAAGGTCCCCCCGCCTGTCCTCATCACCATGTCACCCTGCAGAAGGTCAAGTGGCCTTACGCATGAGGCTAATTCCCTGCATTCCTGATCAAGGGGCAGAGAGGGCCAGGTAAAGCCACTGCTGTCTTGAGCAGCCAGTGGCCATGATGGAATTAGGACCAGAGGCCCACGGTTGCAAAGATAACTCAAATACCCTGTAGGCTTCCTTCAAAGGCTGAAAAGCACAGGCTTGGGGCTTCGTTCACTTGGAACAAAACTTTACAAAAAGAAACAGGCACATTGAAGTCTAGGCATCTTTATGACAGGTAACCTCAAATGACATTTACATAGTATGTTATGGTTTATTGTATACATCTCACCATCCTGCTAAAAAGAAAAAGGGTCTCTCCTGAAGGCTGAGTTCCAGCCCCAGCTCAGCTACTGACTTGCCGGGTAATCTTGGGCAGGTAACTTACTTTCTCTGGGTCTCAAGTTCCTCATTTGTAAAATAAGGGGTGGAGTAGGTCATGTCTAAATTGGTCCCTGATTCTTACCTTGTAACCCACATGATGACTCTGAGATAGGGAAAAGAACACTATCCTCATTTTACAGATAAAGAAAGCTGAGGCTCACTGAGGAAAAGAATCCTGGCCAAGGTGGATTAGAATCCTCTAACGCCTGTATTTTTCAATTTACATTGAAGACGCCATTGCATGGCTGCTGTGGGAATTTTTGTACTGGGGACAGAAGGCATCGTGTGTGAAGGACAGCATGAACAAAGGCCCAGATCCCTGTCTCTGCAGCCCAGGCTCATCTGCTTCCCCCAGGATGCTCAACCCTCTCTCTTTAGGGGTTCCAAAGTTGGCTTACTGATGTTATATAACCTTGATTTCTATCAACACCTAAAAAAGATACCACTGGCAGCCAGTTAGAAATAACCCCAGAATGGCAAGAATGCAGCCGTGTCTCTTAGGCATGTCAGCAAAGGGCATGCTGACTGAGTCCAAGCACAGAAACGCCTGAGCTGAGAAGCAGCCCCTACAGGCCACATGGGCAGCAGAGACATGAATTCAAAAGATGGGAATTCCCTGCACAGCCGCACACCGTCACCCGCTGTGAGTGGCACCCAAGTCATCTCATGTACTCCTCACAGCAGTCCTAGAGGTAGCAAACCTCATAATCCCCATTTTACAGTGGAGAAAGCCAAGGCCCTCAGAGCTTGGGGAGCTTGCCCAGAGAGTCTCTATGTGTTGGAACTGGGGTGGAATTTGAACCCAGGTCTGCCTGTCTGCAAGGACAAGGTCTCTTTCCATTAATTACCCCATGACCACATTCTACCTTCCAGATTATTTTGAGATACTCTGCAAAATTCTGTAGTCACACGCAAAAGATTAAATAGTCATCTTGAACAAGTAATGGTTGGATACCTCCAGGGTGGAAAACTAGGTGGCTCCTGGGCATGGAAAGGAGAGAGATCTCTTCTTCAGCATATATCCTTTACACTGGTAACGTTTTGAACTATATGCATGTATTACCTATTCAAATGAATGAATGAATGAATTTTTGTTTGATTTGATTTTTGAGACAGGATCTCACTCTGTCACCCATGCAGTGATCAGGGCTCACTGCAGCCTCGATCTCCTGGGTTCAGGATATCCTCCCACCTCAGCCTCCCAAGCAGCTGGAACTACGGGGGCATGCCACCTTGCCTGGCTAATTTTTTGTATTTTTTGTAGAGATAAAGTTTTGCCATGTTGCCCAGCCTGGAACTAATTAAATTTAACAAAAGGTAATCTAGTATATTAGTTTCTGGTGGCAACTATAACCAATTGCCACAGCCTGGGTAGCTTAAAACTACAGAAATGTATTCTCTCGCAGTTCTAGAGGTCAGAAGTCTGAAATCAAGGTGTCAAGAGTGCCCTACTGCCTCC
Source organism: Pongo abelii (assembly GCF_028885655.2). Classification (NCBI taxonomy): domain Eukaryota; kingdom Metazoa; phylum Chordata; class Mammalia; order Primates; family Hominidae; genus Pongo; species Pongo abelii. Next base: position 88,764,524 of record NC_071998.2, on the reverse strand, counting down.
TGAGGCTCTAGGGGAGAGTCCATCCCTTGCCTCTTCCAGCTTCTGATGGCCTCATGCATTCCTTGGCTTGTGGCCACATCACTCCAACCTCTGTGGTCACATTGCTTCTTCCTCCTCTTCTCTGTGTGTCTGTCTTACAAAGTCACATGTGATTGCTTATAAGACCACCCACGGAATCCAGAATAAGTTCTGCCTCTCAAGATCCTTAACCACATCTTTGTCACATAAGGGAATAATCACTCTTTTGCTATACAAGGTAATAGTCACAGGTAGCAGGGATTAGGTTGTGAACGCAGCTTTTGGGGCCACCATCCAACCCACTACACTAGAAATTAGCAGGTGAATCTCCACCCCTTCCCTGTTTGATGTTATTTTGTCTCTCTCAGTATATTCCTTTGGGTGGGACACTTGTGTCTAAAAACAGCAATTGTTGGTTTGAATCTCATCTATAGTGTTTCTCTGGCCTTCTTTTCTTTCTTTCTTTTTTTTTTTAAATTTATTTATTTATTTATTTATTATTATTATACTTTCGGTTTTAGGGTACATGTGCACAATGTGCAGGTTAGTTACATATGTATACATGTGCCATGCTGGTGTGCTGCACCCACTAACTCATCATCTAGCATTAGGTATATCTCCCAGTGCTATCCCTCCCCCCTCCCCCCACCCCACAACAGTCCCCAGAGTGTGATGTTCCCCTTCCTGTGTCCATGTGTTCTCATTGTTCAATTCCCACCTATGAGTGAGAATATGCGGTGTTTGGTTTTTTGTTCTTGTGATAGTTTACTGAGAATGATGATTTCCAATTTCATCCATGTCCCTACAAAGGACATGAACTCATCATTTTTTATGGCTGCATAGTATTCCATGGTGTATATGTGCCACATTTTCTTAATCCAGTCTATCATTGTTGGACATTTGGGTTGGTTCCAAGTCTTTGCTATTGGGAATAATGCCGCAATAAACATACGTGTGCATGTGTCTTTATAGCAGCATGATTTATAGTCCTTTGGGTATATACCCAGTAATGGGATGGCTGGGTCAAATGGAATTCCTAGTTCTAGATCCCTGAGGAATCACCACACTACTTCCACAAGGGTTGAACTAGTTTACAGTCCCACCAACAGTGTAAAAGTGTTCCTATTTCTCCACATCCTCTCCAGCACCTGTTGTTTCCTGACTTTTTAATGATTGCCATTCTAACTGGTGTGAGATGGTATCTCATTGTGGTTTTGATTTGCATTTCTCTGATGGCCAGTGACGCTGAGCATTTTTTCATGTGTTTTTTGGCTGCATAAATGTCTTCTTTTGAGAAGTGTCTGTTCATGTCCTTTGCCCACTTTTTGATGGGGTTGTTTTTTTCTTGTAAATTTGTTGGAGTTCATTGTAGATTCTGGATATTAGCCCTTTGTCAGATGAGTAGGTTGCGAAAATTTTCTCCCATTTTGTAGGTTGCCTGTTCACTCTGATGGTAGTTTCTTTTGCTGTGCAGAAGCTCTTTAGTTTAATTAGATCCCATTTGTCAATTTTGGCTTTTGTTGCCATTGCTTTTCGTGTTTTAGACATGAAGTCCTTGCCCATGCCTATGTCCTGAATGGTAATGCCTAGGTTTTCTTCTAGGGTTTTTATGGTTTTAGGTCTAATGTTTAAGTCTTTAATCCATCTTGAATTGATTTTTGTATAAGGTATAAGGAAGGGATCCAGTTTCAGCTTTCTCCATATGGCTAGCCAGTTTTCCCAGCACCATTTATTAAATAGGGAATCCTTTCCCCATTGCTTGTTTTTCTCAGGTTTGTCAAAGATCAGATAGTTGTAGATATGCGGCGTTATTTCTCAGGGCTCTGTTCTGTTCCATTGATCTATATCTCTGTTTTGGTACCAGTACCATGCTGTTTTGGTTACTGTAGCCTTGTAGTATAGTTTGAAGTCAGGTAGCGTGATGCATCCAGCTTTGTTCTTTTGGCTTAGGATTGACTTGGCGATGCAGGCTCTTTTTTGGTTCCATATGAACTTTAAAGTAGTTTTTTCCAATTCTGTGAGGAAAGTCATTGGTAGCTTGATGGGGATGGCATTGAATCTGTAAATTACCTTGGGAAGGATGGCCATTTTCACGATATTGATCCTTCCTATCCATGAGCATGGAATGTTCTTCCATTTGTTTGTATCCTCTTTTATTTCCTTGAGCAGTGGTTTGTAGTTCTCCTTGAAGAGGTCCTTCACGTCCCTTGTAAGTTGGATTCCTAGGTATTTTATTCTCTTTGAAGCAATTGTGAATGGGAGTTCACTCATGATTTGGCTCTCTGTTTGTCTGTTGTTGGTGTATAAGAATGCTTGTGATTTTTGTACATTGATTTTGTATCCTGAGACTTTGCTGAAGTTGCTTATCAGCTTAAGGAGATTTTGGGCTGAGACAATGGGGTTTTCTAGATATACAGTCATGTCGTCTGCAAACAGGGACAATTTGACTTCCTCTTTTCCTAATTGAATACCCTTTATTTCCTTCTCCTGCCTAATTGCCCTGGCCAGAACTTCCAACACTATGTTGAATAGGAGTCGTGAGAGAGGGCATCCCTGTCTTGTGCCAGTTTTCAAAGGGAATGCTTCCAGTTTTTGCCCATTCAGTATGATATTGGCTGTGGGTTTGTCATAGATAGCTCTTATTATTTTGAGATACGTCCCATCAATACCTAATTTATTGAGAGTTTTTAGCATGAAGTGTTGTTGAATTTTGTCAAAGGCCTTTTCTGCATCTATTGAGATATCATGTGGTTTTTGTCTTTGGTTCTGTTTATATGCTGGATTACATTTATTGATTTGCATATATTGAACCAGCCTTGCATCCCAGGGATGAAGCCCACTTGATCATGGTGGATAAGCTTTTTGATGTGCTGCTGGATTCGGTTTGCCAGTATTTTATTGAGGATTTTTGCATCAATGTTCATCAAGGATATTGGTCTAAAATTCACTTTTTTGGTTGTGTCTCTGCCCGGCTTTGGTATCAGGATGATGCTGGCCTCATAAAATGAGTTAGGGAGGATTCCCTCTTTTTTGATTGATTGGAATAGTTTCAGAAGGAATGGTACCAGTTCCTCCTTGTACCTCTGGTAGAATTCGGCTGTGAATACATCTGGTCCTGTACTCTTTTTGGTTGGTAAGCTATTGATTATTGCCACAATTTCAGCTCCTGTTATTGGTCTATTCAGAGATTCAACTTCTTCCTGGTTTAGTCTTGGGAGAGTGTATGTGTCGAGGAATTTATCCATTTCTTCTAGATTTTCTAGTTTATTTCTGTAGAGGTGTTTGTAGTATTCTCTGATGGTAGTTTGTATTTCTGTGGGATCGGTGGTGATATCCCCTTTATCATTTTTTATTGCATCTATTTGATTCTTCTCTCTTTTTTTCTTTATTAATCTTGCTAGTGGTCTATCAATTTTGTTGATCCTTTCAAAAAACCAGCTCCTGGATTCATTAATTTTTTGAAGGGTTTTTTGTGTCTCTATTTCCTTCAGTTCTGCTCTGATTTTAGTTATTTCTTGCCTTCTGCTAGCTTTTGAATGTGTTTGCTCTTGCTTTTCTAGTTCTTTTAATTGTGATGTTAGGATGTCAATTTTGGATCTTTCCTGCTTTCTCTTGTGGGCATTTAGTGCTATAAATTTCCCTGTACACACTGCTTTGAATGCATCCCAGAGATTCTGGTATGTTGTGTCTTGGTTCTTGTTGGTTTCAAAGAACATCTTTATTTCTGCCTTCATTTCATATGTACCCAGTAGTCATTCAGGAGCAGGTTGCTCAGTTTCCATGTAGTTGAGTGATTTTGAGTGAGATTCTTAATCCTGAGTTCTAGCTTGATTGCACTGTGATCTGAGAGACAGTTTGTCATAATTTCTGTTCTTTTACATTTACTGAGGAGAGCTTTACTTCCAACTATGTGGTCAATTTTGGAATAGGTGTAGTGTGGTGCTGAAAAAAATGTATATTCTGTTGATTTGGGGTGGAGAGTTCTGTAGATGTCTATTAGGTCTGCTTGGTGCAGAGCTGAGTTCAATTCCTGGGTATCCTTGTTGACTTTCTGTCTCGTTGATCTGTCTAATGTTGACAGTGGGGTGTTAAAATCTCCCATTATTATTGCGTGGGAGTCTAAGTCTCTTTGTAGGTCACTCAGGACTTGCTTTATGAATCTGGGTGCTCCTGTATTGGGTGCATGTATATTTAGGATAGTTAGCTCTTCTTGTTGAATTGATCCCTTTACCATTATGTAATGGCCTTCTTTGTCTCTTTTGATTTTTGTTGGTTTAAAGTCTGTTTTATCAGAGACTAGGATTGCAACCCCTGCCTTTTTTTGTTTTCCATTTGCTTGGTAGATCTTCCTCCATCCTTTTATTTTGAGCCTATGTGTGTCTCTGCACGTGAGATGGGTTTCCTGAATACAGCACACTGATGGGTCTTGAGTCTTTCTCCAATTTGCCAGTCTGTGTCTTTTAATTGGAGCATTTAGTCCATTTACATTTAAAGTTAATATTGTTATGTGTGAATTTGATCCTGTCATTATGATGTTAGCTGGTTATTTTGCTCGTTAGTTGATGTAGTCTCTTCCTAGTCTCGATGGTCTTTATATTTTGGCATGATTTTGCAGAGGCTGGTACCGGTTGTGCCTTTCCATGTTTAGCGCTTCCTTCAGGAGCTCTTTTAGGGCAGGCCTGGTGGTGGCAAAATGTCTCAGCATTTGCTTGTCTGTAAAGTATTTTATTTCTCCTTCACTTATGAAGCTTAGTTTGGCTGGATATGAAATTCTGGGTTGAAAATTCTTTTCTTTAAGAATGTTGAATATTGGCCCCCACTCTTTTCTGGCTTGTAGAGTTTCTGCCAAGAGATCCGCTGTTAGTCTGATGGGCTTCCCTTTGAGGGTAACCCGACCTTTCTCTCTGGCTGCCCTTAACATTTTTTCCTTCATTTCAACTTTGGTGAATCTGACAATTATGTGTCTTGGAGTTGCTCTTCTCAAGGAGTATCTTTGTGGCGTTCTCTGTATTTCCTGAATCTGAATGTTGGCCTGCCTTGCTAGATTGGGGAAGTTCTCCTGGATAATATCCTGCAGAGTGTTTTCCAACTTGGTTCCATTCTCCCCGTCACTTTCAGGTACACCAATCAGACATAGATTTGGTCTTTTCACACAGTCCCACATTTCTTGGAGGCTTTGCTCGTTTCTTTTTATTCTTTTTTCTCTAAACTTCCCTTCTTGCTTCATTTCATTCATTTCATCTTCCATCGCGATACCCTTTCTTCCATTTGATCGCATCGGCTCCTGAGGCTTCTGCATTCTTCACGTAGTTCTCGAGCCTTGGTTTTCAGCTCCATCAGCTCCTTTAAGCACTTCTCTGTATTGGTTATTCTAGTTATACATTCTTCTAAATTTTTTTCAAAGTTTTCAACTTCTTTGCCTTTGGTTTGAATATCCTCCCGTAGCTCGGAGTAATTTGATTGTCTGAAGCCTTCTTCTCTCAGCTCGTCAAAGTCATTCTCCGTCCAGCTTTGTTCCGTTGCTGGTGAGGAACTGTGCTCCTTTGGAGGAGGAGAGGCGCTCTGCTTTTTAGAGTTTCCAGTTTTTCTGCTCTGTTTTTTCCCCATCTTTGTGGTTTTATCTACTTTTGGTCTTTGATGATGGTGATGTACAGATGGGTTTTTGGTGTGGATGTCCTTTCTGTTTGTTAGTTTTCCTTCTAACAGACAGGACCCTCAGCTGCAGGTCTGTTGGAGCAGCCGGCCGTGTGAGGTGTCAGTCTGCCCCTGCTGGGGGGTGCCTCCCAGTTAGGCTGCTCGGGGGTCAGGGGTCAGGGACCCACTTGAGGAGGCAGTCTGCCCGTTCTCAGATCTCCAGCTGCGTGCTGAGAGAACCACTGCTCTCTTCAAAGCTGTCAGACAGGAACATTCAAGTCTGCAGAGGTTACTGCTGTCTTTTTGTTTGTCTGTGCCCTGCCCCCAGAGGTGGAGCCTACAGAGGCAGGCAGGCCTCCTTGAGCTGCGGTGGGCTCCACCCAGTTCGAACTTCCTGGCTGCTTTGTTTACCTAAGCAAGCCTGGGCAATGGCGGGCACCCCTCCCCCAGCCTCGCTGCCGCCTTGCAGTTTGATCTCAGACGGCTGTGCTAACAATCAGCGAGACTCTGTGGGCGTAGGACCCTCTGAGCCAGGTGCGGGATATAATCTCCTGGTGCGCCATTTTTTAAGCCCGTCGGAAAAGCGCAGTATTCGGGTGGGAGTGACCCGATTTTCCAGGTGCCGTCTGTCACCCCTTTCTTTGACTAGGAAAGGGAACTCTCTGACCCCTTGCGCTTCCCAAGTGAGGCAATGCCTCGCCCTTCTTCAGCTCACGCACGCTGCATGCACCCACTGACCACCCACTGTCTGGCACTCCCTAGTAAGATGAACCTGTTACCTCAGATGGAAATGCAGAAATCACCCGTCTTCTGCGTCGCTCACGCTGGGAGCTATAGACCGGAGCTGTTGCTATTTGGCCATCTTGGCTCCTCCCTCTCTTTCTTTCTTTCATTTTTTTTTTTTTTTTGAAGCAGAGTCTGGCTCTGTTGCCCAGGCTGGAGTGCAGTGGTGCAATCTCAGCTCACTGCAACTGCCGCCTCCTGGGTTCAAGCGATTCTTCTGTCTAAGCCTCCCGAGTAGCTGGCATTACAGGCGCATACCACCACACCTGGCTAATTTTTTTGTATTTTTGGTTGAGATGGGGTTTGGCCATGTTGGCCAGGCTGGTCTCAAACTCCTGACCTCAGGTGATCCACCCGCTTTGGCCTCCCAAAGTGCTGGGATTACAGGTGTGAGCCACCATGCCCAGCCTCTACGGCCTTCTTGAAGGGTTATGTGCTTAAGCTTGGGAGTCAGCCAGATGTGTTTTCTAATCTCAGCTCCTTCGTTTGCCACCTGGGGGGCCTTCAGGAAAACAAATCTGCACATTTTCCCAGATTAATACCCCTAAAGCACAGTTCTGATGACATTACAACCCTTTTTTTCAGGCCTTCAGTGGCTTCTAGTACCAACCAAATGCTTTACACACCCCTTGCCTTGGCGTTCAAAGCCTCCTAATCTTTCATGACGCCCCTGCTCAGGCCCTAAGTTTCTAGTGTGTTCATCTCATGATAACATGGACTTGCCTTGCTCTTCCCTGCTTCCCTGCCTTGCTCATGCTCTTCTCCTGGCTAGAATCCCTTTTCTTCCTCATCAACACGTGTTTACATCCTTCTCATCGTTAAGGCCCAGCTCAATGCCACTTCCTCCATGAAGCCTTTCTTCATCTTTTTATCCAGGCAGAATCTCTACTTCCACAACTCCCTCAATGCACCACATCTCCTGCACAATCTGCCAGGCGTGGCTCTGTAGTGCAAGCCTCTCCACTGGCCTCCTCCTCCCCTGGTGACCAGAGGGCTCTTGCAGGCGGGAAATGCTCATCTTAGGCGCTGTCAGAGCCAGGAGCAAGGAGTGTGAGAGGATACGTGCTCAGTGTTCAGTTCTTCCTTTCTTTCCTCTTTTCTTTCTTTCTTTTTTTCTTTTCTTTTGAGACAGGGTCCTGCTTTGTTGCCCAGATTGGTCTTGAACTCCTGGCTTCAACTGATCCTCTTTCCTCAGCTTCCTAAAGTACTGGGATTACAGGCGTGAGCCACAGCGCCCAGCCCAGTACTGATTCTTAAGCTGAATTGACATAAAAAGAATAGAAACTCTACTGGAAGTATCCTTAGTGGTCATGTGTTCAAACTCTCATTTTATAGACAAGGAAATTGAGACCCGGACTAGGAAAGGACATGTCTTCCAGCCCAGCCTTTCAGGAAAATTTGAGGAATTAAAAAGAAGTTTCAGAGGTTCAATTTGGGGCCCTATTAGCCTCTGACGTGGGAATCTCTTCATCTGTAATGATGTCAAATGGCAAAGGGCATGCATTTCATGGTGAATTTTGTTTAGGAGGCCGAAAAGGCCAGATCACTTGAGATCAGGAGTTCAAGACCAGCCTGGCCAACATGGTGAAATCCCATCTCTACTAAAAATACAAAAATTAGCTGGGCGTGGTGGTGGGTGCCTGTAATCCCAGCTACTTGGGAGGCCGAGACAAGAGAATCACATGAACCCAGGAGGTGGAGGTTGCAGTGAGCCAAGATCACGCCACTGCACTCCAGCCTGAGTGACAGAGCAAGAGCCTGTCTCAAAAAAAGAAGAAGGAGGAGGAGGAGGAGGAGAAAAAGAAGAAGAAGGAAAGAAAAAAAGAAGCATACAATTTTGTTTCTCTCTATGATCCAGGTGTTACCAGCAAATTGCAACTCTAATCTCACACTTGGCTTGGTTAGCATGCACTTTGTATTTCACCCTAATTTTGTTGTTGTCGTTTTTTTACCCTTTCCTCACTCAGCTTTAGGCCAGAACTTCCAGATTCAAAGTTTTGGCATTGTCTTTGAGAGTCCTATTTTCCCAGGGGAAACACAGCAGGAAAATGCAAGTTGTTTTACCTAACAAATCCTTCCAGTCATGTACAACCTCAGAAGGGCAAACCAGTCTTCATCAACATGTCTTTGCTGTCTGGTAAAGTATAAAAAGCATGAAGCAGAAAGGCAGTTTGGAACACCTGTGGATATTACGAAAACCACGCCACTTCCCAGCCTTGCGTGTTTTCTGCTCAGAAAGTATGCACCTGTCAGCCACAGCTGAAAACCCAGCAATCCAGGGCCTAGAGCTAGGACTCAGATTAGTTGACTGAGGAATTAGAAGGATTTCAAAATAAGCCTATTAATTCTGTTGGATTGAAATATCTTCCATCTCCACGCAGCCAAAGATAGCTGAACTTTTGTTTGAGATTTTACACAGTGTCTTATGCCTGCCTGAAAGAAGGGGTGCAGGTCTTCACAAATGAGGAAAGGCCAGAGATTTGGACTCCAAAGACCACAGCTTGGATTCTAAGCTGTCACTTACCAGCCAAAAGGGAATCTTGGCCCAGTCACTGAAGCCCCCGAGTCTCAACTACCTCATCTGTAAAGGGTCTCATCAGGCCCACATTAGATTATCTACTCGACCATCAGTTCAAGCTCTAAGGTAATGCGTCATTGTTCATGTTATTACCAACTTGAGAGAAAAAGAAAAGCAAAACTTGGTGGTTCAGAGAAGACCATTTATCTGGATTTTCTCTGTTATAGAAAGGTCAAAATCACCCATCCTTCCTAATCTTGGTCCTTTGATTTATGTCTGATTGAGGGAAGAGGTGGTCCCAGCACCTGGGGTGGGAAGAGCTTGCAGGGGGACCCAGGGGGACTTAGCTGCAGGAGGGGGTTAGCTGACACTCAGGGCCATCATTCAGAACAGCTGAATTGTCCTCTGCATTCTAGAAGGAACATCTTCATTCTTCCTTCTGGGCCCCAAGTATTTGAAACCACCACCATCTCTTGGAAGGCAGAAAGTCTTACCTTAAACTGTTTTCTTCGTTTATACACTTATTGAATATAAAAACAAATGCTAATACTCTTGTTAAACAGAGGGCACAGATTTTAACTATGTAAAATCTGTATACACATAGAAGAAAAGACTTGATGAAATTAATAGTGATTGTATTTGAGAGAATAGATAATCAACTTTTACTGCTTTTCTATGTTTTCTAAAAACCTAAAAGTGTTCATCAATTGCTCTTATATGAAAAAGATATTCTATTCAGAAATATTTTAAGGCCCCAAAAGGATAATTCATTTATGTATTGAGAATTACATATACAATTTCAATGAAAATTAATGATACTATTAATAATACGAAAACGTTTGAAAGTAAGATGTTTTATGAATATTAGTAAAGATGCCAAGTCTAAGTCACTCAAAAGGTACAGCACAGTGAAAGTATATCATAATAAATTTCTTACACATTAAAATATCTGTATGATAAACAAAAATCCACTTCTGAAAATAGTGTACTTTTTTTTTTTTTTTTGAGACAGAGTCTCACTCTGTCCCCCAGGCTGGAGTGCAGTGGTGCCATCTCGGCTCACTGCAACCTCCACCTCCTGGGTCCTGGTTCAAGCAATTCTCCTGTCTCAGCCTCCCGAGTAGCTGGGATTACAGGAACGCGCCACCATGCCCAGTTAATTTTTTTGTATTTTTAGTAGAGACGGGGTTTCACCATGTTGGCCAGGCAGGTCTTGAACTCCTGACCTAGTGATCCACTAGCCTCGGCCTCCTAAAGTGCTGGGATTACAGGCGTGAGCCAACACGCCCAGCCAATAGGGCACTTATAGTAAGGAATATTTGATACATTTAAAAGCACAGCACATGTTTAAAAGAATGTGGGCAACCTCTTGGGGTTTGTTGTACTAGAATGTTTCTTTTTGTTTTTTGTTTTTTTTTTTGAGAAGGGTCTCTCCCTGTTGCCCAGGCTGGAGTGCAGTGTCACTAGCCTGACTCACTGCAGCCTCCACCTTATGGGCTCAAATGATCCTCCTGCTTCAGCCTCCCAAGTAGCTGGAACCACAGGCTAATTTTTTGTGTGTGGAGATGGGGTCTTGCTATGTTGTCCAGCTCATCTCGAACTCCTGAGCTCAAGTAATCCTCCCCTCTTGGCCTCCCAAAGTGCTAGGATTATAGGCATGAGCCACCGTGTTCAACCTCAGGATTTAACCTGTATCTATTTAGGCTCAAAAACATTGTCAACATTTCTCAAAGTCATATATTGGAATTAATGGAGGGATGTGTTAATGTTTTAAAATATTGCAATTGTTACTAGCAAACATATTTAATAGAAACGTATGTTCTAGAGCAGTGGTAACCAAAATTAAATTCCAGGGGACCATCATTTGGTAAGAGGTCTTAGATGTTACCTGAGAAGAGGTTCAGTGGTCAGAGATGTCAGGTAAACCCTACATCCAGATATTCAACAGGCTCATCTTTGCATGGCTTTTTGGAGCCTCAAATATATTAATTTTCACTGTGAATCTCCAAAAGGAGTGCACAATATATAGCACATGCCGGCAACATTTGCCCAGAAAGTCATTTTAAAAAATCTTAGGCTGGCCATGGTGGCTCACACTCCAAGCAATTTGGGAGGCCAAAGTGGGAGGATTGCTTGAGCCCAGGAGTTCAAGACCCACCTGGGAAACATAGAGAGACCCTGTCTCTACAAAATATCAAGAAAATTAGCTGGATGTGGTGGCTCATGCAGGCCTGTAGTCCCAGCTACTTGGGAGGCTGAGGTGGGAGGATCACTTGAGCCCAGGAGTTTGAGGATGCAGTGAGCTAAGATCACCCTCACTGGACTCCAGCCAGGGTGACCGACCAAGACCTTGCCTCAAAAATGAAATGAAATAAAATAAAATGAAATAGAGATCTTCCACAAAGAAGACTTCTCATTGGGATATGCAGTGTCATAGGCATGTAAAGGCTTTAAAAAATCTTTTCAATTTTAGTTTTGAGGCCATGAAGCTGAGTTTGTCTATCTCTGTTGTCACAAAGCGGGTATTTTGCTGAGTGCAGTGGCTCATGCCTGTAATCCCAGCACTTTGGGAGGCCGAGGCGGGCAGATCACCTGAGGTGAGGAGTTCAAGACCAGCCTGGCCAACATGGTAAAACCCCATCTCTACTAAAAATACAAAAAATTAGCTAGGTGCCTATAATCCCAGCTACTCGGGAAGCTGAGGCAGGAGAATCACTTGAACCCTGGAGGCAGAGGTTGCAGTGAGCTGAGATCGTGCCATTGCACTCCAGCCTGGGCAAAAAGAGTGAAACTCCATCTCAAAATAAATAAATAAATAAATAAATGACAAAGGGGGTATTTTATAAATTTGAAGCTCATGTATGGGTCACAATAAACCATTTAATGAGTCATATTACATGGACCCAAAGCCTAGTTCTCATTGTTGGGGTGAGTCTCATTCAAGTCATTCCCTGGCAGGAGTTCTACAGGTGCACACCACCAGAAAGCCTGAAGGGACTTTTGAGCTTCATCACAAGCTCCATGCTTTGACCTCCTTTATGAAAAGGCTGAGGAATGACATGCAACACTGCACCTCCCTCCTGCCCCCCAATACACAAATGCACACCCTTTGCTGGCATGCGAAGCGTGCTTAGAAAGGGGAGGAAAAACCCAAACCACAAAACCCCACATTCCTTTCAAGGGCTGTCTGTGTACACACCCTGGACCTTTGACTTCCTTTCCCTGGTGAGCAGGAGTTTTTCAAGGCTTTGAGTCAGGAGTTAAGGACTGTTGAGATGCAACTCTAACACGTCCTAGCCTTATGATTTCAGCATTTACCCTCTTGGGGCTCTGTTTTTCCTCTGTAAAGTGGAGATAATGAGCCCTAGGATCTGTCTAACCTCCAGGACTGTTCTAAGGATGAAACAACCTTCACTATTCCCTTTATCACTTATTTAGCCAATCTTTTTCATTGCACTGAACACAGGGCATCCATTCTTTCTAAAGACCACAAAATGGCAAAGCTAATGACAAATGAAAACAATTGTAACATTTCACAGAGATGGTTCATATCCATAACACATGAGGAGTGCTTTCATACAAATTTAAATATATATGGGACATTAAAAAATTGGCAAAAGTCAAGAATATGCATTGACTTTTGCCAATATATGTATAAACAAAGAAAATGATTTTGTGTGGGAGAAGCAGCACAAAGGCCAATAAACATATTTTTATGTTGATGCTCATTTTGAAATTTTGAAATTGCTTGGTTATTAGACCTGCTACTGGATGGTGTGATTTAGTGTGTTAATGATAAAGCCCACATTTTACTATGTCGCATTCTGAGACAGAGTCCTCAGGCTTTATCAGAGTGCCAGAGGTCTATGGCAAAGAATCCCTGATCTATAGGAATCTGATAAAATGAAGTATGGTGTATCCATATAATGAAATGCTGTGTTGATATTAAAATTGATGTTTTAGGTAAAGATGTAGAGCAACTGGAACTTTCATACACTGCTGCAACCACTTTGGAGACTATCAGCATTTTCTGCCAAAGCTGAACATTATGGTCTAGAAATTGTACTCCTGAGCAGGTAGGTAACAATAGTGTATACCTATGTTCACCAAAAGACATCTAAAGAATGTTCATAGCAGCTGAAATAGCTGAAACCTGGAAACAACCCCCATGTCCATCAACAGTAGAATGGATAAGTAAATTGTGATATATTTATACAAAAGAATACTATATATGTCAATGAGTGAACGAACTATAGCTATATGCAACAACATGAATCTTATTCATATACTGTTGAGTGAAAAAATATAGACAAAAATAAATACTGTATAATCTACCATATAGTTCAAAAACCAGACAGGACCATTTTTAGAAATCAGAAGTCAGAATTATGTTGCTTTTGGGGTAAGAGGTGACAGTAACTTGGAGAGGGTCCAAAAGATTTTGGGGGATGCTGGTAATGTTCGTATTTTATCTTGGTGGTGAATATAAAAGCAGAGTCAATATGTGAAGATTTATACCTATGATTGTTTGCATGTTTCTGTGAGATTTACCCCTATGATTTTTTGCATGTTTCTGCTTTTATGTTCTACTTTAGTCAAAAGTCTGCTTAAAAATGACATAGAAACATTTTCATGACATTGAAAGATATTTGTGTTGTCATGTTATATTAAAAAATACAGGTTTGTGTATAGTGTGCTTCCACTTATTCCCCTTCAAGATCATCATACATATGTGCTTTTCAGTACATGACATATCTTTAGGAGGATATATAAGCAGTTGACAGAAGTGGTTGCTTCTGGAGAGTGAGAATGAGAGAGAGATTTATTTTTTACTTCATGTCAAGGGTGTCCAATCTTTTGGCTTCCCTGGGCCACACTGGAAGAAGAAGAATTGTCTTGGGCCACACATAAAATACATTAACACTAATGATAGCTGATGAGCTTTAAAAAATTGCAAAAAATTTTCATAATGTTTAAAGAAAGTTTACGAATATGTACTGGGCCGCATTCAAAGCTATCCTGGGCCGTATGTGGCCCATGGCTGTGGGATGGAGAAGTTTGCTTTATGCTGTTTTGTACCTTCTGAAGATTTAACTGTGTATGAGTATTGCCAATTCAATGCATAAATAAGTCAGACTATAAAACTGTATAATCTCATTTTTGTGAAAATAAAGGACTGGCACTATCAATATAAAATGATAACTATGTTTACCTCTGGGTAATGGAATTATGGATTATTTTATTTTATTTTTATTTATTTGTTTATTTTTAAGACAAGGTCCAGCTCTGTCACCCAGGCTGGAGTGCAGTGGTGTGATCACAGCTCACTGCAGCCTGGAACTCCTGGGCTCAAGCAATCTTCCCACCTTAACCTCATGAGTAGCTGGGACTACAGGTGTACACCATTGCACCTGACTGATTTTTAAATTTTTTGTAGAGATGGGTTGGGGGGTCTTGCCATGTTGCCCAGGCTGATCTCAAACTCCGAGTCAGGCAATCCTACCCCCGCAGCCTCCCAAAGTGCTGGGATCACAGGCATGAGCCATCGTGCCTGGCTTATTTTATTTTTTTTTAATCTGATTTTCTCAGTCTTCTAGTACAAACATGTATTTCTTTTGAGAATAAGAAAAGTCATTATAACTTTTTTTGTAGTGCAGTTTTTATCAGTGTTACTGAGGTATAATTTGCAAACGGTGAAATACACTGATTTTTAAGTGGATTGTTCAATGAGTTACAAATGTATATATATCCATGTCATCACTCGATCGAAACCTAGAATGTTTTTATCCCGTAGAAAGTTCCTTCTCAGCCTTTGTAGTCAACCCTCCCCTTGCCTAAGGAGGCAACCATTGACCCAATTTCTATCACTGTAGCTTAGTTTTGCCTGCTTTGAAGAAATAGAAATTGTACAGTGCGTACTCTTTTTATATATGGCCTATTTTGCTCAATATAATGCTTTTGAGATTTATTTATGTTTTTGTGTGTATCTGTAGTTCATCATAATTTTTTTAAATGCAGAGTAACATCTTAACTACTTCCCGCTTTCTGATCTATGGGATGAGACACCATCCACACGAAAATAATCCTCCACAGACTCTCCAAGCACGTCCGCTGTAGGCAGGAGTGATCCTATAACCTTCCTATCCTGGGAGGAGAAACAACACCTCCCCATTCCATTCTGGCCTGCCCCCTCGTCTGGCGGCAGCGCCAGTCTCAGGTGAGAGCCACCCTGCTTGTTGCCATTGTTCTGCGAGTGACAGCCTCGGGGGCAAATGGAAAGCCGTCAACCTGAGGGCTGTCAATGGCAGACAAGAATTCCTTTCTTTGTCAGGCTGGGTGGTCTTCGTGGCTTCAGCATCAACCTGTACAAAGATGATAAACATTGTGTGCGCTTGCAGGAAAACATCGCCACCACCCAACAACTCTAACCACACTCCTTTATGAGGCCAAGATTAGCCTGTATGTGGCTTCCTTGACTGTGTGCAAATCATCAAGTCCCAGCCCCAGTGAGGGCATCCAGAGGTCATTTATTCCATGTCCCCCCCACCCCGTCCCCCCACCTGCTGCCTCATGACATTTATTTGTCCCAGAATCTTAATCATAGACAGCTGGAGGCTCCCTTAGAGATCTCCTGGTCCAACCCTCTCAGGCTACAAGAGGGGGTCCAGACACAGGCTGTGTCTGGGTCACACAGCACAAGGACTAGGGCAAGGGCAAGAACCCACATCCTGCAAGCCTTCCCCTTTGGAGTATCCTTTCCACTACTCCAAGCTGCTTTTGTTAATGTCACCTTCACCCCCAAGGTGCAATGTAGTGCAATTTCTAACTTTCCAATAAAAAAGGAGCGTGTGTATAAGTAACCTACATACTTAGGGAACCTCCTGCAGCCTGGGGCATAAAGGCTTTCTTGGATTTGTGGCCAGGACAACTGAGGCCGCTTTCATTAAAGAATAGTTTGGTGCCCTCTACTGGCTATCAGTAACAATGACAATCACTTCCCCTTTGCCTGGGCATCTACTGAGCAGGACATTCAACGTGCAACTTTATTTCTAATTTTGAATGCAAAGAACAGGCCTGGAGAGTAGGCAGTTTTATCCCAACTTTATAGAGGATGAAATTGAGGCTCATACATATTAAATAATCTGCTTAAGTTGATTGAGCCTGGATTCAAACCCAGCCCTGTTTCTTCCACTCCTCTGTGTCAGCACTTCTACTGAACACGTGGGCAGACCTCGGCTGGGACATCAGTGGCTTGCTCAGGGCCACAAGTCCAGTAAACCCCATGCTTGCTGTTCACCGTGCCAGGTTGATTCCCAGAAGGAAAGCGACATACAAAGTGCCCAAGGAAACTTCTTCCCTGTGGTAGCCTTTCTCCAGAAGGGGAGCTAGGAGGGGACCTAGGGTGTCTCTGGGCCTTTCTCTGTACCCAGGCGTATGTGGGAATGAGGTTCCAAGGGACTCAGAGATGCAGAAAACACATTTGATCCACTTGATTCAATGATGCTGTGCAACCGAGCCCCAGGAGTAAATGTGTAAGTGAATGAATGAATGAATGAATAGAGTGGCTTAGACACTAGGGTGAGGACTAATGGCAGAGGCTGTGCAGGTCAGGGGTGGTTTTGCAGTTGTACCATAAAGAGATTGATCCCAATTTAATTTGAGGAATCCATTTCTATGGATCAGAGCAGTCCACAGATAGAGAAGGCTTCTACCGTGGGTGTGAACTCCACATCCCAGGGATATGTAAGCAACTTGAGAAGACTTCAGTGGAGTTGTTGAAAGGGGATTTCTAGCCTGTGTGTGTTTTGTTTTGTTGTTTTTTGAGACGGAGGCTCACTCTGTCGCCAGGCTGGAGTGCAGTGGCGCAATCTCGGCTCACTGCAACTTCCGCCTCCCTGGTTCAAGCAATTCTCCTGCCTCAGCCTCCCAAGTAGCTGGGATTACAGGTGCGTGCCACCACAGCAGCTAATTTTTGTATTTTTAGTAGAGATGGGGTTTCACCATGCTGGCCAGGATGGTCTCCAACTCCTGACTTTGTGATCTGCCCGCCTTGGCCTCCCAAAGTGCTGGGATTACAGGCGTGAGCCACCACACCCGGCCATCTGTGTGTGTTTTTAAACATTGGTGTAAACATTTAGAAATTGGAAGATTTCACATTAAAATCCAGATTTCTAACTCCTCTTTAACAAAGTGGGAGATGACCTCACTAGGCCTGCTGCAGCCTGTCACTGCTGCCCCTTCCCTCCGCGTTGTCCCCCAGCACTGAGGACGACCAGCAGAGGCTACTTCGCCTCACACATGTGCTGTTGTTTTTCTTATTGTAAGAACAAATAAGAGTAGCTGGGGCTACAGGCACACAACACCACACCTGGCTAATTTTTACACTATTTTTTTCCAGAGGCAGGGTCTCCCTGTGTTGCCCAGGCTGGTCTTGAACTCCTGGGCTCAAGGGATCCTCCCACCTCAGCCTCCCAAAATGCCGGAATTACAGGCATGAGCCACTGTGCCTGGCCTGAAGTTTTTTTCAAAGGAAAAGAGAAATTTTAGCAGAAGGAAAAAGAAAAATTCAGTACAATGTATTTGTTTGTGTAAATAAAGACATTTCTATACATTTTAAAGGCAAACACCCGACTTGCTTTTATTACCAGCTTGGACTCCACAGCATCCTGAGTTTGCTAGTCAGTAGAGTCTTTGGCACCTTCTTATCTCTGCAGTGTGGACCTCAGGCCAGATTCTCACCCTGTTGCTGCTTCCGTCTTTAGCTTCTGAGAGATGGGGGACGTGGAGCAGTCCTGGGTCTTGTGGTCTGAAGGGAGAAGAAATCCTGCCCAGGCAGACCGCTATGAATGTCCAGGTAAGTGAGAGCATAAAGGCCTGGCAGACCACATCTATGCCCTCTGCCCCAGGGGAGCCCTTTGGAGATGCAGTGCCTGGTCATGAATCTGCACTTTCTTCCCGTGATAGGGTTTCTTAACTCTTCCCTCCCCATCCTGGCCACATAGATGGCTCTCTGATTCCCTGATGGTGTCTAGAACTGAACACAAGCTTCAGATGTGGTTTGAGCAGCCCCAAACAGCGGGACAAACACCTCCCTCAGTTGAGGCACTGCTTTTGTTCTTGTCACCTCAGGTCACACCATCTCTTTTCAGAAGCCATGTCACACTGTTGGTTTCCACTTAGCTTGTAGGACACCAAGGCCATCAGATTATTTTATGAGCCCTTCTCAAGAGCGATCTACCCCTACCTAACATGAAAATCATAGACACTGAAGGTTGAACATTGTCCTGGAGGTCATCTAAGGCCACTTCCCACACATGCAGAAAGAGACCCTTTCCTCAAATACCCTGTATTACTCCGTTCTCACATTGCTATAAAGAAATACCTGAGCCTGGGTAATTTATAAAAATAAAAGAGGTTCAATGGACTCACAGTTTCACATGGCTGGGAGGCCTCACAATCATGGCAGAAGGTGAAAGAGGAGCATTGGCACCTCTTACATGGCGGTAGGCAAGAGAGCATGTGCAGGGGAACTGCCCTTTATAAAACCATCGGATCTCATGAGACTTATGCACTAGCACAAGAACAGCCGGGTAAAACCTGTCCCCATGATTCAATTACCTCCCACCGGGTTCCTCCCATGACGCGTGGGGATTATGGGAACTACAGTTCAAGATGAGATTTGGATGGAGACACAGCCAAACCATATCACAGCCTTACAGAATTTTTTAACCGAAGTGAGGAATTTATATTTCACTCATTGCTCCATTCCTACAAGAATGGATCTTGATTTTGTCAAAAGACACATTAGTCATCTTTTCCAGTTCTATGTCATTCATAAATTTGATGAGGACAATTTCTACATTTTTATATATGTTGGTACATACTGGTTATGCATTCTGCTCATCAAGGTACCTCATAGTCATTGTAGAAAATTTAGAAAATAGAGAAAGCATAAAAAAAATTAAAAACCCTGTGATATATAGAATATATAAAGAACACTTACAATTCAATAATAAAAAGGCAAATAAATCAATTTTAAAATGGACAAAGGGTTTGAACACACAATTCTCTAAATAAGATACACCGATGGTCAATATACACCTCAAAAGATGCTCAACATCATTAATCATCAGGGAAATGCAAATTGAAACCACCATGAGATACCACTTCTCACCCAACAGAATGGCTATAAACAAAAAGATACGTGTTGGCAAAAATGTGGAGAAACTGGAACCCTCATATACTGCTGATGGGAATGTAAAATAGTGCAGATACTTTAGAAAACAGTCTGGCAGTTCCTCAGAATGTTATAGAGTTAAATATTCCCCAGCAATTCCACTCCAAGTTCTATATCCGATTAAAATGATCATATGCATCCACATAAAAACTTGTACATGGATGTTCACAGCAGCATTATTCATAATAACCAAAAAGTAAAAACAACCCAGTGTCCATCAGTGGAGGAATGGATAAATAAAATATGGTACATCCATATAATGGAATGTGGCCTGTCAATAAAAAAACAAAATATCATGCAATACATAAGAACCCTGAAAACATTATGCTAAGTGAAAGAAGCTGGACACAAAAGGCCGCGTATTGCATGATTCTATTTATGTGAAAAGTCCAGAATAGTCAAATTTCTGTCTATAGAGAAAGAAAACAGATTAATGGTTGCCCAGGGCTGAGGAGGCTTGAGGGGAAATGGGGTTTGACTGCTAATGGGTATGAGGTTTGTTTCTGGGGTGGTGAACATGTTCTAAAATTGATTGTGGTGATGGTTGCACAACTCTGTGAATATACTGAAAATAATTGAGTTGTACACTTTAAATGGGTAATCTGTATGGTATGTGAATTATATCTCAACAAAGCTGGGAGACACTACCTTTTATGAGTGCTTTGTGTAATCTCTCTAGTTGTGTTCTCACCAGTGGTGGATGCAGTGTCAATCAGCAGCATTGGCTGGATATGAGTCCACTGTGGGCCAGCTCCTCTGCTGGTCCCTGGATGCAAAGGAATTCCACCTCAAGAAGCCAAGCACATCTTGTATCATCCAGGGGAAATAAGCATCAGCATCATTATAATACAAGATGCAAGGTTGGAAAATGGGGGTCCTTAGAAGATGGGGATGAGGAGCCAGAGATAAGCCTCAGAGAGGGGGAAAGATTACTTCCAGCTGAAACATTGGAAAAAGGCTTTGAGGAGAGGGAAACTGTATCCTTTCCGTTAAGATTGTGACAGGTGGTCATGGACGTGACCAGAAGGAGTCTAGATTAGACTTTAAGCTCCTTGAGAGGAGGACCGTGACTAATTCATTACTGGTCCCCAGCATAGGACCTGGCTTGAAGAAGGTGCATAGTAAACTTTGTGGAATGCATGAATATACAAATGAAAGAATGAGTGAAGGTATAAACAAAAGATTTACAGGGAAAGAAAACAGCATGAGCAAAGCATGGAAACAGAAGGGCACAGGACAGGTCTAGAAAATGCAAACTTGTCCAGTGTGGCTAACGCATAAGATTCATGATAAAGGTTTATGGAAGGAAAGTTCCTAAAGGGCTGCAGGAACCAGGTGATGGGAACTTACAATTATCTGCAACTGGGAGTCAATAAATGATTTTTGAGCAAAGCAATGGCATGGCCAAAGCTGTGCTTTAGAAAGATGGAGCTGTAAGTCTATGTGGAAGATGGATTAGAGTGGTCAGCCTGGAGTCTGGCAGACCAGTTTATAGGCTATACAGGTAAAATTTGTTGGGGGCTAAACCAGGACAGTGGCAGTAGAGCCAAAGAAGGGATTAAGGCCAGAGACACTCAGCCCCTTTCCAAGCATTATAAAACTACAAAAACAAATGCATCTGGTGATAAATATTTCACCCATTCAACAGAACTATACACATTAGAGGATGCACTTGCCAATAAAAATATCAGTGGTTTGTGGTTTGAAGCTGCAACCACACTTGTTATAAAGATAATTGAAAGGAAAACTCCCATTTGGGGTAATAAGAGAGGAGGAAACCACAAGACCATAACCCCATTATGAGCAGAGTTCATCTACATAATGGGTGAACCCTGGACCATATTCATCCTCCCTTGGCTCTACCCACGATGGGCAACAATAACTCCAAGACTAAGCTTGAGGCAGAGATACCCTCTCTGTTTCAAGCCACCTGGTTAGCCACATAGGGTACTGGCAAGAACCTGGTCTGATTCCAGCTCTGTGCTAACCCATGCAGGACAATCTCTTGTGGAGGAAGTAAGAGGGAGACTTGTTCTAATTTAGAGACTTATAATTTGGTGGTTGAGACTATTAATGCTGGGGTTGGGCTGTGCCTGCCTGAACCCAGCTCTGCCACTTATTAGCTGTATGATCTTGAACAAATTGCTTAGCATCTCTGTGCTTTAGTTGTCTTGTCTCTAAACTGAGACTAGTGAATATGCTTAAAAACTGCCTAGTATTATAGTAAGCACCATATAAGTGTTTGCTATTGTTATTGTTATTATTACAATAAATAATGGCCAATGCTAGACAACAATGGAATGGGTTGTTCTCAAGTGGAGTGTTCCCCATCACCAAAGGCACACAAGCAGAGACAAGGCGGTTGTAGGGTTCAGCTTTGGACTGTGAGTTGTCAGTGCTAAAGAGATATTCAAGTAGTCTTATTCAGTATTACTCATTCAATTTATTTAATTCCACAAGCATTTGCTGAGCAGCTACTCTGTGCTGGATACCATGCTCAGCCCTGGAGATATTGGGATGAATCAGACAGCCTTAACCCTTAAGGACCTGAAAAGCTAGTGAGGATGGCAGGTGGGTATCACTTCTGGTGGGCTAAGTGCCAGAGCACCAGCACAGAGGAGGATCAGGGACAGCCAGAGGAGGGAGTCAGGCTTCCAAAAAGCTGCAATGGGAAGCTAGAGACCTCTGGACCATATTCAGGATCTAGGGATGCAGAGTGGGAAGACCTGCCCTTGCTGGTCTGTGAGTGGTGAAGATTTTGGCATCCAGAGCTGATGGCCCTGTCCTTAGTTGAGTCAGTTGTACACTTCCACTCCTTACTGCTTTTGGAAAGACAATTCTTGTAAGTCTTCAAGATGATTTTGAAACCTCTCCGTGCACATATTGTGTTGATAGATGCTCCACTATGATGTATTTGCCTGATTCTTTTTTTTCTTTTGGTTCAGGGAGGCTGAAATCTAAGTGTCTTCAGAAGGAGGATTTGTCTGGCCAGTCACAGAAAAAAGAGACTGCATTTCCTGGATTACTAAATGAATGCAGCTTAAGGCAACAGGATCAGGCTAATTTCTGTGTTGCTGGGTCCTTGTTCCAGAAAGAATCCCCCCTTGGTGTGTTTCTTCTCACAGATGTTTCCCTGTTGCGAATTGATGCCAACGATGTTCAAAGTGACCACATTAAGAAGTAAAGCCCCAGGGAACCAGGGGAGAAATAAAAACAAAAAAGAAAGCCACACACAGGTACTATTTACTAGATAATAAAGACAAATGTGTTCATACCCTGTCATCTCAGGCATGAGTCACCGCGGTAACGCACTTAGAGAGCAGGCCCTGTCAGGAAACCCTGCCAAGTTTCTCACTCTCCTTTCTGGCCTCCATTCTTACCTTCCTGCTCTTTTTGAGGCTTTGGTGAGGACTTTCAATTCTTTCTATGTTTTGTTAAGTATTCCTCTTTGAGCCAGGACCACAGCTGGGTTGGGAGGTGAGGGAGGTAGAAAGCAGGAAGATAAATGCAGTCACAGGTTTCCCCGAGACTGAATCAGGAGACTCAAGAACACATCTACTGCTCTATTTTCCTTGCCTGTTTCCCTTTTGTGCCCTGACCAAAATGACTCATGCTGCTTTGCTCTGGGCAAGCCCTCAAGCCTCTGTCACCCTGTGGGCTATATGCATTCTTCTTTTCTCCAAAGGAGTAATTTTTAGCTCGGTTGACTAACAGTGCAGACCCAACTATATGAAACTTGCTAACGAAAGTCAATACACCAAAGAAGAAGGAGTTACTGGCCAAAGAAGACCACAGTTACAAAAGCTGCCAAGAGTTACAGAATCTAGGGCCTATACAACATCTGAGCCGTAGGTCACATTCTCCAGCATTGAGGCTTGGAATGCTTTGTTGGGGAGGAGGTTCTCCGGATTAATTATTTTCAAAAGGTTACCTTGGGGGAAAACTGTGACCTTGTCCTCTAGAAATATTTCACCACATCAGAGATCATTAGGGCTGTGGAGTCCATAAGGGCCATCTAGTATGCGGGCTCTCAAATTTGGCTGCCCATTGCAGTGATGTAGGGGGTGGGGGGTGGGGCTTTACAAAATCCTGATGCTCAGATCTCACTCTGACCCCATGACACCAGAATCCCTGGGGGTGGGGCCTAAGCATTGGTATTTATTAAACACTCTGGGTGCTTCCCGGTACAGCCAAGTTTGGGAACCTGTAATCTAGACCCTTACCATTCCAAGTGTGATCTGTGGTGCCGCAGCACCACCAGAGATAATGGCATTTCTTATTAGACACGCACATTCTTTACTGTAATGGTAGACACATGCCATTATACATTTGTTCAAATTCAGAATGTACAACTCCAAGAGCAGCCCTAATGTGAACCGTGGACTTTGGGTGATGATGATGTGTCAATATAGCTTCATCAGTTGTAACAGATGCACTGCCCTGGTTGGGGACGTTAATAATGGGGGAGGATATGTATGTGTGGGAGCAGCGAGTATGTGGAAAATCTTTGTACTTTACTCTCAGTTTTACTGTGAACTTAATATTACTCCAAAGATAAAGTCTAAAAAAAAAAAAGAAATGCATATTCTTGGGTCCTACCATAGACCTGAGTCAAAATATGCATTTTAACAAGTTACCAAGAGAATTCTACATGCATTCAAATTTGATTTTTACTTTTCTTGAAAGATTGAAAAATCTGGCAACACGGGTCCCAAATTCTTTCTTTAAAACTACCAGCTGGAGTTGTATAGTAGCTGTCCTCTTTAAGAGAGATCTCCACACTCCAGTTTGCCTCAGTTTCATAACGGGCTAGGTTCATTAACTTCTATTACCTACCTGGGCCCAGAGAGATACTGAGTTTTTTTTTAATTGTGGTACAATATACATAAAATAAAATTGACCATTAGTGACATGTGGTACATTCACAATGTCCTGCAACCATCACCACCATCTAGTTCCAGAACATTTTTATTGTCTCAGAAGGAAACCCCTTATCTATTAAGCACTCACTCCCCGGTTCCTCTTCCTTTCAGCCCATGGCAACTACTAATCTGCTTTCTGTCACTGTAGGTTTGCTTATTCTGAATGTTTCATGTAAATGGAATCATACACTCTGTGGCATTTCATGTCTGGCTTCTTTCACTTAGCATCATATTTTCAAGGTTTATCCATGTTGTAGCATATGTCAGTACTTCATTCTTTTTTATGGCTGAATAATATTTCTTTGTATGGATATACTATATTTTGTTTATCCATTTATCAGTTGATGGGCAGTTGGGTAGTTTCCAGCTTTTGGTTATTGTGAATAGTGCTACATGAACGTTTGTGTGCAAGTTTTTGTTTGCACACCTGTTTTTAGTCTTGTGGGAACATGCTCATGAGTGGAATTACTGACTCATATGGTAATCCTATGTTTCGTGTTTTGAGGGACAAACTGTTTTCCATGGCAGCTGCACTAGTTTACATTACCCACCAATAATGTACGAGGGTTCCAATTTTTTTTACATCTTTGCCAATACTTCTTTTCTTTTCTTTCTTTTGTTCTTTTTTTAAATTCTAGCCATCATCATTAAAGACCATAAAGGCCACTTTGATTAAGTCTCTTTGGGAGGTTTGAGGGCCATCTTCTAGTTTTTTAAGTTTCTTTCAGACATTGGGGGCTGACTGGGAAATGAAGTGTAAATGGGTAGGTGGATTCTGCCCTCATCAGTATCAGGGCTTAAGGTGGTATAATTAGTTATGGCCTCTGAAATGCGGGAGAAGAAGAGAGCAGGGTTTTCACTGGGGCCTTGGGTGATTTCTTTTATCTTTTCATAATTTACAGCCTTAATGGCAGCTTTATCCACGCCAGCTAGGAGGCATGATATCATATGGCTTCGTTTCTGTCTGTCTGAGGAAACTGCTTCATAATCCCAATTGGGGTCAGTTCTGGGGACAGCTAGGGTCCCTATAAGGTTATGGGCAGCATCTTGTTGGTGGAGGGTGTCTGCATGGGCCTGGGTGGTTGTCAGGACACATTCCCTGTCATCTGGGGTGAGGGAGGAGGAGAGGATGACATAAATGTCATGCCAGGTAAGGTCATAAGATTCAGTGACATACAGAAATTCCTTGCGGGAGGAGGTGGGGTCGGTGGAAAAGGAGCCAAGTCTCTTTTTAAGCTGGGAGAAGTTGGCTAGGGAGAAGGGAACATGAACTTGGACTATGCCTTCGGCCCTGACACCTTTCTCAAGGGAAGGACTTTGTAAGATCTTTGGTTGTGGGAGTGACCTTTGGCAGAAGGGGGTTGGGTGCAAGACCGGGTGTGCAGTGGAGAAGGAAGGTTGGGATGGAGGACCGGGATAAGGGGGTGGGGGAGCGGAGCCGAAGGAGAAGGAGGAGGGGATGGTGGTGGGAGGGGGACTGAGAGAGGGGGTTTGTTGGCAGGGTTGAAATTAGAGGAGGAAGGCTTGCCTGGAGGTGTGAGGTGGTATCTCACTGTGCCTTAATTTGCATTTCCCTAATGACTAATGATGAATATATTTTCATTTTCATGTGTTTGTTGGCCATCAGTACATCCTCTTCGGAAAAATGTCAATTTAAGTCCCTTGCTCATTTTTAAAATGGGTTGTCTTTCTGTTGTTGAGCTGAAAGTTTTTGTTATAAATTCTGGATACTAGGCCCTTATTGGATATCTGATTTGCAAATATTTTCTCCCATTCTGTGAGGTTTTTACCCCCATTTTCTTCATAGTGTTCTTTGACGTAGAAAAGTTTTCAATTTTTTTTTGACCTCTGAACTTTTTATTGGCCTCCTGCTCCCCAAAGGGTACCCTGCTTCTGCTGGCTTAATGTCTCAGAACTTTGGTGTCATTGATCAGACACCACTTTGCCATCCATTATCCGGCGGGTGGTGGTCTTTTGGATGGTTTGCATGGAGTTGCTGCTGTCCAGGGCATCACCAAGATTGAAGTCCTTGCCATCTTCCAGCAGGCAGCAGTAGGCAGCGCTCTCAGCCTCCAGCTTGACCTTGATGTTCAGCAGGGCCTTGTACTCTTGGGCCTGGCACTGTCCCTCTGCCCAGGTCTGTGCCAGCTCTGACTCCAGGTGCAGCAGGATCCTGTTGAGCTGCTCCCTCTGCAAGGCATAGCGGGCCTCCACCTCCCTCAGGCTGTTCTCCAAGCTGGCCTTCAGATTTCTCATGGAGTCCAGGTTGATCTTCAAGGACTGGACTGTACATCTCAGCTCCATGAGCATCATCCCAGCAGCTCCAACCTCAGTGGACTGTGTGGTGACCACTGAGGTGCTCTCCTCAATCTGCTGAGACCAGTATTTGTCCAGCTCCTCTCAGTTCTTCCGAGCCAGCTTGTCATATTGGGGCCAGACGTCTGCCATGATCTTGGCAAGGTCCTGAGATTTGGAGGCATCTACCTCCATGGTCAACCCAGAGCTGGCAATCTGGGCTTGTAGGCCTTTTGTAATGCCCAACCTCGTTTTTCCTTTTTCACCTAGCCTTGTTTCCACCTGAAGCGACTAGACTCTCCCTTAGCTAAGAGAAACAGACAAACTCCATCTTGGCTCTTTCACTGGCAGCCCCTTCCTCAAGGACTTAACTCGTGCAAGCTGACTCCCAGCACATCCAAGAATGCAATTAACTGATAAGAGACTGTGGCAAGCTATATCCGCAGTCCCCAAGAATTCATCTGATTGACAACGCCCAAAGCCCTGTGTCTATCACCTTGTAACAGTCTTAAAGCCCCTGCACCTGGAACTGTTTACTTTCCTGTAACCATTTATCCTTTTAACTTTTTGACTACTTAACTTCTGTAAAATTGTTTTAACTAGACCCCCCTCCCCTTTCTAAACCAAGGTATTAAAGTTAATCAAGCCCCTTCCTCGGGGCCGAGAGAATTTTGAGCATTAGCCGTCTCTCGGTCACTGGCTAATAAAGGACTCTTAATTCGTCTCAAAGTGTGGCGTTTTTCTAACTCGCTCGGGTACAACACTTCTACTTCCTCTTCGTGGTTCTTCTTCATGAAGAGCAGCTCCTCTTTGAGAGCTTCTATCTCTGTCTCCAGCTGCAGCCGAGTGACACTGGTGTCATCAGTGACCTCTGGAGCCCATGGATGTGGCTCTCCACAGACTGGTGCATGGCCAGCTCTGTCTCATACTTGACTCTAAAGCCATCAGCAGCAAGACCAGCATTGTCAATCTGCAGAACAATGCAGGCATTGTCCACAGTATTTGTGAAGATCCGAGTCCTCAGGCACTCAATGGTGTCGAAGTAATGGCTCCAGTCTCTGACCTGGGGTCCCTTCTTCTACAGGTGCTCCTGGATTTTACCCTCCAGCTTCCAGTTCTTGGTCTCCAGCCTCCTCACTCTGTCCAGGTAGGAGGCCAGGCAGTTGTTCAGGTTCTGCATGGTCTCCTTCTTGTTCTGGATGCCTCCCATTCCTGCCAGAACCCCAGCCATCCCCATGGCCAGGCCCCCGGAACCCATGCTGCTCAGGTAGCTGGTGGAGCCGGACATGGAGATCTGGGAACCAGAGCCCCCGTGCCTGCACAGACGCTGGCTATGCTGCTGACCAGCCGGGCACCGTAGCTGGGCACCTGGACAGAACCCAGGGACCGGTAGTTGATGGAGAAGGTGGAGCGAGTGGTGAAGCTTATGCTGTCCAGGGAGGAGAGTGAGAGGACAGGACTCAGGCTTTGCTGACGTAATTTTTTTTTGAGACAGGATGTTACTGTGTTGCCCAGGCTGGAGTGTAGTGGTGCCATCACAGCTCACTGCAGCCTTGACCTCCTGAGATGGGTTCTTGTTACATTGCCCAGGTTGGTCTTGAATCCCGGTCTCAAGCAATCCTTCTGTGTTAGCCTCCCAAAGTGCTGGGATTACAGACATGAGCCACTGCACCTTGCCAATTATTATTATTTTTTAATAGTGACGGGGTCTCACTGTGTTGCCTCAGCTTGTCTTGAACTCATGACCTCAATTGATCCTCCTGCCTTGGCCTCCCAAAGTGTTGAGATTACAGGTGTGAACCACCGAGCCCAGCCTAGTTTTTAATTTTAATGAAGTCCAGTTTTTTCTCTTTTGTTGCTTGTGCTTTTGGTGTTATGGAATTTGAAATATTTTCACCTGGGCAAGATCGATGGACAGGGAGAAAGAAGGATCTGAGGGGAAGAGAGATGGGGATGGCTTGAGATTTCTATCTCCAATTCAACCAGAAGATTTCAGCATGTAACTGCTTTATACAAGGTTTTGCAGCTTTATGTATATATGACCGACAAATTAGAACACTGAATTGTGTTTCTGAAACGTTAACTATTGAATATTAGTGGGAAACATCAGTGTGTGAGGTTGTCTTTCTAAAAGCCAGTCCTAAATGGTATATGTAGTAATTAGAGGTTAATGTTTTCTGGTTTCAATTAAGCATTATTTGTAACAAAGGGAAAGCATACACTTTTGGGAAAGCCTGCTATGTTTCTTTTGTTACACTAGCCACACTTTTGGGAAGTCAGGATATTTGGCCCAGATCCAAATCCACTGTCTACCTGGCAGTAGCTCATCCTCACTGAAGGAATATTCCATGGGAAAGATAGCCAACCTTATGCATATCAGCCTTGGACCAAGTGCTGCATTTGCCTGAGGTCACACAGCAAGTTAACTGGGAGTTTCAACCCAGGTCTTCTCATTTTAAATCTAAGGCTGCCTCTCTAGGCCGTGTATCCAACATAAAATCAGGACTATCATCTGTTGGGCTCTATGACTGGCACTACTACTACTCACTGTTATCATTTTTTGAGGTCTTCTACGTGCCAGGTTATTGTCCTGGCAATCTAATCCTCCCAACGACTCAGTAAATGGTTCCATAATTATCCTCATTTTACCACTGAAGAAACTGAACTCTGGTTAAATAACTTGCCCAAGGTCACATAGACTTTAACTGTCAAGAGCTCAGACTTAACCCAGGCCTGACTCCAAAGCCTATACTCTGAATCACCAAGCGAGACCTGTTTTAAAGGTGACCAGGTCCTGAGATATGATCTCAGCACGGACCCTTCTACCGGATGACAAGAGAGCAGGTAGGTAGGTGGGTACTCCGTGTCCGCGCATGCCCAGACTCCGCCCAGCGCCCGGGCAGGCCACCCCAAGCCCTTTAACTGCGCAGGCGCTCTCACTCAGAAAGGCCGCTGGGTGCGGGGAGCGCAGAGGCGGTGCAGGGCGGCTGGCTCGCCTCGGCGTGCAGTGCGCGTGCGTGGAGCTGGGCGCTAGGTCCTCGGAGTGGGTCGGAGATGGCGGCGACCGACGGGGCTTTGCCGGAGGCGGCGGCTTTAGAGCAACCAGCGGAGCTGCCTGCCACGGTGCGGGCGAGTATCGAGCGGAAGCGGCAGCGGGCACTGATGCTGCGCCAGGCCCGGCTGGCTGCCCGGCCCTACTCGGCGACGGCGGCTGCGGCTACTGGAGGTTTGGGCCGCGTCCGCGCTTGCCCCTTCCCTCTCCCCGCCTCCCCGGTCCCCAGACTGGCTCGTGCGAGCCGAGTCCCGGGGCCCGGGGGTCGCGTCAACTCCTCTGGCGTCTGTGTGCAGATTCTCCCCCAGTCGGAGAGGGAATCCGGCCCAGCCGCCTTGTCAAAGCGTCCTGTCCACGACCACAGAGCGTTCCGCGGTCGCATCCGGGCCTCCTGACCACCAGCCCCGTGCCTTCTTCGCTGCACCTCGGCTGCTCAGCTTCGATTTTTCGTTTAGGGATGCAGCCGCCCCCGCCGGGAGGTGTCAGCTACTGCCAGGTGTCAGGGCCTCAGCTGTCCCGGAAAGAGGAGTTAGACTAGTTCTTGATTGTGGCCTATATAGCTAGAACTAGTTGATGGAAGAGGCAGATCTTGGTGTTTGTTAGGGAGAGCTTTCAACAATTAGAGTTGCCAAAAGTGCAATGGATTGCTTCTCATGAGCTTCCCGTTACTAGAAGCGCTCAAATAGGAACTGGAAGAACGCTTACTTATGTGGAGGAGAGGAGATTCAGCAATCAGAATCTCCTATTCAGCAATCAGAAGAAGGGACTGGATAGTAAACCTTTAAGATTCTAATCCATAGATTCCATGAGTCTATTTCTTGGACACGTGACCTCTGCGATTTCTTGGCAAAAACTAGATGCTCAAAACATGTTTATTGATTGAAGTAAATTAAGGACTGATCTCTCATTGCAGATTATTCTCTTATAGAATTTGCCACTGGGGTCAACTAATAATATTTTCCAGGATACTTAAAATGTAGTTTGGTTGACAGGCAGTTCTTCAGGACTACCTCTATAACATGAAGTACATGTGTTCCTAAAGCTCTATACTGCCCTTTGTCGAGCACAGTTTAGAGCTGTATTACTCTTTTTTTATCAGCCAGATGTAGTGAGAGTGAGAAGAGTTTGAGGCTGGCAGCATGTCTTGATATTCATACTAACACCGAAACTGCAAATTCCAGCTACTTTTGATGGTACTGGTCTCATCCTTTCTACTTTATAGTGGTTACCTTTTATTCCTTTCTAAACTTGAGGCACGCTAGAGTCAGACAAAAAGTTCATTTGCACTGATTAATTCATAGTCATGATTCCATAAAGGTTTCCAGATCTACGACATGGCTGTGGAACGGAAGGTGCAAAATAGCAAAAACTGACATTAAATTAAACGTTTGATCGTGGAAAGCAAGGTAGAATGAACATTCTTTAAGATTTCTTAGGCAGTTCCCCAAGAACTGAACTGTATTGTAGCATTGTGTACAACCCACCATGTTTCAAGAGTTAGGTAAGTGCTGAGATTTTTATCTTTGTGACACTTTTATTTCTTGGTACTATACAATTTTCTTTTTCTCTGTGTGCCATGACATATGCCATGAAAGACTGAAAAAACTTGCTTAGAATACGAAGAGTGGTGCTAAGGTCCTGGGGAAACAGCAAGGCATAGCAGCAGAGAGAAATTGGACTTTGTTTTGGGCATGAGTTAGCATTGTTTAGGATCCTGCTCAAGTCATGGGCTCGACTACTCCAGCTTTCCCTCTTCTTAATTCTCATTGTGTTTACTGTCATTCCATTCATTTACTTTGCTATTTATGTTACATATTCTAGTAGGTTCATTCATTTCTATCCTTCCAGTTGGTACTCATGGAATGTTTACTATTTGTCAGAAGTATACAGGTAAAGGCACTCAGTCTAATGAAGGGATACAGAGAGATGAACAGGCATTATAGTGTGAGAATTGCTATTAACAGTGGAAACAAGCTTATAATCTAATCCTTTCATTTAATAAAGGGAGAAATTGAGGCCAGAGAAGGGGAGTGACTTTAGTAGAATAAAACATATTAAATCTGTCTTATTTTAAAAAATGGAGGTGTAACATACTGTAAAATGTACTCATCTGAATTTTACTTACGTGAATGCTTGTGTAAACACCATAGTGATCAAGACATGTACACTTCCAGAACTGTAGAAGTTTTCCTATTGCGCCTTCCTAGTTGGTGTCCACTCTCTACTCTCAGAAGTCATACTCTTCTGACCATTTGATTGGTATTACCTATTTCCAAACTTCATGTACATTGAGTCATACGGTTTCTGGCTTTTTTTGCGCAACATAGTATTTGAGAAATTCACACATTTTGTTGCATGCATTGGTAGTTTGCGCGTTTAGATGTTGTATAGATTCTTTTGTATTATGCCACAATTTTTTCCATTTTCCTTTTGGTGGCTATTTGGGTTGTTTCCACTTTGGGGCTGTTATGAATGAAACCTCTGTACACATTCTTGTTTATGTATTTTAGTGGACACACACACTCACTCCTCTTGTGTATATGCCTGGAGATGGAATTGCTGGGTCATAGGAGAGCGGTAGTTATGTTAAGCTTTAGTAGATATTGCCAAACGGTGATTATATCAGTTTCCAATCTCACCAGCAATATGGCAGTTCTGGTTGCTCCACATCCTCACACTTGGTATTGTCAGTCTTTTTCATTTTAGACATTCTGGTGAGAGTCTAATGATACTTCATTATGGTTTTAATTTGTATTTTCCTAATGATTAGAGATAATGAGAACCTTTTTATGTGCTTTTTGGCCGTTTGGATATCCTCATTTGTGAAGTGCCTGTTCAAATCTTTTGCCTGTTTTTAAAAGTTGGGTTGTCTTTTACTGACTTAAGAGGATTTTATTATGTATTCTGAATGTGAGTCCTTTGTCAGATATGCATACGTTAGTCCTCCCTTTTCCGAGGTTTCACTTTCTGTGGCTTTAGTTACCCACAATCAACCATGGCCCAAAATGTGAAATGGAAATTTCCAGGTGCACGCGCGCGCGCGCGCGCACACACACACACACGCACGCACGCACGCACGCACACACACACACACACACACACGCGCACACGCGCACACACACACACACACGCACACACACACACACACACACACACACCCCGCACCCCACTGCTGGAGTTCTGGCTGAGATCATCTTGAATCTTTAGATAAATTTGTGAAGAATTGACGTTTTTATAATATTGAGGCTTAAAATCCATACACAGTATATTTCTCCATTTAAGTCCTCTTTGATTTCTCTTAGTGTTTTGTAGTTTTCAGGGCAGAGGTTTTACACATCTCTTCCTAGGTTGTTATTTCTTAATTCTAATTGTAGATTCTTTTGGATATTTTACACACATAATTACATCATCTGTGAATAGATGCTGTTTTACTTTTTTTTCATCCTTTATGCCTTTTTGGTTTTCTTGCTCTGTTGGACTACCTGGGACCTTCAGTATAATGTTGAATAAAAGTAGTGATTGTGGACATCTTTGTGTTGTTTGAGATATATTGAATTCAAAGGAATTTTCTGTTTATGAACAAGGTAACATACGGGCTTACCTACTTCAATTGTTGACTGCTTTTACTTACTTTTGTAGGCATGGCTAATGTAAAAGCAGCCCCAAAGATAATTGACACAGGAGGAGGCTTCATTTTAGAAGAGGAAGAAGAAGAAGAACAAAAAATTGGAAAAGTTGTTCATGAACCAGGTAAAGTGAGTTTTTCAAAAATAAGTATCTAGATTGGTTATTTTGAGTAACATGCATAATTCTATGCAAAGTGATGCTAAATAATGCCACAATTACTTTAATCAGTGAGTACATTATCTTTATAAAAGTGGTAAAGTTTGGCAGTTTTGCTAGTAGATTAAAAAAACAATCAAAGAAACAGCCATGCATATGGAAACGATTATTTAACTTGTGGCTGATGTACTTAGGGGTTGATGCTCTCTGTTGTTTTATAATAGGCAGGGTTAGCCAGTATATTGATTGGTAGAGTAAATACTCAAAATTATCTTGATAGGCTGAAATGAGGTGCCAGAATCCAAGAGATAACATTTAGGACATTCTTTTATTTATCTGTGGAGAAAGAAAGCAGCTTACAAAGTATAAGATAGACAGACCAGCATAAAAAGAAGGATGTAACTACGATCTAAGGTTAGTGCTTTGGTAAATCACTTATATGTATACATATCTTCACAGTGACGGTACTTTCACACTCTTTGGGAAAAAGATAGAAACACTTTATTTGTTCATAAGTTGGGCAGCCAACAGTGCAATATAACAGCTTTTTTTAAACAAAACAAAACAAAACAAACCTATTCCAGTCTTTAGTTGCAGCTACAGAAGTTGTTGTGCATTCATCAATGTAGGTGGTTGCCCTGCTCTAATCTATGTGTGTCTATACTGTTGTTTGCAGAAGCTGAGACTTGAAGGATTAAAATATTTGTTTTTATTTGCATCAGGCACTGGTTTTGTGGAAGACAAAACCCGGGGTGGGGTTGGGGGGTGGCTGGGGATGATTTCAAGATGATTCAAGCACATTACATTTTATTGTGTACTTTATTTCCATTATTATTACATTGTAATATGTAATGAAATAATTACACAACTCTTGCTTATGGTAGACTGCCAGTTTCTGAGTGGTAAATGTAAAAGGGAGTGACAGTTTGAAAATTATCATTGTGTTTATTTAGGAATTTCCATTATAAAGAATATTTTAAATTAGAAAACTGCACATTTTAAATGTTTTGATTAATAATGCTATGTAATAGCTTCCTAATTGGTATTTCTACCACACTTTCTCTTCATTCTAACACATCCTGGTAAATTTTTCAAAGATACTACTTTGACTATCACTAGCCTTGTTCCAAAATTTTCAGTTTTCCTTTTGTCTATAGATATGCTTCTCTAATATTCTACAAAGAAAAGCATGTTTTTTTGTTTGTTTGTTTTCTTAAAGTTTGGAGATTAGTGTGTTATAACGAAGGAGGTAAGGGAAGGCAGTGATAGGAATATTTTGAAACAAACAGTTAATTAATGACATAATGACAATTCCCCTTTTCTTTTTTTTTTTTTTTTCTTTGAGACAGAGTTTCACTCTCATTGCCCAGGCTGGAGTGCAATGGTGCGATCTCGTCTCACCGCAACCTCTGCCTCCTGGGTTCAAGCGATTCTCCTGCCTCAGCCTCCTGAGTAGCTGGGATTATAGGCATGCACCACCAGGCCCAGCTAATTTTGTATTTTTAGTAGAGACGGGGTTTCTCCATGTTGGTCAGGCTGGTCTCGAGCACCCAGTCTCAGGTGATCCACCCTCCTTGGCCTCCCAAAGTGCTGGGATTACAGGCGTGAGCCACTGCGCCCGGCCGACAACTCCTTTTTTCTTCTTGTTGGAAACTGTGGCAGTTCTGAGAGTTGGAGCATTCAGCCTAAAGACTTCTTAGTAACATTTATTTATTTACATATATATATATATATATTTAGAAAGAGCCTTGCTGTCACCAGCCTGGAGTGCAGTGGCATGATCTTGGCTTACTGCAGCCTCCACCTCCTGGGTTCAAGGGATTCTCTTACTTCAGCCTCCCAAGTAGCTGGGACTACAGGCGCACACTATCACGCCTGGCTAATTTTTTTGTTTTTGTTTTTGAGATGGAGTTTCACTCTTGTTGCCCAGGCTGGAGTGCAGCGGCGCAATCTTGGCTTGCTGCAACCTCCACCTCCTGGGCACAAGCGATTCTCCTGCCTCAGCCTCCAGCGTAGCTGGAATTACAGGTACCCGCCACCACGCCCAGCTAATTGATGCCTGGTTAATTTTTGTATTTTTTTTTGTAGAGACAGGGCCTTGCCATGTTGACCAGGCTGGTCTCGAACTCCTGGACTCAAGTGATCCACCCACCTTGGCCTCCCAAAGTGCTGGGATTATAGGTGTGAGCCACTGTGCCAGCCTTACTAGTAAAATTTAAAGACTTGCTGGGAAAAACAGTTCTTACAGAATTAAGTTCCTTAGGTAGGCATTTGAAGTCCTTAAATAATCTAGGTTTACCTTACCTAGAGTGGTTTTTCTGTGCTGGGAGTTGAGGATACATGGCTGAATACAGCCTCTCCCCTCAAGGAGTTTATAATCCACAAGGTGAGACAGATGAAGAAGCTATTTGCTTTGCTGGTAGGGGTAGAATGGAGGGAGAAAAAATTTTTTCCATTTGGAAGTGAATTCTGTTGTTGTCTGTCTTCTATTAGCATGCTGTTTATTGCTCTTTCCTGTGTAATGTTGGTGCCCTGTCTGTAAGCAGATTCCTTTTCGCCCTACCACTCTGGGACTAATCTCTTTTGTACTTTCAGCAGTGCTGTGGTAGGCAGAATAATGGTCCCCAAAGATGTCCATGCCTTAATCACCGTGGAACCTGTGAATATATTATCCTTATCATAGCAAAAAGGACTTTGCAGATGTGATTAAGGTTAAAGACCTTGAGATGGGGAGAGTATCCTGGGTTATTCAGGTAGACCCAATGTAAGCACACAAGTTTCCTTAAAAGTGGAAGAGGGGCCGGGCACGGTGGCTCACGCCTGTAATCCCAGCACTTTGGGAGGCCAAGACAGGTGGATCACCTGACGTCAGGAGTTCGAGACCAACCTGGCCAACATGGCGAAACTCTGTCTCTACTAAAAATACAAAAATCAGGGCTGGGTGCAGTGGCTCATGCCTGTAATCCCAGCACTTTGGGAGGCTGAGGTGGGTGGATCACGAGGTCAGGAGATCGAGACCAGCCTGGCCAACATGGTAAAACCCCATCTCTACTAAAAATACAAAAATTAACCAGGTGTGGTGGTGCGTGCCTGTAATCCCAGCTACTTTGGAGGCTGAGGCAGGAGAATCGCTTGAACCCAGGAGGTGGAGGTTGCAGTGAGCTGAGATCACGCCACTGCACTAAAACCTGAGCAACAGAGCGAGATTCCATCTCAAAAAACAAAACAAAAACAAAAATTATCCAGGCATGGTGGCGTGCACCTGTAATCCCAGCTACTTGGGAAGCTAAGGCAGGAGAATCACTTAAACCCAAGAGGTGAAGGTTACACTAAGCCGAGATCGTGCCACTGCACTCCAGCCTGGGCAGCAGAGCAAGACTCCATTTCAAAAAAACAAAAAAAGTAGAAGAGGAAAGCCGAGAGTCAGAGGGACATGTGTTTATGGAAGAAGTGAGTGATGCCATGTGAGAAGCCACCGTTGCTGGCTATGAAGATGGAGAAGGGGTCATGAGTTAAGGAATGCAGGCAGCCTGTAGAAGCTGGAAAAGGCAAGGAGATGGATTCTTGCCTAGAACCTCCAGAAAGGAACACAGCCCTGCCAACACCTTGATTTTAGCCTACTGAGACCCATGTCAGAATAAACTAGAGATCTGTGTGATAATAAATGTGTGTTGTTTTAAGTCACTCAGTCTGGTAGTTTCTTGTAACTAATGTAGCACTAATACATGTACCTTGCACATGGCTGGGATTCAGAAATACTTGTGGAATTGCTACGTTTTTTTCTTTATGTTACTTCCTTTTCTTTTTTCCTCTTTTTTTTTTTTTTTAAGATAAACATAATCAAGGTCTTATTTTGTCTTTTACTTAAATGTATTTATGTCAGGAATAGCATACATGCTGATAAGCTAATAAAATAGAGGAAAATATTGTTCTAGTCATAAAAAAGGAAACTTAAAGAGTTCATTTTCCTTTTCTTAGGACCTGTTATGGAATTTGATTATGTAATATGTGAAGAATGTGGGAAAGAATTTATGGATTCTTATCTTATGAACCACTTTGATTTGCCAACTTGTGATAACTGCAGGTACTTATTTTAGATGATATTCTTAATTGCTAATGTTTATGTGTAGGTTTAGGGCAAAACAAGTTATATCTGTTTGGATTTGATATTTTCTTAGTAATTATGAATTTTATTTTGGGAGTTTGCTAAAATTTCTATGGTTTCTATTTTGCCAAATACAGTAAATCTGTGCTTATTAAAGCTTATGATATACCCCATAAAATAGGAAGGATGCCGATGGTTCTGCC
The DNA here is from genome assembly GCF_028885655.2 of Pongo abelii. Taxonomy (NCBI): domain Eukaryota; kingdom Metazoa; phylum Chordata; class Mammalia; order Primates; family Hominidae; genus Pongo; species Pongo abelii. The sequence continues at coordinate 88,726,974 of NC_071998.2, read as the reverse complement.
ATAGAAATTTCCTTTTCTTTTTCTGCTGGCCTGAGTTTTTTTGTTTTTGTTTTTTTAACGTCTCTCAGTAGCAGGCTGCTAACCCTTCTCTTCACCCAGCCCTAATGATCCCTCTATTTCTTAATTATTCCAGGGTGTGTTACATCTTGGTCAGAGGAGTGGGGCCTTCAGTGAGAGGACAGTAGCTCAGAATACCTTTTTCATTCATCTTTTGCTACCCTCATAAAGAGAATAGATGAGGAAGAACTATATTCTTCCATTCTTTTTCTTCTTCTAGACTTTATCCTTTTTTTATATCACCCAGAATAACCTTTCTCACTTCACATGGTTCTCCTATCGCTACTGTTTACTCAGCCAAATGCTGTGTTGATATCTTTTGCACATTGAAGGTCCTATCTTGGAATCTTAGTTGGCCCTCTTACCTGTTCCTGTGCTTACTTTGTCCCTACAGTCCTAAATCAACTCCTCACCTGCCTGAAGGACCTGCCCTTTCAGAGTCCCTGCTGCAGACATTGGGAGCCATCATGATTGGCTTGCTGCTGAGCGGGATCCTCGGTAGATAGAGAGGGAGATGTGGTCCCTGGTCTCATGATCAGATATATGGCTGGGAATGCTCTGGCACCCCAGCTGGAACTATAAATTACAAACTCATTTCCCACCGACACAGTGGTTCAAGTCCACAGTACTGTCGTCATTCTCCTTAAAGGCCAGTATAGCTTTTGGGAACTGAAACACTACATAGAATTTTATTTCCAAGAGAAAATGCAAGCAACTGTTGTACCAGTTTAAAGAAAGTTGTGACTATATTACCTGCCATAGCAAAGGGACTTTGCAGATATGATTAAGGTTAAAGACCTTGAGATGGGGAGATTATCCTGGGTTATCCAGGTAGACTGAATACAAGCACATGAGCTTTCTTAGAAGTAGAAGAGGAAAGCTGAGAGTCAGAGGGACATGCGAGTAGTGAAGAAGTGAGTGATGCAATGTGAGAAGCCATCATCACTGGCTGTGAAAGTGGAAGGAGGGGGTCATGAGTTCAGGAATGCAGGTGGGCTCTAGAAGCTAGAAAAGGCAAGGAGATGGATTCTTACCTAGTGCCTCCAGAAAGGAACGTGGTCCTGCCAACACCTTGAAAAGTCTGGAAACATTACACTTTTATGTTTAATCATAATCAGGAACACAGTCCTCCATTCTTTTTCAACATCGTCAAAGATGATAGTTTTAGTACCATATAGTCTACATGTCTCCTGTTAGTTTATACTTCTGAATTATTTAGCTTTCATATAGCTTCCCAGTTTTAACTTTTATGTTTTTGTGATAGAATCCTCTGATAGAACCTTTGATTTCTCCCTTCCCTGATCTGTACCTGCTCTTTAGTGTTTACCATTTCAGTAAAGCCAGCTTCATTCACTGGCTATGTCTCCATTCTCCTGTGTGTATTAATTCCAAACCTGTTTGGCTCTAGGTTCAAACCATATCCTGAATCCATCGGCATCTCATCCTCTCCCACTGCTGCCTTAGGCTAGGCCACCATCAGCTCTTGCCTGGACCACTGCAGTAGTGTTCTAACTGGTCTCTCCCCCATTACCCCTTTCGCATCCCTAGGGTCTCCTTTTCATATAGTATTTTGCTCAAAACCTTCTAGTGGTTTCTAACCATTGTCTTCACCATTGCTTGCAAGGCCCTGACTGTCTCTGACTGTATCTCCCACCACTTCTCACCATCACTTATTTCAGGTCTTCTAGTTACACTGGTCCTCTTGCTGTAAGCTCTATTTGCAAAATACACCCCTGCCCTAGAGCCTTTTCCCTTGCTGTTCCCTTTGCTAGGAATGTTTTTTTCTCTAGATAATGTAACTTATCAGAATAAGTAAAAGATAAAGTATTTTTCTGTTAGAATTCTTATGTTGCTAATTTGACCATGAGAGTTGCAGGAAAAAGTATTTTATATGTCCTTTTTGCTGTGTGTGCCCCTAAGTTGCTGGGCTATTTGCAAACTTAGCTTATTTAAAATAACTAATTTATATAATGGACTTAATCTGTTTTCAGAGATGCTGATGATAAACACAAGCTTATAACCAAAACAGAGGCAAAACAAGAATATCTTCTGAAAGACTGTGATTTAGAAAAAAGAGAGCCACCTCTTAAATTTATTGTGAAGAAGAATCCACATCATTCACAATGGGGTGATATGAAACTCTACTTAAAGTTACAGGTCTCTAATAAGTTGTATTTATTATCTTTCACTCTGGTAAATTCTTAATAACAAACTAGTCATAATTAGTTTGGTTTTTGCTTACAGAGTGTGAAAAAACTCTTTTCCCTAGTTTTGCATATGCTTCACAGTCATGTATAATGACATTTAATAACATGTTTTCTCATTTTGCTTTTTTTTTTTTTTTTTAACAATAAGGTCTCACTCTGTCACTCAGGCTGGAGTGCAGTGGTAAGATCATGACTCACTGCAGCCTTGACCTCCTGGGCTCAGGTAATCTTTCCACCTCAGCCTTCTGAGTAGCACCTGGCTAGCTTTTTGTATTTTTTGTAGAGATGGGGTTTTACCATATTGCCCAGGCTGGTCTCGAACTCCAGGGCTCAAGTGATCCTACTGCTTTGGCCTCGCAAAGTGCTGGGATTACAGGCATGAGCCGTCACGCCTGGCCTCATTTTGCTTCTAATATGGCACTTTGAAACAAACCTGTTGCTATTGGGGTGATGTTAAGAGTACAATTTGGAAACTAAAAAAGGTTGGAATGGGAGTCAGGCCCCATTTCCTTACCCTCTTTCACCTCCATCTCCCACCAAAAAAGAAATATTAAAAAAAAGAAAAATTTCGGGAATTTCATAAATACCTAAAATCTAACTCTACCCATCTGGAATGCTAGCGAGTGTCCATATAGCTCTGTAATCTCAGAGCAGATCATCTCAACTCCACTTGCTGCAGATGGGTTACAGGTGTGCCAAGATGGTGATCTACTTAGTGGCTAGGACTGCTAGTGCCCAGGCCAGTTTCTTTGAGTCACAAGCAGCCCCTTGTATCTACCTCAGAGTGGTACAAATTTTGTAATATGCTTTTTATGCTGTTAGCTTAAAATATTGGGAGGCATTGCTTTAGAGCACAGTTTGAATATATACTATACTAGAAAATCCCATATCTCCAAATAAAATTAAGAAGCCATATCGTAAAACAAAACGTGTACTGAATTTCATTAAATACTAATATAAGATTCTGTTGATTAGAACATTCACTATTGTTTTATGTACCATTAAATATTTTTAAATGCCGCTGATTAAATCAACATACGCTTTCTTATCGCTTGATGCTTTTATTTTATACTTGGTGAAATAGTGCCATTAGACTTTATTGTAGTTTTTTGTCATATGTCACAACTTTTGCACACATAAAAGGGAAAATGCAAGTGCAAAAGACTTATGAAGGTATTCCTAAACTTTACATTCAGAGTCCAATTCTTCTGCAAGACTTTTTGACTAAAAAGAGTTGTTAAAGTACCATTAAGTGCATTGGTGATGCAGCATTTTCAGGGATGTTAAATTGTGGAAAACGTGATGTCTCAGAATATACGAAATATGAGTATATCACTTGATTATGTTAAGAAATTTGAGTTTGGCTACACTGATTAATATTATGGTCCTTTTAACATATTGTGAGAGGTATCCTGAGTGTAATTCTTAGTGTGTAAATTCTCTTAAAATGCAAGTAAATACTATAAAGAGTAAAGGTATATAATGTAAAGTTTTAAAAGTTGAATGAAGACTTTTTACATTATTTTGGTACCAAAATTTAAAAAAATATATATCCTGCAGATCAGAAGTCAAGTCGATAGAGACAATTATTGATCTTGAAGGAGATGAGTAGTAGTAATTGGTAACTTCCTGCGGTTGGAGATTTTTGGAGATGACCTCATATTTAGGTCTGATGTGGCTAATCTGTCAACAAACTGTTTCTTTGGTGAGCCCACTACAGTTGATCAAACTCACTGACCACATGTACTTTTGATTCCTGTGACAATACAGTCAGAGGACCACTTTTCTATTTATAATCTAATTCAGCATATGTTTACTGACAGTTTCATAGGTTTAGATAGATGTTTTATTAGAGTTGTTTCTGATCATTAATATTTAAAATATTTAAATTTCTAATAAATATTTATAAATTTATACTTGAGTTAGATCATTCTTTGGTACCTGTGGATTTGACAGTTATAACTTTGTAATATTTTGCAAGTCTGAATCACAACTTATTTAAATATGGATTTTGTGTTGTAGATTGTGAAGAGGTCTCTTGAAGTTTGGGGTAGTCAAGAAGCATTAGAAGAAGCAAAGGAAGTCCGACAGGAAAACCGAGAAAAAATGAAACAGAAGAAATTTGATAAAAAAGTAAAAGGTAGATGGCCACATTTTATATCGTGAAGGATTGTGTTTTACCATTTTGCAAAAAGCCTTTAGCTAGATTCTTCCTGTTTAATGTCACCAATAGATTGGAATGTGTTTTTTAGAGGTTGAAAAAAATGACTTAAAGTTTGCCGTCAGTATATTGGTCTTCAAGGCACTCAGCTCAAACCTCACAGTACGACATTTCTGAAAAGCATGTACGTCATCATCTTAAAGTGAATCATGTTTTTATATAGGAACAATGTGAGGATCAGGAGTGGTATCACTGGTTAAGGATTTGGCATCAATTAAATCTTAAGTATGATCAACAGTGTTATAAAAAACACACCTACCAACAATCCCCTCTAATTGCTTAAAATGAAAAGCCATGCCCTAAGTCTTAGTCATCTAATTCAGCAACTAGAAGGAACTTTTATTTTATATATGACCAAAAGACCCAGAAAGGTGGAGTGACTTGTTACATAGTTATTGGCAGAGTTGGGACTGGAAGCAGGCATTTTTGACTGAAAGTCTCCATGAAGTAGTCATTTCTCTATGCATGCATCCATCTTTGCATGCATTCCCTTGTCCATCTATCTCTGCATTAATTTGTCCCTGTTATCCATCCAGGTATGTATGTCTGTTAAGTCTGTCTGTCTTTTCATCCATCCATCCATCCATCAATGCATCCAGTATTTACTAAGTGTCAACTATGTGCCAGGCACTGTGCTAACATAAATTCTGGAGTCAGAGTTTGTCAGGAGAGAAACTTAAAATCGTGCAAGTGTGCTAGGTACCATGATAGTGATGAACATGCGGTGCTGTAGGAGCACAGAGGTCACTTTGTGCTCTATCACAGAATTCCTAAAAGAGTCTTAAAAAAGGAAACATATGTGTTCTTCATGCAGTAATTACGCAGAGTCCCATTGTAGTGTACAGTGTGTAGAGATAACACATACTTATGTATATATTCGGTTTTATATATATACTAAATTAATTCATTGAAAGTGAATGTCCTATCCAGATAATTTTGCTTATGTTTTAGGATTCATAAGTGGTTTTGGAGAGTGAATAAGATAAGGTCAGATGTCTTATAAACAAAAAAGCAAAACCAAAAATTGAATGTAAGCCTTCCTTGTCGTGAGGAACACAAGTTGTTGTAATCCTTCTCATCGTGAGGATTTGTTTTTCCTTTGTCATTACAAGTGTAATTCAGTTACAGTGCAGAAAAGTTAAGAGAATTACAAAGAGCTCTTATTGCATGATTTTCCTACTCAGAGACAATCATCAGCAACATTTTAATTTTTGCTCTTCCTGTTCTTTTCTATCCTAAGATCCTTAAATTTTTTTTTAAAATAAAAACGGAAGCACTATTTGACACGAAGTTAAGCAACTCCATGATCAACATCCTTATACATGTCTTTTTATATAGTTACTTAGCAATTCCTGAATCACAAGGTAAGGCACACATTCATGGCTTTGTAGAGAGGTTTCCTGTAATAAGCTGTGCCACGTAAGAGCATTTCAATAAAGAACCTTCCCAAAATTAGCCACTGCTATATTGAGAGGATTTGGAAAGAGTTCTGATGAATTTGGCCCTTTAATCTTTTCAGTGCTTTACACCAGTCCTTCCTCTGTAGTAGCAAGGCGAACCTTGAAAGATAAAGCAGTGAAAAGGCATTTTAAGAGGTGTGAAAGGGAGGACAGAGTTATAGATTAGTTATATACTAGCCTAGGGTTTTTTATTAACTCCAGCTACCTGAAATCACCTCAACTCTTACCTCTTTGCTGCCTCCTTAAACCATTTCCAGGTGGTATTTTGGTGCAGATAATAATATATGGATACAATAATAAGTATTAATTAAAAACCTGTATCTGCAAAGTGATGAAATATTTTTTAAAACGAGGGCTGTCTGTACTTTCTTAGTTACTAATTCTGTAATTTGGTCACAGTGTCATCTAATGGTAACTAAATTCCTATAATTTGACAAACAGATTGAAAGATGATGGCATCCATTTCATCACATGCTTTTTTTTATAAGAATTCTATGTGGCATATATATTATTAGTATGAACAGAACTCTTAAAGATTTAGTTTTCACTGGTATTACTTTTTAAAGAAATATAAACTTTAATATAATTAGCTTTTTTTCTCATTACATTAAATTGCTGCTGTTAATCACCAGATAAGCTACTGTCAATTGTCCTCATTTTCGAAGAGTTTGAACTTGCCCTGAAGTTTTTCATAGAGTTAGACCTCTTGGGTCTGGTTTCTTTTTCAGTTCGCTTCTTATTTGAATGAAGCATGTCTTTTGAGGACATTTTCCAAAGTGATTACATGAGTGATGTATTTTCCAAGTCTCTGTGAATAGAAATGTTTTACTGCTTTTGTGCGTATGAATACCTAAGTTCTGTAACATTACTCCACTGTCTTCTGGTGTTTAATGTGCAGAGAGGTCAGTGTGATGCCTTCTTTAATTATGGCTTCTTGTTGATTTACTTTAGAGGTTGTTCCCGCCTTCCTGAATAGGCCACAAAGGGCTGAGATTGGAGTAGACACTGTAGAGATTAGACACAAGGAGCTTACTGTGCAGTTTTCTCAGAAGGCTCAGAACAGAGAGGAATAAAAGCAAGTCTAAAAGTATTTTAGTTGAAAAGAAATTGGAACCTGGTTCCTCTTGGTCTTCTGATTTTGATCCACAAAGAAGCTGACACAGTTTACTTCTTTATGGGAAGGTAAGAGATTATATTTACCTGCTTTAAGAATATGATCTTCTACTTCAGCAGTTTGAGAATTGATCTTACTACCAAAAAGAATTTTACAGTTTAAATAGTATAAGGTGTGGATGGATAGATAGATAGATAAAAATAAGGTGAAAGACAAAGTGTTTTCTTGTTAGTGAATTCAAATTGTTAACGGATTTTAGATATAAGAAGGCAGAAACTGCTGTTCAGTTTTTTTAACTGGTATCAAAACTCTGTATCAAAATATTCAAAGGACCGATTGAGTATTTGGAAAGAGTTCTTTTGAATTAGGCCTTTTAATCTTTTCAGTGCCCTACACCAATCCTTCCTCTCTTCCAGTAGCAAGGAGAGCCTTGAAGGATAAAGTAGTGAACAGGCATTTTAAGGAGTGTGAAAGAGAGGACTGTTATACATTACAGAAATCAGTTATAGATTATAGAAATCAGTTTTGATTTCAAAACTTCAGGATGCACTGGCCTTAATATTAGATGGGAACGTTCAGCTGGTTCAAATGTACAGAATGTTTTGGGTTTGCATGTCTACTCTATAAATAAGGTAGAGATAAGGCATTTCTTTAGTTATGTGAGCTTTCTCTTATTCCGTACTGGTAGAGGTTACCCTTCTAAAAAAAGGAAAATAAATTCATTTTCATTATTTATTACTATGTACTTTCCTGCCATAAGAGGTAGGTAAGAAATCTCTTATGGGGGCCCCAAGTTTGTGGACATTGTACATTGTGGGCCTGTGGTTATATTTATGACTGGAGTCATTTCTCAAGAGAGTTTGGGAGACTCAATTCTCTGTTACTCTGCTTTAGTTTATGGAGGACTAAATAAGACCAAAGCATCATATTGTCATTGTGTCTTTTCCTTGTAATTTTTTTTCCTCCTGTTAACAAGGGGCACCATGAGTCAATACTTACTGCCCTACCATAAAGTATTTAGAAGTATCTTGTCTCTCTCAGCTAGTTGTCTTTTAAATTTGCCTCAGAAGCAGCATTGAGTTTCCATGAATACAGACCACCTCTTTTGCAAAACCAAGATGTTAAACTGAATACAAGTTTTAGATTGGTATAAAGTAACATTTTCATTTAAAAAAGGATTTAGGAGAATTTTTTTGTGTGTAAAAAGTATAAGCAGTCCCTGAATATATCAGTAACAAGACTGGTTACATTGAAAATTGTGATAAATTTCCATGAAAGGCAGTCCTTAGTTAATAGCTTCCAGCATTGTGAAATTCTAGGCCAACGGAACTAGGAGGTTGGAACGTGGTAAACCAGTTTTGTCTCCAGCTTCAATTAGGCCTTCAGCACTGCATAGGACCTGCACCCACCCCAGGTTTCCTCAGTTCCCCCAAAGTCGATTTCAGACCTACAGACCTTTTTTCACTCTTCTAAAGCCTTACCTTGTTTTTAAAACTACCTCCTTCTCATTCTCAGCAGTAGGTAGTTGATTTCTGCTTTCCTAAGTTTTAAGTTGTTAAATGAAGTAATGTGAAAAAAGTATTAATCTTAAATTTTTTATTTACCTGATGTTGACATTTGCCATATTTACTTTTTCTTTCACACACACATATTTTGCCAAGCCATTTAAGTTGCAGACATTGTGATTCTTATAAACACTTCAGCATGTTTCTCCTCAGAACAATGGCATTCGGCTGGGAGCAGTGGCTCACGCCTGTAATCCCAACACTTCAGGAGGCCGAGGCGGGTAGATCACCTGAGGCCAGGAGTTTGAGACCAGCCTGGCCAACATGGTGAAACCTTGTCTCTACTAAAAATACAAAAATTAGCTGGGCATGGTGGTGTGTGCCTGTAGTCCCAACTACTCAGGAGGCTGAGGCAAGAGAATTGCTTGAACCTGGGAAGTGGAGGTTGCAGTGAGCTGAGATCCCGCTATTGCACTCCAGCCTGGGCAACAAGAGTGAAACTCTGTCTCAAACAAAAAACAATGGTGTTCTTCTACATAGCTAAAGAACAATGATCATACTCAAGAAATTTAGCATTAATATAATGCTGCTATCTTGTGTATAATTTAATATTCCCCAGTTGTTTTGGTGTCCTTTACAGCTTTTTGTTGGATCCAGGTGTTATTCAAGGATGATGCATATTGATAGCTGCTTTTAAACTAGTCCCTCAGCCTTTTTTGTCTTTCACGACATTGACATTTTGCAGTGCCCAGGCCAGCTGCCGTTCAGTGTGTCCCTCCATTCAGATTTGTTAGCTGCTTGTTTCCTCAGTTAGACTCAGGTCGAATGTTTTTGGTAGAAATACTTTCAAGGTGATGTGTTTGAGCATTTATCAGTAGACACATGGTACCAGCTCTCTTTTAAGGGAGTGGTAGTTTGACTGCTTAGTTAAGGCGGTGTCTGCCAGGTTTTTCCATTGTAAGGGTACCCTTTATCCTTTGTAATTAGTGAGAAATCTAATACTATGAATATCTCATTCCTTACCTTTCACTCAGTGGTTTTAGTACACAGGGCTGAGTCTTACTTTAGTTATTATGGTGGTATTATAAATGGTGATTTTCTATTTCTTTCACTTTCTGTAATTGTTATTTGGCTTTTGGAAAGAAGACCTTTTCTTCTCTTAAAAACTGATTTTTTTTTAAGCATCAGCTGGACTGATTGTTTCTTATTCTGAAGTCCATGTATTATAGTCCATTCCAGTCATGATTCATTTTGGTGTTGAAATTGTCCAAAATTTGCCCAGTAGAATCCCCTTCAAGCTAGCTCCTGTCTTTTTAAACTATTTTGTTTGGAAATAATTTCAAACTTATAAAAAATTGCAAGGATAGTAATACAAAGGGCCACTCATGTATCTTTTTTCCAGATTACCTACTGTTAACACTTTATGCTATTTGCATCATCATTTGCATGCTCTTTCTATACATACACAGTATTTATTTTTTTCTGAACCATTTAAGACTAAGTTGTATACATCACCACCCTTTACCCATTAAGTATTACAGTGTATATTTCCTAATAGGGATATATTTTGTTACATAACCAAAGTATATTGTTAACTTGAGTAAATTTAACATTGATTTAGTATTTATGTCTAATCTGCCCTCCATATTCTAGTTTTGTTAGTTGATCTAATGTTCTTTTTAGTAATTCCTTTCTAGAACAGAATCCAGTCTAGGATTGGGTATTGGCTTTAGGTACCAAGTCTTTCTAAACTTTTACACAGCTGATATTTACACAGCTCATTATTTTTTATGACATTGACATTTTTGAAGAAAAGTCTGCTTCCCCTGCCCTGCCCTTCAAAACATGTTTCTCACTTGGGGCAGTTTCTGGTGTGTCCTGCTGGTTGGATACAGGGTATGCATTTCAGGCCAGGGACAGTACGTAAGTGATGTGCTTTTCTCAGGGCCTCATATCTGGAGGCACTGATGTCTATCAGCCCTCAGTGGTAATTCTGATTTTGATTTGATAAGCAAAAAGAAATTGTATCCCCCTAGATTTAGTGTCCATCCATTGCTGGTTCTTGCTAGAACCAGTCTTTAGTATGATGGTTATAAGAATTGTCTTCTAATTCCAGCATTCTTTCTGCATTTAAGCAGTTGGCAGTCAGCATTCTGTAGCATCCTTTGCCCCATTTACTTATTATTGGTATGAATTCATTAATTTCTGTTTTTCTCCAGTGGCTTTGGTTCATTTCTGTCCTTATTTTGTTGCTCAAATGGTCTGATTTGGCCTAGTGACTAGCTTTTGTATCTTTTGACATGTCATTTCCTTACTTTTTTTATTTTTATTTACTTATTTACTTTTGAGACCTAGTCTCACTCTGTCACCCAGGTTGGAGTGCAGTGGCACGACCTCAGCTCACTGCAACCTTTACCTCCCGGGTTCATGTGATTCTCCTGTGTCAGCCTCCCAAGTAGCTGAGATTACAGGCATGTGCCACCATGTCCAACTAATTTTTGTGTTTTCAGTAGAGATGGGGTTTCACCATATTGGCCAAGCTGGTCTCGAACTCCTGACCTCAAGTGATCCACCTGCCTCGGCCTCCCAAAGTGCTAGAATTATAGGCGTGAGCCACCGTGCCCAGGCTTATGTCATCATTTCTTGAGCACTCCTTTCTGCTTTCTAGCACAACACGTGTATCTGTATTCCTATGTCTCTGTCTATAAATATATGTAAACCTTGAGTTTACACTGATACATCCAGTTTTAAAATTTCATGGTTCATTTTAGTTTTACTTATACTGGCTTTTTGGATGATGAGAAACCTGGTGGCTCCCATGATCCTTAATATAGTGACTTGATCAAAGCCCTATGTGTGACTAATTCCCATTACTGTTGCTGGCTGCTCTTCTGGAGGGAGCCCTTTTTCTTGGGCTCTCTCACTCTGCTATGGATGCTTACTTGCTCCATAGGACTGGATTGTTCAGAAACGGAAAGAAGGGTGAAAAAAAAACCTCAAACCTATCCATTTTTAAATACTTCCTTATGTTCTGTTGTTTTTTTCTTTGAGACAGTCTTGCTCTGTCACCTAGGCTGCAGTGCAGTGGTGCAATCACGGCTCACTGCAGGCTCAAACTCCTCGGCTTAAGCGATCCTCCCACTTCAGCCTCCCGAGTAGCTGGGACTACAGGCACATGCCACCATGGCTAGCTAATTAAAAAAATTTTTTTTTAATTTTTTATTTTATTTTTTTTTAAGAGATTGGGCACTGTGTTGCCCAGGCTGGTCTTGAACTCCCAGGCTCAGGTAATCCTCCCAAAGTGCTGGGATTACAGGCATGAGCCATTGCACCTGGCCCCAAATACTTTCTTAGTTTCTGGCACAAGTTTTTCCAGGAATGTCTAGTAAATATTAAAGATATGGCTTTATTCTCACCATTATATAGCCTGACACACTAGCTGAAGAGTGGGGAGAAAAAGTCAAAGTCAACGTAAAACCTTAGGTTCAATTATGGCTAGACAGACAGACTTTTACTACAAGTATTTTTTTTTAGTATTCAGAAAATTTTTCTTTGTTACCTCTTTTTAAGTACACATAATATTCAAATTAGGCAGAAAAGTTAGTTTAGCATGATTGTGCTGCAGTAGGATTTTCAGTGGGATAAGGTGGCCAGATGTCTTACGTGAGAACCAAGTTGAAAAGCAGATATTAGAATTCAAGTAGGCAACATCTTCCTTACATTATCTGAAACCAGAGGGCATCTGTGGAGTTCTGGTTAGCATATCATTTTTTATTTAGAAAATATCCTAAGGTAAAATTTAAAGGAAGGAGGGCATTCCAGATCTATATCTAGAAAAACCAAGGTCTTCAGAATATGAGAGGATACTGAAAGAAATGAAGAGTTTGGATGAACATTTTTTTCTTCTAGACCAAAAACTATCTAGAGGTATATGCACTGAAATAATGTCAAAGTACTTTTCATGCTAGAGGTATCCATCAACTATATAACCTTGGGCAACTTATAACTTCTCTGTGCCTTGGTTTTCTCATCTGTAAAACTGGAATAATTCTACTTATCTTAAAGGGTTGTGAGGATTAAATGCATTTAAAGTGGTAAGAACACTGCCTTATACATAGCCCTGTGTTTTCATCCTCATGATATAAAAGCTGAAAATAAGATTTAAGTAGTATTTTGATACTACTTATAGATCTAAAATGGATTAGGGAAAATATGTGATTTTTATAGCTGAGATTATACAAGACAGCTATCGTACTCTCCCTTAGGTAATGCCACTGTCAAAGATAATGAAGAACTGGGTGGATCACTGGTGAGAATAGAAATGTAAAGTGTTGCTTTTTATTAAAATACGATTTACTTGGTTGCTTTCAAAGAACCCAATATAATTTTCTTTGTAAAATGATTTTGACACGAAGTAGCAGAAAAAGCTCCAAACATTAGAATATGACCAGTGTCCTGGCTTCACAGTTAAACTATCTTTGCTCAGTTTCCCTACCTGCAAAATAAAGTGAAGTAAAATCAAAACTCTATGGTTCTTTCCAGCTCTTAACATTCTGTGATTCTTATTTTTAGCCCTCTCCTAAAATAATGCTGTCATCTTATAAGAACTTCAATAGACTTAAGGTCTTATTGCACAAGCACTTTTTCTAAGGTGAAAACATACCAGCATAGTGGTAGAGTTCTCTACTTTCTAGTTTTCCTGCAAAGCTTGACTTGATGCTTATTGACGTAGCTCCTGACAGGAACTTAAAAACACTCCTTTTTCTTAATTATTTCAGCTGACTCCTTTTCCTACTGTGGCATTCTGTTATCTGAAGTCAAACGTACCTGAATGTGTCCTATTGTGTTACTCAACTCACTTCTGAATATGGTTCTGTTTTGCATACCACCAGCCCACATAACCATTTCTGAATCTCTTGTTTCACACTGCTCCAGTGACAACTTGATTCACAGGCCAAACTAGTGAGGTAAGAAAGTAAGTTTGCCAAGTTTGTATAATCAACTTTGATTTGTTATAAAATTAAGGCAATCTATATATGGTTTAAATACACATAGATACACACACATGTACATGGCTGAAAGCTTGATGGAGTTGGATTTTTGGATTCACCTGAATAGCACCACTGAAAAGATGACTTTTAAATTTTTTTTTTCAGAATTGCGGCGAGCAGTAAGAAGCAGCGTGTGGAAAAGGGAGACGATTGTTCATCAACATGAGTATGGACCAGAAGAAAACCTAGAAGATGACATGTACCGGAAGACTTGTACTATGTGTGGCCACGAACTGACATATGAAAAAATGTGATTTTTAGTTCAGTGACCTGTTTTATAGAATTTTATATTTAAATAAAGGAAATTTAGATTGGTCCTTTTCAAAATTCAAAAAAAAAAAAAAAACACGCAACATCTTCATAGATGAATGAAACCCTTGTATAAGTAATACTTCAGTAATAATTATGTATGTTATGGCTTGAAAACAAGTTTCAGTGAAGGTCACCTGGCCTGGTTGTGTGCAGAATGTCATGTCTGTGATTGCTTTCTTACAACAGAGATGGGAGCTGAGTGCTAGAGTAGGTACAGAAGTGGTAGGTCAGCTACAAATTTGAGGACAAGATACCAAGGCAAACCCTAGATTGGGGTAGAGGGAAAAGGGTTCAACAAAGGCCGAACTGGATTCTTAACCAATAAACAAATAGCAATGGTGGTGTACCACTGTACCCCAGGTTCTAGTCATGTGTTTTTTTAGGACGATTTCTGTCTCCACAATGGTGGAAACAGTGGGGAACTACTGCTGGAAAAAGCCCTAATAGCAGAAATAAACATTGAGTTGTACAAGTCTGATCATGTTTTCTGTACTCTTGGGGCCTCTACTGTGGGACTTAACATTAGTCTAGATAGCTTTTTAAATGCTGGATTAAAATGGAAAAGAGCTGTTTTCATGGTTGAATATCTGATTGTTGATCAAAGAAGGCACTGATGTTTATTGTAAGTAGTGCTAACATTTACTGAGCATTTACCAACCAGGTGCCAGGCATGCACCTAAGTGCCTTAGGAGTATGTTCATTTAGTCCCAGGCTTGCTTCCATGCTGCTTTCAGACTTCTAAGGAAAGGAAGTGACAACCCAGTCTCACATCACCGCAGGCATTTGCATCAACTTTAGTGAAATTTTCCTGTATCTTGTCAAAAGAATTATTGGGTCTATGCATTATTTTTTGACAAAAACAAATTCCAGTTAAAATAACCTGATATTTTCAAATTGACATGACATTTTATCCTACTGTACAAATAGAATAGGAAGTTTAAACATTTCCATTTTTTTTCTTTAGTGGAGATTATGCTTGGAGAAAGGCTAAGTCAAAACAAGTCATGTCCAAATAATTCAGACTACACAGAAATATTTGTGTATTTTTCAAGTTTGATTTTTTTAAACACCTTCACACTCAGTGACTAATATGTGCTATGCTAAATATTACACCTCAGTAAAAATTGATTCTGAATGGGCAGCAAGATGTCTCTGGGGAAAAAAGCTTTCAGCTTGATGACAACAGAATAACTAGGTTCAGGTTGTTGTAAGAGCATTGTCGGAGGGAAAAGGAGCTCTTGGGCCAACTGGATCTAGGTTCAAATTCCACTTACTAGCTGTGGACCCTGGGTAAATTACTCCAAAACCCTGTTTTTATCTGTAAAGAGGGCATAATCATCTCTCAAAGGACTGTTTGAAGTAGTTAATAGGGTGAACCTATAACACCTGGCACATAATAACCACTAGTTAATGAGCATTACCAAGGCCAATTACCAAGGCCACTATATTACAGAAAATAGATTTGTCTAGTTAAGGGATGCTTCTATTCACCCTCTACATCCTTATCAGTTTAAGACAATCCTGGTAATCCAGACATCACTAACAGCGAAACCTGCTCTACAATGGTTGGCAAGGTCCCTTCCTCATCTTTCATTTTCAAGTATAATTATAAATTAGGAAAACAGTATGTTTACTTTGACAAAAGCATGTTAAATTGCACCAGCACAATTTAACAGAATATTTATTGCAAGGTATGATGTATAGTGACATGCCATCTTTTGTCATATGAACTTCATTACTGGGGACAGCAACTGTTGAATGTTTGCTCTTACACCTTTATTTCTTCAAAACAATTCCTAGTTCAATTTTTCCGTACACTTAAGCTGCTAGACTGGGACAGAGCAGGACCACATCAGCTGTTAAAAGCAACCATTATACATGAAGAGAGGACCAAGAGAAAAGAAATTAAAACCTACAAATTTCTCTAGAATGTGGATCAAACATAACTAGCCACCCTTTTCAGTACATTGTGAAAAGATTACAAAGCAGTTTCGCGTCAAAGTTACCAATCCCTTAAAGGTTATCCTTTGGTTTTTTGAGACAGGAGTCATTTTAAACTACAGTTGACCCTTGAACAACATGGGGTTAGGGATGCTGACACCCCGCACAGTAAAAAATTTGCATATAACTTTTGACTCCCCCAAAACTTAACAACCAATAGCCCACTGCTGACTGGACACTTATACCAATAACAAACAGTTGATTAACTCATTTTGTATGTTATATGCTATATATTTTTTTTTCTTCTTTTTTGAGATGGAGCCTTGCTCCATCGCCCAGGCTGGAGTGCAGTGGCACGATCTTGGCTCACTGAAACCTCCACCTCCCGGGTTCAAGCGATTCTCCTGTCTCAGCCTCCTGAGTAGCTGGGACTACAGGCATGTGCCACTACGCCTGGCTAATTTTTTGTGTTTTTAGTAGAGACAGGGTTTCACCGTGTTAGCCAGGATGGTCTCGATCTCCTGACCTTGTGATCCGCCCGCCTCAGCCTCCCAAACTGCTGGGATTACAGGCGTGAGCCACTGCGCCCAGCCCATATGCTATATTCTTATGAAGCTAGAGAAAAGAAAATAAAATCATAAGAAAAAAATATATTTACTATTTAATAAGTAGAAGTGGATCATCATAAAGGTCTTCATCCTCATCATCTTCACGTTGAGCAGGCTGAGGAAGACAAGGGGCTGGTCTTGCCATCTTGGGTGGAAGAAAACCTGTGTGTACGGGGACTCACACAGTTCAAACCCATGTTGTTCAAGGGTCAACTGTAATTATATATAATTACATAGTTTGTGCTGTGCTTAAGCAATGGGAAGGATAAACAGTATAAACGAAAATATTTAGCCAAGAACCTGGGTTTTAGTCCTCTAGTAACTGGCCACGCAATCTGGATTTTTCTGGATATTTTGTATTTTGTCTTAAATAGTATGGTATTTAAAAATCCTAGGAATTCCCATTTATTAAGCAGACTACATTCTGTAGCCACTAAAATGTATGGTAAACCAAAGCGAAAATATATCAAAATATGCGAAACGCTTAATGCATCATAAATTTGGGATGTAATAAGAAAAAATTATACCTATTTTGTGCAAATGCACAACAACACTACCAGTAGTTGTAGGATTACTGGTAATTTTTTTCTAAGGTTTAATGAAAAAAGTCTAAAAATCCTCGAAATTTGGAATGTCAGACAATTCCTCATATTTGTGTATTATTTTACAAACTGCTGTCATCTTATTTCAGCATCAATACCATACAGGAAACAAGCTCAGGACTTCGTAGTTTTTTGGATCAGGTTCCATATAAACAAAATCTAAACTCACATCTAATTCAGGGTATAGTTTTAGTCAATCTGACCACTTCTACATCCACTTTAGTATTCTGTAACTCACTACAAGACCCTGGACAAATAACCCCAAGGCTAGAGAAGTGAGTAGATGCTCTAAGATAATGGTGACCAAACCTGGAATCACCTGGGGAAACCTTAAGGATTACTGAGGATGTCTGCATTCCACCCACAGACGGTGGTTTAAATTTCAAAATAACGTGAAAGATTCCCAGGTGATTTACATTAAGACAAATTTGAGAACTACTCTTCCAACTAGTAACACTTTTATTACTAACAAGTCGTGTCTTAAAGATACTACTTATACTTTGAAGAGAAAATTTCAAATGGAGAACACCTTCAGTAAGAAACCACCAGTTTTAGAGTGAGAAGATAAATCATGAAATGCCAAAGTTTAAAAACCATACTTTTAGTTTTATTTCAGCCATGTTAATTCATCCCCGAGCTGTGAAAAGTTATGCTACTGGGTAGCTGGGTAAACCCATTAGTTCTATATACTATGTAAGGTTGACCTCTAGTGTTTCACATACCTCAAACCAATTATTTTGTGCCTTAAGGAGAAAAAAAATAACAAACTGATCACAGAGAAGTTGTATCTGTCACATATATAATATATCGTGGTCACAGTCACATTACTGCCGTTAGGAAGTATTTGCTTTTCAGGGCAATTAAAAGTAATGCCATGTTCATTCACTGTCCTCTTCCCCCTTTGTTTCCTTTAAGAAGTGAAAGGATACTACAAGAAAGCAAGCATTCAAACCATCAAAAAATAAGACAAATTATTTTAAGATATTTAAAAAAATCTTGACATGAGGAAAAAATGACCCTTAGGCCTGCAGGGCACAGAACTGCTGGAACACGGCCAAGATATGAGGGTCTAATTCAGCAGTGAAGAGAAGGTTCTCCAGGGTCACCATGTACTGCTGGATTATTTGGTGATGCTGTGGACACAGAAAAGGGGGTAGTTAGGTCAGGAAAAAGCATGTAAGCAATCTTGTTGAACATTCCCTTCAGCAGCCCACCCATGCCGCAGAATGATGAAAAGAGGAAGGGAAAAAAAAAAGTGCTGATAGGAATAATGGACTCCTGAAAATCCCCAACATTAAAAAAAAATAAAAAGGGAAATGAAAAAAATGGATGCTCAACAGCTTTTTAAAAAATCCAGTTCTTACCAATTTCTATGTAAACAGAATTCATGATTCAAGGCAGTGGCAGCAGTGCCTGCTTGCTGCTAGTACTATTACATACTAGGCTCAGCTGGCTCTCTGCCCAATCAGGGCAGACTTTTTATGACTTTTTATGACTTTTATGACTTTTATGACTTTTTAAAAAGCAGCCAGATGGACTGACAGGAAGATAAAGAGTCAGAAAACGAAATACTCTTTTCTATGTGTTCCTCTATAAGCCATGAATACACTCAGAGATTCTTATAGGACTAGAGACTGTTAAAGCTTTTAAAACTGGCAGTAACTATAAAATCAGAGGGAATTCCTATTTGGAGGCTCAAAGAATTGAACTTAGAGTGACTTCTACATTAATCATTCTTCTAGAATGAACAAATGAAGATTTAGGGGAGTAGTGTCTGAAGATACAATGAATTAGCTCCACTCTCCTATATAACCTTTAACTTAAATCTAGGTGAGAAGAAGTGCTGGCATTTTGCTTTTGCAGAGAGACCCTAGGGAGCTTACCTTGATTCTGTGGACAGTTTACCACCTGAACACCGGATAACATTGGCTTTTTAGGGACTTATAAATCCGATTACTGTCCTCTTGATATTTTTGTCCTCTACATTTTATATTACAGCTAGGATCCCCAGCATAGAAAATGACAATTAGGAGACTGGGCACCGTGGCTCACGCCTGTAATCTCAGCAGCACTTTGGGAGGCGGAGGCCTCCTGAGGTCAGGAGCTTGAGACTAGCCTGGCCAAGATGGTGAAACCCTGTCCCTACTAAAAATACAAAAATCAGGCAGGAGTAGCGACGGGTGCCTGTAATCCCAGCGATATGGGAGGCTGAGGCAGAAGAATTGCTTAAACCTAGGAGGTGGAGGTTGCAGTGAGCTGAGATCGTGTCACTGCACTCCAGCCTGGGCAACAGAGTGAGACGCCATCTCAAAAAAAAGGTGGGGCGGGGGGTTGTTGGGGGGGGTGGCAATTAGGAATCTAAGTGGTACAGAATCAGTTTAAGCCTAAATATTCTGATGAGCAATGGTAGCAGCAAATGGACATGAACTAAAGGGTCTAACAGGTACTATATAACCTCCTAACAAATTTGACAAGGATTTTTTTAAGAAAAATCTTTGTGGCTGAGAATAGTGTTGTTTATTACCTAATCGAAGTTCCCCACATACCTGTAGGAAGATCTGCTGCAGCCTCTCTATACAGTTCTTATACCATGGTGTTAATACACTGGTCCCATCAGTTTCACATCGTACTAAGTGCTCGGTCAAGATCATGATAAACCGCTGGAAAGGGAGAAGGAAGTTAAGGTAGTACTAGAGACAGAATCTTATACTTCGGAAAAAAATTCATGACAAAGAAACCCCAAAGTATTGCTTGTTCCACCCTGTCTTTGTGGTGTGTGTGCCTAGCTTCCATTATTCATGAAGTCAACCTAGAAAGGCAGACTGGTAATAACATGAGTTGGTACATCCTTCCTGGCAATACATAAAGACCTTTAATGTCTTAAATTACTTATCCTAGTAATATTACTTCCTGGAATCTATTCTAACGAAGTAATCAGAAATGTTAACAGGAATCTATGCATTAAAATGTTCATGGAAGGAAAATGATCAGCAATGAGGAATAATTAAATGAGACATATATAAAAAAAGCAACCCACAATTTTTTTTTCAAGCATGGAGAAATGCTCATGCGAGAATACTAAGTAAATAGCAGAGAAACTCAGACATACATGGTTGCCTGAGTAGTGAACTTTTATTTCCTTCCTAAATTTTTGTATTTTTAATCTCTTCTATAAATGAATGTGTATTTCTTTTACAATGAAAAATAACATTTTTAAAAACTAAAACTAAAGAAATGTATTGTTTCCTTTTATGTATAAATGTCCTAAGCCAAGATACCTGAAATATGACGAGGAAAAGATTCTTTTGTTCACTCTGAGCAGATTCCACTTTTTCCTGAAGTCGTTCTATTTGTTCCTCAAGAACCCCGTCTTTCCTGTCACTGCTTCTGTCGTCATCATCACTTCGCTACCGAACAGGCAAAGGAACAAAAGGAAAATACCATTTAGATTCCAGTGTGTTAAATCTCCTCCAGGGGAAGCATTTTACTGTGTCTGGCCAAATGTTAAGACTTATATTCTATAGTGAAAGTACCCCCCACCCTGCCACCCACACACATATACCTCAAAGTCCTGTTGTGGTTCAGAGACACTGTCTTCTCACTCAGAAATTCCATGGGTTCTTATCGAGGCCAGGGAAATTTAGTGGCACTTGTCTTGGTAACAACATGGGGGGACTTGGCTACAATTTATCACTATTTGACCATTTGAGCAGTAACAACAGGGAGACAGCTTGCTAATCATTCATCTGCTAATGGGCCATACAGAAAAACTGGGCAAGTCCTACGGGCCAAGGCTGCTCATTCTTGTTATAATTTAGAAATGGCTGCAGCCGACATATAATAATTCAAAGTGGGCTGTTTAAGACTTTCTGCTGGCAATGATGGGCTCAATAATCCCCCCCACAGCTCACTCTGAAGAGTTTATAGAATTTAATTTTTTCTTTTTAAAGGAAAAGAAAAACAAGGCACGGTTTATTTCCATTTTACAGAGAAAGGAATAGGTTGAGAGGTTAGATGACTTTCCCAGCATCACCCAGTCAGAAAGTGGCAGAGCCAGAACGTGGCTCTAGGTGTTACACACCAAGGTACTTTCAGCAAGAAGGTGGCATCACTGAATCTAGAAAGCCTGGTAATTCTTCGAGGTTAATACTTAACTGCTAAGGCCCCATCTACTGATCTCTCTGCTTTAAGCAAAATTATGAGAACCCTGCTCTCGGATTTCACAGAATCTTGCTTTTCTTTCTATAAACACAGCCCATTTATGAGGTCTGCTCTATGTTCTAGACACGTGGGTACACGACTGTCCTTTCCTAACACCACTCAAAGGTAAGGTTCTAGAGCACTACTACCTAATAGACCTTTCTTCAATGGGGCCAATGTTATATAAGTATGTGCGGCCTGTTATGACCGCAACCACACGTTACTACTGAGCACCTGAAATATGGTTGTGTGACCAAAGAACTGAATGTTAAATTGTATTTAACTAAACTAAAATAGTCACATGCAGCTAGTGGCTACTGTGTTGGACAGCACATTTCTAGAAACAGTGTGGCATGAGAGAAAGTCTCTGGAGTGTGACAGACCTGTGTCAGAACCTAGCTCTGGTCATTTACCAGCTATGCAACCTACTAGCTATGTTACTTAACTTCTCTATGTCTCACTTTATAACATCTACAAAATGAGATGCAACCATTTACCTTACAGTATTTCAGGTCTGTGTTTATATCCATATATGTATACAGGTATGTCTACATGGAGACTGGTACTCAAACTTGCGAAAGGTTCCTATAGGGCACTAAACTCAACTTTTTTTTTTTCACCTTCTACTATGGTAAATATGCATAACACTGGAAAATACTTTCATAATGAATAGTAGTATCATGTTAAGTCACTCACTGCTTCTCTCCAAAATGGCTAAAATACTAAATTAATACTATGAGAAGTATTTCGTTAACTTGGGAATGACTGCCCCATTCCTCCTCACAGTATGGGGAAAGTGTTAAGTATCTATAGTCCTCTCCCTCTTCCCCCAGAGACTCCTACAGAAATACAAGTGTCCTCTTCCCTTCTGCTACTTCCCTTGTGCAAACGTGAGGCCGACCCAGAGATGGTGAACTATGTATGGGAAGTGAAGTTTGTGGCTTCCTGAACTGGTTCATCATGCAGTGTAACAGCACACAACACACTACCTGCTCCTTCCTCCTCTTCTGCTTCTGAATTAATTTGGGCTCAGAAAAATTTCTGCTCTGCATTAATTTGGGCTCAGAAAAAATGAAATATCATCAAGATAATGAACTCTGAATCCTCTCCAGAGTTTCTGGTATATTTTCTTTAACTACTTACAAGTTTACACAAAACTTACCCGTTTGTGTTGCCTAGCAAGTTTCTCTTTAGCTTCTTCCAGCTCTTTCTGGATCTTCAGGACATGTTTGTTCATCTTACGAATTGTAGAGTGCAAAATTTCCCAAACAAACAATCTTAAAGAAATATGGCATTTGGTTATTGTATGTCAAGCTATGGTTACAGAAAATAAAACCTTTCAACTTTTATAATTTCATTTTTAACAGCTGATACAGCCTTCTGTCCTTTGGGCTGAATTAGTCATATTTCTCCAGCAATACTTACGAATTGGTCTTTTATTGTAAATTGTGCAAGTATCTATCTTCACACCCATTAGATTAGCTGAGTCCCCTGAGGGCAGTACTGTGTAGTCATTTTTCTTATTTCCATCCCTTACCAGAGGTACATACTCACTGAATTGAAATGGCAAACTATGATGGACATTAACATCAAAAATGGAAATACAGTTTTCCTCTCCTAAATGTAAACTCTGTGTGTAGAAATTTTCTCAAAATGGTGACCTAACCTGAGACTTATTTCACATGCTTTATGCTATTTAACTAGCACACACTCAGCCAATTATTCTCTTGGAATGTTTAAGAAACTCATTAGCTGATAATAGGTATCAACTGATGGGCTCTAACAATGAGATAATTATATGTCAGCTTTCTTACTAGCAAATACATACTAAGATCACTTTGTAGGTGCTTTAAAATGTTTGTTGCACAAGTGTTTTTTTTTTTCTTTTAAAAAGTAACTTCTCAGCTACTTTTGTGTCCATAAACTAGGTCTCCTAACCCAGCACAGCATAGTACAGTTGGCCCTTGAACAATACAGGTTTGAACTGTGCAGGTCCATTTATGCATGGGTTTTCTTCCACCTGAGACAATAAGACCAACCCCTCCTCTTCCTCAGCCTACTCAATGTGAAGATAATGAAGATGAAGACCTTTATGATGATCCACTCTCAATTCATGAATAATGTTTCCTCTCTTATGATTTATTGTAAGAATATAGGATATAACACATACAACACAAATATGTGTTAATCGACTACGTTATCACTAAGGCTTCTGGTCAACAGTAGGCTAGTAGTTAAATTTTCCGTGCAGTTAAAAGTTCCATGCAGATTTTTGACTGTGTGGGGGTGGGGGTGGGTGGGGCGAAGTCGGTGTCTCTAACCCCCATTGTTGTTCAAGGGTCAACTGTACTTCCTTCTACAAATTTTGACTCAAATAATAGTTTAAGTGGAAGATAATAAAACAATCTGTTCATAAAACTCCAAGTCTAGAATGTTAGGAAACAGGACAAAAGAGCAGAGTACTTTAACTCTGGAGGGGGTGGACTACAGTCAGGGAAAGGTTTGCAGAGTTACAAATATTTGAGCTAGGTGTTAAAGAACAGATGGAGCTGTTGAGCACTATACAGATTCCAGAATGCCTGGGTTTGAATGCTGGCTCTGTGCTTAGTTGTGTGACTTTGGGCAGGATAAAGCACTCTGTGACACTTCCCTGTTCTGTAAAATGTGGACAATAATGGAACCCTCTCTATGGTGATGCTGTAAGTAGAAAATGAATTGAAAACGTAAATCACTCAGGACAACGGTTAAAACATACTCGGGTGGTTAGTTTTCTGAGAGTTTACGAATCTGAAAAGGTTCTTCTGTTGTCTTGTGAAGGCCAATCTGGCCGGTATGACAACCATAGATCACACCCTATCACCCTAACAATTCAGTATATTTCTGATCAGTGTCCTCTGGCAGTAACAGATACAGTGGAAAAGTTAAAGGTTGTGATGGACTTTCATGTTTTTACATGTAATTTGCTTTAGTTTCCTGCTTTGTGTCAACTCCTGCTGTCCTGGTCCTATCAACTGTAAAGTCCGTGAACTTCACAAATAAGAACCAAACAGCAAAAACTTTCTTTCCGTTGGGGGAATGAGTGCAGAATGAATCTTCTGCATTAAAGCTAAGATTATGACTGTGCTGAGAACCCCTTTCCCCCATCCCTCAGGTGTCTTGTTAATCACCAAGCTTTCCCGGATCTCTCCATGATTTATTCTACTTTGACTTTGATTTCTCCTACTTCCTGGTGTGCATTCTAGGTGCCATCCCCACTGAAGCTGGAACCCTTCCCAAGTTCCATCTGGACTAGCTGAGACTCTGCACATAGCTGGCTCTTGCTAGTTTTCTCTCCCAACAGTCTGGATCCTTCAACAGGATTTCTACTTCACTGGCTTAGTCTTGATTCAACCTAAGAGTGTCTCCGCTAAGAGACGCTGCAACCTGACAGGCTGTGTATGTTTCCACTGTCTAGGAATTTTTGCCATGTCCAATCCTACCAGATTGGACCGTTAGTATATTAGTATCAACCTGGTTTGGACCAGAATTTGAAACTTATGTATAAGAAACCACACATATATCAATTCTTCGGGAACACAAGTTTCATAAAATAATTTATATTACCTGGTAAAGTCACGAGATAGTTCTGAAGAGAAGATCCAATTTGCTACGGCAGCACAATCAACTATTTGTGTACGAATCATCTTATCCACTAGTACAGCAATCATCTACAATGAGAGAAGAATTATTCAAGTAAATCACACACACACATACACACACATATATATGTGCCACCACACTGCTGCTATAAAAGTAAAATAGGAGGGCTATAAAATTTAGTTTTGGTGACTATGGAATTGATTGATCAATCTGACCATTAGGTCTTTTTTTTTGGAGACAGAGTTGCTCTGTCACCTAGGCGGGAGTGGAGTGGCACGATCTCAGCTCACTGCAACCTCCACCTCCTAGGTTCAAGCAATTCTCCTGCCTCAACCTCCTGAGCAGCTGAGATTACAGGTGTGCACCACCATGCCCGGCTAATTTTTGTAATTTTAGTACAGATGGGGTTTCACTGTGTTGCCTAGGCTGGTCTCAAACTGGCTTCAAGTGATCCATCCACCTCGGCCTCCCAAAGTGCTAGGATTACAGGTAAGAGCCACCACGCCTGGCCTGATCATTAGGTCTTAAGATTTATTCTCCCCTTTGCTTTGCTCTAGCACTACAAGAAACAGGTTGACTAAACAAAAACTCTGAATGGTAACAGTTAAAATTTGAAAAAACTGGCCAGGCGTGGTGGCTCACACCTGTAATACAGCACACTTTGGGAGGCCGAGGTGGCAGATCACCCGAAGTCAGGAGTTCAAGACCAGCCTGGCCAACATGGTGCAACCCCATCTCTACTAAAAATACAAAAATCAGCCAGGTGTGGTGGTGGACACCTGTAATCCCAGCTACTCGGGAGGCTGAGGCAGGGGAATCACTTGAACCTGGGAGGCGGAGGTTGCAGTGAGCCAAGATTGCGCCACTGCACTCCAGGCTGGGTGACAGAGTGAGACTCTGTCTCCAAAAAAAAATTTAAATTTCAGATACTAATACCTATTCAAAAAAATACATAATTTCAATGAACCCCAGAAGTTAAATGTAAAACAATGTTTTATCATTACAAACTCACTGTTTTATGAAATTTATTTAAATGTTTCTTTAACATACACAATATATATCAAGGTTTGAGAAATCTGGAGCTTGTATTTAGAAACTGGATAGACTAGATAAACCTTTTCCTGAACATTTAAAACATGTTGAGATATTATAGTTCAAAACCAAATCATAATAATGCTTGCTCTTTCAAGAATGAATGAAACATCATTACTCCCATAGCACTGAATTAGATCTAAAAACCATTATCTAGGCAGTCAAATTTCATGTTTTACAAACAAAGAATGGCAATTAACGGCCTTATTTTTATACCCATACAATCAGAGCTTCAACATGTCTAATTAAATAATTTTTACCTGTGGATGGTTCCTCCAGACCTCAAACATAACTCTTAGCACATGTAACTTTCCTTCATCACTTTCAGCTAGGGTTTTGAAGACTTCATGAAACCTTTTGATAATGGTGGGAAAAAAATACCATATATACTTATTCATTAAACATTTTAGTGTTTTCAAAGCCTTTTCAATGTTACTTAATTTATAATGCAATACATAAATACAAAATAACTAAGTATTAACCATTAAGGATGCAAAAAGTGTGATTACAGATTCATAGTTTTTAAGGAAGCTGTCACAAAATCTCAAGACATTTACAATATACTACCGTTAGCCCAGGGCTACAGTTTATAAGAATAGGTAAGGACTAAGGAACTGTCTTCAAACATGGTGAAATATTCAAACTGCATCTTCTGTGGGAACCTGCAAGTAATATAAAGCCTTGGAGACAGAGATGGGGTGAGCTGTCCAGTTTCTCTGCTTGGCTGAAGGAAAATCTATGTGCTCTTTCTTCCTTTGGACCCTGTCTGACAAGTTAAAAATACCTGTCTTCAGATGCCAACCTTTGCGTGACTCCCAACAATGTAGCTGATTCTAATTTCTTCTTACATTGCTTTGGAAAGATACTTAGCGTGGGAACTTCCAACTGCACATGACTGTCCTAAAAATCTAGGT
This sequence comes from Pongo abelii, assembly GCF_028885655.2. NCBI lineage: Eukaryota > Metazoa > Chordata > Mammalia > Primates > Hominidae > Pongo > Pongo abelii. The sequence continues at coordinate 88,700,051 of NC_071998.2, read as the reverse complement.
TTTTCACTAGTTTCTTTAAATGTCTATATGAAAAAAAGCACTTACCATGTACATATGCCAACTGTACAAACAGACTGACGGAAGCCTTAGGATATGGATTTTAGCTACCACAAACCCAAACCCACTGTATCCAATTATACATTATTAAGATCTTCATATTCAACAATCTTAGGTAAAAATTACCATACCACTGGTGTTCACCAAGCAAAATTCCAAACCCTCAAGCAAGGCTCTGTACTCATACATACTTTGCAAGAGCACTGAAGGAGTGGCTGAATGATTTGGCTGCCAAGTGTAGCAGAGTCTGTACAAAGACTTCTATTTTCAATGGGTTAAAACTGAATCCTTCATCTGAAAAATATTTTATAGTAAAACAGAAAAATGTAAGCACAGCAATTCCTTGGTGCCTTACCTCAAATGCTAAATAGATGGTTGCTCACATCTATACACAGATATTTGTGTAATGTTTTTTGGTTCTAATAAACAATAAAAGACCGTCACTGATTTCAAACACTGAAAATATGAAACCACTTGTAATTTTAAGTCTTAGTTTTATGTGACTGTCTTAATTTTATTATCCATTCCTTGAAAAAAAAAAAAATCACACAGGTTTCCTTATTCATAGTCTCTATTATATTAATATCAAAAAAAACCCAAAAAACAAAACCCAGCAAACCCTTAACACTTAAGCTTATGTCTTAAGATGTCTGACAACATCTAAATTTAATGCCACCATTTTGGCTTACGCTTTCTAAACTCATTTTCTCTAATATCATAATACAAGTTTCTTTGAGATATCCCAACAAAATCCCAGTAATAAATACCCAAAGGTCACTAATATCTTATTTTGATTCAGTAGTTTTTCTATGTGCATATCCATTTATTGATTCAGGCAACTGTATAAATTATTTTGTCAATTTTCCCACTCTTGCCCAGAAAAACTCCTAGGATTCTGCTTGGAATTACATGGTATATAACTGAGTAAATGTTAAACATTATTATTCTAATAGCTTAACTTGGAGAAAACATCCAACTTTATAACACACCAGGTCTTTCTATTCAGGAACTTCTCTATGGTGAAAGCAGGGGTTAAAAATCCTTGAATGGTAACATATTTCACTTTGTATTTACGATGAAGTTTATATTCTTAAGTAAGCTGTATCACAGAAATGTTAGGATCTCTTTTTATATAAGGGGAAAATACCTGGGGTGCTAAGAACAACAGTCTGAACAGATCAAACAGATATAGATATATTGCTTTAAGAGCATCATGTTGCCAGAGTTATGTTTATGCTTTAAGTTGGCCTATACATAGTTCCACTTAAGAAATACTGAATTCCACTTACCGTCATCATCATCCTGGTTAGGATTTGGTACATCTTTCAGAATGCTGAAGATTTCATCATTGGTTGCCTTACTTTTAAAGGCAACAGCTAAACAGAGGGCAACAGAATGTCCAGGAAGAGAATCTAAACACAGAATTGGGGGTAAGGGGAATGACAGATCAGGTTTCAAGACTATTCTAATGAACAGTTAAATAACTGAGAAAAATTTTTTTAAATTCTTCCTTTCAAAATAGGATGCTCTTTATCCCAAGGTCAATATTGAATCACATATAAATACCATATGTGAAAGCTTTTTCTAATAGGTTAATGGTTTTTCACCTAAAAAGGGACAATTCTCATTTCAACAATTCATTAAGGACACTCAGCTAAGTAAAATTTAGAGTACAAGGTGCTGATCATCCTCAAGATGAATGGTAAGGAGAAAAGTGGACAGTTAAACTGTCTTTTAATGCCCTCAACTCTCCTGGGCTCAAAATCCCAGAACCAACGTACTTCTCTTTCATTTTGCCAACATCCACTTCCTCTTTCTTTCCTCGGGACCGTGGAAACGAAGTCTGAGTCTCAACAAGGTAATGGCTGTTAACTTTAGAGAGGTTTTTGTTTTTGTACTTTTCTTTTTTGCTGAGTCCACAAGCTTCAATCTACATAAGTCAGATGCTCATGTGATGGGACTCCTTGTATTTACTATTGGCTGGTACCAGTTGAGTCCTTATTATAAAAATTTGTGCTAATATACACCATAAGGCATCACCAGAGCAACAAGAAATCTGCTGTTAATGTAAGGTAGACAAAGAGGTAACAAAAAAGGCAATCCTGTCATAGAGTATGAGTTACTGGAATGAATAAAGTAAATTACAACAGTCATGTGAGGACAGTCATATTACACCTGCTGTGAGCTTTTTCTCTAAAAGAAAGAAGGCGAAGAAAAACAGAATCCACTGTCACCAGTCTACATTCTAGCTGGGGAACCAAGATATTCACATTAGACACAGCCAGGAAGCAATACAAAACTGGCTTGCTAAAGGTTAAAAAATATTTACAGCTATTGAGCTTGGGCTAGAATCTAGAAGGAGAAAAGGAAGTGGAGCTAGAAAGGGCTTTCCAGACTGGGGTAATTGCAAAGCCAAGAACAAGGAGTATGGAAAAAATAAAAAAGTACGTGGACCTGGCAGAAATAGAGGTCCATGTGGGGAGAAGTGAAAAATAACAAAGTAGGAACAATGGTTATGAAGGCCTTGAATGTTAGGCTGAGTTATTCCTATGGGGAAAAAAAGAAAGCTTTATCTTTAACAAAAGACTGAGCTTTCTGATAGCAAAGACTATACCTTATCATTCTCGGAACCAGTACAAGACAAAACTCAAAACCCAGCACTTCTAAGTGCTGCATGAACCTCTGATCTGCCAAAAAGCACAGTGGCTAATAGCATGGCCACTCAGTTAGCGCACCTATGCCTGAATTTGGGCTCCACCACTCAAAAGCAATCTCATTCTAGCTTGACCTCTTGGAAGTCATTTCCTCATTGTAGTTTTGATAATCATATCTATTTTTCAGAGTTGACATAATGAAATAGGAATGTACCAGGACTGACACAGTTTATTTCAAGGAAAACAGGTACAGTCAGAGACAGAGGTGGAGAAACAGGCACACAGTATGAAAAGCAAAGAACAGCAGAAAGTTGTGAGATACAAAGAACCTCTACACAACACAAAATGGAAGGATCATGGAGGGGCTGTGTTAAGTGTAATCTGCAAAGAACAAGTTGGAAAAACTCCACACCTAACTCTACCAGTGATCAACAATGTATAATACTTTACCTTCATTAAGTGTAAATACTATGCAAAGGGCAAAATGGCACATCAAATTACATTCCCTGATTTATGGTGCAATTTCAGAGATTATGTGACCAAAAGGTAAGAAAATCATAATTAAGAATTTACTTTTAAAGGCATACTGCCACAGAATATGTGCATCTATGTTCTCAATACCACACCTGAACAAGATAATGAATTCAAGTAACCTCCATCACCATGACAAATACACATTTTCAGTTTAGTAAGTTCTAACTATAAATTCATCTTGCTATACTTAACACATTCAAAAGAGAAAAAATGATAAGCCAGTAGTAATTAATTTTATCACAACCAAATCCTCAAAATGATGACAGGGCAAATAAAACAGTGGCTAATGATAGACCACCTTTCAAATACAGGAAATATAAACCCCAAGAAAAGAAAAAGTTCAGTTTCTCCACTTTAAACAACTAACTTTAGATATACTTGAACTGGTACCTTTTAAAGACAGAGGGATTAGTTTCATTACTTACTGCTACTTTCATCTCCATACTTGTAAATGCAGGTTGGGTTTGCAGGACATAGAGCTGAGAAGGTAGGAGGAACAATATCTAATATACGCTGATGGTAAGACAACCTACGATACAAATAACAGCCTCAGAAAATATCTTTTACCAGTCCCATTCTTCGATAACACTCAACTTACCTGGAAAGTCACGATCTCCAACAACTTGAACTCAGCTGACAACCAAGAAGTGAAAGGGAAAAAAAAATCCTTTGAGTTTTTGTCTAAGCCAGCACACCAAATCTCAGGCATACTGCAAAACTTACTGGCTTGCACTGAGGTGCGGGTGAGTGAGCTCATGAGCCTGGTGGCCAATTATGTGGGGTGATGATGGGGCATGGTGGAGATGACAGTCTGCACGCTTTGGAAACTGGCTATATTGTATCAAATAAATAAATATTGAGGATAATGGAAGCCAAGTTTCTTACTGCCTGAGAAGGTATTTACAAATCATGGTAGAGAAGAAGTGTAGAAATAAGGTATTGAGTTGGAATTGGAGGCATACATACACACAGGTGGACATAAAAATCGTTATGGATGGATGGATGTGTGTCCACCAAGAGGCTTAGAACCAATGACACCCCAATGGCAATGAGCATATCAAGTGCCCAGATCTTGGCTCCTAAATACCACATTCCATTACTCCTTTACTAGAAACTAGGGCTCCATGAATAAATAGATGATTCCAGCAATATGGCAAGAAAACGCAAGATGATCCTAAACATGTTGTTCTAGAAAATAAGGAAATGCTCAATGAATGGCAGGGGACATTAAAAAAAAATATAGAGAGAGCTTACCAGGGCTCCTCATGTACATATCAGGGACAATTTGGGCATCAAAATAAATGATCCTCATAGTTTATAACACATCGAATGAAATACAAATTAATTAGTCCCTACTGATATATAAATAAAGGAATAAATAAATGGGGGAGAAAGGACAGCTCTTACAGAAGGCCCACTAATAAATGTAGAAAAAATAATGGAATGAGAAAATCATCACTTGGCAACCATCTTAGTGGTAGCTGCTAAAAGCAGGATAGAGATCTGATGAAAAACAGAGTAAGAGTAAAACTTCAGAATATCTAAAATACTAATCAATTCTACTAAAGGGAAAAATGATGAGGTTAAGGTAGAGAAAGCTGGTCGATATTGACATGACCAGGTGGATCAAGATTAATATCACCAAGTGGTGGGAATCATGTGCCTCTAGAAGTGACACACCAAGAGCATTAACAATTTAAGACCTCAGTCTGGCTCATGAGAAATATCAGAGCAATCCAAGTAAGGTCTAGACTCTTTCAAACTAGTAAAAACACAAAGACAGAAAAAGAGTAAGTGTTCAAGACTGAAGGAATCTGAAGAGAATGACAACTCAACACTATATATGTACCTGGATAAGATTCCAGACCAGGCTGGGCACAGTGGCTCATGCCTGTAATCCCAGCACTTTGGGAGGCCAAGGCGGGCGGATCACGAGGTCAGGAGATCGAGATCATCCCAGCTAACACGGTGAAACCCCGTCTCTACTAAAACTACAAATTCGCCAGGCGTGGTGGCGGGCACCTGTAGTCCCAGCTACCAGGAGGCTGAGGCAGGAGAATGGCGTGAACCCGGGAGGTGGCGCTTGCAGTGAGCCGAGATCGTGCCACTGCACTCCAGCCTGGGTGACAGAGCGAGACTCCATCTCAAAAAAAAAAAAAAAAAAAAAAAAACCACTCCAGACCAGCCAGGAAATACAGATGTTGGGACGGCTGGCAAAATTTCAGCAGCACCTGTGAATTATGTGGTAGGATTGTACCACAGCTAATTTTCTGACCTAAAAGGCTGTATGCTGGCTAGGTAGGAGAGTGGTTTTGTTTGGGGAAGATATGTAATGGAACATTAAAGGATAATGGGCCATTACATCAGCTGGGTATGCAGCTTATTCTCAAAGGAAAACCAACGTAAAGGGTCTCTAGGGAGAGACCAAAAGGGAGTGAGCATTAGAGCAAACATGATAAAATGTTAATAGCTATGGAATCTAGGTGAACAGGATACAGAATTCTTTGTAATGTTGTGCCAACTTTTCTATAAATCTGAATTCATTTCATATATAACATCTTTTTTATTTTTTTGAGATAAGAGTATCGCTCTGTCGGCCAGATTGGAGTGCAGTGGCACAATCTTCGCTCAAGGGACTCTCCTCCCTCAGCCTCCCAAGTAGCTGGGATTATAGGCGTTCGCCAACACGCCTCGCAAATTTTTGTATTTTTAGTGGAGACGGGGTTTCCCCATGTTTGCCATGCTAGTCTGAACTCCTCACATCATGTGATCCACCCGCCTTGGCCTCCCAAAGTACTGGGATTACAGGCATGAGCCACCGCGCCCGGCCTGTAACATCTTTAAAAGAACTTACTGGTTTAAATTCACATGGAATCTATATGGCATGGTTGCCTAATTTTTCTTAGCCTAAATCTTGATTAAAAATGGGATGGAAGATGAGTAAGTGGATTTTGAATCCAATATTCTGAACACACATCACAAGTGCAGAGAAGAGAAAGAAATCCTCCCAAAGAAGTTAAAAGACCTAAACAAAGGAGAAAACACAAAAAACTTACCTCATACATTTTTCTAGAACTTCTCTTACAAATTTTGGTTTGGGACTTTCAGGATCTTGACTAAGACAATCTGACCTAAGGAGGAAATGTAGTTTTATCAATGCTTACAAATAATCTTCACTTACATCCATTTGTACTATAATTATCTGTTAACTTATAACAACTTACAAGTTTTGTTAAGTTATAATTGCACTTGTAACTATTTGTACTTAACTACAAATAGTTTCCAAGAAATTAAATGTTTCAGACACTTTAATGTTACAGTTTTAAACATTAGTAGTTTTTTGACTACAGAAAAGGATAAAACACACCATCACTTACCAATCTTCCCAGCTCCAACGGAACTGGAAGTTACTTAGATGATGAGAAAACCAATTAATAAACCTATGTAGAGAAGGGGGAGGTAGGCAGAGAAAAAGGAAGAATGGCTGGGATTTAGAACAGAAACTTATACAAGCCTTCAAACAGATAAAACTCGATTTTACAGAGTTAATGAAAAGCATATTCCCCTACATGCAGCTGTATCTTCTGCCAACTCTCTTTATCCTTTTTAGGTCAATGACAGATACAATTCTAGTACCTGTTTTGTGTGGGCACCTAACATGTTTATTATTTAATTCTCACAACTTCCAAGGTACATATTATTTTCTCCATATAAAAGATGATGAAACTGAAGCAAGAAAAAAAAAAAAAGATTTATGAAATTGTGGCCAGGTGCAGTGGCTCATGCCTGTAATCCCAGCTACTCAGGATGGAGACTAAGGCAGGAGGATTGTCTGAGCCCACAAGTTCAAGGTTATAATGAGCTATGCTCATCCCACTGCACTCCAGCCTGGGTGACAGAGCAAGACCCTGTCTCAAATAAAAAAAAGAAATTGCAGATAAAACATTTTACAAATGGCAGAGCCAAAGTAGAGTCTTTGATACTTGACTAGAGAATGAAATTAAAGAAAATCATAGCATGGACATCAAAAAACGTAATAATACATTAAGTATGAGTGTGGTTATTATACAAAGGTTATTTTGGGAGGCAAGAAAAAAACTAAAAATGGAAATTCTTAAAAATGTCTTTATCAAATTCCTTTATGAAGTACAGGAAGTAAAAGCTGCTAACTCAGCTCAGCAGTAAAGCAATTACTGTACCTGTCTACACAGGTAGTGTTCATTGTGTCCAAACGCATGTATAGCATTTCAGTTGCCTGTGCAAGCTGTGAATTTAGGATAAGGAAAACTACTCTCCACTTTTATCCCAAATAAGTTGTAATAGACAAGAATAGAAATAAAACATTTCAAGTCTTTATAATGATTAATAATGCTGAACATTTTCTCACACAATCTTGTTTTTGTTTTTTCTTACAGCTTTGAAGTATCAGTGATGTACAATGAATCTGACCTGCATACACTCGTGAAATCAAGATAATATTTTCATCACCTCCCAAATTTCCCCATGCTCCTCCATACGCACAGGTATACATTGTTTCATTGTGCTTAGCAGAAATTTTTTTTTTTTTTTTTTTTAAACTGAAGGTTTGTGGCAACCCTGCAATGAGCAAGTCTACTGGCACCATTTTTCCAATGGCATCTGCTTGCTTCATGTCTCTGTGTCACATACTGGTAATTTTTACAATAAAACAAGCTTTTCCATTATTAATTGCTGCAATCCCATAAAACTTTAAAAAATAAGAAGATGCTTTCTATGTATGAGCAAAGAAAGTGTTTTTTTGAGATGGAATCAACTCGTTGTGAACATTGCTGAATGACAACGAAGGATTTAGAATATCATAGAAACTTAGCTAATAAAGCAGTGGCAGGGTTTGGGAAGATTAATTCCAACTCTGAAAGAAGTTCTACTGTGGGTAAAATGCTGTATCAAACAGCAAGCATCACATGCTTCAGAGAAATCTATTGTGAGAGGAAAAGTCAATCTAGGCAACAAATTTCATTGTTCTCTATTTTTGAACTTCCTGACCCAAATAGTGAAGGCTGTATCTACTTATGTATAGATACATATGTATTTATAGACATACAAGTACATACATGTAACACACACACACAACACACTTCAAAAGCCACATTTTTTACCTACAAAATTTAAACCCACAAGCAGAAATATTTAATAATCTTTTAAGACCAGGCCAAAGAGATTAAGTTTAAAAATAAAGGAAAGGATACAACTTGGGGTAGAGAGCCAGGTTGAAGTTTGCACAGTTCAATGAGGAGTGTTGTGTACATCACATCAATGTGAGGGGGTGCTGGAAGTTGAAACAGCTCTGCAAAGATCACCTACAAAAGAATCATGAGTCATAATTCAATCCAACTGCTATCTTTGCACTTCTATTAGAAAGACCTTAACATTCTAAATCTGAGCTCTAACTCCATGGCATTCATAATGAAAATGAAATTACTTTTTAATATTTAAAATTATGCTCTTTCAAACACAAAAATCTAAAACTGAAAACTGTAATGAAAATTTCTTCTCTCTATAATTCGATCAAATAAAAACATACGACACTAATGCTTATTTGATCTACACTCCTCCCAGAGAATCATGCAATTAAATTCCAACTTTGAAAGCACCACAGCTGAGCCAGGATGTACAGCTTTTTGAGAGGCTCAAAAGATCCATGACAGTTGCATTCCTATAAGTAACAAGAACTCTTAGGCTGGGCGCAGTGGCTCACGCCTGTAATCCCAGCACTTTGGGAGGCTGAGGCAGGCAGATTACTTGAGGTCAGGAGTTCGAGACCAGCCTGGCCAACACGGTGAAACCCTGTCTCTACAAAAAATACAAAAATTAGCCGGGTGTGGTGGTGGGCACCTATAGTCCCAGCAACTTGAGAGCCTGAGGCAGGAGAACTGCTTGAACCCAGGAGGCGGAGGTTGCACTGAGCTGAAGTCGTGTCACTGTACTCCAGCCTAGGCGACAGAGCGAGACTCCATCTCAAAAAAAAAAAAAAAAAGAATTCTTTTAGACTTTGGGGTCAGGAAACAAGAAAATCAAGTCATTCCACACTGTTACTTGAAATAGATGCCCAGATCTTTCCGGCAGTCCAAAACTTCTTTGCCATGCCTCTTATTCAGAAACTTCCTTCCCACTCTCTCTGTATAATTGGTGGACCACCTGCCTAGAATTCTAAAGCCCTAGTCTGCATCCTTTACTCTTACCTATCTCTCACACTTCTACACTTTGGTCTGACGAATTTCTATACATTTTGCAGATTTAAAAATGACATTTTGCATTTCAGACATGTCACTGAGCCAAGTTCACAGCATTAAGTATATTCAAGTTTTGCAAAGATAGGAAATGCACAGTACTTTTTTTAAAAAAGCACGAAAGTGCAATACTAATAAAATGTGAATCTTAATACATCCTATCAGGCCCAGCTAGCTCAGTCAGTAGAGGATACGACTCTTAATACATTCTATCTATGCTGTCTCTTTCATGAATACTATTTATTTATTTTGAGACGGACTCTCACTCTGTCACCCAGGCTGGAGTGCAGAGGCACAATTTCGGCTCACTGCAGCCTTGACCTCCTAGGCTCAAGTGATCCTCCCACGCCTAAGTAGCTGGCACCACAGGTGCATGCCACCATGGCTGGCTCTTTTTTTTCTTTTTCCTTTTTTTTTTTTTTGTATTTTTAGTGGAGACAGGATTTTGCCATGTTGCCCAGGCTGGTCTCGAACTCCTGAGCTCAAGCTATCAGCCTGCCTGAGCCCCTCAAATTGCTGGAATTATAGGTATGAGCCACTGAGCCTGGCCCATGAATACTTTAATATAAAGAAATAATGCAGTGGGCTGGGCACAGTGGCTCATGCCTGTAATCCCAGCACCTTGGGAGCCCAAGGCAGATCACAAGGTCAGGAGTTCAAGACCAGCCTGGCCAATATGGTGAAACCCTGTCTCTACTAAAAATACAAAAATTAGCCGGGCGTGGTGGTGTGCGCCTGTAGTCCCAGCTACTCAGGAGGCTGAGGCAGAAGAATCGCTTGAACCCTGGAGGCGGAGGCTGCAGTGAGCCAAGATCATGCCACTGCCCTCCAGCCTGGGTGACACAGCAAGACTCCATCTGGAAAAAAAAAAATGCAGTTAACGGTTTGACTCACGTGTCAAGTGAACACTGTTTTTTGATATAAATCTCTATAACGTATTCAACTGTATACTAACATCAACCTTTTGTATGAGTTAATATGAAGTCAAAAGTGTTGCTACTCTATTTCTAAACTGCTTGGCTCTTTAGATTTCTAAGAATAAACGATGATTCATCTACACTTTGTGTTACAGGAAATAATACACTAAGTTTATGCTAGTACTGAGAGGCCAGATAAACACAATCAAAGATATGTTATCTGTCTAAAATGATATTTTAAAGTATTTAAATCACTTATACGTCTGTTAAGCGGACAATGTATTGACAGAGCTAGAGGTAACTTACATTATCCACAACAACTATCCATGAATGAAGACATACTACATAAATAACTTATAGGCAACTCAAAATTCCATTTGGCTACTGGTTTCAATCTCCTTTTTTCTCTTTACTAACATGGCTAATAGAGCACCAAAACTGACAGCAATTTCCTCGCTTCTCTGTTAATTCTGAATGCTGGACAAGTAGCAATAAATAAATAAATAAATAAATAAGCCAAGAGTAGATTATACTTTAAAGCCAACAGAAAGATTCTGAAACTCAGAAACACGCTCCACATGGAATTCATACCTCAACTATGTGGTAGTTCAAGGGGATCTTGTTCTTCCCTGGATAGCTCACTAACTGTGCAGCACTATAAAAAGTGTAATTTAAGTTTAATAAGTATACGAAGATACAAGAAAAGTCAAATAAGCAGTTTCAAAAGCGATGTGTTTAGATATAAGCAAAGAAAAATCTTTTTTGAAATGTCCTAGATTTCAGTTACTTCATTTAACTATGGCATAAATTATTCTGTCTACCACAAGGAAAATCTTTACTGCATCCAAAATTTCTTGAAACATCAAAAGGAGTCTAGGTAATAACACTAAGGAAGCATATTCAGATGTCCTAACTTAAAGAAGTTTTAATACAGTAGATCACTCTCATAATACTATATTCATTTCCACCTTAAAATCTAAACCAAATTTTCCAAAGTTTAAGAAAATTTTATTAAAAAAAAAAATTCCAAAGCTTGGGTGTCTAAATGCTAGAAAACAGAGCAAAACCATTGGTATCCAAACCCAAAATAACTTGCCATTCAAGCTCTCCGTAGCATATGCTAAATATCCACACCAAACACACTGGCATCATATGCTTATTACTATAAAGCACCTTGAAAAGTACTATACAAGGGTGAAGAGCCTCGAGAAAGTAAAGCAAGTGTTTTTAGAAATTGATTTTAGCAAGACAGGGAGTCAGGAGGATAAAATTTTCTTACACTCTCAACATATATTTTGCTCTTACTGAATTATCAAAATTGCTGCTTTCTCTCCCTTCTAAAAGTACCATGAAAAGAATCTTACCAAGTCTTCCTTTCCTTCCAGTGGGATTTAATGATGCAGTGAAGATTCTCCTCTATTACAAATCTTTCCACTGAATGACTCCCTGGCATGACAGGACCCTGGAAAGAAAACCAAATGTGTACACTACAGGCCTAGAAAACAGATTTCTTTTACTTATTCAACAAATATTTGAGAGATTATGTTCCAGGCACTAAACTGGGTGATGGGGATAAAAGTTCTGAAGTGTTAAAGCTCTATATTTCAGGAAATTCCACTGTCATGTTCACTTATACCCCAGAGTATCAGCTGTAGTGTTTTTTCTACTACATCTCATACCTAACCATACAACCACTGCCTACTTTACACACCAATTATTATATGAAACTAAATAATTTTGGATAATACAAGTCTTACAGAGTTAATTTTTTAAACCAAGAGAGTGAATTATTTCCATTAATAACTATGGAGAGAAAAAATTCTATTCAAACACCACATAGCCATAAAAAGTCATGCATGAATTGAAAAATGCCCATAATATACTGTCTAAGCTCAAAACATATTCCCTACATGGCATTATTTTATTCTTAAGTATATTCATAGCAAACAGGTTCAAAACACACAAAATAGACCTTTAATAATGACTTTTGGATGATTCTAATTTTTTTTTATGATTTCTAATGTTTTTTAATAAACAACTTGTAAAAGGCCAGAACAAAAACAAAATCCTGTTCATTTTGAGAGTAATAAGTATTTTATATATTTATACTCTCCTAGCAAGGGATGGATATGCACCTTACAGAGGTGATACCAATTAAATATAAATACATGAGAAACAAATTTTGAGGTCCCATTCTAGTTTCCCCTGCACAAAAAAAAAATACCTGACCACAAACATTAGCAGTCTTAAATGTAAACCAGATTTTCAGTTAGATATATCTAAGTAGATCATTACATAATTTTGACTGAAGTATTTGGTTACATATGGAATATAGCAAAGACGGCAGGAAGCTGATAATTTTGTATATGTAACTGATTATCTGACACATTTTTATTCCAAAATAGATTACATATATACTAAATTCCTACTGGTCATAAGCACTTTACCACAGGACAGAAAAGAGACAATAGAAGAAACTCAAATTTGACTTAGGTGGTAATATTAATTTTTATGGCAATAGTTTTCAACTGGGGGCAATTTTGCTCTTGAGGGGACATATTGCACTCTCCGGAGATATTTTTGGTTGTCAAAACTGAGGCAGGGAGAGTGCTATTGACATTTAGAGGGTAGAGGTCAGGGACACCGCTGAGCATCTTACAATACACAGGATAGTACCCACAATGAAAATTATAAATTTTCTTAACTGTACAATATACAATTATAACAGTACAATGGCTGCCAGGAAACTTGACTTTGAAATAAAGAATATGTATATTAAAAATGATAAACTCAGCTTAGACTAATCTTTGGAATTTTTTAATTAAAAATACTCCTAACATTTGTTTTCAAATAGTCATACAATATGAATAATCACAAGACAGGCTGTGTTGCCTAGAGAGGGACCATATCTAAAACTAGGTACTTTTATTGAGAAATAACCTTATTAAGTATAATTATGGACAGGTGCAGTGGCTCATGCCTGTAAGCCCAACACTTTGGGAAAATGAGGCGGACGAATTGCTTGAGCCCAGGAGTTCAAGACCAGCCAGGGCAACATGGCGAAATCTCAACTCTACAAAAAATCTGCCAGGCTAGGTGATGCATGCCTGTGGTCCCAACTACTCAGCAGGCTGAAGTGGAAGGATCGCTTGAGCACAGGAAGCGGAGGTTGCAGTGAGCTTAGATCTCACCTCCAGCCTGGGCAACAAAGTGAGACCCCATTTCGAAAAGAAAAAAAAAAAAAGAAAGAAAAATTGCCAGAATGACTGAGCATTCATCATGTGACAGACACTGTTCTTGTTCTATGCATTTTACATGTTAATAATTTAATCCTCGTAACATAAGATATATACTACTATTACGAGATATATACTATTATTATTACCTTCAGGAAACGAAAGCACAGGGAGGTAAATAACCTTCCCAAATTCACACAGCTAGTATTTGGCTAAACCAAGATTAAAACACAAACCAACGTAGCTCTAAAAACCCAAAATCCACACTCTTAGCCTGCAAACTGTGCACGTCTCTCTAATCTATTTACACATGCCAAATATAACTTCTTGCATAATGAGGTGATATCATTCACTGAATTATCATTCAGTGATATCATTCACTTCATTGCATAATGAGGTGATATCATTTACTTCATTGCTACTGACCTTCTTAGATAAAAACAACTCAAAATTAAAACATACCACAGGCATAATTCAAGCGGGATTAACCCACAAGCACAATGCAACACAGGTCACATCTAGGACTTTTAGTCGGTCACTTACCTCGGGATCATCTGTGTAATCAAACATTCTGAAGATGACCCTTGGCATTGGGTACACTGAATCTTCAGTGTGAGGAGGTGGTGTAAAAGGAGGCAGATTGTGCTGCAGTGCTTCACACAGGATGCTGTCAAAGGCAAGATAAGGTCTTAGGATGTGCCGTTCCTGCCAGCGATCCTTTTTCAATTTCTGAATCTGGGCCCACAGGCAATCTAAATACTAAAGACAGATTAATTTTTAATCATTAATATAATTAACATTTTGACTAGACAAAATGAAAAACCACTACCCTTTAAAATACAGGATACAAAAGTAAGCTAACTTGTAAGATGGTACAAAAAAAGGTGCTAAGTTTTTGTTTTTATTTCACTTATAAAGTCTACCTGTTTGGAACTGTCTGTTTTTACATTTTTCAAATTGAGCATTTTAATAAATATATATCAACTCTGTAACAGCTGGCATTCCAAGAACAAGGGAATATTTCAATCACATTCTATCATCTATTAAAAATCTACCATACACCTAGAGCTATGAGAAGGAGCTATCATGAAATGTAGAAACACAGCCAAAGGGTAAAGTGGAATGGTCTGAGTATCTTACAGAGATAAGAATCTATTCAAGAGCTGACTGTGTTTGTATCACAAGAGACTGAAATCAATTTACCTCTTCTTGTGGATGTGGTTTATCAGCAGTCCATACCTGTAACATGGGTACATGAGTCTTTTGGCGTCTTCTAAAGATAAAAATGAAAATCTACATTTAGGCTTTTAAAAACATGAGATGCTCAGTCACCTTCATAGTTATTAAAATGCAAATTAAAGCAATGAAATAACATTTTACCTACTGGAGTGGCAGATATCAACTGTTTTGATAATGTACCGTGTATCATCAAGATGCAGGTCAAGATTCAGTCTCAAACATTGTTGACAAAGAGGTTAACTGGTATAATCTCTTTGGGAGAGTATAATCTCTTTCGAAGGTAATCTGACTAAATCTATCAAAATTGTTTAGAACCTTCAACCCAGCAATGCCATTTCTAAAAATTTATATCCCCCACAAATATATTTGCACATGTACATAAAGATATATACACAAAGATATTCACTGAAACATTGTTTATAACAGCAAAAGATTGAAAATAACCTAAACGTCCACCAACAGGAGACTACGGAAATCATGGTACATTAAAAAGTGAAATACCCTACAACTGTTAAAAAGAATGAGTAAAGTATTTTTATGCAAAAAATCCAAGTTATAGTAAGAAAAAAAAAAAAAAAAGCCAAGTGAAGAACAGTGTGTATACTGGGCTATCATTTGAATAAAATAAAAAAGAGAAGGATATGTATACACACACAGAAGATTCTTTTTTTTTTTTCTTTTTTTTGAGACGGAGTCTCACTCTGTCACCCAGGCTGGAGTGCAGCGGCGGCACCATGTCGGCTCACTGCAACCTCCGTCTCCTGGGTTCAAGCAATTCTCCTGCCTCAGCCTCCCGAGTAGCTGGGATTACAGGCACCCACCACCACGTTCGGCTAATTTTTGTAGTTTTTAGTAGAGATGGTTTTTCACCATGTTGGCCAGGCTGGTCTCGAACTCCTGACCTCAGGTGATCCACCTGCCTTGGCCTCCCAAAGTGCTGGGCTTACAGGCATGAGTCACTGCGCCCAGCCAAAAGATTCTTATTTTTTAAGCTTAACTTTACTTAATAACCAACTAAGTAGCTATTAACAGTTATCCAAAAAAAGTACTTAAAAAAGAGAAAATGAAACTTAACATCAAAAACAATCTGTAAAAACCTAAGGGCCACATAACCATTACCATGTTGCTGGATAGTTAAGCATAAATTTACTAAAAAGACCTATTTATTATTATTGTATCTAACAATATAAACCAAGCTTTTACATTGGCTTGGGAGAGATGGGTAATGGGAAGACATGTGACTATTTTAATTGAAATGTGTCATATTACTTAAGAAGTACTGGCTGGATGGAGGGTTAAGGACCACTGTTTTAAGAGCTTGATTTAGGATTAATTTACATGAAATAAATATATTGTATGTGCTAAGACAGTGGTTCTCCACTTGTGAAATGTGTTAATAATACAGATGTCCAAATCTCTCTCTCAAATTGTATAATTTATTAGGTCTGGGGGTTGGGGTCTGAGTATTTTAAGTACCACAGGTAATTCTTATCCACACTAATATTTGAGGAACTATTGCACTAGGGTGTTTTATGTCTTTTATAAACATATAAAAGCAGCTTAAAAGAAGCTATATTACCAACTGTCCTTTGCACTGGCAAAAGTAAGCAAACCATATCTGACTACTTTGAGGTCTCAGTGAGTTAAAACAGCAGGAGAACAGGATTACCTAGAAAATACCTTCAGGAACTCTACAGCTTATTTTTGAGAAACTCAAATGATATCACTGATATAAGATATCCTTTATCTAAGCAACAAAGAGTACTATGAGCTGTGCCCTTACTTAAGATAGCTTTCAGTGTTGGCAAAGATGCGGTCCATCTCTGCATCTTTCTTTTCGTACAACTCCTTTCCAACCCAGGGCAAAGATGACAGAAATGCATACACATACCAGTCTCGTCGCACCTAAAGGATTTTTAAAAAGTTAAGTTTAAAATATGCTTTAATTATATTCGTTCATATTTTATTTATTCCTGAATGAAATCCTATGGAAGCTATTTAATAGGACTTAAATAAGACACCTGGTTTATACAGAGCACTTCTAGATATATTAGTTCTAATCTTACTAGACAGCATCATTTAAATCAACATACAGATATTATGAGAACCCACCAGTGTGCCAGTCAACTTAATTTTTAGATAGTAAGAACTTAAAGTGTGATAGTCTGCTGTTATTTTTTCTTTATTGCTAATGGGTTATCAGCAAAAAATTCCTGGTACTATATGGAAGTACCAGGATTCAGTAACCCCTCAAGAACCCCTCAAGATTCAGCATGAGGGATTCTCTTACCTGAGGTACATCTTCTTCCTGAGTTACGCTTACAAAATTTTCAAACATAGCAACCATTGATGGGGCGGCAATCACATGACAATTCACAAGATCAGATAAAAAACGGACCTGTTGGGGCAAACAATTTCTGCTATTACACCTAAATGTTCTTTATAATAACTACAAAATAAGCAATCTTGTATAGGTTAAACTATTGGTCTGAAAAACTATAGCCTAAGGGCTGAATCTAGCCTACTACCTGTTTTTTGCATAGCTGGGAAGTAAAAATGGTTTTTACATTTTTAAATGCTTGAAAAAAAAATCAAGAGTATTTTATGACGCATACAAATTACATGAAATTCAAGTTTCAGTGTCCATAAGTAAACTTAATGGAATAGCCACGCTCATTCAGTTACATGTTGTCTATGGTTGCTTTTGTGCTACAATGGCAGAATTGAGAAGTTGTAACAAATACTATATAAAGGACAGCAATCTGTGAGTTCATAGGTTTCTATGCTATACTACATCAAGAATCCAGATTGTAAAATATTCTAGCTACTTCAACCTATAATCTCCTTTTCTGTTTGGCTGTAATTTTCACTGAATTACTGAAATGGAAATTACAGAACACATATTTATTGGGTGTGCTTAGTGTGCTATTGCTAAACACTACTAAAAGTCACTGTTAGGGGACCCATTCTAGTGGAACAAGCACAATCTCAATACAAAGGAACGACTCCCACACTAAAAGGCAAATTAAGCATTTTTTAGGAACAATGACAAAGGGAGCTGGGGAAAGCATCACAAAGGAGGTAACAATTAGGCTAGGTCATAAAGGATAAGCAACAGTCTCAAGTAGTGAGCAAGCAGGGCAGTCTAGGAATAGAGGTTCAAAAACAAGGTGTGTTTAGGGATCTGCAAGTTATTTTGATATTGCTGGAGAGCGTATGGGAGACAAGAATAGAGAAACAGACTGGGGAAACCATAAAGAGTCAGGCTAAAGAGTCTGGACTTTAATCCTATAGCCTGATGGGTGTCCAAACTTTTTTGATTGTGTACTCAGTAAAAAAGAATTTGATCACATATCTTCAACACATACATACATATTTATGATATACACTGGATCACCATTAATCTATGTATTATTAGTAAGGCTTAATTTCATTTCCACTTAAGATAAATAAGAGTTCTTAATATTCACTTCCTGCAACCCAAGGAATCATCTTGTGCACCAGGCTTTTAAGACCACTCACTGTAGACAATGGGAAGGAACTAAGGTTTTTTTAACCAGTAACCAACATGTGCAGAGCCTAGTTATAGAAAGACTAGTCTGGTGCCACTGTAGAACACAAAGTGAAAAGCAGAGAATCTAGATGCAAAAAGATCAGTTAAGAGGCTATTAAGAACATCTGGAGGAAGGCATAAACTATGCTAGAGGCCCTGGAGACCAAGAAAGGACAGATCTGAGAGAAATTAGGGAGACAGAATTGACAGGGACTGGGAACACCTATGGTACAAGAGGGCAAAGGGAAGACATAAATTAATGCTCAGCTTTCTAGACGGGTTATTCAGTACACAGTGGCCACTGTATGAGCTGGGGAGAGGGCAGAAAAAAGGAGGTATGAATGATGCATTAATTTAGGCACTTCCTAGTGAGGTATCTGAAGGCTATGCAGCTAGCATCTGGAATACTGGACTGGAGCTCAGGAGAAAGGTTGGAGATACAGTTACAGATTTGGGGGTATCGTCAAAATAAAGGTGGCTTATGAAGCTATGAAAGTGAATGAGAATTCTTTAGGAGAGCATTTTAAATTATTTGGTTGTAGTTCACCTTCTCCCTCCATCCCAACAGTAGTCATAACATACCAACAAACAAACAAACTTACCAAATACACAGCTTCATTATAATTGTTTGCTTTCAATGATTCTTTAAGTTGACGAATCATGGCTTCTACAAATTCTCCACCAAAATTGTAATTCCTGGCATTCAGTAGTCCAACTAATGTTGTATAAATTGTCAGCTTCTCAGGTAACAGGCGTGCACTGATTTAAGAACCCAGTATAACAAGAAAACCCCAAAACAATGGCGTTAAGTTGCTGAATTTTATGTGAATCTTTTTATCATTCCATTAACTTTGGAACAGGATTACTTTTAGCTATGTCTTTAAAAATACTTCAGAAAAAGCATGTCATTAAGAAATGTTACATAGTCCTGTAATTTTTCATTTTAATTCATTAGTTAATCTAAGAGTTAAGAAAGTAAATGATTTAATTGTAAAGTTATCATACTGAAATAAACAAAACTAATGCTACAACAGTTTTTCTTCAAGTGTGCTTAGTGGAACTGAATAGCATTTCCACAAAACATGGTTTCCATGGTAAAATAGCTCAGAAATCCTGGGTGAAACAAGCCTCTTTAATACAGAATCATTAAGGGGGGGTGTGCAGCATTCAGAATTTCTAAACTTAGCTAACCAAATGTCATGGAACTAGAATTCTACTTTGAGAAACACTATTCTAGTTGTTTAGAAAAGATGCACAATTAACACGAGTTTCATCTAAGTTCCTACCAGTTTAATTATTGAATTTTTTAAAAACGTACTCTGATATAGTTAAGATTTGTTTACATCTCAGTTGCTTACTCCAAGTGTGTTGATTTCATTAAAGTTATTTAAAAACTATGGGAAAGGATTACAATAAACCTCTAGAAAAAGCAATTTTTCCTAATTTAGGCAGCCTTTAGAATTAGCTCAAAAAGCAATAAGAATTCATAATCATTCAGTGGGCAAGAGATTCTCTTTGACTTGTTTTCCTAAAGTATGTAGTAGAACATCAGGGACAATCAAGGTCTTCAAAAAAAATACCTGTGTTGATGGTAACTGTGCTCCCTGAAACCCTCCCAAAACCAAAAATTAAAAAAGAACACTGCAAAGCAATACAAGTTCAGCCTTAAACAAACAAGGCTTCCAACAGTTTAAATACTATTCCATTTTAATAAAGGGTTTCAGAAGATTTCCTTAGTAGTTTCTTAAAGTTACCTTCACTTCATCTAAACTAAAAGGCTGAGAAGTGATAAACATCACCTTCATAATTTAAAAACACCTCATGGATACATTACAATTTCATGTAACTACAAAGACTCCTATTTATCCAGAGAGTATGCCTATTAATAGTGGTTTCCAAAGCATCTCCAGTCTTCCAAGAAGGGCTATTACTTGAGTTACCAATTCCCAAATTTGTTTGGTACTACTAATTTAAAAATGTAAGTATCATACATTTAAATGTACATGCTTAAAAATATATATCTGAATGAGACAGTATCTACTATCTCTATAAAAAGTCAACTAAAATGATTCTAAGGTTCTAAGAAATAACACATAAAGAAAATGTTCAATTTTAGTTTTATCCCTAAGAAAAAGAGTTCACCAAAGGGCCAAAGGTTGGCTCATTTGTACAAATTTCCCCATAGAAGGAAAGCCAAGGACATACAGAACATAAACATGTATTTTGAACATTTCCCAAAGCATTTAAGAGTAGATAATACATTATCACCTGGATTCATAAATCTTTTGCATACATACACTGTACAAAGAAGCCTTAAGATCTTGCTCTTGTAGTTAGGAAGATCAGCTTCCAAAACACCAGCCAAGCCTTCTAGGTTGCTCTCCAAAGAGCAGGCACTCTGTAGAGGACATCACATTAAATATCTGTCAAGTACTCAGCAATACAAATTTATTTTTAAAAATCTATTTAAATGTAAATATATATATTTTAAAATCTATCATTTTAAAATCATTACCAATCATCTGTCCTTTCAATTGCTATTTTAGTGAACTAAAATAAAAATTTCTGCATGATCATTAAAATAGTCTTACATGCATACAGAGCTATAATGGGTTTAGTATAAATCAATTCAGATAGTTATTGTTCTTTAGAAATCCATGAAAAGTGGACGAGTGAAATTTAAAAACTAAGCAGTCTATGATAGCAGAATAAGTATTAGAAATGGGAGGACACCATGGGCTCTATTTTACCTCTTTGACTAATTCACTCTCTTACTCTGGGCAAATTATCTCAAGTATTCAGGGCTGATGTAGTTCATGCATAAATTAAGGGGTCTATACCCTAGGTCCCTTCTAAGGCTCATCTTCTATGAAAATTATTAATTACTAAAGTACTAAAAATGATCAATTATCTACATCCCAAGGGCTTCAGCATGGATTCAATTTGGGATACAGATGCATGGTAATACCAGCTTTGCCAAAATGTAGTCCAAGTTTTCAGCTGCAAAAATTAATCAAAGCACAGTTAACCACATTCTTAAACTCATCACAGCCTGTGCCTATTGTGTGACATACCTTTTCTCCTACTTTGCATATTAAAGATTCCAAATGATCTTCAGTTTCATTTGCATCAGAGGTCTTTCTCCTTTTGTGAGGCTGCCCACCTATTTCAGCAACATAAAAAATTAACATTACATGATAAATCTGCTACCACAAATTTTATCTAACCTTTTAGGCTATAATCTCTTTTCTACCAGGCCCTATGTTTTTACAGAGTAGAAGCTCTTCACAGACCCTCCATTTCTCAGACTAAGCTAGATTAACCAACAGCCTCCCATTCCCAGAGCCACTATATACAATAACTCCAGGAGGCATTATTTATGTTAAATTTTGTGTGAATAGTGCCCATGGAGCTATGCAATCAGCAGCCCTGTCCATTTCTGTGGACAAGCTGGAAAGCTGCCAACAACATGTTAAACACTAGTAGTTAGAATACTCATGTACCGCTACTCCCATTCTTTTAACTTGAGTTGTTTACTGATCCTCAGTTGCTTGTTCCGAAACCCGTTAGTACCAGTAGTATTCATTAGTCTAATAATGTAATTATTATGTAAATGACAAAATAAGGCTGCAAAACCAAGTCGAATGCTTTGGAAAGACTTGATCAGAAAAAAAAGCTGTCATATCAGCTATAAAGAGGAAAGCTTCAAAAGATGGGAAAAAGCATAAAACATTAGGATTTCTCACTTGCTTCACATGTTTCTAAGCTCTAATCTCAAGTCTTCAATTAACAATTTCAGTTCTGCATATGATGCAGCACAACGGTATAGTTTATCCTAAATAATGGGAACAAGTCAGTATACATATATTCAAAGAAAAGTCCTGAGCACTATATCAAATAATTGGTGGAAAAAAGGACCACGTTTTACAATTCCTGCTTTAACTAGCTTTTATTAACTGAATTACTGATAACTGATTTATTTAAAAACCATATCATTCGAATAATCTCTATGTTTTTTAAATCTACCATTCTAAAATCATTACCAAGCATCTGTCTTTTTGATTGCTCAACAATTCAAGTTGAATGAAGGTGTGCTAAAAATTAACCTCAAACACCTGTCTATTAAGACTCTTGCTGTTTCTATCTCTTACCACTTTGTTTAAACCCTTAACACACTCACCTAAGTCCTTTTGTGGTATAACATAAAGCTTAAAAAATTAAAATAATAGTGTTAAGTATGGAACCTGATGCTGCTGCTTAAACACTTTGGCTAGTCTAATAGAATTCAATTTTCGACTTCTATTGATTCAATTATTTGGTCAGCATATGGACAAGAAAGCAAGAGCCTGTAACTGTGCAGGGAATCGGTATTAATAATGAAAATCTGCAGCTGGATATACGGTTACACAGTAGCAAGTTATATATAACTTCAATCTTCAGACCTGAACAGCCAAAGGAATTATTGTTACAAAGTTCATAATCACTTACTTGCCTCTGGAACACTTGGCTTGAAATGATGTATGGTGATTCTCATAAAACACAGCACCTGGCTACTCTAAGCTTGGAATGTTAAATCTATTGAATGACTGAAATGATCTTCAGATACCACATGAACTGAAGCTGAATAAAACGAATCTATTACTATCCACACAGGACCTGAGGGGGGGCATTATAAAGGTTACAGGGTAAGACACTCTGTGTGTCAACTTCCCAACCCATTAATTACCATGATAACCTGACTGAATGTCCACTGACTATAATTTTGAAAGGATAATGCCACAAGAAGTATAATATGCATGCAGCATGAGAGCTGAGATGTATTTATTCCTAGAGATATCTGCCTGTGTAAAGTTGTAGACATGTGTGGCAGAGAGGTTCAGGGACCTTGATTCTTAAGTATATATCAAACCTAAGTCACAGGACCTATCAAGGTTCCACCACCCAAAGTGCCAAATTTCACGCAAAGGTCTTTTATTTCCAGGATTCACTTATTGAAAAAAACAAAGCATAACTGATGTAATATTTACGCAAGCTGCCAGCTAGGACATTCAAATAGCCTTCTTCTACAGCAGTAGTTCTCAACAGGGTGTAGATTTTGCTCCCAGTGGTCATCTGGCAATCCTTGGAGACATTTTTAGTAGTCAAAACTAGGAGAAGCAACCGGCATCTAGTGGGTAGGGGCCAGGCATGCTGCTAAATATCCCACGTTGCATAGGGCATCTCCCAAAACAAATAACTGGCCAAGAATGTCAATAGTGCTGATGTTAAGAAACTGTATTCTAGAAAGCAGAGCTCCTCAGAACCAAATTTCAGTGAGGTTGGGAGAATGCAGATGCTGAAAAACTAGCTGAATGAGAGCAGTTATTTTTTGTTGTTGTTTTTTAAACCTTAAGCACACTGTTCCCTTCTTTCTGGTTCATCTATTTTGCCAACCCTTTATTCCACCTCTACAGTCTTCCTAACTTAACTTTCCAGCTGGCTTGTTCCAGTTTGGAATCATACCACAGCCTTTAAAGCAACCCTCCTAGGCCCTCTTATAAGCTTGAAAAGGGGAAAATAGTGCTGTGGGAAGAGAAGGTATGATTTCTGAGAAACAACTAGAAAATACATGTACATAGTCACATCTCTGAACTGCAAACCCTCTGTTCATTTTGGCTATATTAAAGGACAAGATTTGTCTGGAGAATGGGAGGAGGCAGAAAGTATTAAGACGTAAGAAATGTTCCACTCTCACCTGATAGTTGAGAGACTATAAAGGGGTGAAAACTACAGACAAAATCTGAACTTAAGAACAGAAACATGATATTGAACTCAGAAGACAACCTGGGTAAGAGAACAGGCAAATGAAATAAAACAATACGAATACAATTTGGGGAATGAGCTAAATGTACCCTGAAGAAAACCTATCTATGGTAGTTCCCAAGGCAAGAACAGATTTTTTATTAAAATTTAACTATGTAAAAGTTTTAAAATGTAAATTAAAGATAACATTACCACTTCACTCAGACAGACTTGGCTAGTATAGAGAAGCAGGTATAAAATCCATCTGAAAAGATCTTAATAAACCAAATAAATTTCCCCTCTATAAGGCAATCTTAATTTTATATGGGTACACTGTATATCTTATAGCCTTACAAGAAATTTTAGACCCACAAAATGGAAAACAGAAACCAACCCTGTAAAATAAAAAAGTAAAGTAACTAAAACCAACAAGTTCAACATTACGTTTTTAAACCTTAAGCACACTGTTCCCTTCTTTTTGGCTCATCTATTTTGATATTGAACAACTTCAAAGAAAGATAACATGCCTTGAGCCTGCAGATTTAAAACAGAGGCAACCATCACTTCTGAAATAAACTATACTCTCTCAAAATAACAAATCCTTTCACTTCTATTTTTTTCTTTAGTTAAGTAAAAAAATCAGCCACAGTCTAAAGGACAAGGATCTAATTCTAAGAAGCTTAAATGGGGCTAATACAGCAAATCTGAAATTTTTGTAAATTGCCAAAATTCCCGAAATTGTATTCGTATTGTTTCTAGCTAAGATTTTGAACAATCTAAATCCTTTCTTAAAAGAACAAACAATGGCCTGCATATCCCATAGTAACTAAAAAGCTTCAGAGGCATTTTTAAAACAAGTCTAAGCAATTAGTTAAGATTTAGCACTGGACTAGTATCCATACACGTTACTTTCCATTTAGCATTTCCTTTTCCTTGTTTATAAATGGACTACTACATGAACTTCATTGGTATAGCCTCCTAATCCTACCCCCCTGAACCTTTG
This sequence comes from Pongo abelii, assembly GCF_028885655.2. Taxonomy (NCBI): domain Eukaryota; kingdom Metazoa; phylum Chordata; class Mammalia; order Primates; family Hominidae; genus Pongo; species Pongo abelii. Next base: position 88,674,808 of record NC_071998.2, on the reverse strand, counting down.
ATAGTCGAGTCTCAATACACAAGTATAATTTTATAATCTCCCTATAAGATGCGACCCTCTGCTATCTCTCTAATCTTATCTCCTACAACTTCCCCCTCACTCACTCTGCTCCAGCACCACTGGCCTCCTTGCTCTTCTGTGAACATGACAGGAACCCTATAGTCTTCAGGCTTTTGCGCCCATGGTTACTTTTGGATCACTGCTTTTCCCCATACAGCTATATGGCTGCTACCTTACCTCTGGCAAGTCTTTGTTCAAATGCCATTCACACCGAGGCCTTCTCTAACCTACTTACATAAAACAGTAACTTCTCCCTCACAGAAATCTCTCCCCCCTTTACCTGATATCACTCCATAGCACCTGTCACTATATGATACACTATACTTTACTTGACTGTCTTTTCTCTACTCTAGAGGGGAGGCTCTATCTTTATATTGTCCACTGTTGTATGGCAAGTAATTAGGACAGAGCTTGGCACTGTTAAGTATTTGTTGAATAAATGATTTTATATATATATATGACTTTCCATATGCTTGCTTCTATACATACAGTATATATTATAATTGTTATATGTAAAATATATATTAGTCTACATTTTATATAAACATAAACTTATATAATATATAAACATAAACTTATATAATATATACACTTATATATTATATAAATATATATTTAAATATATATAATACATTCTATTATAGTTTTTATATATATATATACACACTATATAGAGAGTCAAGCATATGGAAAGTCAGGGCAGTGAATGACAGCAGCTGACAATTGTCCAGAAATGCTCAGATGCATCTATTTAATTCTGACTGTAATAATTCCTAGCCTATTTTAAAATAGCCTTCTATAATCCTTAAGCTTCTAAGATTTCTTATTTTTTAAAAAATAGATGTTTAACTAAAAGGAAAGCATCCAAAATAATCTGATTCAGATCACTGTGTAGGGTAAACTCCAGCTGATCGTTATCCAAATTGTGGCAATTGACAAAAATTTCACATTTGCTGTATTATCAAACATGAACTGTATCTGCCTCTCCCACACTAAAATATCAACCATAAAAACCTTTGCTTAATGAATGCCTTGTTTTACTTGTCTTATTTACTCTGAGGTTCTCGCGGCAAGACCCAAATGGACAGTGATTTGGCTGCCAGCTGGTGTTAAAAACAAGCCAACTCCAAGAAAGTTATGTAAGTCTCCCAATAACCAAAGCAAAAGTTATTTTCCTACATATTTCCATTCCAATTCTCTAGGATGCCCTACAATGACATTTCCTCTCTCTTTAGGGATTACCTCTAAGTGAGAAAAAGGAAGCATAAGAACAACAAAGAAAATGGAAAGAACAAAAGACTCAAGTTCTCCAGCCCCCAAGTAATGACTTGAGAAGTATATTAGTTTTTGACTAGTCAATTACAAAGCATATGAAAATTGTATTATCGGCGGGCGCAGTAGCTCACATCTGTAATCCCAGCACTTTGGGAGGCCGAGGCGAGTGGATCACCTGAGCTCAGGAGTTCAAGATCAGCCTGGGCAACATGGCGAAACCCCGTCTCTACAAAAAATACAAAAACAAAAAAAAAATTAGCCGGGCGTGGTGGCCCGCGCCTGTGGTCCCAGTTACTTAGGAGGCTGAGGTGGGAGGATCACTTGAGCCTGAGAGGCGGAGGTTGCAGTAAGCCGAGATCGCGCCACTGCACTCCAGCCTGACAAAGAATGACACTCTGTCTCAAAAAAAAAAAAAAAAAAAGGAGGGAATTGTATTTTCTGTGCCTTGTACAGAGGTTACACAAGAAACCTCTTGTGTTAGAAATCAAAGCACGCAGCATAGTTATTTAATTTATACCTGTGTAGTGAGGAGAGCCCTGGACTGGATTTGCTCTTGCTAGTGTTTGGGAACTGACAGCTGTCCCTCCATCTTAGTTATGCTCAGTCTCTAGACCCTTAGGTGTCAGATAGAAAGCTGGACTAGAATATCCTCTCAAGCTATGCGTTCGTAGAAATCTGGTGTTTCACTATTAAAACTAAATGCATGCAATTCTGCCTCCACCTCAACTGCCACAACACTCAAGGAGAGACAAACGTTAGTAGATAAAACTTACTCAATTTAAAATGTCTGTTATGGGTTTTTTTCTTACATTGACAGCATCTGCTAACGTTTACCGCCTCTTAAGCGTTGGCAAATGATAAAACATCATTGTTGCTGATGTGTATTACCTCATTTAACCTTCACAAAAACCAGAAGATATATATATCATTACTTCTGTATTACAGACTAAAGTTTAAGTAGATTACATAACCTGGACAAGATCACCAAGTAAACGGTAGGGTCTGGCTTTGAACCTAAACCCTCTGGTTCCAAAGTCTCATCTCTTAACCACTACTATACACTCTCTTCAAAAAACAATACACTAAAATGTTAATAATAGAATTACTCTAAGTTTCACTTTTTTGGTGTGTGGATTTGTGTTTTTGACCGATTGTAAGGCTTATGTGTAATATAAGCTTTTTTTTTGTTAAAACTAGAATTATTCAGTCTTTATGAAGGCAACACTATGATCTCCACGAGCACAATCATCCAAATGAAGATGGGAACCCCTGTTCTAACTCTCTCAGAGGCCTGAAGTTAGTTTTCTAGCACTCTCTCTCACACAAGGGAAATGCGCTTATGGCCAGTTCAAAATCTGCAGTAACCTGTGTCTGTTTATTAGGCACCTCTTGGGCGTGGGTAAGACAATATTCTTTCCCTGCAGCTTGAAAGAAGGGAAATCAACGGATGACCACTACCGGAACAGAGTTCAGACTGCAACTCATGAGATCTCTCAGTCCTTTCCTTCAGTGAATTCTTCCGAGCCCTTTTCAGGTGCAGCTTTGAAGGTTAAAACGAGACACTAGGACCAGTGGGTCCCTAAGAGGCGGCAGCACAGACACAGGTGTGCTTCCCTGCTCCGTGGTGCTACGGCCGAAATTCTGAAGCGTCCTTAGAGACCAAGGGTCTACCCATGGGGTTCACCAGGCCTTCTTTCCCGAGGATCGGCCCTTGACTCAAAGAACTGGGGCGGGGGAGAAGTCGCTTTCTAGAAGCCGCCCGGCCACACCACCACTGTATTCTCCTCTTTCCCTCCGCGGCTCCCCGCACGTTCCCGGGGAGAAGAGCTTCCAGTCTCTTCCGTGGACACCCAAAGACGCCGAGCCTCGGCTCCCAACCGGGAGCGGCCTCCGCGGCCGGGCCGCAGGCACTCACCGTCGTTCTCGTCGCTGTGCCGCCGCCGCGACATGCCGCCCTCCGGTGCGCCGCTGAACCGAGAGGCCAGGCGGTAGCGCTGCAAGAACTGTCCGGTCGCTAGCCGACGCAAGGACAGCTGCAAGGCGCGCGGATGGGCCGGCACGCAGGCGCACTAGCTCGCCACGGCCCCGGAAGAGCAGGAGAGGCCGCCGGGTGGGCTAGGCGCTGCGAGAGCCGGCGTGAGGAAGCTCAGTGGGCTACGAACGTCTGGCACACACGCAACCGCCCCCTCGGGCTGCCTCCGCCTGCCGGCTACTTCTTTCTCCCGCCTTCCGCTCTATGTCCTTCCGGGACCACGCAGAAAGTGCCGCCGCTTTGGCCAGTCAGAGCCCCCGGGCCGCGGTCGTCTTACGCGCGAAGGCGGGTGGTGCCGGCGGCCGCTCTAGTCCCCGCCTCTGCTCAGGCCGGTCCTCCAGGGCGTCTCAATGGTTTCCCGGCTGCCCTTGCGCCGACGCCAGGAGACTTCCGGAGCTTGGTGACGTCACGAGCGAGCTTTTCTACCCAAATACGCGGCGGGGGAATAGGCTCGAGGGCGATGAGCAGTGACAATTGCTAGGCAGAGACAGTGCAGGGAAGAGAGACCTAAGAAAGGATCAGGACTGGCGGGTATGTGCTCATCTACTCCCACTTTCCGGCTTTTGCCGCCTTGGGAAATGTGGGAGGAGAGGTTGGGCCGAGCTCGGCATGCGGGGTGGGGCCTGGGCAGGAGGCGGTGCCGCACGTGCCGCTCCTTGGTATGGAAAGGCCGGCCCTGACGCGAGCGTGCTGCTCCCGGCTTGCCGGCTGTCCGTCATTTTCCCTAAGTTGTTTGCTTAGGAAGGAACAAATGATTGTTTTAGTAATCTGTTTTCAAGGGTTATTGGGTACCTGTATGCCTGTGTGTGAGCGTCCCCTCCCCTGATGTCTTTATGAGCACCATACTGGCTTATCTGCTTTGTCCATGGCCATCTGAAATTTCACTCTCCCGGCCTAAAATTCTCCTTCGGTGTTACCCATTTCAGTAAATGACGTCATCCATCGGCTGCTTAATCCAAAAATTTAGACAGTCTTTCTTAGCTCTTTTCCCTCACTTTTTACATAACAATTATCTGTAAACCCTGCCTGCCCTGCTGTCAACACAAATCCAGAATCAGATCATGTTACTGCTTTGTTTAAAAGTCTCCTATGACGGCCGGGCGGGGTAGCTAACGCCTGTAATCCCAACACTTTGGGAGGCCGACGTGGGCGGATCCGCTTGAGCCTAGGAGTTCAAGACCCACCTGGGCAACAAGGCGAACACCGTCTTTACAGGAAAAAAAAAATTAGCCAAGCTTAGTGTTTGGCCCCTGTAGTCCTAGTTACTCGAGGGGAGGGTTGGGGGCCGAGGTGGGAGGATCCCTTGAGCCCAGCGGTGATCGCACAGTGCACTCCAGCCTGGGCAACAAAGTGAGACCGTGTCAAAAAAAAGTCTCCTACGACTTTTCATTGCACACTCCATGCCATGGCCTGTGGGGTTCTACTTCTCCTCACTGTACTCCAACCACTCTTTCTGTTCTTACAATAAGTCAAGCTTGTTCTTATTTTAGGAATTTATACTATTTCCTTTACCTGAAGGTCTCTGGTTCTAAATCTGCGTGGCTGGCTGTTGGTCACTTAGGTCTCAGCTCAAATGTCAGGTCCTTAGTGAGGCCTTCTTTGGTTACCCAATCGCTGTTTTATTTCATTCAACGAATATTATATTTATTAGCATTTAGCACCTCCTAGGTGCCAGGCAGAGTTCTGAATGCTGAGGATGTAGAGGTGAACAAAGGAAAACCCATGCTCTCTTGGCGCTGATATATTCTAACGACCCATTCAGGAATAGCCACAAATAGTGCCATCATAGGTAGTGAGCAACGGGAGAGTAGTAGATGAAATCAGAGAGGTAGGGGGAAGGTGCTCTGTGAGGACTTTGGACGTTATCCAAGTAAATTGAGAAGTCATTGGAGTATGATTTTTTTTTTTTTTTTTTTTTGAGACAGGGTCTCGCTCTGTTGCCCAGGCTGGAGTGCAGTGGCACAGTCTTGGCTCATTGTAACCTCTGCCTCTTAGGTTCAGGCAATTATTGTGCCTCGGCCACCCAAGTAGCGGCAATTACAGACATGCGCCACAACACCAGGCTAATTTGTGTATTTTTAGTAGAGATGGGGTTTCGCCATGTTGGCCAAGCTGGTCTTGAACTCCTGGCCTCCCAAAGTGCTGAGATTACAGGCATGAGCCTCTGTGCAGGGCCAGTCTGACTTATTTTTTTAGTAGTTACTTCTCATGCTCCCAAAGGAGGAAGATAGTTCAGCTTTTGCAGTAATTATGGCTGCAAATGATAGTAGCTTGAACTAGGGTGGTAGTGAAGATGGTGGTGCAAAGTGATCTGATTGGATTGTACTTCAAAAGCAAAGCTGGCCAGGCATGGTGGCTCACCCCTGTAATCCTAGCACTTTGGGAGTTCGAGGTGGGTGGATCACAAAGTCTGGAGATTGAGACCATCCTGGCCAACATGGTGAAACCCCGTCTCTACTGAAAAAAAAAAAATACAAAAATTAGCTGCGTGTGGTGGCGCACAGCTGTATTCCCAGCTACTTGGGAGGCTGAGGCAGGAGAATCGCTTGAACCTGGGAGGCGGAGGTTGCAGTGAGCCGAGATCACCCCACTGCACTCCAGCCTGGCGACAGAACGAAAACCTTCTCAAAAAAAAAAGTATTTTCTGAACAAGTGAATGATAGTGTGAGAAAATAAGGAGTCAGGAATCATCCCAAAGGTTTTTTTGTCTGAATAACAGGAAGAATAAAATTGTCTTTCACTCAGATAAGGAAGACTGGGGAAGACCAAAGTTTGGTTTTGAACAGTTGTATTTGAAGCTGAAGCTAGCTAGCTTCACACACAGTGTAAAATTCACACACAGTGGGGTATGTGAATTTGTAGTTTGGGAGAAAGGCCCAGGTTGAAGATATAAATATGGAGTCACTTATTATATAGTATTCTAAACAGAAAATTTCCTTTGTTTCCCTTTTTTCTTTTCTCGTGTAATTTTCAAATATTTACAGAAGTAGGGAAAATTTATGATGAATCCCCATGTACTCATCATCAACTTCAGTAATTCTTAATTCATGGGTAATCTGGTTTCATTGATATTACCTCCTCTCTCTCAATTATTTTGAGGCAAATATAGTTGTAAGTCCTTGGAAGTAGATGAGATCACCTGTAGGGTAAGTATAGATAGAGTGGTTCAACATTTAGAGGTTGGGGTAATAAGGAAGATCCAGCAAAGGAAACTGAGAAGCAGGGGCCCTTATCCCTAGCTGGTATTTTCATGTTTTGTTTTTTTTTTTTCACTTACTTAATGTCTCTCCTTACCAGAATGTAAGCTCCAAGAGAGCAGGGACTTCAACTGTTTCATTCATAGCTGCATTCCCAGGACTATTCCATGGGCCCGGCACATAGCAGAGGTGCCACAAATAATAATTCAGAATATATACATAAATCAAAATAAGCTGAGACTGAAAAAAGATGCAGAGTCGGAGGAGATCATTTTGGGGTGGTGGGAAAGGCACCCCACACTCACGTGTAGAGACCTTGAGTCAGGAAAGAACATGGCTCATTTTCGGAACTGGGCATGGTCCAGTGTGGCTAGAGTAGGATATCTGATGGGGAATGGGGAGCATAGTCAGAGATGAGCCTAGAGTATAGGGAAACTTAAGTTTTTCAGGCCTTCAAAGGAAGCAGTGACACGGGTAGCAGACAAGACATAAGTGAAAGGTGACACTTGAGTTCAGTCTTCATATACATAGTAAGCATATGGGGAGGGAAAGAAATGAAAAAGTAAGGGAAACAAAGCAGCGGAAAGCATAAATGCTGGGACAGACCACATCAGGTCATATAGAGGGAGATTGGGAAAGATGCTGGAGGTGGGACCGGATTGGATAGTAATTCCTTTTGACAATGTTACCTCCCAAATGCACTGCCTTTATAGGTAAATAAGTTCTCTGTTTCTAGAACAATGCCTGGAACCTAGAAGACCCTCCATAACTATTTGTTGAATGAATTTTAATTTGGAAATGATATTTATACTTTCTCTACCTTTACAATAAAACAGCTTTGAGCATGGAGGAAGTGTGCTGAATAAGATTCTTCTACTTATTTTTCTTCTGTCTGGAAGGCTTACAGGTTTGTGTGGAGTTAGGGATGTACTTTTTTCAGTGGGACTTTATATGAAAGACATTTTCATGAGAAAGGAAAGAGAAGCTAAAGAAGGTAGTATTTCTTCACCCAGTCTCTTCCACTTATTTTTCAAATACAAGAGAATTTGGGTTTAATAAATCTGTATTACCTTGCCTTACCCTTATAACAAAGCTCATTTTGAGCCCCATGAAAGCACCACTTAGCTGATTCAAATGCATTTTATGTGGTGCAAGTGACATCTTAATTTATGAATCCAAGGAACAAAGGTCCTTTATAAGAAAGTTGGTATTGCCTGTGTGTGTCTGTGTATGTTTAGTCTCCATCAGTCCTATCCAGCATTGTTAACAAGCAGTGTGTGTTCCCCCACACATACACTGCTCGTCGTTGCCTTCACCTGGTTGAGGTACCCTGTAGGCAGAGTTGAGAATTGGCAAAGTTTGTCACCAGTGTCTCCCACCTTCCTTTCTCTCATTCTTAGTGGTGCTTTTTCTGCTCCCTCTTGTGGAATTTGGGACTTCTTTGCATGTTACTATTTTCAGAACCTTGAGTGTCCACCTCTGGCTGCCTCCTTCAATAACTAACTTTGCCAGTTCACTAGTAATATGAAATAACCAGTCGTTATGCTATGGGGCAGGAATTTGGACAGGGCACAACAGGGACACCTTGTCTCTGCTCTCAGCTCAGAGGCCAATCTGGAATCTGAAGAGTCTAGTGGTTGATGCTGGCTGTCAGCTGGAGGCCTCTGTTCCTCTCCACCTGGTTCTCTGTGTGTGGTCTCTGCATGGGTTGGATTGGCTTACTCACAGTACAGTGGTTTGGTCTCCTCAGCGTGAGCATCTCAGAATGAGAGGTAGTGCTAGCGTATCCTTTTGAGAACCAAACCTCAGTCATACAGCATTGCTTCCATCACACTTTATTTTGGGGAGTAGTTAACAAGCCTGCCTAGGCTTAGGGAAATGGACCAGAAATACTGCTGCAGCCATTTTTGGAAAATATAATCCATCACAGCTAATTTTTAAATAAAATTTTAATGTTAAATTTAAAATACAGCATTCAATTAAAATATTAATAATATTACCATTCATTGAACCCTAGTTTGTGCCAGACACTATATATTAATATTTCTTTCCAGTCCACAGTACGGTACTGTAATGTAGATACTACAATGCACAATTTCCACAAGAGAGATTTAGAACTCAGAAACCGTAAGTAACTTGCCCATGTTCACATGCTTGGCAAACTGCTGCAGCACAAACCAAAGCCCATACTTTTTCTCAGTGTGCCTCTTAGTGCTTGTCACCTGTAACCTTTGCTTTACAAAAGAACCAACACGGTATGATGGTTGTAGTGTGTCCATTTTGACAAGGTTTGGCCACAGTAGCGATTTTGACATTTCTTCTGGCATATTACAGTGGGGCTGTCTTGGGAACTATTTCTTCTAAGGAAGGAAATTTTCATAGCTCTGAAATTAAGGGGCAAAAAGAAGAAAGTGTTTATAACTGAAGGTGCTGGCACACATCTTGATTGATTTGGGTTGTACCTGTTGCTTTTCTGGTATTATTTACCCTAATGACTGCATGGCTCGCTCCCTAATTCAGGTTTCTGCCCACATGCTATTGCTGCAGAAAGGCTTTTCCTACTCTCTGTGTTCGAAGGGCTCCTCCATCACTGCCTCCCTACCCTGCTGATTATTCTTCATAACCTTTTCACCATCTGACTTTAAAAATAAAAAATCAATTTATCCACTTGTTTACTTCACCCCACTGGAATGTAAACTCTAAGCAGGCAGAAACTTTTTCGCTTTCATTTACTGCTATATTCTCAGTGCTTCGAATAGTGCTTGACTTAGAGTCGTTCCTAAGTAAATACTATCGATTTAGTAAGTAAATGGATGGTTAGCTTGGGCTACTTTGCCCATGCTGATTTGCATGATTGATTAGCTTCATATTTTCTTCAAGAAATCAAAGACTAGCATGGCTGCTTCTTTCTTATTTATATTCTAGGAGGTATTTAACTGAAAGGAATATCTGCTTCACTGTTGCAACCAAACCAGATGCCTTCTTCCACTTCACCAGACCAAGGAGATGACCTGGAGACCTGCATTTTAAGATTTTCTGACCTGGATTTAAAAGATATGAGTCTTATTAATCCCAGCAGCAGTCTTAAAGCAGAATTAGATGGCAGTACAAAAAAGAAATACTCGTTTGCAAAGAAAAAGGTAGAATTCCTATGAATGTTTCATGATCATGTATGTGTGGTTAATGCAGATACATTTGGAAGTCGGTTATCAAGGTTGCTCTCCAGCTCAAGGTAAAGTCTAGTCAGGAACATTAACCAGTGATGTTAATTCCATCCATCCCAGGCAAAGGGTAATCATAGGCAAGGTGTGGCCCTGGAATAGCCATGGTGGAGTACTTGAGGAGGGTGGATCCTAGACAGATGGATTAGATTTCATTCCCCACCCCCCAGGTCAAGAAAGACCGTAAACAAAGTTGAAAACCAAATGACAAGTGAAGAAAAAAGTTGGTGACTATGATCAACAAAAGATCACTAAAAACACGTATCAGTAAGAAGATAAATGCTATAATGGAAAAATAGGCAAAAGATTTGAACAGGCAAGCCAGAAATAAACAAATGGAATAAGCAGGAAAAAGTATTCAGCATTACTACTGATCGAAGATATTTAAAAAAAATAGGGTAGCATTTCTTTTGCCTTTTATTTGGACCAACATTAAAAATATTGATGATAAAAAATACTGATAGAACTCAGTGAGGCTATGGATAAGATGGCACCCACATGCTTTTCTGGTTAGAGTATAAATTGGTACATTTTTTCTAGAAGTCACTATTATAGATTAAAATTTCATGTTCTTTGACCCCTCAATTTTTGTTTTAGATATTCTAAGTAGGTGGTTAAAGATACAGAAAGATGGATGCATGGAATGCTCATTCAACATTGCTTTTAATTGCAAATATTAGAAACAATCTAAATGTTCATCAGTTGGTAACTGGTTAAGAGAGTTTTCTGTTTGATTGTTTTACAGTAAGCATAAGTAATTTTTATAAAAACAGTAATATTATTTTCCAAGAAGGAAGATATTTTGGTACGTTTCTTCCTGGTCTTTTTCAATGTACTTTTTAATGTGGTTGAGATTACATTGCATAAGCAATTTTATCCAGTTTTTTTCACTTAATATTATATCATAAAATATTTTTCCATATAACTTAAAACTGGCTGCTTAATATTCCATGGTAAGCATACTTCATAATTTACTTTCCATATTCCTTTCGAAAATAACTGATAGTGTTATTTGTGATATTTTAGGCCAAACTGTATTATGTATATTCCAGTGTGACTTAGTCTTATATCCTGAGAATAAAATTATGATGCTGAGAGTTATTTAACCTCCTCAATATAAAGCCTAGTTTTAATTTCTCTAATAGTCTCTTCTAAAGCTTACTAATAAGAGAAGTGTTACTTCTCAGAGAATTGTATAACATAATGGAACATAAAACTAGAAGCCCCTGTGGAAAGATAATATAAGGAATCTTAGTGAGACTTCTATTAGCCATAAACCTAAGGTTATTTAACAGTGTTAGTATTTGAAATCTAATTGCAGGCCTTTGCCCTTTTTGTCAAAACCAAAGAAGTTCCAACAAAAAGGAGTTTTGAATGTAAAGAAAAATTGTGGAAATGCTGTCAGCAGCTATTCACAGACCAAACCAGCATCCATAGACATGTGGCAACACAACATGCTGATGAAATTTATCACCAGACAGCTTCTATTTTAAAGCAACTGGCTGTGACATTGAGCACCTCAAAGAGTCTTTCGTCTGCAGATGAAAAGAACCCTTTAAAAGAGTGCCTTCCACATAGCCATGACGTGTCTGCTTGGCTCCCTGATATAAGCTGCTTTAACCCTGATGAGCTGATAAGGTAAGATTTTCATTCTGTGTTTTGGTTTGATTTAAAGTATTTTTCCAACCACAATGAGATACTACAGTTCACCCATTAAAATGGCTAAAGTGAGAAAGACCAACTCTGTCAAATGTGAATGAGGATGTGGAACAACTGGAACACCCAGTCACTGTTGGTGGGAATGTAATATGGCACAACCACTTTGGAAAAGTGTTCGGCAATTTCTTAAACATGCATCGTTCCTGTGGCCCACTCCTGGGTATAATACCAACAGCAATAAAAACATATCCACAGAAAGCCTTGTACAAGAATGCTCATAGCAGTTTTATTCATAACAAAAAACGAAACAACTGCAAATATCCATCAACAGGAGAATGAATAAACTGGTATAGTCATGTAAGAATATTGCACGACAATAAAGTGCTATGAACTGCTAATATTCAAGAACATATATGGGTGAATGAGAAAATCCTTATGCTGAGTGAAAATAGCCAGAGAACACAATACGTATTTTCTGATTTCATGTACTTGAAGGCAAAACCAATATATGATGATAGAAAGGTTCTGGCAGAAACTTTGGGAATACACAAGAGATTTTTTGAGGTATTGGAAATGTTCTGGTTTTGATAGTGGTGTGGATTACACAGGTATACCTGTGTCAAAAATGATCAAACTTTACACTTAAGATCTGTGTATTTCACTTGTAAACTGTGCCATGCTTTAAACATTTTTAGATAAATAGGGCAGGAAAAACTAAGCAGAAAAAAAGGGGGGGGTTTCTTTTAAGCTAGATATCATTATCTGTATGATTTCAAATATACGTATCCAGAAAAATGCATCATTTATTAGGTTTATTGGGGAATGTAGCATTGCACATAGTGAATTTTTCAGAAAGCAGGTAAATGTAGCTTACATTTTAAAGCATCTAATCTTTCTTTGATTTAACCTTTTTTTTTTTCTGGAGTCTTTCAAACTGCATTAGACTATTTTTTAGTTGCATAATTAAACAGAGTATAGTGAATGTGATTGAACTTTTTCTGAGTGCTTTAATGCCATCAGGATGAACTTAAGTAGGATGCCAAGGTATAAAAGTTTGTCTTTTTACTAAGAAGGCTCAGACTTACTCTTCTGTTACCTCTCCTCCCTCTCTTCTAATTCTAGATCCAAACTCTCTGTATTATTGCTATGTACCAAATTCAGCTTACAGCAGCATGGTTGGTGGTACTAGCTCGGAGTCTCTCATGAAGTTACAGTCATCTCATTGATTGACTGGGGCCAGTAAATCTGTTTCCAGGTTCACTCATGTGGTTGGTGGCAGGCTTGTTTTTTCAGTGGCTTTTAGTCAGAGGCCTCCATTCCTCTCTATGGGGGTCTCTTCATAGGCTGCCTGAGTGCTCTCATGACATGGCATGTGATGTGTGAGAGACAGAGACACCAAGGCAGAAACCACAGTCTTTTATGACCTAATCTCAGATTGCCATACCATCACTTTTTATTGATGCTATTGGTCACATAGACTAACCTCAGTACAGTGTAGGAAAGAACTACACAAGGGTCTAAATACCAGGAGGCAGGATCATCAGGGATCATCTTGGAGGCTGGGCACCATACCTCAGAGTTGTTACTTTTTAGTGTGTATTACCTGGCAGCACTGCCTGCACTTTACCTATTCTGTCAGGATCTTAACTACTTGCAACAGCTAGATCCTTAAGGCACAGAATTCTAGAGGCCTAAGTTAGGCCAATAACATGCATACTATATATAGTCAAAGACCATAGCCTATGCAGCAGCATATACCCAGTCAGTTGACATTGTTTGTGAGGTTTTTTCTTTTTTTTTTTTGAGACAGAGTCTCACTCTGTCACCCAGGCTAGAGTGCAGTGGTGTGATCTTGGCTCACTGCAGCCTCTGCTTCCCAGGTTCAAGTGATTCTCCTGCCTCAGCCTTCCGAGTAGCTGGGATTACAGGCACGCACCACCATACCCAGTTAATTTGTATTTTTAGTAGAGACAGGGTTTCACCATGTTGGCCAGACTAGTCTTAAACTCCTGACCTCAGGTGATCAGCTCACCTTGGCCTCCCAAGTGCTGGGATTACAGGTGTGAGCCACTGCATCCAGCCTGTTTGCAAGGTTTCTTGGAGACCATTCTACATATTCTTTAGGGAGGAGAGGTAAAGAAAGAAAAGTATATTATTTTCAAAAACAAGTGGGAAGACACAGAGACATTAATGATTCCTCTACCCTACGTAATGTCAGAGCTTAAAAAAGAGTTTTGTATTAGTCTGTTTTCATGCTGATAAAGACATATCCAAGACTGGGCAATTTACAAAAGAAAGAGGTTTAATGGACTTAACAGTTCCACATGGCAGGGGAGACCTGATGATCATGGTGGAAGGCAAGGAGGAGCAAGTCACATCTTACATAGATGGCAGCAGGCAAAGAGAGAGAGCTTGTGCAGGGATACTCCTGTTTTTAAAACCATCAGTTCTCGTGAGACTTACTATCACAAGAACAACATGGGAAAGACTCATCCCCATGATTCAATTACCTCCCACTAGGGTCCTCCCATGACACGTGGGAACTGTGAGAGTTACAATTCTAGAGAGATTTGGGTGGAGGCACAATCGAACCATATCATTCTGCCCCTGTCCCCTCCCAAATATCATGTCCTTACATTTAAAAACCAATTATGCCTTCCCAACAGTCTCCAAAGTCTTATTTCAGCATTAACTCAAAAGTCCACAGTCTGAAATCTCATCCGAGACAAAGCAAATCCCTTCTGCCTATGAGCCTGTTAAAAGCAAGTTAGTTACTTCCTAGATACAATGGGGACACAGGCATTGAGTAAATACAGCCATTCCAAATGGGAGAAATTGGCCAAAACAAAGGGGCCACAGGCCCCATGCAAGGCCTAAATCCAGCAGGGCAGTCAAATTTTAAAGCTCTAAAATGATCTCCTTTGACTCCGTGTCTCACATCCAGGTCATGCTGATGCAAGGGGTTGGTTCCCATGATATTGGGCAACTCCACCTCTGTGGCTTTGCAGGGTATAGCCTCCCTCCTGACTGCTTTCATGGGCTGGGGTTGAGTGTCTGCATCTTTTTGGCGCACAGTGCAAGCTGTCAGTGAATCTACCATTCTGGGATCTGGAGGACCATGGCCCTCTTCTCATAGCTCCACTAGGCGGTGCCTCAGTGGGAACTCTGTGTTGGGGCTCTGACCCCACATTTCCTTTCCGCACTGCCCTAGCAGAGGTTTTCCATGAAGGCCCTGCCCCTGCAGCAAACTTCTGCCTGGGCATGCAGGTGTTTCCATACATCCTCTGAAATCTAGGCAGAGGTTCCCAAACCCTGATTCTTGACTTCTATGCACTCACAGGCTCAACACCACCTGGAAGCTGCCAAGGCTTGGGGCTTGCACCCTCTGGAACCATGGCCTGAATTCTACATTGGCCCCTTTCAGTCACAGCTAGAGTGGCTGGGATGCAGGGCACCAAGTCCCTAGACTGCCCACAGCAGGGGGACCCAGGGTTTGGCCCATGAAACCATTTTTTCCTCCTAGACCCTCAGGCATTATTGGGGGAACCAGCCCTCAATATTTCAACGTAGGTTCTTTTCTATTTTCTCTAAGTGTCGGCCGGTCTGAGAAATAAAGAGAAAGAGTACAAAACAGAAAAATTTTACAGCTGGGTCTCCGGGGGTGACATCACATGTCGGTAGGTTCCGTGATGCCCACCTGAGCCACAAAACCAGCATGTTTTTATTAGGGATTTCAAAAAGGGAAGGGTGTACGAATAGGGAGTGGATCACAGAGATCACATGCTTCAAATGGCAATAAAAAAGATCACAAGGGCGGAAAGGCAGAGCAAGGTCACAAGGCCAGGGCAAAATTAGAATTACTGATGAGGTTTCATGTCCCACTGTGCACACATTGTCTTTGATAAACATCTTAACAGGAAACAGGGTTCAAGAGCAGAGAACCGGTCTGACTAGAATTCGCCAGGCTGGAATTTCTTAATCCTAGCAAGCCTGGGGGCACCGCAGGAGACCAGAGCGTATTTCATCCCTTATCTTCAACCGCATAAGGCAGACAGACACCCCCAGAGTGTCCGTACATAGGACCACCCGGGAATGGATTCCCTTCCCAGGGTTATTCCTTCCTGGGAAAAGAATTCAGCGATATTTCTCCTACTCGTTTTCTTCAATAAGAAAAATATGACTCTGTTCTGCCCGGCCCCGCAGGCAGTCAGACCTTATAGTTACCTCCCTTGTTCCCTGAACATCGCTGTTACCATGTTCTTTTTCAGGGTGCCCAGATTTCATATTGTTCAAACACACATGTTTTACAAACAATTTGTGCAATTAACGCAATCTTCACAGGGTCTTGAGGTGACATACATCCTCAGCTTATGAAGATGACGGGATTAAGAGATTAAAGACAGGCATAGGAAATTATGAGAGTATTGATTGGGGAAGTGATAAATGTCCATGAAATCTTCACAATTTACGTTTAGAGATTGCAGTAAAGACAGGCATAAGAAATTATAAAAGTATTAATTTGGGGAACTAATAAATGTCCATGAAATCTTCACAACTTATGTTCTTCTGCTATGGCTTCAGCTGGTCCCTCTGTTCAGGGTCCCTGACTTCCCACAACAAGGCATGTGATAGGAGGGGCTGTCATAAGGACCTCTGACATGCCCTGGAGACATTTTCCCCTTTGTCTTTGGGACTAACATTTGGCTCCACATTACTGATGCAAATTTCTGTAGCCAGTTTGAATTTCTCCTCAGAAAATGGGATTTCCTTTTCTATTGCATTGTCAGACTGCAAATTTTTTGAACTTTTATGTTTTGCTTCCCTTATAAAACTGAATGCCTTTAACAGCACCCAAATCACCTCTTGAATGATTTGCTGATACCCTAAATCTTCTCTTTCAAGTTCAAAGTTCCCCAAATCTCTAGGGCAGGGGCAAAATGCCACCAGTCTCTTTGCTAAAACATAACAAGAGTCACCTTTGCCCCAGTTCCCAAGAAGTTCCTCATCTCCATCTGAGACCACCTCAGCCTGAAGTTCATTGTCCATGTCATCATCAGCATTTTGGTCAAAGCCATTCAACAGGTCTCTAGGGAGTTCCAAACTTTCCCACATTTTCTTGTCTTCTTCCGAGCCCTCCAAACTGTTCCAGCCTCTGCCTGTTACCTAGTTCCAAAATCACTTCCACCTTTTTGGGTATCTTTTCAGCAGCACCCCACTCTACTAGTACCAATTTATTGTATTAGTTCATTTTCATGCTGCTGATAAAGACATACCCAAGACTGGGAAATTTACAAAAGAAAGAGGTTTAATGGACTTACAGTTCCACATGGTAGGGGACGCCACACAATCATGGTGGAAGGCAAGGAGGAGCAAGTCACATCTTACATGGATGGCAGCAGGCAAAGAGAGAAAGCTTGTACAGGAAAACTCCCAGTTTTAAAACCATCAACTCTCATGAGAGTTATTCACTGTCATGAGAACAGCATGGGAAAGACCTACCCCCATGATTCAATTACCTCCCACTGCATTCCTCCGATGACACGTGGGAATTGTGAGAGTTACAATTCAAGATGAGATTTGGGTGGGGACACAGCCAAGCAATATCAGGTTTTTATTGCCAAATACAGTTTTCTGAGCTGAATATGTTTTAGGAAGTGTATTAACTTTTAAAACTGAATCATAGGATTAGATGTTTAGATCCTGGCCTTGAAAAACTCACCAAGTCATATTACAGAATTCCAGAGGACAACTTTCTGACTTTAAGCAATTATTGAACTATTTAGTAAATAGAAATACAGTTGACCCTTGAACGACTAAGCAATTATTGAACTATTTGGTAAATAGAAATACAGTTGATCCTTGAAAAACGCGGGGTCAGGAATCCAAGGATTAGGGGCAGTTGAAAATTTGCGTATAACTTTTAACTCCCCCAAAACTATACTAATAGCCTCCTGTTGACTGAAGCCTTATCAATAATGTAAACAGTCAATGAACACATCTTTCTATGTTATGTATATTATATGTTGTATACTGTATTAAAGTAAGCTAGAGAAAATGTTATTAAGAAAATCATAAGAGGCCAGGTGCAGTGACTCATTCCTAGAATCCCAGCATTGTGGAGGGCCAAGGCAGGAAGATCACATTAGGCCAGGAGTTCAAGACCAGTCTGGGCAACATAGTAAGACCCTGCCCTACAAAAAAAAAAAAAGAAAAAGAAAAAGAAAATCACAATATATATTTACTATTCTTTTAGTGGAAGTGGCTCGTCATAAAGGTCTTCATCTTTGTCACCTTCACATTGAGTAGGCTGAGGAGGAAGAGGGATTGGTCTTGTTGCCGCATGAGTGCTAGAGGCACAAAAAGATCTACAAGTAAGTGGACCTGCACAGTTCAAACCCGCGTTGCTCACGGGTCAACTGTAGTCCAAATTTGATCAATTTTTGTCATTACTACTCAGTGCCACATTCCCTTTTACTTATTGGAAAGGAGAAAGAAAGCAAGTTGAAGTAGAAGTCACACTTGAGCTAGTCACTAAAATTTTCTGTACCTTCAATTCCTCACCTCTAAAATTGGAATAATAATGCCTGCCTTGCCTACCTCCCAGTACTGCAGAATGAGTTATATAGGACGGTGATAGTATGAGCAGTTGTGAACTACACTGTGCTATACATATATGGCCCTTCCATTTCATATGGCCCCACACTTCAGGGAATTTACTTACTAGTTAGAAAAACAAAGAAAAAGACACATGAGGCAATTAGCAGATGATACAGGTTACATAATTATCAGTTGAACTGTATGGTACAGAGACTAATTTGTTATAGGAGCTTAGAGAAAGGAAAATAGGATCTAAAATAGACAAGAAGGTTTCATGGAGGAGCATGGAAAGCATGGAGGAGACTAGGCCCTGAAATATGATGAGGCTGTTGAGGAGGGACTCAGACTCCAGAGCTGGACAGGACCTTAATTGTCGTGTACTGTAGTATTCCCTAAAATATGTTCTGTGGAACACTGGTTCTAGAGGATGCTAACAAGGTATTGAAAAAAGAGGTATTAAAGACAAATTTGGGAAGCACTCAGTCAAAATGTTGTTACTGCAAGACTTCTCAGAGCCTTTAAGAGGCTTTGGCTGTGATTCTTAAGGGGGGAGATGCTGTCTGCAGGGTTTCCAAACAATTTTATAGAACAGCTTCATAACATACTTTGGAAAATATAGTTTATTTCCATTCTCTGATTTTATAGATGAGGAAACCAAGGCCCAGAAGTGATGAAAGACCTGCCCAGCTAGTTAGTATAAGACAGCCCAGTGCAGTAGAAAGAGTATAGATCTGGTGTCAGAAGACTGGCGTTTAGGTCCTTACTATCACTTTCTGGCTGTCTGACTTGGGAGGAATTGGCCTCAATTTATTCAGCTGTAAAATGGGGATAATAATAACCTGCATCATAGAAAGAGGGTTATAAGAATAAATGGAAGTGAGACTTTTTTGTATGATGATTCATACAGATACTGCCTTATGTGAGAGGATAAGCCAGAATGGAACCAAATTTCTAACTTTTCTATGAATTGGAGTTACTAATACCTGTTTCTTGGATGTGACCATTAAATGAGGGATCAAAGTAAACTCACTTTTTGTAAAGTAAGTTCAGTGCAGATACTGTCTTCTGTAGAGCAAATATAAAAAGAAGTTGCTTCTCATTTCAGGAGGAAAACAATAATCAGAGCAAAGGCAGGCATGAATGTCTTCATCTTAGCCTTCCCTCAGACTGCCTGGGTATACTTTATGAATTGTGACTTTTTTATGCCAGCGACTCAAATGCTCTTTGCCTTGGATTTTCATTTTATAGTGGCCAGGGCAGTGAAGAAGGGGAGGTGCTCCTTTATTACTGCTACCGTGACCTGGAGGATCCCCAGTGGATCTGTGCCTGGCAGACAGCTCTGTGTCAGCAGCTGCACCTCACAGGCAAGGTAACACCTTCTCCTATATTCCTTCCTTCACTGGGTCCATCTTGCCTGCCAACTTTGGATTGCAAATGCTGTGCTCATTATAAAAAAGATTCACTGTTAGGGAATTCTGCTGGGCATTTAAGTAGAATATTAGGCAGCTATTAACATGGTATTTTATAAGAATATTTACTGGCATAAACCAGGAATCAGCAAACTTTTTCTTGAAGAACCAGATAGTAGATAATTTTAGGTGTTGCACAAAAAACTATTCAGTATTGTTATAGCATGAGAGCAACTATAGATAATAATGTAAAAGAATTGGATGGCTTTGTTTGAATAAAACTACATGCAAAAGCAAGGATAATTTGCTGACCCCGGTATGGGGAAATGTTCATGATATATTAATTGGAAAAACATTTTATAGAACATAGAGGTGTGATTCCAAGTTGCTTCTTAATTTTCTAGAACCTGCCAGGGTCATTTACCAGCTCAGGGTATTGACATTTGCTGTTTCCTTCCTCTCTAGAGTGCTCTTCCCTGCACCTTCACATGGCGCATACCCCACTTCAGATCTTGGCTCACATACTGTCTCCTTAGAGCTCCAGTCTGAAGTAGTCCTCTCCAGATCTCGTCACGTTCTATCCCTTTCTGCTTTTCAAAAGATTTATTACTATCTGAAAGTATAATCTTCATTTATAAGCTTCATGAGGACAGTAACTTTGGGCTTAATTGATGTATTCTCAGTGCTGGAACAGAGCTTAGCATGTAGTAGACCTTCAATAGATATTTGGAGAATATAGCATGAAGGAATGAATGCATGTTCATGACAAAACCAGAAGTGCATGTATAAACATGGAAGGTTGTGTATACCAAAATGTTAGTAAGGATTATCTAGGCATGTAGGATTATCGATGGTTTTTATTTTCCTAAAATATTCTCTGATTACATTACACACATGCATATGTCTATGTCTTTTATATGATTTTCAAAATTTAAATCGAAAGGAAGTGAACTAGTTTCCCCCTGAAACCCCCTCTGGTTATGACACTGTGCTGCCTTGTTTCATCTTTCCCAACATATGACCCAGGTCTGAATTGATCAGTGATATTTTTCACATCCATGTTTTCTAACAGATAATGATTTCATTTACCTCATTCAGTTCATCACCAAGGCCTGCCATTTCCACCTCTTCAAATATTCCTTAATTCCATTCCCTTCTGTCTTCCACACTCACCACTTTAGACCAAACCACCACCCTCTCTTACCCAGTCCATTCAGTAGCTTTCAAATTACTCTTCAGCTTGCCATCCCTGCCTGCCACTTAATCCATTCTCCACACAGCCATAATGATCCTAAAAGGTGAATCAAATCACATCACTCCCTCCTCAAACTCTTTCAGTGGCCGCCACTTCCAGTGCATATGGAGGAAATCCAGTGCCTTAAAAATGCCCTTAGGTTCCTGCGTGAGTTGGCCCCTTCTTACCTTTTCCTCTCATCTGATACTGTTCTTTGCTCATTATACTCCAGCAACATGGTCTTTCAGTTTTTTGGAACCCACCGAGTTCTTTTCTGTCCTTGGGCCTTCTTACAAGCAAACTATCTTCAAGGAACTCTCCTACACCCACTCTGTTGCTCCAGTCTGATTTTTACTCAAGCTTAGTTTTCAGTTTTCATGACACTTCCTCAAAGAGACCTTTCCTGTCAATCTAAATTCATTTTTCCCAGTGCACTCTCTCATGGCATCTTGTAATTATTTTTCATAACATTTGTCCATCTGTGACCTCCCATAGTCTGTAAGCTCCTAAAGGGGAAAAGCTTTATTTTTTTCAACCACTGTATCCCTAATTCCTAGCACAATTCCTGGTGTAAATAAATAAATAATATTGAATACATTCATCACCATTCCTGTTCAGAAAACTTCCACACCCTGAAAGATGGATACTCTCACAGTAAACCTGAATGTACAAGGTTTGAAAACAGCCTCTTCGTTTAGAGGCAGATAATTATTCTTGGCCCAACCCAAGTGCTAAATTAGCAGTGAGGGATCTTACCCACAAGGTGGCAGCACTTGCCTAGATCTTGGATATAAATTCCTAGGTGTCAAGGATACGTGCCCAGTTTAATGAGAGTTTTGTGTTTGGAGATTTGGCAAAATATCAGTGCCTAAGTAGGGAAAGAGAAGAACCTGACAGTTGTGGAATTATGGGAAAAAAGCCTCTACTCTATTGCTGTGTATTCCTTATTGCCTCAAAATTTGAGGGGATACATTGAAGGCTTTGGAAAGGAAAAGTTATAAGATTGGGAGCTAGTAAGATCTGGTTTTGAATCCCAGATTTACCAGCTATCAGCTATACCATTGGGCAAGTTACTTGATTTCTCTGAGCTTTTGTTTCCTTTTCTGTAAAACGGGGATTATGATATCTGCCTTTCAGGATTATAATGTAATGCTTCTGTCTCATAGCAAGTGCTGAATAAATGCTAATGATTGTTCTTCTCAGTTTCTTACAAGGCCTTCCTCACTAAGGAGCTTTGAAGGATTTCTGTTAGAGAATCCTGGGGGTTCAAAGTCTAGTGCACGAGTTTAGAGCATGCTCTGCCCTAGCTATATAGGGAGCAGATGTGCTTGTCTTCTCTTTGGGTTCTGAGATTAAAATAAATTAGAAAAGAATCTACTAGCCTACCCCAAGAGAGGTACTTAGACATACATACTTCATCCTACCTGCTGTAGTCAGAAACCATTTTGGAGTGGGTTTTCTGATTCTTACACTGATTGGGCTCTATTTTTCTATGTAGTCCACTATAAGTTGGTAGTGGGGACAGTAGCCTGTGTAGCAGAGATGTCATAGGCTTCCTGCTTCCCTCTCCCGTGCCCAGAACTGGCTTCACTAGACTGCAGCACTGTTTCTCAAGGAGTCTGGATGTGACCTGGAATCTTTGTCATGGAACTCTGGAAAACATTTTACAGTACTATACATAGAGGTGTGATTCCAAGCTTCTTAATTTTCTAGAACCTGCTAGGATCATTTACCAGCTCAGGGTATTGACATTTGCTGTTTCCTTCCTCTCTAGAGTGCTCTTCCCTGCACCTTCACATGGCGCATACCCCACTTCAGATCTCGGCTCACATACTGTCTCCTTAGAGCTCCAATCTGAAGTAGTCCTCTCCAGATCTCGTCACGTTCTATCCCTTTCTGCTTTTCAGAGAATTTATTACTATCTGAAAGTATAATCTTCATTTATAAGCTTCATGAGGACAGGAATTTTGGTCTTAATTGATGTATTCTCAGTGCTGGAACAGAGCTTAGCATGTAGTAGACCCTCAGTAGATATTTGGAGAATATAGAATGAAGGAATGAATGCATGTTCATGACAAAACCAGAAGTGCATGTATAAACATGGAAGGTTGTGTATACCAAAATGTTAGTAAGGATTATCTAGGCATGTAGGGTTATCGATGGTTTTTATTTTCCTAAAATATTCTCTGATTACATTACACACATGCATATGTTTATGTCTTTTATGTTCTTTCAAAGTTTAAAATTATATACCACTTCCAATGAGTTGGCATTGGCTTGTGCCATGAATCTTGTTTTATATCCATACCCTAAAGAGTTGATCAAGTAGGGCTGGGTGCGATGTAATCCCAGCACTTTGGGAGGCCGAGGCAGGCAGGTCACGAGGTCAGGAGATTGAGACCATCCTGGCTAACACGGTGAAACCCCGTCTCTACTAAAAATACAAAAAATTAGCTGGGCGTGGTGGCGGGCACCGGTAGTCCCAGCTACTTGGGAGGCTGAGGCAGGAGAATGGTGTGAACCCGGGAGGCGGAGCTTGCAGTGAGCCGAGATTGTGCCACTGCACTGCAGTCTGGGCGACACAGCGAGACTCTGTCTCAAAAAAAAAAAAATTGATCAAGTGAGGCATCAACTGATGTGTCTTCTCTGGACCCTAAAAAAGGACAGCCATTAAAAATTTTCAAATTATGAAGTACTGGTATATATCAGTGTTATATGACTAGAACAATATAGGAC
This sequence comes from Pongo abelii, assembly GCF_028885655.2. Taxonomy (NCBI): domain Eukaryota; kingdom Metazoa; phylum Chordata; class Mammalia; order Primates; family Hominidae; genus Pongo; species Pongo abelii. The sequence goes on along the minus strand of NC_071998.2, from coordinate 88,651,388 downwards.
CTTGAATTAAATCATCTCTTTTTCCAGACAGTGCCATGATGCCACATGTGCTGCCCTTGCTAGCACTTTTCTTTAGAGAGCTCAGTTCCCTTTAAAGATGATCCATCTTTAAACTCATCCACAGGATTTTGTAGTACGAAAACAACCAACTCTGCAGGGCCCCCAGAACATTGCCTCTTAAGGCTGGGGCTTTACCCCAGGCTCTAATGTCCGCTAACCAGGGGAGCATTTCAAAGAGAATATGGGACTTGAGATGGCAAAGAGCTCCAGATATGGATGCACATTCATTTATTCAACAAATCGTATTGAGTGCCTACTATGTGGCAGGCACTGTTCTAGGGGATATGCTGGTGAGCAAAACAGACACACACCCATGTGGAACGTGTATTCCGGTGGATGGGTTTGCAGTGGTGGGCTGTCCTCCAAACACCATGCAGGGATACATGCTCATGTATACCCTCTGCCCTCAGAAGTGCTCTGTGCTTTAGGATTTTGATAGTATCTCCTCAGCAGTTCTTTTCATTTCTGGTGCTCTTTAGTTCCCTTTTTATTCATATAAAGAAATTAAGATTCAGAGAAGTCAATTAACTTTCTCACAGCTACATGCAAGTGAGTCACAGAGCTTAATCTTGAGCCTAGATCTGCTGACCTCTGTGGAGGACTCTGTTAAGCTACCTGGATTTAGATTAAGCTCAGAATTCACTTCTTTGGCTGTCGGACTGTTGTAGCTCCATAGCAAATGGGGCTTTCCAGGAGTTTTATTCACATTCTCTTGTTCAGCATGCATGAAACAGAATACCTCATCTGAACTGTAGGCTATGCCATTTTAGAAAAATACAGGTATCCAGCTGGGCACGGCGGCTTGTGCCTGTAATCCCAGCACTTTGGGAGGCCAAGGCGGGTAGATCACTTGAGGCCAGGAGTTGGAGACCAGCCTGGCCAACATGGCGAAACCTCCTCTCTACTAAAAATACAAAAATTAGCGGGGCTTGGTGGCGCATGCCTGTAATCCCAGCTACTCAGGAGGCTGAGGTAGGAGAATCGCTTGAACCCAGGAGGTGGAGGCTGCAGTGAGCCGAGATTGTGCTACTGCACTCCAGCCTGGGCAACAGAGCAAGACTGTGTCTTGAAAAACAAACAGGTATCCATCTCACACCAGTCAGAATGGCTGTTATTAAAAAGTCAAAAAATAACAGATGCTGGTGAGGTTGTAGAGAAAAAGGAATACTTATACACTATAGGTGGGAGTATAAGTTAGCTCAACCATTGTGGAAGACAGTGTGGTAGTTCCTGAAAGACCTAAAGACAGAACTATCATTCGACCCAGCAATCCCGTTACTGGGTATGTACCCAAAAGAATATAAATTGTTCTCTTATAAAGACATATGTATGCATATGTTCATTGCAGCACTGTTCACAGTAGCAAAGACACGGAATCAACCTAATGCCCATCAGTGATAAACTGGATAAAGAAAATGTGGGAATACTATGCAGCTATAAAAAAGAACAAGATCATGTCCTTTGCAGGGACTTGGATGGAGCTGGGAGCCATTATCCTTAGCAAACTAACGCAGGAAGAGAAAACCAAATACTACATATTTTCACTTATAAGTGGGAGCTAAATGATGAGAACACATGGACACATGAGGGGAACAACAGACACTGGGGCCTTTTGGAGGGTGGAGGGTGGAAGGAGGGAGAGGATCAGGAAGCATAACTAAGGCGTACTAAGCTTAATACCTGGGTGGTGAAATAATCTGCACAATAAACCCCCATGACACAGTTTTACCTGCAGAGCAAACCTGCACTTGTATCCCTGGACTTAAAAGTTTAAAATAAAAAAGAAAAACACAGATATCTTTGTCCAGTAACACTTTGGTGTCCTCAGCAGCGTCTCTGCTTTTCCTGTTAAACTCATTGACACACATGAGCCTATTGTTCTTCCCTGGAAAGATAACCAAGCTAAGAACAGTCTGTTCTCTTTCTCACCGTCTTGTGTCTCAGATTCGAATTGCTGCAGAAGGAATCAATGGGACAGTTGGTGGAAGCAAATTGGCTACCAGACTCTATGTGGAAGTCATGCTTTCCTTCCCATTGTTTAAGGATGACCTGTGTAAAGATGACTTTAAGGTAAGAGAAAATGAAAATTAAATGGATCTAGAGCCATCTGCTTCTGCCTCTGTGCATGTTATTGAAGAGGAGTTCAAAGTAGAGAAATAAGCAGTGCCAAGTAAGTACCTCTCCCCTTTATTTTTTGGGGCTTGAGGAGTTTTTTGTTTGGTTTTTTGACAGGATCTTGCTCTGTCACCCAGGCTGGAGTGCAGTGGCGTGATCATGGCTCACTGCAGCCTCAACCTCCCTGGGCTCAGGTGATCCTCCCAGGTAGCTAGGACCATAGGCATGCACCACCATGTCTGGCTAATTTTTTTGTAGAGATGGGGTCTCACTATGTTGCCCAGGCTGGTCTCGAACTCTTGGGTTCAAGCAGTCCTCCCACGTCACCCTCCCATAGTGCTGAGATATGAGATACCGCACCTGCCCCCTTTCCCTTTTAAATGTGCTTTTCTCTTTAGGTTACGAGACAGTGCAATAGAAGGAGTGTGCTCGTCCCCCTTCTTCCACTGAGTCACCATAGGATTTTGGACCAGCTAGTGCTCTAGACCTCAGTATCCCTTCTTATAAAATAAGGATGTTACAGCTCATGCAATCTGGGACTCCAAATCTTGGACATATTAGCTCACTTGAGAGACCACCAGCCTGGTCAGCAGATCACTGTGTTTTTAGTAAATCTGGAATTGTAAGATTAACACTTCATACCACATGGGGGAATAAAGTTGGTGCTCTCACAGGTGGGATGCTTTGTTTGAGTGACTTTATACCTTGTCATAATAAGTGATAAGGTGATGGGAAATGCCTTGCTAGCGTTCATGCTGGCAGTGATAAGAAAAGAATGAAAACTGGGTATAGTCACATGTTAGAATTGCTCAGCGGTGTTGCAGTTTTATAATTAAATGCTTACACCTAAAGAAACACCTTTTCAGCTTAACATTCCTGCACATGGCAGGTATGCAATAAGTATTTATCAGTGTTGAATTATCTGGAACATTCTGGGCCCTAACTAGTTTTTTTTAAGACTTCAGCTATTGTTATTACAAAACAGACCATCATTCTTATATTGGCACTTGTCTTATACCTGGAGATGGGACAGCAAGACTGTATTCTGTTTTGTTTCTCATTGGCTAGACCAGCAAAGGAGGAGCTCACTGTTTTCCAGAATTGCGTGTTGGTGTATTTGAAGAAATCGTGCCCATGGGGATCAGCCCCAAAAAGATCTCCTACAAGAAGCCTGGTATGCTTGCTTTTAGAAGATTGTGCTTTAATTCACAGGGACAAAACTTAATAGACAAATAAGAAAGCTAGGCACTGTGATCAGCAGCAGTCATGAGTCCTCTCTAAAGCAGCTGTTGGGTGGCTAACACTTGGCTGCATCCAGTGCTTATACTGTTTCTCTGTGGTGCTGTGGGGTTGAAGACTCACCTCTTAGAGTGACCTATCTTATTCTTCTTGGTGATGGTTTATCAAGTAGTTGTTTTCTCTTTCCAAAGACAGCAAGCAGTTTGGGAAGAGTGTAATTATTACTAGTAAACAGTTCATCAGCAGAATAGAGCACACAGGCCTTTTGTTACAGGAAGCAAGTTGCTTACAACACCACAGCAGTTTTCACTGTGCTCTAGAATGTTTTTTCCCCATCTTCTCCATGGGAAATGGTTGAAAGACATTTGTTTGGCAGGTTTTTTGGGGTTTTATTGTAGTTTTTACTATGAAAAGTTTTAAACATTAAAAAAGTAGAGAAAATAATATAGTGAAGTTCTATGTACCTATCATGCAGCTTTAGCAGTTAACTGATTAATGGCCAGCTCTCACCTATACCCCATCCCTTCTCCCATCTTGGATTATTTTGAAGGCAACCCCAATGTCAGGCCATTTCATTTGTAAATATTTTTAGTAGATATGTCTAAAAGATAAAAATTTGTTTTAAAAGATGCAAAACGGTATCACATCTTAAAACATTTTAACTGATTCCTTAATAAATTATCAAACATCTAGTTGGTTTAGTCACTCAATTCCCGGTTGTCTCATACTTTTTAAGTTTCATTTCTATTAGGATTTAAACAAGGTTCATTCATTGTGATTCATCAGTATGTCTCTTTAAGTGTCTTTCAACCTATAGATTTGTTTCCATCTTTTTTTTCCCTTCTTGCAGTTTATTTTTGAAGGAACTGGGTCATTTGACCTTTAGAGTTTCCCATAATCTGGACAATACTAATTGTATTCCCAAGATATATTTCTCTGTCCTCTTTATTTCCTATAAGTTGATCATTAGATTTAGAGTAGTGCTAATAGAAGTATAATGTGAGCTACGCAATTTTACATTTTCTAGTAGCCATGTCTTTAAAAGTAAAAAATAGATGAGATTAATTTACATAATATGGTTTTCTTAATGCAATATATCAAAAATATTATTTCAACATGTAATCAATATAAAAAATCATTAGTTTACTTTTTTTCGTGCTAAGTCCTTGAGATCCAGTATGTATGTCACCCCTATTATAGTACAAGTGCTTGTCAGCCACATGTGGCTAGTAGCTACTGTATTAACAACTCAGGACTAGAGACTTGATCAGATTCCGATTTGATTTCTTTTTCTCCCGCCACCAAGACTACATAAGCACTATTGTCTTCTTTGATCAGGAAGCACAAAGGTCTGGTTGACTCCATGGTGTTCATTTTTAAGTATGTAAAGATTTGAAAGAAGTCTAAGAGTGAAGCCAGGGGGAAATGGGATTAGGATACAGGCATCTGGAAAAGAGACTCATGCATGGGGAGATGAAGGCCAGAAAGAGCTGTTGTCTGCTTACTGTTCCCATCTTAGCAGGAGGCAGTGTGACTACAAACAGCTTTTCCTGGGCACTGCAGGACATTGCAGGCAGAGAGCGGGCTCTAGGCAGTGCTGTCTTGTTTTCACTTGAAGGAAATTTAAAGGGACCTCTTTTTCTTTTTTTGAGACAGTCTTGCTCTGTTGCCCGGGCTGGAGTGCAGTGGCGTGATTTCAGCTCACTGTAACCTTTTCCCCTGGGGTTCAAGCGATTCTCCTGCCTCAGCTTCCCAAGTTGCTGGGATTACAAGTGTGCGCCACCACACCCGGCTAATTTTTGTATTTTTAGTAGAGATGGGGTTTCGCCACACTGGCCATGTTGGTCTCAAACTCCTGACCTCAAGTGATCTGCCCACCTCAGCCTCACAAAGTACTGGGATTATAGGCATCAGCCACCGCACCTGGTAAAGGGACCTCTTTTAAACACATCCATGCTGGTCACTATCCAAACAATCGTTCTCAGGGCCAGTAGAGCAACTGCAATCATAGCAGCAGCAGGGAACAGGTTTGGTTTCCTGTGGCTCCCTGCAGGTAGAAGTCTTAGCACATTTCCATGCTTTTCGTCCCATGTTTGTTTGTTTGTTTGAGATGGAGTCTCACTCTTTTGCCCAGGCTGGGGTGCAGTGGCGCAATCTCAGCTCACTGCAACCTCTGCCTCCTGGGTTCAAGAGATTCTCCTGCCTCAGCCTCCCGAGTAGCTGGGACTACAGGCATGCACCACCACGCCCAGCTAATTTTTTTTGTATTTTTAGTAGACGGGGTTTCACCATGTTGGCCAGTTTGATCTGCAACTCCTGACCTCAAGTGATTCGCCTGCCTCAGCTTCCCAAAGTGCTGGGATTATAGGCGAGAGCCACCTCGCCCACGCCTGGCCTTTTTTTGAGACAGTGTCTCACTCTGTCGCCCAGGCTGGAATGCTCACTACAACCCCTGCCTCCCAGTTTTGTGTAGTTCTCCTGCCTCAGCCTACTGAGTAGCTGGGAACTAAAGGAATGTGCCACCACACCTGGCTAATTTTTGTATTTTTAGTAGAGACGGGGTTTCACCATGTTAGCCAGGCTGGTCTTGAACTCCTGACCTCAGGTGATCTGCCTGCCTCAGCCTCCAAAGCATTAGGATTACAGGTGTGAGCCACCATGCCTGGCCTGCGTCCCATGTTTGAATCTCCCTTTTCACCCCACTCTTTGTATCCATGTAATTGTGTGACAGTACCTTATATAGAATCTGGTCTTACTACATTCTCTTTACAACTGTAAGGCAGGCAGGTAGCAATCCAGATTCCTTGGCCTGGCTCTGGGCCCTTATCTCTCCTTGGTGTGGAGTAGTTTCATTGGTTGTTGGGGTTCCTCTCTGAGGGGAATGAGGCTCCTTTGGTGCTGTAAAGCTTTATCATGAGTGGTGGGTAACTGAGTCACCAGAGCCCCTGCCCATGAGGCATGGCTACCTCATAATGCAGATTCACCAAAATTTCCTCACAATCTACTGAGATTTCTGGACCCTCAAAGATAGGGGAATATTTCTATCCTAGAGAGTTACAAGGCAAAGAGCCCCAGGAGACTGAGGTTCTCTCCTATTAGTCCCTTTGTATATATATTTTTTGAGACAGGGTCTTGCTCTATTGCCCAGGCTGGAGTACAGTGGTGTGATCATAGCTCACTGAGGCCTTGATCTCTTGGGCTCAAGGGGTCCTCCTGCGTCAGCCTCCAAAGTAGCTGAGACTATAGGCACACACTACCATGGCCAGCTAATTTTTTAAATTTTTTTGTAGAGACAGAGTCTCGCTATGTTCCCCAGGCTTCCCCTTGTATTTTAATACTTACCCATCTTCTAGCTTTCCTGTCTTTGTCTCTCCTTTACTTTCTTTCTCATATGTCATTTTTGTTGTCCCCCCCCTTGCCCTTTTCTCTTTTACTCATGCACACACACTTAGACACATTCTTCTTGCCCCTTTGCATTAAAAATGTATCTATTCCAACTTTATTCCATAACTTTTTGCTCACACCTGCCTGTGGGTTCTTAGCCTTCAACGTGGGTTTGACCTTAATATAGAACAGTTTACAAAGCCTGTAGTCAGCCACATACTTGCCCAGCTCCTCCATGTACAGTGACAATAGAGCAGTGGCCATTTCCTGACCTACTAGTGACCATACAATGGACCAGCAAATTCACATGGCAGTTTAGATCCCAGTTGCCTGGTTTTTATCACCAGGGTTAGGCCAAGTATGAGGATGCAAAATTCTTTGACTAGTTATTTCTAAACTACCAGGTCTCCATTGCCCTCATTTTAGGAGGAGGGAGATTGAGGATACCTGGAATTACTGGAATTACTAAGTTATTTCATCATGATCATCAAGTAGTGTTCTTTTCAGACAGTTGTAATTATGAAGGGAAGAGGTTTGGGTGGAAAGAAACAAAGAAACATGTAAGTCAGGCTGGGTGAGTCGTGACTGGGTTTTGGTTTTTTTGTGGTTTTTTTTTGCCTTTGTTTTAATATAATTTTTTTGGTTTGGTTTTAGGAATCCATTTATCCCCAGGTGAATTTCATAAAGAAGTAGAAAAGTTTTTATCTCAGGCAAATCAAGAACAAAGTGATACTATCCTTCTTGATTGCAGAAACTTCTATGAAAGCAAAATAGTAAGTAAAAGCCAGAATTGAGTTCTCTGAATTGGTAGATCTCCCCATTCCCACAGTGTGGTATATTTCCCAAGGGGACCTTGTGTGTGCCCACCTGTGGCCACATGGATCTCCTCCCAGTACTGGCAGCTTCAGAGAAAACCCAAGTCCTAAAACTCAGAATCTGGTGACAGAGTCTAAGAAAATATGAATTAAAGACATCTAGGCACACAATATACTTTGTGACTCCCCATGAGCCTGCCTTTGACATGTATCAAGGATCTTGCAAAGTTGCCTTTGGGCAGCCTCTCCAGTTCCCTCAGGACCCTGGGAAGGTGACCCACAGCCCACAGCCTCGGTTTTGAGATCTTGACATTGAAAGGTCAGAGTAGGGATGAGATTAGCAACTGGCAGGGGCTTCTTTGCTAAGTAGGGTTTGTTGGGTACAAAAAGAACCTTTGTTCCTACCAGGTATGTTTTTCTGATAATTTTCCTTTTGTTGCTCCTATGTTACAGGGACGATTCCAAGGCTGCTTAGCCCCAGACATCAGGAAATTCAGTTACTTCCCTAGCTACGTTGACAAAAATCTAGAACTTTTCAGAGAGAAGAGAGTGCTGATGTACTGCACCGGGGGCATCCGCTGTGAGCGGGGTTCAGCCTACCTCAAAGCCAAGGTGAGCCACCACCCCCAGGCAGCCAAAGCATGTCTTCACCCCTCATATGGCTCCAGCATGGAGTTCGTAAGTACAAAATCTGAGAGTCTTTAATCTCAAGATACGAAAAACATTTAACAGTCTTAGAGACTCATCAGATGTAAAAGGGAGAGATTAGTTAACATCTCCCTTTTCCTGATCCTTTTGCTTGATCCTGAGAAGAGCAAATTCAGTAACATTACATGTCCCAACAGGTGTCTTCCTATATTTAGGGGGCAGCAAAAATAGTTGGGCTTCCCAGGATCTAGAGGGTGAAGGCCCTGCCTGCTGTCATCACCCATCCCCCTAGGAGGCAAGATCTGGCCAGTTGGTGCCTTGACCCCTTGGTCAGCAATTCCTCAGTGTCCCGCAGTGGGAGCCAGGAGCCCCTGACTGATAGCAGCGGCCATGAGTCCTCCACGTCAGCACTCCTCACCATGCGCCGCTCTTCCGTGAGCATCTTAACAGGTCTCTGCTGGCTCTTCAGATTTCCTGTTGTTTTTCCACACCTAGGGAGTGTGCAAGGAGGTGTTCCAGCTCAAGGGTGGCATCCACAAGTACCTGGAAGAGTTTCCTGATGGCTTTTACAAAGGGAAGTTGTTTGTTTTTGATGAACGCTATGCTCTGTCCTACAACAGTGATGTGGTGTCAGGTAGGTCAGCACGGGCTCTGAGCCCAAACTGAAATGAAGCACATTGTCAGTTCACCATTCTAGAAAAATGACAGGGAAGACAGGCCAGTGCTCATTACTGAGCACTGAATAAGCAGGGAAAATAAGTACATTGTGCCACCATTTTCCCAGCTATGGAGCTGAGAGAACCCTAGTCCAGGAGTCAGGAGGCCTGGGTTGGGATCCTGGCCTCACCATTGCTAGCTGGACAAGCCCATTAACATGGGGATCATCTCACCTGCCCTGCCTGCCTGTCTGCCTGCCAAGAGCTGTACTACTGGGCTAATTCAGGGCTCTTCACCTGGAATTGGTACATAGATTTTAGGGATTCTGTGAATTTGGATGGAAAAATAATTGTATCTTTGTTTTCAATAACACCTCACTAAAATGAAGCATTTCCTTTAGTTAGGAACGTAGGCAACAAAGTACCAGTTGTATTAATGTACCTGTGACTTTGTCTTCAGTAGGATTCACAATACTTTCATATCATGTTCCAGTTGCCTCAGATATCTCAAAATAGTATTTATACTCATCACTGCTTCAAAATGAAAATAGTTATTAGGCCCACCACTAAGAGTTGATACATAATGTGTTAATAAATGGCACGTCTTATTATATATTACAGATTTTGAAAAAGACTGATATTTTGTATTTCTGTATAGTTGGTTTCCTTTGTAATCTTACATATTTTATGCGTTTAAAAATATTTTTCTAGGTCAGGCACAGAGGCTCATGCCTGTAATCCCATCACTTTTGGAGGCCCAGGTAGGAGGATCGCTTGAGCCCTGGAGTTTGAGACCAGCCTGGGCAACATAGCTCACTATGTCTCTACAAAAACTTTTTTAAATTAGCTGAGCACGATGGTGTGTACCAGATACTCAGGAGGCTGAGGCAGGAGGATTGCTTGAGCCCGGGAGGTTGAGGTTGCAGTGAGTTTAAATTACACCACTGTACTCCAGCCTGGGTGACACAGCAAGACCCTGTCTCAAAAAAGTTTTTCTAGGCCAGGATCTGTAGTCTTCACCAGACTACCAAGTAAATCCATAGTACACATGATTTTAGGAACTCCTAGCTCTCTGTGGACCCAGGTGGCATGCATATTTGAGTAAGATTTGCGTTTGATTGTCCTCTCCTACTTTCTTGGTCTTATTTTCATTTTAATGGTTTTGAGTTGTCTCTTATTGATCACTACTTCGATCTGTTTTGGAGCTAGATGGAGTATAAATTCTAAACAGAGTAGATTTGATTTTACAGAGGTTATATTGGCTGGACTCGATGGGTACTTGCGTGTGAGTATGAAGGAGAGAAGGCTCAGAGGTAGCTTAGATAAGCAAGGTAAGGAAAAGTGAGGAAGAATGATGTTATCAATGGTAACAGGAGGTCATCAGGGAAAAACAGGTGAAGAAGATGGTGTGAGTTTTAGGAATCAGATGGTCAAGTGTCCTAGCAACAGCAGGAGAGACGCAGGCCTCGGGGAGAGGGGTGTGGACTGCACATGTTCACTGTAGGTGGGTTATCGCCTGTATTTAGGTGTGTTGTCCCCACTGGAAAAGGGAACAATCAAAGAGGAAAAGACCACTTAACAAGGGGGTTGGGAGGTAGTTGGCCAGCTTTGGAATAGCTGGTGAGAGAGAGAAACTTTCATTACCATCTAGTTACCACCTGTTCTCTAGATGGGAAAAAGAAAAAAAGTCAGTAAATACTGGAAGCAGACAGTTCCCAGAAGTCACCCCCACAAAAAAATAAGCTGGGTGGTGGGGGTGGTGGTTAGTTGTTGTTGCTAGAAGACAGAAACTTACTATTTGGAAACCTTCCCCGGGTTCCACAGGATCTACGAGACTCTAGTCAGCAAAGGGAGCAATGCCTGTCCACGTGTGTGTGAATGCATGCGTTTATAATGATGGCTTTTCCTTCCTCCCCAGAGTGTTCATACTGTGGAGCCCGCTGGGACCAGTATAAACTCTGCTCTACTCCCCAGTGCCACCAGCTCGTTTTGACCTGCCCTGCCTGTCAAGGACAAGGATTCACAGCCTGTTGTGTCACATGTCAAGACAAGGGGAGCAGGAAAGTTTCAGGCCCTATGCAAGACAGCTTTAAAGAGGAATGTGAATGCACAGCCCGACGGCCACGCATACCTAGGGAACTCTTGCAGCATGTGCGACAGCCTGTGAGCCCAGAGCCAGGGCCTGATGCTGAGGAGGATGGGCCAGTGCTTGTGTGAGCAGCACCTTTGGCATTTTCCCAGGCCCTTGGTAAAAGTAGGTTTGGGGTGACTATACAGAGAAAGCATGGCAAGGCTGCAGAAACAGAGAAATCGGGAACTTCAGTTCTGGCCACTGCCACCATGGCAGCCATCTACACTTCACAGCAGGAGGGGAGGAGTCGCGTTGTCTACCACTTACCTGAGACATTCTGATTTGGATGATGCTAGGGCACAGAAAAAAGGTGACCTGCGTGGGATCCCAAAGCTGCTGAGGGATCGAGCCTGAGCCTGGTGGCCACAGCATATGCCCTTTCTGTGCCATGCAGCTGGGGCTGTTAGTAGTCATTGCCCTTGTCAGGAGACCTTCTACCCTGGTGGCAAACATGTGAAAGCTGTGGCCCTGGGAGTGGCCTCCTAAAACAAGCCACTTAGGTCTTCTGCCATCTACCCTTAACCTCTGTCTCTCGCCTGAGGGGAATCTGCAAGCTGTGCATTGGGCTTACCTCCTGCTTTTGTAGAAATAACCATCCTTTGGTATACATGGAGGATAGTTCCAGAACACCTGAGTATACAAAAACCCATGCATACTCAAGTCCCACAGTGGGCCCTACAGAACCCATGTATGTGATAAATCAGCCCTCCATGTACGCAGGCTTCGCCCCCTGCCAGTACTGTATTTTCAACCTGTATGGTTGAAAAAAATCCATATATAAGTGCAGCCATGCAGTTCAAACCCATATTGTTCAAGGGTCAACTGTATAGTTTATTGGAACAGCGACACCCATTCCTTTACACATGATCTGTGGCAGAATTGAATAGTTTCAACAGACACTGTGTGGCCTGCAAAATCGGAAATATTTACTGTCTGGCCTTTTACAGAAAAGTTTGCCAGCCCCTGGTCTAGACCAGCAACTCATCTGATTGATAGAGGCAGAGGTGGCCTTAAAGATGTGGCCTTCTTCATTTTCTGTTGGTTTGGTTTCGTTTCTATGAGAGATTTCCTCTAATAGCTCTGCTTTCCCCAGCACTTACTCTCTGAGCTTTTAAATGTTCTCTCTGGGAGCTTCATATAAGCTCGGTGACATTTGAGCCACAGTTTTTAGATCAGCACCTGGAATACATGACACATTCTTACTGAGGTCATCCAGCACTGCCATGGTGGCTGCCCAGTCTTCTGGCCAGTGTGCCAGGCACATGTCCCTGTCACACAGGTTCCAAGAAACACATACGCAGCCATACATAAACCAACAGATTTAATATTATATTGCAGTTTTCAGCGATGCAGAATGCAGCTGCAATTGTGTTTTAAGGAGAAGCCAAGTGGGGATGGTTGTCCCTGCAACATGGTGCCACTCCTGGGCCATGTGCAGCCTCAGTGGACACTCTTCCATAGTGCTGAGGCCCTGGCCCCGCCTCCAGTTACCCTGTACTGCCCACTGCCTTACAGTGCAGTGTGCAGGCCTTCACCTTTTCATCACCAGTCTCTCTGCTCAGTGCTCTGGAGTTCTTGACCTTGTCCTTTATCATGAGATTTGCTGAAATCACTAATGAAAATAACTCCCGAAAGCAACAAACAAAAATATTAGTTTAACTGGCACTGTGGTATATTAAAAGGCACAAGGGCATTGTGGCTTAACACTTTTGCTGGATCCCAAGAGACGCACATGATGTTAAAAAGAGATCTGGCAGCAATACTAATATTACGTTTCAGTGGTTTGGCCAGGATTTCCCAATTCCTTGATATCTGGATTTTCTTCACCATTGTCCTGCATCCTGCAGAGGCTTAATATACAGGCGTAAGGTCAGCAGCAATTTGTCTAATAAGTGATGAGATCAGTAGCTGAAGTCTCTAAGCTGGGCCATTACTAAATACCATAGCCATGTTGATCTGGAAATTTATCCCTCTAGTGTCTTACCTCACATAAGCCATTTGCCCACTGTGCAATATAGAAAGGTGTTTTCAAGTATTTGGCCGTAGATTTTCACCTCCATCGTAAGGTTGGCATTCAATAAGGAAAAAGTTCTAACTCCAGTATTAAATTATACATAAATCCCAAATGTTCTTAACACTCAGGGACATGTTTGTTGCCTGGGATTGGTAATGAAAGGTTGGTTTTTGAAACTTGAAATTTCACCATTGGTTTTTTTCCTGTCATTTCTGCATATCCAGCAAAAGGAATCTCATGTTGATTCCTGGCAGGGTTCGGTGGCTTCAGTCTGTCTGTCTGTCCTGAGGGGAAAATTGTGTTCTGGATCCAGTAATCAATTTGGCAACTTTAATCTTGAGGTTTTTAAAATTCCAAGGAGGGTTAATAAAGAATGATAATCTGTTTTATTTGCTAATAGCTAAGACAAATTTGTAATAGTGTTTTATAATACTTCAAAAGCGTGTGGAAGAGTGTGCCGTTTCTGTGTCACACATTTTAAATGCACTTGAAACACCACACAGCAAGGCCATTGAAACTGGTCTCCTGGGGCTAAGTCGCTGCTGCTGGAACATCATCTTCAGTAAGATCTGCTGGTTTGGGGGCTTCTAGTTTTTAAATAATAACCAGACTCAACTTCTGTGACTAAAGAAAAACTTCACATTAACGATATTTTATAAAATTTTCAACTACAACCACTAGTCAACCTAAAACCTTAGTGCATAAAGAACTGAACCACAAAAGGGTTTCGTGCTGCCGGCATTTTGCCTTCTGGTTTCCCCTGCAGAGCACAGGTCATCAATAGAACACGTCCAGTTCAAAGGCATGGTCTCCACCGCCACACACTAAACACCACTCCGGCACTTGGGAATGATGGGCCCAGTCAGGTCCGCAAGCCTCCTCTTCCTCACTGGAAAGGAATGGAGATAAGATATAAGGCACTTTTCCCTGTAGACCAGGGACCAACACTGTTGCTCTGAGAAAGCACTGTGAAACCTTGCACTAATTGGTCTGTTAACAGAGTCTGAAGTCTGTTGTTTTGAAAGAACAGTATGTGTGAGTTGTACAACAGCCCTCCAGTCTGTCAGTGTTCATTGATGACGGTCTGTGGTAGTGGAGATTCATTCATAGATACCTGCTAAGTGGCTGACCACACAGTCCCACGTTATAAGTCGGCTATTTTCTTTGCTTACAGAAGCTCCAGTTGAAGATCTTTACTCCGGTTCAGATAAGAGTTAAAAGTTTAGTCAGTCTTCTTAATGAGATTAGGGTCTTAACCAGGTGGAAACATTTCCCCCAGCTATGTCTGGGAGCTCCTGGCCTACCTCCTGCCTATGTAAACGAGAGTTTCCACCCGGAAGATTACCCTGCAGTATCTGTATCCCCTTATGTTTAACCTTGCCATTCTCCCCGGGGGCAAGACAGTTAAGCTCAACACTGTTCAAGTGACAAAGTAGTTAAATGCCATGAAGAGGAAAGCACTAGCCAGGAGGTTGCAGGCTGGAGACGTTAGCTTAGAGGATGATGAGGATGCAGGGAGGGGCAGGAGGGGCTCTGTTTGTTGTAACAAGGGAGAGTGTTTTGAAATTAATTGTAGTGTCTGCAGATAAGACCAAGCAGCAAGCTCTATCAGCCACAAGAGAAAGGTCAAAGAAGTCTGTAGAGCCAGTAGGTGGCAGTCGAGAGGCCTGCTGGTATTGGCAAAGACAGGAAGCTATTGTGGAGGGAAAAAAAGTCCATCTATACTTAGATGTCTTCAGGTTCCCGAGCTGAGGTGGTAGACCTGCAGCCACCAGATCGATGAATACGAGCTGCAACAAAAACCGAATCAGCTTGTGCATGACACTGGCCATACAAAGCAGACCCACAAGGGAGATGGGGCCAGCCCAGTTCCTGAGATGATCAGAATGTCCAACTTCTTGTGGGGTAGATGTGAGGGGACAAAAACCAAAACCCAAAGAGCACAAGAAGTTTGCTCAACGTGACCAAAGAGTTTACATGAACCAGACTTTTAAGCATCTCCATAGTAGCTGTGCAGGCATGCCCACCAGGGCCATCCTCATTGCCTCATCGGAGTCCCTGCAACACTGCTGGAATGTTAGTTACCATTCCCATTTTATGGATGAGGAAAGTATGGCAGAGAGGGTATATTTCTTGCTTAAAGCAATAAAGCTAGTACCAGACAGGACCAAGCCTTTTTTTTTTTTTTTTTTTTTTTTTTTTGTGAGATGGAGTTTCACTCTGTCACACAGTCTGGAGTGCAGTGGTGCGATCTTGGCCCACTGCAACCTCGCCTCCCAGGTTCAAGCAATTCTCCTGCTTCAGCCTCCTGAGTAGCTAGCATTACAGGCACCCGCTGCCACACCCGGCTAATTTTTGTGTTTTTAGTAGAGATGGGGGTTCACCGTGTTGGCCAGGCTGGTCTCGAACTCCTGACCTCAAGTGATCCCCCCGCCTCAGCCTCTCAAAGTGCTGGGATTACAGGCATAAGCCACCGCACCCAGCTAGAACCAAGACTTTTGACTCATCTTGAGCCTCAGTCCAGTGCCTCCCTCAGTAGACTTGAGCCTTGTTTGGGTAGGGTTTCCATATCCATATCGCATCTGATTCTCACAGAGAGGATTAGCTCTTCCCTGCAGAAGAAAAGAGCCCCAGTCCCTGAGAGCTGGCAGCAGAGCCAGGACTGAAATCCAAGTCCCTGGCCCATGGTTGAGGGAACAGAAAGGACCCCATGGCTTGGTGGGGGGGTTATTTTCCATTACTTGCCCTCATTGTGTCCACTGGGCCGGATCTGTGTGTCTGTGTGCATGGTTCCCCTGGCACTGGCTTGCCTTTTTTTCTTTTTTCTTTTTTCTTTTTTTTTTTGAGACGGAGTCTCGCTCTGTCGCCAGGCTGGAGTGCAGTGGCCCGATCTTGGCTCACTGCAGTCTCCGCCTCCCGAGTTCAAGCAATTCTCCTGCCTCAGCCTCCCGAGTAGCTGGGACTACAGGCATGTGCTGCCACACCCGGCTAATTTTTTGTATTTTTAGTAGAGACAGTGCTTCACCATGTTGGCCAGGATGGTCTTGATCTCCTGACCTCATGATCTGCCTGCCTCGGCCTCCCAAAGTGCTGGGATTACAGGCGTGAGCCACCCCACCCGGCCCCCTGGCACTGGCTTTTTCAGGGACTGGATGGAGAGAAGGGAAAGGCATCCATTTATTCGGGTATTATTTTTTTCCCTTTTTAATGATGAAGGAAGTTGAGACCAAGAGAGGGAAGTAACTTATTCCAAGTTACGAATAAGTCACAAAACTGGGAGTAAAAGCCGGGTCTCCCAATATCCTCCTTCAATTCTGTCTGCTCTTTACTTCCTTTAAAAAACTCTTCATTGCTTATTGCAAGAGCCAGAGACTCCTTTTACTGTGAATGCCAGAAGGGCTCTCCAGTCGTCCGGACCAACCTCCATCTGCTGCTTGAACTCCTCTGCCACTTCTTGCCAAATTTGAACATTTCCATCATGTTTTTGGAAAGCACTTTCTATTCATTTAAATATTCGGCAGCATGTACTGAGTGCTGTGTGCCAAGCACAAGAATCAGAAGTAAAGACACAGTATAACAGGGACCAAGATATACAATGTTTGAGAACTACTGTTTGAGAAATATGAAGTATTAGAGATGCCCTGGCAGCTCTCTGAGGTATGAAAGGCATAAAGAATGAAGTGGTCAGACCTTCCCAGGTGGCAACTAACAGGTCAGCTGAATTTTAAACAATGAAAAGGTAGAGGATGGGAAGGTGGAGGGCATTGGGAGTAACGACCCTCTAAGGGTAAGTTTTCCTTGGTCACTTGGGGGCATTCAGGCTACCTGGAATGGTAGTAACATGGCAAAAGGATGGCTTGTTGGAGATGTCAAGAGACGACCTCCTGATGGGACCATCTCCCTATGTGGAGCACCCAGGCACTGGAGCCACATTGCCAATTCAAATCCCGGTCCAGCCCACGGATTGTGGGTAATGTTAATTACCTACTTCTCTAGACTTCTGTTTCCTTCTTGTAAAGTGTGGATAACAATAGCACCTGTCTCACCTGGTTGTGGGGAGGACTACATGAGCTAGTGAGATGGGAAGTATTCAGAACAGTCTCTAACACACAGTAAGTGCCATGTAAGAGCCAGCTATTATTAAGAGACTTGGGAGTCATTTCAAGGGGCCTGACTGAGAGCAATGGGAGCCAAGTGAGGGTTCTAAGTGGAGGGGTGACAAGGCAAGCTTCGGAAAGAGACTTGGGATGAGTGCCAGGGGTGCCTGCCCTGGAGGAGCTGGGGGCCTGAGGATGTTGGAGGAGATGACTGTGACGAGGGCTCAACATACGCGGCAGGACACTGGGACTGGCAAAGAGATGAATGGCTGGCTGGGGTGGAGGCAGCGTCTAGGAACAGGCCCAGATTTCTGGCTTGGGTGGCTGTGAGGAAAGGAATAGCCTTTTCTTTTTTTATTTTTTTATTTTTATTTTTTTTAGATGGAGTTTTGTTCTTGTTGCCCACGCTGAAGTGCAATGGTGTGGTCTCGGCTCACTGCAACTTCCGCCTCCTGGGTTCAAGCGATTCTCCTGCCTCAGCCTCCCAAGGAGCTGGGATTACAGGTGCCTGCCACCATGCCTGGCTAATTTTTTGTATTTTTAGTAGAGACAGGGTTTCACCATGTTGGCCAGGGTGGTCTCGAACTCCTGACCTCAGGTGATCCGCCTGCCTCGGCCTCCCAAAGTGCTGGGATTACAGGTGTGAGCCATCGTACCTGGCTGCCTTTTCTGAGATAGGTTTGGGGGACTATGATGAAACTGATTTGGGATCCAGCAATCCCACTTCTGGATATTTACCCAAAATATTAAAATCAGTTGAAAAGATGTTTCACTCCATGTTCATTGCAGCATCATTCACAATACCCAAAATAAGGAATCAACCTAAGTGTCTATCAACAAGAATGGATAAAGAAACTGTGGGATATATGCACAATGGAATACGATTCAGCCTTTTCTTTAAAAAAAAAAAAAAAAAAGGAAATTTGTTCATTTGCAACCACATGAATGGAATTGGAGAACATTATACTAAGTGAAATAAGCCAGGCACAAAAAGACAAATTATATGTGGAATCTAAAACAATTGACTTCATAGAAGCAGGGAGTAAAACTGTCATTACAGAAGCTGTGGGCGGGGAATGGGGAGATAATGGCCACAGGATACAAAAATCTCAGTTGGACAAGAGGAATAAGGTGTTTTATAAAGCTGTTACACAGCATGGTGAATATAGCCAATAATAGTGTATTATATATTTCAAAATTGCTAAAAATAAACGTTCTCACCACAAAAGGTATTTGAGGTGATGATACGCTAATTCACTTAATTTAATTTTTCCACATTGTATTCATAAATCGTAACAGCACTTTGTATCACATAAATATATACAATTACAAATTGTCAATTGACAATAAATTTTTTTAGAAATTGCTTTGCAGTGTGCTATGTCTGGGTGCTTGCTGCAAAGGTCTTCCCTGAGAATATTGTAAAATGGTGACTCCCAGGAAGGGATGTTTTCTGCTTTTAAACACGTTACTCTCCCTCCACACAATACCCCAACCCACACAACTGTCTTAACTCACAGGCTGCAATTCAGATTTTACTAAGTGGAGAGAGCTGAGCTGCAGTGGCAGATTTAGAGGACCTGAGTGCCATGCTTGGCCTGGCTCTTTGCTATAAATAGTGTGGAGATGACAGTCATCTGAGGTATTGCTGTGGGAAAACGCAGATGGGATCCACAGCTCGGCTCCTCCCTGGCGCCCTGCACTCACAGAACGCTCTGTTTAGAGCTTGGTGCACAGGGTGGGGAGGACCGAAAATGCACTGGTCAGGATGCATCCTGGGCATACCGCCTGTCTGCAGAGCCAGTCGCTGTCCTCATAGCCTTGGGGACTGAATGTCCCCCAAGGAGGAGCCCAAGTACTGCAGAGGCCCCAGCCATGGGCAAAGAGCCAGCAGAGGCAGGTGAGAGTGAGCAGGAGGCCTGAGAGGCCTGCTCCCTTCCCAATCTGTGCTCCCTGCTGCCAGGCCTGCTAACAGCCTCAGTCCCAAGGAGGAGCTGGCAGGAGGCTTTTACGATACAAATATTCAGTTGGAAAACATGAAGTCTGTCTGCTTCATTGCGGCATTAACGTAGGATGCAAATAATCTGTTGTAAAGTCAGGAGGAAGCTGAGGCACTGCCATAAACAAACATTTCTCTTACAAAAATTAGCAGATGGGCACAAATTTCATTTTAAAGCTAGAGATCCTACATCACCAAGTAGCACTCTGTTCCCTGTAATCACTGAGATGATTCACCTCTAATTCCTTCTGTAGGAAACCCCAAGGGAGCAGCGGCCCACAGTTCCCTGGGGTAACCCAGAGGCCCATTTTTATCACCTGGCATCACCGTCCAGGAAACTGCCACAGTTTCTGCTTCCTGCCTGCTTCCATCGCCAGGCCCCTGAGCTTGACATTAAAGGCCTTGGGCTGCAGCCACCCAAACACCTACCCAGCCCCATTCCTTGTGAACATCCCATACACTTTCAACTGTCCTGCCTTTGCTCATGCTGTTGCCTCTGCTTGGAATGCCCTTCCCTTCCTTCTTTGTGAACTCTTATTTTTCCTCCTAGGTCTAACTCCTTATAACAGTTCCTCCAATCCTTTTAGATCCTTCTGTCTCTCCTTTGTACCCCCAGCACCACTTCCTAATACTTCTAGAGCCCCCAGAGGGATGCCTCTTGACCTCCTCCATCAACCTATCTCTTCCTTTCAAGGCTGGCTAAAGCCCCATCCCCAACCAGGATGCTTTGCCTAACTGGCCTCTGTCTTGATAAATCATTTCCTCACTTTGTTTAGATAGAATTTGTAGGCATTCTTGAATTTTTAGGCATGACTTTGCGTCTTTTGTTTTCCCCTAAAAGGTTATAAAGCTTCTTCAGTCAGAGGTAGCCTTTCTGCTACCTCTGATATCACCTAGCACAGTCCTAGGCACACAAAAGTTGCCCAGAAAATGCTTGCTGTCACTAACAGCTGGTGTGACCTGACTGAGCTGCTGCCTAGACCCCCTACCCCCACCCCAAGCTCCAGTTTCTTTCTAAGGGAACTGGAGGGATAAGCTCTTAAGTCCTTCTGGCTCTACCATCCTACATTCTTACAATGGCCTCTGAAAGTTCTTGGTGATGGGAGTCAGGCCTGAATTTTGGACTCTCAGATTCACAGGACTGGGAGAGTTTTCAAAGGCCATTTTGTCCAACTCCTAGATGATGCTGTTATCCCCCTGCAGCACCTGTGACCTCTGCTCATCTAGAGCCTCTATCCCCAGAAACAAGACCTCCAGACCATCATGCCATTGGAGGACAAAAACTGGGTTAGCCCAGAGATAGGATCCAAGGGGCACAGAAGAAACTTAACTGAGGGGGAAACAAATATGAGATTATTGCATATAGAATAGAAACGCAAGGCTTCTCCATGCTGGTACTGTAGCCAGATCACAGCTGCTGGCCTTCTTCAACCATTCAGTTTAGCTATGACATCTGTGATATGATATAATAATTATGATTCTTATTTGTGTTCGTTCTTATTTTATTTCAAGTAAGGATACTTCTGATAAACCAAGACTCTGCACACATTTTTAAAAATGGGCTTTTCTAGACCCGAGGCTCTAGAAAATAGTGGCATTTGGAGTGAGCAATGAATGAATAGCTCCTGGGCTGTGACATCCTTACAAGCAGGAACCTATAGAACTTTGGTATATGTTTGTGGAATTTAATAACTCGATCTAAAGTGTGTGTGTGAGTGTGTGTAATCCTGTGGTTATCTGTGCATGTGGGGTCTGTGCACACCTGCCTTGAGCATACACTCCTACACACTCATCTCTGTTCTTCGAGGGCTTCCAGGTAGTGACCTGGCCTCAGATAAATCACCAGGAAGTGACACACTTTGAGTGAAGCATTCGTATTAGGCTCTTTGCATTTTATCGAGGGTTGGAAACCATTGTGTAGAGCAGGTTTGAATCTGATGAAAAACTCACTGAAGATGCTGTCCTTTAAAACACAAGTTTATTTCACAATGTAGTCCCAGAAAGAGGCTTTTTTTTTTTTTTTTTCAAACTCATTATGCCTCCTTCCCTTCTGTGATAAGAATACTGTAACTTGGTTTGGCTTCCTGCTGTCTTGGTTCTAGGAAACTCAGGGCTCAATATAATCATCATTCATGTTAATGATATAGACCTACTGCTTTTCTTGGTTTTTTTCCCCCTCTTGTTTTTCTACAGCCTTGTCAGTCACGCTCCCTTTGTTGAATGCTATATCAAATTCTTTTTTGGCAGCCAGCAGGAATATACATAAGCAATAACTACACAGAGCTTATGAACAACCAGCATCTGCAAGTAAGATCATGATTGCTCAAACTTTTCATTCAGTTGACTTATATACCTATTGGTTCATATAGGTATATAAGTGTTCATTATCAAAAAATTATGATATTTTCATTTTCTTAATTTTTTTGTTTTTAAAAATTTCCTGATAATGTCTCCTTCATAATTATTTTTCCTTTTAGAAAAAAACAAACTATGCCTTTAATTGAGATTACATTAATATACCCTACTTTTACTTTACTATGAAGTTGACATTTTCAACTTTTACCTTAAAATCAATGTGAAATCTCCTAGGCTCAGATTTTGGTAGTCCTACTGGAAGGTAGTTTTGGGATTTGGGCTAAATCTAGACTGTGTGACCTAGAGAGGACGCTATGAGTTCAGAGAAGGGTATTCAGAAGAGGAAAATACTCCCAGGGAGCCCTGTGCCCTCCCAAATTTCACTTCCTTCTGCGAACACACTTACGTGTGCTCTGGGCCCAGCCTGTGCTGAGCTGTGATTTGAGGAGGAGAGGACTCAGCCTTAGCTCCTGAAGTCAAGGAGCTCGTAGTCCAGAGTGGAGATGAGGTACAAACACAGAAAACAAGGAAGACGCGATCATTGTGAAAATCAAGGCTCAAGAAGACTCGGAGAGGCATCTACAGAATTTTCCCTGACATCCCCAGCACAGGTAGATGGAATAACAGGCCTGCGGGCAGGGCAGGAAGCAGATTTCTACTCACCAAGGTCATTGTTGTTCATCATTGCGTTGGATGCCCGAAGCCGGGGTCCTTGCTGGGTAAAGTGGTAGCCGAATTTGAGAAGTGTTGCATTTTTTTCCAACATGCTCACAATCTCCATTTCCACTTTGTTGCCCAGGGGCTGGCTCTTTAGTCAAGAAAAAATAAAAAATAAAAAAAAATCACCACTCATTCCATGTGTACAGTGCCTAAACCACCTCTACCTGCAGAAACTCTTGAGTAGTGGGAGGGGATTTTAGCCTCCTCTCCAAGAGTAGGGAAATGGAAGTTTAGAGAAGCTGAAAAGTCACACGGCCAGGAGCAAATGAGCTGGGATTCAAATTCAGGTCAAATGCCAAGAACAGATCTTTTCACTGCTTTACAACAGCCTCTCTCTGAGCAGATGCCCAAGTAAGAGCTCCACGACAGAAGAGTTTTTGAAGGAGGACATTCAATCATCTAGTCCTAAGGAGACTTTTAAAACCCTGCTGTCCAGACTACACCCCATACTACCTGAATCAGAATCTCTGGGGAGTGGGAATCTGATGGCTGTTTTTAAAAACTTCCCAGGAGATTTCAATATGCACCCAAGTTTGATAACCAGTAATTTAGTCTCTTCAAATTATAAATGAAAAAACTGAGGCCCAGAGAAGGAAAAAGGGTTTTCCCAAGATCACATGGTAAGTTGACAATGCCAAAGTTAGCTTTCTAAAGCCCAATTCTGATCATATTATTAATAGTTCCCTGCCCCCAAATCTATAGTGATCATCTGACAAAGATATAAAGAAAAAAAAATCAGAAAAAAAACCAGAAAGACCCAACAATGTTGGGAAGGATATGATGAGGATGTTCATCACAGTCTCAGTTATAATAGTGGGAGGAAAAGGGAAACAATTTATTAAGAGGCCAGGCATGGTGGCTCATGCCTGTTATCCTAGCGCTTTGGGAGGCGGAGGTGGGCAGTTTGCCTGAGCTAAGGAGTTCAAGACCACCCTGGGCAACATGGTGAAACCCTGTCTCTACTAAAAATACAAAAAAAATAGCCAGGTGTGATGGCGGGCACCTGTAGTCCCAGCTACTTGGGAGGCTGAGGCAGGAGAATGACTTGAACCCGGGAGGCAGAGCTTGCAGTGAGCTGAGATTGTGCCACTGCCCTCCAGCCCAGGCGACAGAGCGAGACTCTGTCTCCAAAAAACAAAAAATAAATAAAAATTGAAAAAAAAAGAATTCATAGAGAGTTGCTCAGATAAATGATAGTTCAACCTTACTAAATAGAATGTGGGCAGCTCTAAAATGATGGTGCAAATCCTTGGCCATAGCATGTAAAGATGGTCATGAACCAATATTGAATGGAAAGAAAACAAAAGAAAAAAAACCCTGGTCACAAAATAGACGATTTGTATGTAAAGTTATCTATATTTTCCATATATATACATAATGCAGAGAAAAAACTTTTAAGTATATTGATAATGGTGGGATTTGGGGAGAAAGTTTTTGTTTCCTTCTTTATATCTTATTGTATTGTTTGGATTTTCTATTACCATATATAATAAAATAATAAAACATAAATATAATCTTAAACAGGTTGTAAAAGACAGAAAGCTAACATCATACTTAATAGTTAAAGACTGAAAGCTTTCCCCCCAAGATTAGAAACAAGATAAGGATGTTTGCTCTCACCAACATTTTACTGGGGGGGTCTAGACAGGATAATTAAGCAAGAAAAATAAATAAAATGCTTCCAGACTGCAAAGGACAAAGTAAAACTATCTGTATTTGCAGATGATATAATGTTGTACATAGAAAATTCTAAGGAATACACACACACTCCTACACAAAATTAGTGAGTTCCGGCCGGGCGCAGTGGCTCACGCCTATAATCCCAGCACTTTGGGAGGCCAAGGCGGGTGGATCACGAGGTCAAGAAATCGAGACTATCCTGGCCAACGTGGTGAAACACTGTCTCTACTAAAAAAAAAAATACAAAAATTATCTGGGCGTGGTGGTGCGCACCTGTAGTCCCAGATACTCGGGAGGCTAAGGCAGGAGAACCTGGGAGGCAGAGGTTGCAGTGAGCAGAGATCTCACCACTGCACTTCAGCCTGGCAACAGAATGAGACTCTGTCTCAAACAAAAAAAAAATTAGTGAGTTTGGCAAAATTACAGAATATAAGATCAATACACAAAAATCAGTTGTATTTCTATACACTAGCAATAAGCAATCTGAAAATGAACCTGAGAGAATAATTCAATTTATAGTAATATAAAAAATATTAATTCTTCTTTTTTTTTTTTTTTTTTTGAGACAGAGTCTCACTCTTGTTGTTCAGGCTGGAGTGCAGTGGCGATCTTGGTTCACCACAACCTCTGCCTCCTGGGTTCAAGCAATTCTCCTGCCTCAGCCTCCTGAGTAGCTGGGATTACAGGCGCATGCCACCATATGTGGTTAATTTTTGTATTTTTAGCAGAGACAGGGTTTTGCCATGTTGGCCAGGCTGCTTTCAAACTCCTGAACTCAGGTGATCCATCTGCCTTGGCCCAAGTTCTGGGATTATAGGCATGAGCCACTGCACTTGGCCAAAAAAATAAAATACTAATTCTAACTTCTTTTGTTAGATTTATTTCTAACAAAAGAAGTAAAGACTTATATATTGAAAACTACAAAACAACACTGAAATACATTAAATAAGACCTAAATAAATAAAAAAGCATCCCATGGATCTTAAGTCTTCATGGATCAGAAGACTTAATATTGTTAATATTGCAATATTACCAAATTGATTAAAAGAATCAATGCCATCCTTATCAAAACTCCAGCTGCCTTTTTTTTTTTCCAGAAATAGACAAGCTGATCCTAAAATTCACATGAAAATGAAAGGAACCCAGAATAGCCAAAACAATCTTGAAAAAGAGGGACAAAGTTGGAGAACTCACATTTCCTGATTTCAAAATTGCTACAAAGCTACAGTAATTAAGACTTTGTGGTACTGGCATAAGGTAGATATATAGATGAATGGAATAGAATCGAGAGTCCAGAAATAAACCCATACATCTATAGACAATTTCTTCTCAAAAAGAACATCAAGACAATTCAATGAGGAAAAATTATCTTCTCAAGAAATGGTGATGAGACAACTAGATATCCACATGCAAAAGAACGAATTTAGACATTACACACAATACATAAAAATTAACTCAAAATAGATCAAAGGCCTAAATGTAAGTGCTAAAACTATGAAACTATGATGAAAACATAGGTGTAAGTTTTTCGTAACCTTGGCAATGGTTTTTTAGATGTAACACCTAAAGCACAAACAAGAAAAGAAAAAATAGATGTTATACTTCATCAAAGTGTAAAACTTTTGTGCTTCAACAGACACAAGAAAGTGAAAAGACAACACAAAGAATGGGAAAAATATTTTGTATTGATATTTGTAAAAATATTTGGTAGATATAGGATTTAAATATGAATATATAAAGAACTATTAGAACTCAACAGTAAAAACACAATTTATAAATGAGCAAAGGATTTGAATAGACATTTCTGTAAAGATAAAAATCGCAAATAAATATATGAAAAAGTGCTCATCATCATTAATAATTCAGCAAATGCAAATCAAACCACAATGAGATTCCACTTCACACACACTAAGATGACTATAATAGAAAAGACAGACAGTAACGAGTGTTGACAAGAATGTGGAGAAAGTGGCACCCTCATACATTGCTGGTGGGAATATAAAATGGTGCATCTGCTTTGAAACACAGTTTCGCAGTTCCTGAAAAAGTTAAACATACAGCTACCATATGACCCAGCAATTCCACTCCTGGGTGGAAAATAAATAAAAACATAAGTCCACACAAAAAACTTGTTCATGAATGCTCATAACAGCATTATTCAGAATAGCCAAAAGAAGAAACAACCCAAATGATGTTCATCATCTGATGAATGGATACACACAACGTGGTAGGTCCTTACAGTGGAGTATTAGTCGGTCAGAAAGGGAATAAAGTTCTGATATGTGCTATTATACAACACGAACAACCCTGGAAAACATTTTGCTAAATGAAAGAAGCCAGACACAAAGGCCATATATTGTATGATTCCATTGATATGAAATGTCTAGATGAGGCAAATCCATAGCAATGGAAAGGAGGTTAGTGGTTGCCAGGGGCTGGGGGAGGGGATAAAAGCAGAATGAGAGCTAATGGGTATAGAGTTTCTTTTTCGAGTGATAAAAATTTTCTAGAATTAGATAGTGGTGATGGTTGCAGAGCCTTGTGAATACATCAAAACCCACTGAATTTTAAAAGGATGAATTGTGTGGCGTGTGAAGTACCTGTCAATTAGAAAAAACTCCACAGTAAAAAAAAAAAAAAAAAAAAAAATTAGAAAATGGGGAAAGGATATGAAGAGACATTCACTGACGAGGATGTACATATTGCAGATAATCACGACAAGATGTTCAACATCGTGACCTATCACAGTAATGCAAATCAAAATCACAATGAGATATCACTACATACCTATCAAAATCTCTAAAATAAAAGTTAGCAACAACAGCAAACGTTGGTGAGAATGTAGAGAAACTGGCTCACTCATAAACTACTGGTGGGTCTAGAAAATGGCACACTGTGCACAAGAGTTGAGTTTTTTAAAATGCAATTGGACTCCTGGGTATTTATCCCAGAGAAATTAAAACATATGTTTACATAAAATCTGTACATGAATGTTTATAGCAGCTTTATATGTAATAGACAAACCGGGAAACAACCCAGGCGTCCTTCAACAGGTGAGTGGTCAAACAAACCATGGTACATCCACACCATGGAATACTACTCACCAGTGAAAAAGAGCAAATAATTGGTACATGCAACAACCTGGATGAATCTCCATAGAATTATGCCAAGTGAAAAAAAAAAAGCCAGTCCAAAATGGTTACATAATATATGATTTTCATTTAGATAACATTATATATATAACATTCTTTAAATGACAAAATATTAAAATGGAAAACAGGTTAGCGGTTGCCTGGGGTTAAGGAGGCAGGAGGAAGAGACAAGTGAACTTGGCTACAAAAGGGGAATATGAGAGATCCCTGTGATGGAAATATTTTGTATCTTGACCTTATAAATGTTACTATCCTTGCTGTGATACAAAACTACAGTTCCCACCTAAACTGCATAGAATACAAGGGATCTCTCTGTTCCCTCCCTCCCTCCCTCCCTTCCTTCGTTCCTTCCTTCCCTCCTTCCTTCCTCTCTTTCTTTCTTTTCTGAGACAGTCTCACTCTGTTGCCCAGGCTGGAGTGTAGTGGTGCAATCTCGGCTCACTGCAGCCTCTGCCTCCCAGGTTCAAGTGATTCTCCTGCCTCAGCCTCCCAAGTCGCTGGGACTACAAGCATGTGCCACCACACTCAGCTAATTTTTTGTGTTTTTAGTAGAGATGGGATTTCACTATGTTGGCCAGGCTGGTCTCGAACTCGGCCTCAAGTCATCCACCCGTCTCGGCCTCCCAAAGTGCTGGGATTACAGGTGTGAGCCACTGCACTCGGCTCCTCTGTATTATTTCTTACAACTGCATACTAGTCTGCAATTAGCCCCAAATTTTAAAAGTTTAATAATAATAATTTAAAAACCAGAAATAGAAACCAAACAAAAATACACGACCACCTCTAATGGCTCCCCACTGCCAAGAACTGCTGCTATTTACTGTGTCCCAGGCCCTGCCTTGTGCCCCACTTGTATGATCTCAGCTCATTCCCTCACTAAGCCAACAGGACACAGCCCCACCTCCTCAGCCTGGCACTCAAGGCCCTCACAAATGACTCTTTGCTTTCCTTCTCTCTCTCCTTTCTTACTCAGCCTGTTTATCTCTGGCAGTCTGATAATGGTACCTGGTGCAGACAGAGGTCTACTCCAAAAAGCTCATATGCCTCCATGTGGAATGCGTTTAGCCTCCCTGTAAGTGTATCCCTATTGCTTTAATATGCACTGCAAATTCCCCCTCCCCAAGAGGCTTTTCCTGATCCTGACCCCAGGAAATGATCTCTCCCCATTCCACACTCAAGTGAACATTGGATGTCCCTCCCTACACCTAGCAGAGTCCATCTGCCTTACTTGGGTCACCTGCCTCTATAGCTGTCTCACCAATTAGAACTGTACTGTCCAATACAGTAGCTACAGTAGCTACTGGCCACATGTTGCTCTATACATCTAAATAATTAAAATGAAAACGATGTATAGTTCAGTTCCTCAGTCCTATTAGACACATTTCTAGTGCTTGATAGCCACTGGTGGCTGGGCACAGTGGCTCACACCTATAATCCCAGCACTCGGGGAAGCTGAGGCAGGAGGATCGCTTGAGACCAGGAGTTTGAGACCAACCTGGGCAGGCAACATACAGAAAACTCGTCACTACAAAAACCAACAAACAAATAGCCACTGGCTGGAGACTACCATGTTGGTTAGTGCAGATATGGAACAGTTCCATCATCACAGGAAGTTCTATTGAACAGTGCTGCTGTAGACCATGAGCTCCTGGGTAGGACATAGTACTCAGTTTCTCTCGGTCAAGGTGTGCGGAATTGAATTGAATGGAGGAAACAGGAACATGCTTGGGAGGGATAGAGGGGACGTCAGCCCAGCATCCAAATGGACAAGCACGAATTGCAGCTGAGACTCTTGATTGAGAACTCCCCCCAGGTATTCTGAGTTCACCAGAGCTCATCTGGGTTCAGACTGGGCTCAGAAAGCTGGCCACGGCAGGCAGAAGGACACTGGTGAAATTCCACCGGCCCCTCTGGCAAGGCTCCTGAGAATGCTGGGAAGAGGTCAGGTCGGTCCTCGGAGGACTCAGCACAGCCCTGAAATCTGGCTGTTTTGGCCTGGAGATGGTACAGCAACCATCTGAGGCCCCAAGAAGGAACTGGCAGCTCCTCCACCCACCCTCCCCAGTTAGCAGGAACCCTGGCCTCTCCTTGAGGTCTCTTGCTGGAAATGCCCTGCTAAAACTCAGGATGGGCTAGTCTCAGAAAGTACTGGTCTCCCCTGAGTGAAGGGGCTACCAGGGACTTCGAGGACTGCCTCTGCAAAGCTGATGCTTCGTGCAGAGTACAAAGCCCCTTGACATGCATTGCCCCCATTCGACCTGTCTACATCCCTGGGAGGTGAGCAGGGCAGGCAGGAGCCAGCATCTCCACCTTAGAGATGAGTATACTGAATCCATGTGTAGATGGAAGTTGGACCATGCTCCCTCGGCTTATTCATGACAGAGCCAAGGCTTGACCTTGACCTGGGGCTGAAAGGACTGCAGAGGTTCTTCTAGGCCCAGTTCTCACATTAGTGTCCAGTACCCTGGATACACACAGATGTGTCTGGGCATGTGCGACAAGGTACAGGATTCCATTAGATAATCATGATCTTCCAGGAGTGTTCATCTCAGACCAAACCCATTCTTTTTACATTAAGGAGTAAAATAGAACACGTGCATACATCTTACAATAAGCCTTAAGATGTCAAAGAAGCTTCAGCCGGGCACGGTGGCTCACGCCTGTAATCCCAGCACTTTGGGAGGCCGAGGCGGGCGGATCACGAGGTCAGGAGATCGATACCATCCTGGCCAACATGGCAAAACCCCATCTCTACTGAAAATACAAAAATTAGCTGGGCGTGGTGGAGCGCGCCTGTAGTCCCAGCTACTCGGGAAGCTGAGGCAGGAGAATCGCTTGAACCAGGGAGGCGGAGTTTGCAGTGAGCTGAGATCATGCCACTGCACTCCAGCCTGGTGACAGAGGGAGACTCTGTCTCCAAAAAAAAAGATGCCAAAGAAGCTTCATACCTGCATCTTTCTCTGACTTCGGGGACCCTGAGACTAAAATAACTCATTCATTTTATAGAAGAGAGAACCAGTGGCTGGGGAGCCAGGACTGAAAACCAGTTCTCTGACTTATTTTTCAAGTAACTTATTTAGTGATTACTGCGTGCTAAACAATGTCATAAACATTTTACAAAAGCTAATTCATTTTTTCCTATCAATCTAAGGAATATGTACTACTATCGTTATTTTCATTTTATTTTATGTTATTTTTTGAGATGGAGTCTTGTTCTGTTGCCCAGACTGGAGTGCATAGCACGATCTTGGCTCGCTGCAACTTCTGCCTTCTGGGTTCAAGCGATGCTCCTGCCTCAGCCTCCTGAGTAGCACCACCATGCACAGCTAATTTTTGTATTTTTAGTAGAGATGGGGTTTTACCATGTTGGCCAGGCTGGTCTTGAACTCCTGACCCCAAGTGATCCACCCACCTCAGCCTCCCAAAGTACTGGGATTACAGGCATGAGCCACTATGCCCATCCTCATTATTTTCATTTTATAGGCAAGAAAAATTGAAGCACATAAGTATTAAGAAATTTTTCCCAAATCCTAGCATGGGTCAGTTGCAGGACCAGGATTTGAATACAGGCAGCAAGCTCCAGAGTCTGTGCTGGTTTCCACCTCACTTAAGTGCCTCTGAGAATGACCAGAAGGCAGAAGTAGGACTGACAAGAGGAACTACAGGCAGATGGTGTTTGGCTCAGCATGGAGGAATGCCTCTGACCATTAGAAGTGTCCACACGCTGAGGAACTGCCTGGTAAGGTAGTGAGCCGCCTGTGCCTCAAAGTGTGTAAAGGGGGAGAGACCAAGGGGTTGGTCATGCCCGGACTGGCAACAGTCTCTGGGCAGCAGAGCCAGGGACAGGATGGTTGGGAAAGAACTCTCGTACCCCTTCAGATTTGCTTGAGAAGTAAAAAACCACTTGTGAATAAATATAACCACATTATTAACAATTCATATGATATTAACACAGAATGAGTAAAAGGAAAGAGTCTCCCTCACCCGATTTATTCCCAGTCCCACCCCCTTCCGTAGAAGTAACCACCATGGGCCGGGTGCGGTGGCTCACGCCTGTAATCCCAGCACTTTGGGAGGCCGAGGTGGGTGGATCACAAGGTCAGGAGATCGAGACCATCCTGGCTAACATGGTGAAACCCTGTCTCTAGTAAAAAATACAAAAAAAAATTAGCTGGGCATGGTGGCGGGCACCTGTAGTCCCAGCTACTCCGGAGGCTGAGGCAGGAGAATGGCGTGAACCTGGGAGGCGGAGCTTGCAGTGAGCCGAGATCGTACCACTGCACTCCAGCCTGGGCAACAGAGCAAGACTCTGTCTCAAAAAAAAAAAAAAAAAAAAGTAACCACCGTGGCCAATGAGTTGTGTTTCTATGCATGAAGTATATGACAGAAATGTACAGGGATTTGTTTTGTTTTGTGGTACTTGTTTCTTGTTTAAATGAATTCATACTATACGTACTGTTCTGCAACTTGCCTTTTTCATTTTAATTTTTATTTATTTTTCTGGAGACTGTGTCTCACTCTGTTGCCCAGGCTAGAGTGCAGCAGCACAAAGCAGTGCAATCATAGCTCACTACAGCTTCTGACTCCTGGGCTCAAGTGATCCTTCTGCTCAGCCTCCCAAGTAGCTAGGACTACAGGCACGTGCCACCACGTCTGGCTAATTTCCTTTACTTTTTTTACAGAGATGGGGTCTTGCTATGTTGACCAGGCTGGTCTTGAACTCCTGGTCTCTAGTGAGCTCCCTCCTGGGCCTCCCAAAGTGCTGGGATTACAGGCATGAGCTGTCATGCCTAGCCCACCTTTTTCATTTAATATTTTGCAGAGCTCTTTCAGAGTCAGTACATAGAGAATGACCTTATTCCTTCTATTGGCTTCACGGGATGCACTGGTGTAGATGGATATTTAGGTTACTTCCGTTTTTTCCTGTTACGAACAACGTGGCAATGGCAGGGGAGGGAGGGGGTATTCCTCAGGCTTCCTACGGAAATCAAAACTGCTAGGTTGAAAAATAGGCGCTTTCAAATTAAAATTGAGACTGC
This sequence comes from Pongo abelii, assembly GCF_028885655.2. Lineage (NCBI taxonomy): Eukaryota > Metazoa > Chordata > Mammalia > Primates > Hominidae > Pongo > Pongo abelii. The sequence goes on along the minus strand of NC_071998.2, from coordinate 88,619,284 downwards.
TCTGCCAAAAGGATGTAAAAGTCGGCATGCCTTTCAGCAGTGTGTGACAGCTGTGTGTCCTCACACCTTTACCATGTCAGAGCATTACCCATCGGATGAGAAAGATCAGATTTGCTCTTCAACAAAATTACCAACCAACACCTTAGGTGTTACAAGGTGCATCCTGGAGCCGGTGGCTCTGAGGCTCCCTTTCTGGCCAGACTCAACAGGAACATCAAGAATCTCACTTTGGACATTTGACGGGGCCAATTCTGGCCATTCCCAGATGATATGGACAACTGGGAATACTTCAAAACACAACAGAAAGGAAGCCTGGGAATTAGGTTATCTAACTCCAGAGTCCCAGACCCTAATTGACATTAAAATTCCCTCCATCTCCCAGCTGTTTACACACCCCCAGGATGGGAACTCCTCCCCCTTTGAGATACCTGCTCCATCCTGAGGTAGCTTTGCTAGTTATGTGTCCGGAATTGGTGGGTTCTTGGTCTCACTGACTTCAAGAATGAAGCCGCGGACCCTGGAGGTGAGTGTTATAGTTCTTAAAGGCGGCGTGTCCAGAGTTTGTTCCTTCTGATGTTCGGATGTGTTAGGAGTTTCTTCCTCCTGGTGGGTTTGTGGTCTCCTGGCTCAGGAGTGAAGCTGCAGGCCTTCGCGGTGAGTGTTACAGCTCTTAAGGCAGAGCCTCTGGAGTTGTTTGTTCCTCCCGGTGGGTTCGCGGTCTCGATGGCTTCAGGAGTGAAGCTGCAGACCTTTGCGGTGAGTGTTACAACTCATAAAGGCAGTGTGGACCCAAAGAGTGAGCAGTAGCAAGATTTATGGCAAAGAGCGAAAAACAAAACCTCCGCAGCGCAGAAGTGGACCCAAGCGAATTGCCACTGCTGGCTCCAGCAGCCTGCTTTTATTCTCTTATCTGGTCCCACCCACATCCTGCTGATTGGTCCATTTTACAGAGAGCCGACTGGTCCATTTTACAGAGAGCTGGTTGGTCTGTTTCGACAGGGTGCTGACTGGTGTGTTTACAATCCCTGAGCTAGACACAGAAGTTCTCCACCTCCCAACTAGATTAGCTAGATACAGAGTGTGGACACAAAAGTTCTCCATGTCCCCACCAGAGTAGCTAGATACAGGTGTCAATTGGTTCATTCGCAAACCCTGAGCTAGACACACAGTGCTGATTGGTGTGTTTACAAACCTTGAGCTAGATACAGAGTGCTGATTGGTGTATTTGCCATCCCTTAGCTAGACATAAAGATTCTCCAAGTCCCCACCAGACTCAGGAGCCCAGCTGGCTTCACCCAGTGGGGATCCTGCACCGGGGCCGCAGGTGGAGCTGCCTGCCAGTCCCGCGCCGTGAGCCCGCACTCCTCAGCCCTTGGGTGGTTGATGGGACTGGGCGCCGTGGAGCAGGGGGCGGCGCTCGTCGGAGAGGTTCGGGCACGCAGGAGCCCACGGCGAGGGGGAAGCTCAGGCATGGCGGGCTGCAGGTCCCGAGCCCTGCCCCGCGGGGAGGCAGCTAACGCCCGGCGAGAAGTCGAGCACAGCAGCTGCTGGCCCAGGTGCTAAGCCCCTCACTGCCCGGGGCCGGCGGGGTCGGCCGGCCTCTCCGAGTGCGGGGCCCACCGAGACCACGCCCACCCGGAAGTCGCGCTGGCCCGCAAGCACCGCTAGCAGCCCCGGTTCCCGCCCGAGCCTCTCCCTCCACACCTCCCGGCAAGCTGAGGGAGCCGGCTCCGGCCTTGGCCAGCCCAGAAGGGGGCTCCCACAGTGCAGCGGCGGGCTGAAGGGCTCCACAAGCGCGGCCAGAGTGGGCGCCAAGGCCGAGGAGGCGCCGAGAGCGAGGGAGGGCTGTGAGGTCTGCCAGCACGCTGTCACCTCTCAGTTACAGAGGTCTTTCTGATCAACTCCTGTGACACAAAATAATATAGATAATTCTTACTATGATGACTTAATATCTGCAAAATTCTTTGATCCTCCTTCCTCCAAAAAGTGGTGTCTGATTTCTCTCCCCTTGAGTGTGGGTTGTGCTTTGTGACTCACTTTTAATAAACAGAATATGGTGGAAATGACTTTATGTAACTTCTGAGGCTGGGTCATAAAAGGCACCTGAGGCTTTCTTTTTTCTCTGACTTGGCTCACTCACTCTGGGAGAAGTTAGCTGCCATATTGTGAGGACACTCCAGCAGCCCTAGGCCAGGTGCACACGGTAAGGTGCTGAGGTCTCCTGCCCACGCTGTGAGGGAGCCTTGTTGGAAGCAGTTTCTCCACCTCAGATCATGTGCTCTGGGCGAAGTCAGCCAGCTACACTGCTCCTGGATTCCTGGCCCTCAGAAGTGGTGAGTTAATACATGTTTATTGTTTTATGCCAGGATTCTGAGTCTGTTTAAGTTGCTATATTTGGGGATAATTTGTTACACAGCTGCAGAAAACTGATACACTCACAACGTTGAGTAAAAAAAGCCAGACACAAATCATCCAATCTGGGAAAACAAGACAGCACAATCCATCTACTTTAACTTCTCTTCAAAATATTAAGCACATCCTCATTGTCAAATATTGGAATAAAAAGTGGGGAATCTGGCCACTACCCCAGACATTATACATATACTCATTTGTGGGGCTCACCCCAGGCCTTGTCTGGCCTGGGGAGCAGGGCCCCCGGTGCCCTGGGGGTCCTGGGGAAGAGCAGGTCTGTGGGGAGTTTGGAGAGTTTGGTGAGAGCAGCACAGAAGCAGTGTGTGGAGATGGCCTCCTTGGCCTGGGCTGGGCCTGCAGGCTCCCTCGGGGCCCACAGGGTCTCTCCCATCCATCCATCAGTGCAGCCAGGATACTGGCAGCTCCAACTGAGCTCTGCCACTAACCTGGCCTTTGGCCTCGGGCTAGTCCCATCCCTTCTCTCATCCTCAGTTTCCCCGCTTGTGAAAGGAGGACTGGGCTAGATATTGTCTCAGTGCCTTCTGGCTCTGGGGCCTGCTCTGCCCTTTCCCAATTCACCATGGTCTTGGCGCAACCGCAGGTGGCAACAGAACATTGCTTGGAGATAGAGAGACTATTTGAGTCAACAAACAGCTTCAAAGTCCTGGTTCCCAAACTGTGTCCTGAGCCAGCTCCGTGTCACCCTGGGCAGGACTCCCCAAGTCCCTTTCCCTGGCCGTATAAGGAGAAAGAAGGACAGAGACTTGCTGCCACAGGTTATAAGCACAGGACTGAGGAAAAAGCTCCCGTCTCCAAGGACCTCAGTGACTAACCAGGAATGAGGAATAAAGGAATAAATCAAATGCCACTCGCCACCTCCTCTGTGTCACACTGTCCTGCCTCCCCCCAGCCTGGGACTGGGGCATCTGAAGGGGAGGCACAGGTGGCCTCCCCCTGAGCCTGAGTCAGCAGAGCCCCCTCCCTGAGATCTGCCTTCAACCCTTCCCCTGCCGGACCCAACTTCAGTTAAGCAGGAGCGCCTCCCCACAGCCCCCTGGTCCTGGAGGCCATAGCTCCTGGCTGATCTGGGCCCTGATACCCTCTCCTTGCCCCCAGTCCCCTCCCATCCAGCCAGAACCATCTTCCCAGAGCACAACACAGCCCACTTTCCCTAAACCTACCCATTCAAAGCTCTCCGACTCCTAACCCCCTTTCTGGTTTTCCTCTGGGGGTACCGTGAGCCTGTGTGGATGGGCTCCATGGCTTTCCCCACTCCTCTCTGCACCTGGGATGCCATGGCCTCCGTGTCACCTGAGATACTTTTCACCCTTTTGGTGGGAAGTCAGGGTCTACCCAGCATCTACGGGTTTATCTCAAGGTCTGCCTCCTCCAAGCAACCCTCCCTGATCGCTATTCCTGACTAAGACTGCTCCCTCAGATGGACCTCACAGCCCACTGTCTGGCTGCTGGAGCACCTGGTATGATGGTCATTTCTGCAACCATCTTTCCTCCCATCCAGTGAGGAAATTTCTGGAGGACAAACCTGGAGCCTCAGTCCTGCACACAGCCCAGCACAGTCCTGGCAAGCAGCCAGCATTCATCAAAATGTTGAGATGAACCAAAAAAGACACTCACTGGATGTGGGGTGGTGCTGACCAGTGCTCAGGCCCCAGGCCAGAGGACAGATGAGAAAAGCTAGGCTGACATCACATGAAAGCACAGCTGCTTCAAGAACCCAGACAGGCATAGCATTATACATGGACTCTGGAGTCACACAGACCTGGGTTTGAATCTTGCCCCTCTTGCTTCTTGTGTGGCCTTGGGCAGGTTGCATAGCCTGCCTGGCACTCAGTTTCCTCATCTGTGATATAGGGATGGGTTGTAACGCCACTTACAGAGTCTTTGTGAACATTAAATTAGATAATAGACACAAAGTACCCAGTATGGTTTTGGCGCATGATACCTGCTCAGGAAATTAACTCTTAGAATAGCATGTGAATCCCCTAGTTCACCTTCCCAGTAATTCTAAAAGTTAACAACTTCAGAGTTTACATCTGTTATCTCCTTAGAAGCAGAGATTCTTATAATCCTCACTTTACAAGCCAGGAAACTGAGGCTCAGGGAAGTAAATGTTTTTGAACCAGGGTATCCAGCTAAGGTAAGGGCAATGGTTAGCATGGGCTCCATCTTGGACTCTGGGGGGATAGCGTCTGGAGGGAAGGGGCAACTCCCTGGCAGCTGCCACCACAGTGACCTGAAGCCAGTGCTGCCAGTCCTCTTTTGCTGACATTCTGCCCTGGGAGTTAAGTTTCAGCTGACTCTGGGTAGACCCTGACTTCCTGCCAGGCCAGGCTGGGATTCACATGAGTAGCCAATCCCAGGGCCTGGCCCAGGGCCGCTGCCAAGCCTGCTGCATGCCTTTGTTCCATCTGCTCCGCCCCTCTTGCCTCCAGCGGAGCAGAGTCAGCAATGGCTAAGGGAGGGCGCAGAAGGGATAGGGGTGGGGAGGGCCTGAGAATGAGTGAGGCAGCAGCAAGACCACCGGCACGCGAGAGATGCAAGGAGTCCAATGCAGGAAATGCATGTGACACGGCTGCTGCCAGCTCATGTGACTGCTTTACATAAATTAGAAAAAAGTGCCCTCTCTGGGTGAACAAAGCCCCATACTGAGGCACACAGCTTGGAGTGGATTCCGGGCTGAATTTTGCTCTCTGCTACTTCATTGTGCTGTGAACAATATGCATGACCATCCAGGGCAACCTTACTTACCAGGCACCCCTGGAGGGCCAGGTCCTGAGCTGGGCACTCAGATAAGGAGATGCCTCAGACATAGCACCAGTTTCTGGGAAGCTCAAGGGAAGCCAAGGTGCTAGGGGAGCCCAGAGGAAGAGGTATCTAACTCTCTTTGGGCAGAGGTTTGGAGGAGCTATGGCAGACTAGTGGGAGAAGACAGTAGTAACCTGGCTCTCAATTAAAAAAAAAAAAAGCCCTGATGCGTGGTGTGCCAATTTGCCAATTTCCATAGTGTAAATACTCCCACCTACCATGAGCAATTCAAGGCACCATGTGCCATCGCTGGTCTCAGGAAGAGATATCCACAATCAGCTCTTGCAAGCTGGTTCAAGCTGTCTCTAGAACACCACTAAGATAAAGTGAAGCTTCAACTAAACCCAGAAGGCAGAGAAGAGGGTAGAGGCAGGGGAGGACATTCCATGAGGAGGGAAAGGCATGGAGGCATGAGAGTAGGGAGCAAGTTGTGAATGGTTTTGAAAGGGTTATGGTTGGGAAGGGACAAAGTCTTCTGGAGGTTGGTAATGTTTTCGTTTCTTGACCTGGACAGGGGTTACATGCCTGTTATGATTCCTTAAGCTGTGCATTTAAGTTTTATGCACTTTTCTGTATGTTTGCCGTATTTTACAATAAAAAAGTTAAAAACTTGTGATAGTCTCACTCAGGTATAACCACTGTTTAGAATTTTGTAATATTTCATTCCAATCTTTTTCCCATGCATACATTTATACAACCATTCAGCAAAAATTCTCATGTAGTGGAAAAAAAAAAACTGAGTCTCCATTCATAAAAAAAAAAAAAAAGCGCATTTTAACATCAAAAGCAACATGCTGCAGTGGAATAAGTGTGAGTTTTAGAGTCAAGGAGACCTGGATTCAAATCCTGCTTCCTAAATGCTGACCCTATGGCCTTGAAAAAGGGGCTTATCTTTGGCCTGTCTGGACTGTTTTCTGAAAACTGAGACTGATGATACCCACATTCTGTAGGGTTGTTGTGAAGATCAAAGATGATGGATGTAAGATGTGTAGCTCAGAGCCTGGTCTACAGTAGACTCTCAACACATGTAACATATAGATGTTGTTATTAGCATCCTCTTAGAAAGTCAGAGCTGAAAGAGTTGCCCCACAGATAAAATGACTGACCCACAGAAGTTACAGAGAAACAGTAACTCCATAAGAATAAAGACAAACTAGAATTCGCCTAGAGACGAATGTGAATGGTGAGGAAATTCAAAAGCCGCATTGAATGGGGGTGAATGAAGAAAACTGGGAATTTTAACCTGGAGAAGGAGAGCTTAGTGGTTCATGAGATCTGTGCAACAGATGTCCTGAGTGAAGCAGAGAACGGAGCTAAGCCCAACAAACAGGACTTACAGGGAGCTGACTTCTACCGGATATAAGGAAGAATGTTCTCATTGCCTAAGAATGGAAGTGGTGATGTTGGTAAGGAGTGTGTCCCCCATCATGAGAGGGACTCAAGCAGAACTGGAAGAGCACATAGTGGAAGCGATGAAGAAGGAAGGTGAGCATGGTAGAGGGTGTGAACTTTGGGGACCCTGGAGGTCCCTCAAAGCTGGGCTCTGAGCTTCTATCATCAGCATTCTCAGCTCCATCCAGCAGCATGGGAAAAACTGCAGGCCAGCGAGCTGCATGTAGTAACAGACCTGAGGAGACCCTTGCCCATCTCACCTGGTTGTCAATTTTCAGTTCCACCAGAGAAGTGTTGTATGGGAGGGCTTCTACCAGGCGCAGAATCCCAGCTCCAGAAATGAAGTTGGATTCCACATTCAGTGTCTTCAACACCTTGTTCTCCTTGAGCATCTCAGCAAGGGCCTTGAAGCATAAGAGAAAGCAAGGATACCCATGAGTCACCCCGAGCAAGGCTGGAAACCCCTCTGGGTAGATCCTAAGACACCTAGGGGAACAGGAGGATGATCCCCACCACGTCCTTCACCAAGCACAACTCTGACTGTGTCTCTCCTCTCCTGCAACCCGCCATGGCTCCTGATCCCCCACAGGAGAATTCTATGCTGCTTAGCCTACATGCAAAGCTTCTATGACCTGGGTCTACTCCCCTGTCCAGAATCAACTCTCACTGCTCCTCTTCAGTGGGGCTACTCGCAGCTCCCCACGCCTGCTCGGTGCTTTCCCACTTTGTCTCTGCCCTTTCTATCCCTCCCACCTGGAATTCCCTTCCCTTTCTGCTTCCCTGTCCAAGCTCTGCCCATCTTTCGAGGCCATTCTCAATGCCCCTTTCTCCAAGAGCTCTTGCTGACATTCCCCAGCTAGCTGTAGCCTACCCTCTCAAATCCTCATAGAATGGAGCCATACTTCCCTCATTATGGACCTTGGATTCCTCTGTTCAGAGTTGTTTTCATACTGGTGTTGTCTCTGCTATTAGACTATATACTCCTGGTGGGCTGAAAATGCATCCTATCTATCCCATGTTGCCCACAGTACCCAGCACATAATAGGCCCTCAGGCATTGTTCACTGAGTGACCAGTGGAGCCTCAACCTCCTGTACATAACTCCCCACTTGTCTCTTTATTGCCCCATAGAGACATGGTTTTCTTCATCTGAGCACCACAGAGCAGAAGAGGGAAGCCTGGGAAACCACCCACTGGGCAAGTGACCAGGGCAAACTGGAGAAGAGGAGCTTAGGTGGCCCCTAGCACGTTTCAGAGGAGCTCAGCCAGGGGGTGTAGATGACAATCAGAGCCTCTGAAGGAAATGAGGTAATTAGCAGTTGGTGGAAACGATGCGTCATGGAGGGAAAAAGACACCGGCAGCTGATAGGACACACTGATCGGTGGGCCCTGCTGCCTGAAATGACGCTCCGAGCCAGGAATACCTACCCCGTCGCCCCTGCCTTGCTGAGACCTGCTGAAAGGCTAGATCCCAGGAAGCCCTCTGTTTTGAAATAATCGGCCCCTCCTCAGTGCCCTTCGCTTCAGTGTGCCCCCAGGATGGCATGTCAGCTTTCTCTATGATGGTGTCTGTCTCTGACTTGGCTGGTCCTCCTGAGGGAAAGGACCCAGCCAGAGTCCTCTCTGTGTCCTCCACCAGAACCCTCCTGCTCCCAGGAAAGGCCTGGCCTGGCTTAATCAAATCTAATAAAAAAAAATAACAACCGGTAGGCAATCTGCCAGGCTGATCCAACTGGACATGCCGGTGGCTGAGCAGGTCCTGGAGGCCCTGTCTTGCCAGGTGTTAACTCCTTGTATGCTGGGTCCCAGTGGAGGAACCGGGGCCCAGGAGAAAAGCTACGGCAGGCAGTGGGGTCATTGACAGAGCTCTGGCAGCCTGATTTACCAACTGGCCCAGAAGCATCTCAGTGTTTGACATGGGCATACTGGTGTGCATGGGCTGATATCAGCTGTTGGTCTGGCAGAGTCCATGCCCAAAAAGCATTTGTGGACCTGAGCTGAGGGCCAGAATGGATGTGTTTGGTTTCTGACCCATGTCATAGTAGCATACGGGGCATGTGGCTTTGCCAGCTGTGTTCCTATGGGCAAGGAACCATGGAGATCTGAGGTCAGAGGTCATCAATCCAGAGGTTCCCCACTGACAGCAATGGGAGACTGTGAGCTACTTCTATTATTTCAAAAATATGAAAGAACACTGTCCTACCTATTTTAAGAATCAGAAAAAAATTGATTGCTACTAAATGGTTAATTACTAGCCCTGATAAACTAGCTTCTGCCCTTCTTGCAGGAATCTAGCTTTGCAGTAATTGCACTGTACTGTTACCCTTTAGTTGTCTGCTTGGCCAAATGGACCAGAATCTTTATGAAAGTGGAAGCTGAGACTGTTTGGTGACAATTGTATTCCCAGAACCTAATTCAGTGTTGGGCACAGAGAGACTCTCAATACATATGTGCTGGATGTTTAAAAAGAAGAGTTGATGGCTACTTCAGAGTAAGTACAATTTAATTTGATCAGAAATATCTTGAGACTTGGTAAAATAAAATTGGTCATTGGGACCTGCTGATGAAACCATCATTTTTATTTTTTTAATATTTATTTATTTATTTATTTATTTATTTATTTTGTGATGGAGCCTCATTGGGACCTGCTGATGAAACCATCATTTTTTTTTTAATTTATATTTATTTATTTATTTATTTTCTGATGGAGCCTCGCTCTGTTGCCCAAGCTGGAGTACAGTGGTGCAATCTCGGCTTACTACAACCTCCACTTCCTGGGCTCAAGTGCTTCTCCTGCTTCAGCCTCCCGAGTAGCTGGGATTACAGGCGTGCATCACCAAGCCCAGGTAATTTTTATACTTTTAGTAGAGACGGGGTTTCACCATGTTGGCCAGGCTGGTCTCGAACTTCTGACCTCAAGTGATCCACCCGTCTTGACCTCCCAAAGTGCTGGAATTGCAGGTGTGAGCTACTGCGCCCAGCCGAAACCATTGATTTTAGAGATGGAAAAACTGAGGAACAGGGAAGGGCAGGCCCTTGTTCTAATATGATGTGCCAAGTGAAGAGAGAGAGATTTAGGGGTCACATGACTGCACTGGAATTGCAGGTCCACCTCTCACTTGCTGTGTGACTGGACAAAACAAATTGCCTGACCTCTCTGAACCCTAGATTCTTTAAGTGCAAAGTGGGGAGAACTGCACATCTGAGACCAGAAGTGGTTGTGAGGATTGGCCAGGATGACGAGTAGATGGTGCCAGGTGATGGCCATTCCCTCTACACCCCTCATAGCTCCTGGTCCAGTGCCTTCCACTGTACCACACAGAGCTCTTTGTTAGTGGGATACAACCAGTCCTGAGGCCACATATTTCAACCCTTCTGTTTCAAGGCCCCCATCCACAATGCAACAGAACAGAAAGGTACATACATACGCCACAGGGTCATTACTCCGTGTCCCCACGATGCTGAACTTCTTCACATATGAGTTTTCCTTCAGGGCTTCTGCATATGCCTTGAGGGTGGGGATGGGGATATTCTGCACAAAGAAAGGCAACAGAGAGAGTGACCAGAAGCCTCCTCTGGGACAGGCTGAGGCAGGCGGATTAGCCTGGCTACTCACTGATTCCTGGCAAGTCTCTGGCCAAAAAGCTGAATGGGCAAAAGGTTCAGGCTTTGTCCCAGATGACTGAGATTTGGGGAGAACTTTCTGGTAAACAGATTTTGAAAATCCTCCCTGAAAATTTCAGATAAGACCTGTAACCTCTTTCTTTGTGCACTTGGGGGCCAGAGAAAAGGCAAAAATTAAGGCATGTAGTATTGTGCAAAGAGCTAGGACTAGGGGTGTGGGGAGGGGCTGGAACCTGGCCTTGGTCCCAGTGATCGGCAATGTTTCTGACTTGCTAGATGTCTCTGTGGAAGCCTCTTGCCCTCTCTGGCCCTGTTTCTGGAAAACAGGTAAGGGGGGCTGCATATGATGCTCTTTAAGAGACATCTACCCCAGGGGGTCTCTGCTCCAGCTGCACATCAGAGACTCCTGGGGAACTTTTACAAAATGGTGATGCTTGGGCTGGCCCAGAACAATAGAATCCGAATCTCTAGGGTCAGGCCTGGGCGTTGGTATGTATTTTTTAATCTTCTCAGGTGAAAATCACTGATCTGGTCCAACGGGCTCACAGTGCAGAGGAGAAACTGAGGCCCAGAGAAGGCTGGGGCCTCACAGGGAGATTCCATCCCTCACGCGGCCCTGAGGCAGCATTCACTGCCAGCTGGCAGCATTCTGAATTGTGCCAACGTCTCCTACTGGGCACATGAAAGCAAACATGGCTGTGTTTTTACCAACCTCTCATTTCAGAGCGTCACTTTAGCTCCCGTGGGAGCAGAGCATGGGGAGGCCAGGTGGGGGTGAACACTAGGGTACAGGTTTCCAATCTGATGGTGCCGTGGGGCTGGCAGCTGCTTAAAATAAAGTGGAGAAGGAAAGAAAGTGGAGCAGGGGCATGGGGGGCTGGCTTCTAGTTTTACCCCCACCCCCTCCCAGAACTAATCCACTGGTCTCCGGGCCGAGCAGGTGGGTAGGCAGCTGCATTTGTCTCTGAATTCTTCCTGCAGCAGCCTGTTCAGGGTGAGATTGCCTGTCCACCTGTCCCTCCCCTGCCCCGGGATCACATAAGGAAATGTCCACAGAGAAAAGGGCAGACAGCTTGGGATATTGCTTTGGACATTTTGGCCAACAGCTCCCTTCTGTGGCTGTAAAACGAGGCTGAATATGAACGTGATACAGCAGCAGCAGCAATGGCACAGGGGAGGGACCTGCCCAGGGCCTGTGTTACCCCTGAGCCTAGTGGGCACTGGACTTTTCCAGCCTTGAGATCCCGTGCAGCAGCGTGTGTCTGACTCATGATTTTATCTCGGAGAATCTCTCAGTGTTTTGAATAACGTGGCAGGTTTCCAGATCAAAGCTGGGTTGGCCCGTGCTAAACATCTGGGCCTGATATCATCCTCAGAAAGAAACCAGGACTGCCAGATGCACTTGTTTACACTGCCCACCCCTCTTAAAGGCTCCCATTTGCAAAGGTTTTGTCCCTATTCCCGATGCAGAAACACCCAGAATCCAAACAGGACCCTGTTTACTCTGCACAACCAACCCTGGACCATTTGCATTTGGGTGACATGGTTCCCCCTCCCCCAGCCACACACAGGTAAAGTGAAATAAATGGACCTTACCCGGATATTATTGAGGTTGACTTCTTCAAGTTTTGGGTCGTTGTTCTTTATCCGTTCCAGCGTTTCCTCTACGTCTGTTGAATTTGGTTCTTCGTCGGGCACAGGCTTGTATTGTGTGGGTTTAATCACGCCTAGAGTGACCGATAAAAGGGAGGTGGCTCACAGAAACAAGGGGCTCACTTTCTGCCAACACAAAGATACTGTGGAAGGGAGCATGTGCAGAGTTGGGGCACGTGAGGGCTGCACATCTCAGGGGCTGGGTGGGGGTAGGGGCACCATTCAGAAGAAACCCTGCAAGGGAGCCAGGAGGCTGGGGTTCTACTTGGACTCTGCCTTTGACATCCTGCAAGAACTGGGTGAATTACTTAAACTCTCTGAACCTTGGGTCCACATCTGTAAAGCAGGGCTAGTTATTTTCCCGGGGCTCATGACCTCAGTGGACTCTTGGGAGGCTAAGATGAAGCCCGGATGGGAAAGAAATGCATCAGTCTTCCAGAGGGAGGAATAATTATTTTTTTGGCAGCCTCATTTCTGTTTGGGGCCAAAATGCCAGCTTTGGAACAATGCAGTAGAGTAATTAAGGCAATGCAATATTGGCACAGGAAAGGACAAAAGGGCTCATGAAACAGAGGAGGCACCTAGAAACAGATCCATGTGGATGATAAAGGCAGGGCCCAAACCAGTGGTGAAAGGATAAATCTTGCAAGGAATGGTGTTGGGACCACTGGATATTAATTCAAAAAAATGAAAGTTTGGTCTCATCCCACAGCACACACAAACATGAACTCCAGGTAGATTAAGAAGTTGAATATAAGGCCAGGTGTGGTGGCTCATGCCTGTAATCCCAGCACTTTGGGAGGCTGAGGCAGGAGGATCGTTTGAGTCCAGGAGTTCGAGACCAGTCTGGGCAATGGTGTGACCTCATCTCCATACAAAATAAACAAAATTAGCCAGGCGTGCTGGCATACACCTGTAGCCTCAGCTACTCAGGAGGCAGAGGTGGGAGGATCTCTTAAGCCCAGGAGATCCAGGCTGCAGTGTGCCAAGATTGTGCCAATGCACTCCAGCCTGGCTGACAGAGCAAGGACCCTGTCTAAAAAAAGAAAAAGTTGAATATAAAAAGTAAATCTCTAAAACTTTTAGAAGAAAATATAGGAAAACATTTCTATAATACTGGGATAGAGAAGGTCTTTGTAAACAAGACACAAATCCCAGGAGACTCAAAGGAAAGGATGAACAGATTTGGCTATATAACATGTTAAAACTTCTGCAACGAGCCAGAGAACATCAGTGAGTGGAGGAAGCAAGAAGCATGAGGTCCCTCCTGGGGGCGGGCGCATACTCACTGTTGAGCCCCTCCTTGTTCATGATGGAGCTGCTGCTCAGGGCCTGGTAGTACTGCTGGTTACTCATGAGCGTGTGCATGCCCAGGATCGCTGCAGGGACAAGGGAAGGGCTCATGATGTGCCTCTGCAGACAGAAGAGCCTCCTAGGGACCCACACTCCAAACCCCGGGAACTCTAGCTCACAGAAATGGCAAGAAACACTTGCATGAAAACTTCAAAATTTTATTTTACTTTTACTCTCACCTCTATTGATGTGACTCTGAAATCCCCAGCCCCAGCCCAGGCTGCTCTGCCCCTGGCCTCTGATTCCCTGATGTCCTGCTGGCACACCCAGCTCAACGTGGCCAAACCAGAATGGCTCTTTCCACCGACAGCCTCTTTCTTTGGAAGGCTCTCTTTCCATCTTGTCATCCTGCCTGTCCCTCAGGGTAAAACATCAGGGAATGTGGCACCTTCTCCCCATAAGCCCATTTGACTGTCCCAGTGTCTCTGAGATCTGTCCCCCTCCCATCCCATCATCTCCATCCTAGTGGAGGCCTGATCATTCTCTGGCTGTATTGTCACAGCTGTGTCATCACCAGTGTCTTGGTCTTGGCCTCTTCCTTCCCTCTACCTCCCAGCATGCAGCACAAAGCAGCTGGAAAGCTCTTCCTGGAAATGCCAACCTGATCTCATTGCTCCCGTGTTCAGCCATTCTTTCATCCATTCATCTGTTCAACATGTAATGAGGCCCACCCCAGCACTGTGTGCTAGGCTCTGGTGGGGACAGTGGAGAATAAGAAAGACTGGGTCTCCGCTCATGGAGCTGAAAGTGTGCTGGGGGAGAGAGGAGCCCAGCAAGTTCCCACACAATGAAAAACCAGCGCAGGGTATGCTGAGTGTGGTAGAGGAAAAAGTTCAGTCCTAAGACAGCATAAAAGAGGAACTTGGGATGGGAAGGAGGAGTAAGTGTTGGTCAAGTTAAGAGAAGGGCTATAGAACATTACAGGCAGAGGAATGCAGGTGGGAAAGCCTCGAGGTTCAGAGAGTGGCAGGCCAGTGAGGGAGGAAGGTCAGGTTGGCATTTCAGGAAAGACCTTTCCAGCTGCTCTGTGCTGCATGTTGGGAGGTGGAGAGTAGGAAAAGGCCAAGGCCAGGACACCAGTGATGACACAGCTGTGACAATCACTGCTGGGGGAAACAGGATAGAAGCTGGATGTGTGGTGGTAATAATCAGAAGCAAGGCAACGCCACCCCTCTCACTGAGCACATGCTCTGGGCCAGGGAAGACACTTTGTATCCATCATTCCCAATTTGGTTGCACACTGGAATCACCTAGGGATCTGTTGAAATTCCTGATGCCCAGTCCCACCCTAGACCAATTAACCCAAAATCTCTGGGGGTGGAGCTCAGGCACCTGCATTTTTAAAGCTCCCTGGATGGTTTCAATGAGCAGCCAAGGTTGAGAACCATTGCCTGACACTCCCCTCCTTGATCTGCCCAGTAACCCTCTGGAGTAGATTTTATTCACCTAGGCAAGGTCAGATTCTACAGGGTCTTCTAGGCTGAGTGAGGAGGTCGGGTGTCTTTTCCTAGGAACAACCTGGGAAGCCATTGAAGGCTTGAGCAGGAAGTGAGATGGTCTGACCTGAGTTCTGACTATTGTGTTGAGAACTCACTACAGAGGGGAGAGATGGACGTGGCTGCAGAGCTGTGAGGCTGTTGCAGCTGTCCAGATGGGAGGAAAGTGGCTTGTACAGCCAAGTCCAAACCCAGAGCCTGGCTTCACAGGCCCTCCCTGGGCTGGCCCCACCTCAACAGTGTTGTTGCACTCCCCCTCCCAACAGCTTCTCTGCTCCAGCTACACAAACAGTCCCTGCTCATAGCTGCTCCTGCTTTTGCTAGTACTCTCCCTTCTGCTGGTGATTCTCTGCACCCACTTGACTTGGAATTTTAGATAAACAACAAATTTTTTTTTTTTTTTTTTGAGATGAAGTCTCGCTCTGTTGCCCAGGCTGGAGTGCAGTGGCGAGATCTCGGCTCACTGTAAACTCTGCCTCCCAGGTTTAAGGAATTCTCTGCCTCAGCCTCCCGAGTAGCTGGGATTACAGGAGTGTGCCACAACGCCCGGCTAATTTTTGTATTTTTAATAAAGGTGGGGTTTCACCGTCTTGGCCAGGTTGGTCTTGAACTCCTGACTTCTTGATCCACCAGCCTTGACCTCCCAAAGTGCTGGGATTGCAGGTGTGAGCCACCTCGCCTGGCCAACACCAATTTTTTTTTTTAGCTAAGTACGACCCATTCAATATTGGGACATATTCATTGTTCTCTGAAATCTGAATTCAATTGAACATCCTGTATTTTATCTAACAACTCTACCGCCCTATCCTTCAAGCCTGGGAGTAACTCCTCCTCCTCCGGGGAGTCTTCCTGGATTCCTCCTCTCCCTCTCTAATTCTCCCACAGCACCTGGTGTATGCCACAGAATCTATCTGGTGTTAGACATATCTAGATACACGTGTGCTTCTGCTACTAGACTGTAGGCTTCTGGAGGTCAGAGAAGGATATTTTCTCTTCCACCTCTCCCTGAATATGGTATTTAACAAATATTTGGTGATGATTTTTAAAAATACCCAAGTCATTTGATTAGATATGGTTTCCTGTTAGAGAGACAACATGGGAGCCCTTAATGAAGAGTCAGGAAACCCAAGTTCCAGCCCTGATCATGCCCCTAATGTCAGTGTGACCTTGGGCAATTCCCCTCCCCTCTCTAGGCTTCAACCTCCTCTTTCCAGTGAGGGGTTGAGACAAGACCAGTGGCTCTCGGTCAAGGCTGCACACATGGATCACCCAGGGAGCTTTAAGACCCTATCAGTGCCTCTCTCCATCCTGGACCAACCAATCGGAATCTCCGGATATGTGTGTGTATGTGTGTGTGTGTGTGTGTGTGTGTGTGTGTGTGTATATATATATTTTTTTTTTTTTTTTTTTTTTTAATTTTTGAGACGGAGTCTCGCTCTGTGGCACAGGCTGGAGTGTAATGGCAGGATCTCGGCTCACTGCAACCTCCACCTCCCGGGCTCAAGCAATTCTCCTGCCTCAGCCTCCCAAGTAGCTGGGATTACAGACACGTGCCACCATGTCCGGCTAATTTTTGTATTTTTAGTAGAGACGGGGTTTCACCATGTTGTCCAGGCTGGTCTTGAACTCCTGATCTCAAGTAATCCACCTGTCTTGGACTTCCAAAGTGCTGGGATACAGGCTTGAGCCACCACGCCCGGCTGATTTTTTTTTTTTTTAAACCTCCTCAGGTGATTCTGTTGCTGAGTGAGAGTCGAAAACCATAAGATGAGATGATCTCAAAGTCCTTTCTGTTTCTCACATTCTAAGATTCTTCTCTGCTAAAATTAGACTTGCTTGTTCATCACTAAGCGAACTGGTGGGGAGAGAGGCATCTGCATTTTTTCAAGCTCTTGTGGGTTTTAATTTAGGCTGCATCTACGTGGGCAACAGGAGCTGAGGCCTGAGTCAGCAGCAGGTGAATCAGATCACCACGAAGATGTCCCATTCTGGGGCAGGCTCTCCAGCTCCCACAGAGCAGCTCAGGGGATGTGGGAGCAGCTCTAGGATGTGCTGAGGTTTTGTACAGGTTTTGGGGGATATATAAAAGATGTAGCCTCATATGGCTGGCTGGTGTGGCTTAGAGTGGAGAGAGGTGGAAAATAGAAAGTGCATTTGGCACACAGATGCCAGCTTCCTGTGATGGTCTAGAAAGAGGGATGGAGGCGGCGAAGTTACAAGAGACTGCCAGGAGACCAAGAGGAAGGAGACCTGCGTTTCAGGCTGAGCCTTGGTATGAATTTTCTGGGTAACCCTGTATAGGTCACTTCCTTTCTGGGGGCTGGGGGGGCGCTCAGTTTTCTCACTTGTAAAATGGAGTGTTTGAACTGATCTCTTACCTACCCACAGGACTTAGCAACACAACAATTTCTCATGTTTTTATCCTGTTTGACTTTTACAGTAAGTATCCAGGGGCTGGGCACAGTGGCTTATGCCTGTAATCCCAGCACTTTGGGAGGCCAAGGTGGGTGGATCCCTTGAGGCCAGGAGTTCAAGACCAGCCTGGCCAACATGGTGAAACCCCGTCTCTACTAAAAATACAAAAATTAGCAGGGCATGGTGGCACACGCCTGTAATCCCAGCTACTCGGGAGGCTGAGGCAGGAGAATTGCTTGAACCTGGGAGGTAGAGGTTACAGTGAGCCGAGATCGCGCCACTGCACTCCAGCCTGGGCAACAGAGTGAGACCCTGTCTAAAAACAAACAAACAAACAAACAGCATCCAGGGTAGCTGTGGTAGACCCCCCACCCCCAACTTTTCCAGCAAGCTCAAGAGGGAAATGGTTCACCAAAACCATACAGCAAGGAGTCTCGTGGCTTTTAAGTTAGTATTCTCATTCACTAGGTCACTAGCAGTTCTAAAGTTCTAAAACTTCCCCTTGACTTTGGCATCCTAAGGACAGATAACATATATTTATTGTAGGGGGTTGTATATGTTAACAGCAGGGCTAAGAAGAAATAAAACCATTTTGCAGCTCAGAGGAAATTAGAATTACAAAAAGGAAGGACGAAAAGAAGAAAGGAGGGAAAGAGGAAGGAAGGAAAGAAGGAAGGGAAGGGCCCAGCTAGATTTCCATTGATGGGCAGAATGCCTGGGGCTAGTATTACCTTCTGCCAGCCCTAGGCACAAAATCGCAAGTTTCCCTCTCTCTTGGTTTTGTGCCACACTCCACATCAACAGGAGTGAGTGACGGGAGAAAACGGCACATCAACATTGCCTGTTGCTTCATTCTTTGTAGATATTGGCAAGGCTGAATTTAGCACTGGGGAACTTGATTTTTTTTTTTTTTTTTTAAGTCTAGATCTTCCTCAAAACTCAAAAAGGACTATTTTTGAACTCTGAAAAAGAACATTGAGTTCTGTTTCTTCTCCCTGCCTTGGCAGAGTTCACTCATTTGGTAATTCCACTCAGGACGCAGGGAGATAACAGCACACATCCCCGGCTCCTCCAGCTGCCAGCTGCTCGGGCTGGCTCTGGGCAGATGGCTGGAAGATGTTCTCCTGCATCCCAGGGACAGGCGGGAGAAACTGGCTCCGGCCCAGGAACTGGATGCAGTTGAGCTGCTCCTGGATAAGATACACCCTGCCACTGGCAGGGTAGCAGGACAGGTGCCTAAGCACACGGAAGTAGCCAGAAGCCAGGGGGTGGCCTGGCTAAGCCTGCCTCTGATAGCCGCAAGACCTCCAGGTTGCCAACTGCCCTTGGGGGTGAGTGGCCCGAGGCTGTCCCATCTAAACAATGAGTCTCCCTACCCCACTTCCTTCCTGGGTCCTGCCCCACCTGAAGGGTCCCTAAAGCCAGCCAGCATCACCACCCTGAGTGGGCAGGGGAGGCACTGAGAATTACAAGTGCTTGCTGACTCCCAGCAGCCTCTGACCTACAACCCTGTAGGCTATGCGCCAAGAACTTAGCCCTGCCAGGAACCTGTGCACTCTGCTTGTCGCCCAGCAGGGACACTTTTAATGTTGAAATCTACATGTTGAAGTGATAAAAGATTTTAAGGTTAAAAAAAAATACATGTTTCTCGTCTGTCCTCCTCATCACCTCCTGGGCCTCCCAAAGGCAAGGACTGGCTCCTGTTCATCCTAGTATACAGTAGGAGTTCAATAATGTGCAGTGGCTTAGTGAGCAGTTAGGTGAATGCATGAGTGATGCGCCTCACCCGTGTTACACGAGAGTTAGGAGGGCACACCTCAGCGTGCCCTCCAGGCTCCTACCATCACCAGATAGCAAGCCTGCCACGCCACTCGGTTCAGAGGGGCCTGTCCTCCCCAGCCCGGAACCACTGCTCCTGCCGCTCCCAAGCCCTGGACCTTCTCCGCACTTTCTCACTGCTACTCTTCTGCTCCTAGGCTCTTCTCCGTAGCTCTTCCCTGGTCTCGCCAGCCCTACCCCAAGTGCCCCCCTCATACGCTGTACTGATTCTGTTCAGATGCTCACTCTCATTTGTCATTTCATACTTACCTGGTGTTTGTTTAACGTAGACTCTGTGAGGGTGGAAATTGGGCTGTTTTCTTACCATTCTTTTGCCAGGGCCTAGTCCAGAGACTAAATGGACGGCACTGACTGTGTGTGTGAGTGAGGAAGCCAGAGCTGAGCTGATGGAAATGTTCTACTTGGGAGATAGGCCATACCGACTATAGGTGACCTGGATGCCCCATGTCCTCATCTCCCTACTCTTCTTCCTCCAGTGAGTCACCCACACTCTTGGCCCCAGTCACCTGCTCTGTGAAAAAGGCTTCAACCACCCACCACCTCTGGTGGGCCTGCTCTGCCCAGCACCTCCAACACCATGTTCGAAGTCCAGCCTTCATCTCATGCGGAGTTTCTGAAGTCAGCTCTCGGCAGAGCACTCCTCATCAGCCACCCAGCCTGTTTTCTGCTGCCTCAGGCTAGAAAGCCTGGTACCATCTCAGCTGCTTGGCCTCTGAGCCGGCACTAGGAACAGCTGGGCTGTTGGTGAAGCTGCATCTCAGATGCAATCCCACAGCTCTGCCCATGCCTCGGCCTCATGGAAGGCCTGCCTCCTCCATTCCCCCATCCTCCAGAACACCCCCTCCTCTCCACTCAAACTCCTGCTTCCATCTAGCTCTCCCTCATGCCCTTAGTCCCAAGTTTCATCTCCTTGGTGTGACATCCAGAGCCTTTTCTAATGTGTCCCCCATCCCACCCCGGTCCCCAGCCAACTTCTCCAGCCTTGCCCATCACCCTCTGTTGCCTACCCTCTGTGCTCTGTGTCCTCCCCTACCCTGGAGGGCTTCACTCAGGTGACGCTGGGTGATGGTGCTGCACATAGGCCCTAGAATGAAGCTGCCTGGGTTTAAACCCTCTGGGCAAGGCATTTAACCACACCTTGCCTACTTTCTCCATCCGTAAAATGGGGACAGTAATAAAATTTCCTTCATAGGATTGTTTTGGTCAATAAATGCAACAAGGTCTTGAGAGCAACTCACGTAGAACCTGGAACATGGTAGGTAGTCAAAAGTGTTCAGTCCCTCCTTCCCCAGAGATGCTGCCATCTTTCGAATGTCCAACATCAAATGACAGGCATCCAAGGTTAGCCAGTTAACACCGGTGTAGACTTACAGCTCCCCTCTCCTTCCCAGACTTCGGCAGGATATTGCATCGTTACAGATAACAATAAATAGCCACGCCAACAAAAATAAAGAGAAATAGTTTCAAGAAAGCCACACAGAAACGTAGCACATGGTTGCAGCTCTGATTTGGCACAGGAACTGCAGGAGCCGGCGGTTGTGACAGCAGTCATTTGATAATCCCTTTGAGCTGCCCAATGAGGGGAGTGACGTCATGAAGGGTGATTGGAGGAAAAAGTCCAGGGTAAAAACAGCCCCAGTCCATGTGGAGATGCCGCACCAAGGCATCAGCGACCACCCTGCCTCACAGATTATCCCGAACTCAAGGGACCCCCTTTGGGGAGATGGTTTGGTTGAAGTGTGATGTATAATATATGGGCTCAGTGGAGGATCTACTGTGACTCGTGTGGCTTCTGACAGAATAAATCCCTACCCTAGCAAACTAGGTTCCGGAGTTAAGTGCTACCTTCCCAGCTGGGTGAAGCACTCACTGCTTCTGTACTTCATAGTGAAAACGAAAACCATTCTCTCTCAGTCCCAATACCCTTCAAGCCATTGCCCTTTGTCCTTCAAATTCCCTGTCTCCTGAGGAAAGGGCTGTCTGGACTTGGGATCTACACACTGGCTTTCCGCATTCACTCCTCAGGTCCCCCAGACCTGGCTTCACCTGTCACCACCCAGAGTGCCCCGTGTGTATAGTTGAGTCTTCTCACTGCCCCCTGCACATCCCCCGCAGTGGCTCCCCCACCCCTGAACGAATGTCACCAAAGTCATGCACAACACCACTCACAAGTCGCAGAGGCAGCTGTGGCCTGCCAAGTCCCTGGTGCTGGTGCTGGTGCCCTCCCACCTCCGCCGTGGCCTCTGGCCTCACATGCCTGTGAGTCTCCTGGCCAGCCCTGAACCCTCACTGTGTCTCTGTGGCTCTGCCCATCTTGATTTGGCCTTTGGTTCTCAGCCTATTTGTGGCGAACTGATCCACATTCTAGCTTTGCCCCATTTCCACGATTTGCACCCCCGCCCCCAACCCCCACCGCCAAAGGCTTCTACGAGGGCCATGTATTCTTCCTGGAGCTTGACAACACTAATGATGCCCAAATCTCTATCTTGAATGGGAACCCCCTGTAGCACTCCAGAACTTCCTGTACAACTGACCCTACTTGGGTGGCCCACAGGTGCCTCAAGTGCCACAGGTTGTAAACGGAACTCTGTATCTCCCCTCTTCCTGCTCCTCCCTTGCCATCCATCACTAATGGCACCGACACCACTTAGTGTCTGAGGTTACCTTGCTTGACTCTTCTACCTCGCTGTCACAGCCAATCAGTCACAGGCATCCCCTTCTACCCTCTCCCCTGCCCACCTGCCTCGAGCCTTTCCCCACCCCGCCCACCCTCCTGCCATCACCTGGGCTATGATTAGCAGCCTCCAAGCCTGCAGAATAAAAACCCACCCACTCCCTGGATCAGGAGCACAGTAGATGTGGAGGGAGTGCACAAGGTGCCGGATGTGGCCAGAACCTGACCTTCCTGTGGGGATGGAACACCACAGCAGTGGGACAGAGACGACAGGAGCAGCAGAGAAGTCAGGGGAGGCGGGGAGGGGGGAAAAGGGCTCTGAATATCAGGCCACCTTCTGGAGTTTTGGGGGTAGTTTGTGAAGATCATATGGAAACACATATGAAGATGGAGGGCATGGGGCAAATATGCGATATACAAGGGTGACCCCTCAAAGCCGGCTCACTGAGCCAACTGCAGGCAAAGTGCAAAGTTGTAAAAATCGAGCCCTTAAGTGAGCCTCCCAAGGCAAAGACAGCAGAGGCCCTCTGTCTCTTTTCCCTCTATCCTCTCTTCCCAAGTGGCTTGGGCAGGATTCAACGCTAATGGCTGGGAAAGGGTGTCTGTGGGCTCTCCCTGAGATACATCCACGTCCCTCTGGCATGGGGTCTCATGGCAACAGCAGATGGCTCCCTGGTATGGTGGGTTTGCATGGTTTTCTCTCTATTTTCCTTGTTTTGGTTTTTGAGAATGGATTTTTGTTTTAACACTCTCGGTCTCCTCTAGTTCTTGTTAGAAATAGAGAAGGTGTTCATGCTGAAATGAGCCCTACAAGCCTCCCTGCAGATGTGGGTCAAATCCTTCTGGAGGATGTGGAAAGCTCCTGGAACACCTCTTACCTGCAATGTCACAGAGTTCTGCATCCGAAGCATTTGCCAAGGCTTCCTCCAGCTCTGGTTCCAGCGTCACACTTTCCAGCACAGGATCCAATGGCTTCTGCTTAGGAACCCAGACCTTTCCTGCAAACACACAGGGGACCTGTTACGGGAGTGGCTGCAATGGAGCAGCCTCTGGTGATGGCCCTGCGTGGACCATTGTAGAGCCCTGTGGGTCCCTCCATGCTGAGAGTCCCTTCAGGTTTCTCCCTCTGGGGACCAACTTCCCCCAAAGAACAGGAATCAGGGATCTCCAACACAGCACCCCTCACACTTGAAAAGAGTGATTTTATAACTTGGTCCAAGCCGACTAAAGCATTGGTCATGACCAAACAATCTGTAAGTAGGAAAAAAATATGAAAGAAAAATATAATAGAATACCAGGGTAAGGGATACCTTAACCAAAGGTTCTGAGACCTTGGGAAATGAGAGAAAAATGTATAAACATTTCTAAACAAACAAATAAAATATGAAAAGGGAGAAAAATAATGCATCCTTGCCTCATTATCATATTTTTAAAGTGTCAGATTCATAACGGAATAAGAGGAGTAAAGAGGTATGTATGAGGATGGTCACTGTCATGCCCACCGATAGGAACTGGTGAAGAAATTATGGTGCATCCATACAATGGACTTCCAGCAGTTAGTATAAAGGATGATGGCGATTGCTACTTACTAAGAAGGAGAATGCCTAGGACAAATGTGTGAAAAAGGCAAGCTTACAAAGTAGCACAAACAATTTAATTCCATTTATGAGAAATTGCATATGTATATTTATTTACTCAACAACATTTATTGAGTGCTTCCTATGTGCCAGGCACCTTTCTGGGGGCTAGGGGACAGCAGTGAGTAAAATCCTCAAAAGCTTCTGATGTAGTGAAAGGAGACAGATATTAAACGTATAAAGATATGGAATGGTATTAAGCATTATGGAGGAAGACAAAGCAGGACAAGGGCCTAGAAGATGACAGGGTGGGGTGTGGGTGGGGTGGGCACTGCTGTTTTGGGAAGGCTAGTCAGAGGATGCCTCGCTGAGATGACAGCCTGTAACCTGGGACCTGATAGAAGTAAGGAAATGAGCCCCTAAGATCAGGAACAAGACAAGGGTGCCCACTTTTACTGCTGCTATTCAACATTGCACTGGAAGTTTCAGTCAGAATAAATAGACAGGAAAAAGAAGTCAATGGAATCCAAACTGGAAAGGAAGAAGTAAAATTGTTTCTGTTTATAGATGACATAATCTGATGTATAGAAAACCCTGAATTTCCACACAGAAAACCTATTAGAACTAATATAGTCAGCAATATTGCAGGGTACAAGATCAACGTACAAAAATTAGTGGTATTTCTGTACATCAGCAATGAAAAATTTGAAAAGGAAATTAAGAAAACAATTTCATTTATAATACATCCAAAGAATAAAACTTGGGAGTAAATTCAACCAAAGGGGTGAAAGACTTGTACAATGAAAATTATAAAACATTCCTGAAGGAAACTAAAGACCTAAATAAATGAAAAAATATTTTAAGTTCATGGACTGGAACACTTAATATTATTAAGATGGCAATGCTACCCAAAGCAATCTACAGATCCAATGTAATCCTTATTAAAGTTCCAACAGTCCTTTTCCCAGAAACAGAAAAGGTGATCCTTAAATTCATATGGAATTACGGGCCACAAATACCAAAACAATCTTGAAAAAGAGCAAAGTTAGAGCACTCATACTTATTGATTTCAAAACTTACTAAAAAGCTAAACAGTGTAGTGCTGGCATAAGGATAGATAGATAGACAATGAAATAGAATTCAGAGTCCAGAAAGAAACCCAAACATCTATAGCAAATTGATTTTCAGCTAGGGTGCAAAGTGCATTCAATGGGGAAAGAATAATCGCTTCAACAAATGGTATTGAGACAACTGAATATCCACATACAAGAGAATGAAGTTGGACTCCTATTTCACACCATATGTAAAGCTGAACTCAAAATGGAATGACTTAAATATAAGTTAAGACTATAAAATTCAGGCTGGGCGCAGTGGCTCATGCCTGTAATCCCAGCACTTTGGAAGGGTGAGATGGGCAGATCCCCTGAGGTCAGGAGTTCGAGACCAGCCTAGCCAACATGGCAAAACCCTATCTCTACTAAAAATACAAAAATTAGCCGGGTGTGGTGGTGCATGCCTGTAGTCCCAGCTACTCAGGAGGCTGAGGCAGGAGCATCGCTTGAACCCGGGAGGTGGAGGTTGCAGTGAGCTGAGATTGTGTCACTGTACTCCAGCCTGGGAGACAGAGCAAGACCCCATTTAAAAAAAAAAAAAAACTATAAAATTCTTAGGAGAAAACATAAGGGTATGTCTCTATGACCTTAGAATTGGCAGTGGAGTCCTAGATATGATAACAAAAACACGAGCAACAAAAGAAAAAATAGATCAACTGGACTTCATCAGAATTTAAAAGTTTTGAGCATCTAAGGATACTATCCAAGAAATTGAAATGACAATATACAGAAGGTGAAAAATATTCACAAATCATATATGTGATAAGGTCTAGTATCTAGAATACAGAAAGAACTTTTACAACTCAACAACAAAAGGAAAACAACCCAATTTTAAAATGGGTAAAAGACTTGAATAAACATTTCTCCAAAGAGGATATACATATGGCCAACAAGCACATGAAAAGATGCTCAACATTATGGCTTGTTAGGGAGATGCAAATCAAAACTACAATGAGATACCACTTCACACCCATGAGGATGGCTACAATTTTAAAAAATGGAAAATGCATGTTGGCAACAATGTGGAAAATTGGAGTCCTCGTACGTTGCTGATTGGAGTGTAAAGTGGTATGGTTGCTATGGAAAAGAAGTTTAGCAGTTACTCAAAAAATTAAACATAGAATTACTATATCATTCATCAATTCCACCCCTAGGTATATACTCCCAAAGAATTAAAAACAGGTATTCAAACAAATACTTCTACAACAATGTTCAAAGCAGCATTAATCACAATAGCCAAAAGGTAGAAATAACTGACATGTCTACCAGTGGATGGATGGATACACAAATTGTGGAATATCATTCAGGTATAAACAGGAATAAAGCACTGATTCGTGCTACAACATGGATGATTCTGGAAAACATTGTGCTCAGTGAAAGAAGCCAGACACACAAAGTCACATATTGTATGATTTCATTTGTAGAAAATATACAAAATAAGTAAATCCATAGAAACAGATTGGTGGTCACTAGAGGCTGGGGCAGAGGGAGTGGGAGAGTAACTAACTGTAATAGGTACAGAGTTTTATTTTGGAGCAATAAAAGTGTTTTGGGCCTTGACAGAGGTGGTGGTTGCACAATGTTGTGGATTGTTCATTTTTAAATGGTTAATTTTATGTTATATAAGTTTTACCTCAATTTACAAAAACCTACCCAGCTCACAGTAGCTGTTGATGGAGGATAAGCTGAAGGGAGTGCGGGTGGAGGTACGAAGATGATTAGGAGGTTGGTGTGGGTACAATACCAGGGTCGTAGTGGTGAAGGTTGAGAGGGAGTGGGAAGCGCATAGAGAAATGTCCAGAAAGATATTCCCTAAAATGGGATCAGTGCTTATTTTCAGTGAAGGAAATGATTTTGAATTACTTAGCTTTATTGTGTAAACTGTTTACAGCAAATATCAATTACCTCTATCAGCAAAACACACAACAGAATCATTTGGGGAAAAAATGTATCACAACCTCTGTTAATATCAGATTCCAGGGATCCAGAAAAGAGGAAAACACACACGGAAAATAAAACCCCTAAAAAGGAACTCAAGTATTAAAATGACTAATGCAATGGCTGAGATGAATATTCAATAAATATTTAAGACCTGTGGGTTATTATACCCCATAACAGGTTCCTCCAGTGAGGATGGCGACTCTGAGCCACTGTAAGAGGTACCTAGACTTCTTCCCTTCATCTTACTAGTAGCATGTGAATGTGATGGCCGGAGCTTCAGCAGCCAGATAGACCATGAGGACAAAGACAGGTTGTAGGGGTGGCAGAATGAAAAGCTGGAAAGCATTGTGATCCACGATGCTAAGGAATATGCCTTACTAGCCCTGGAATGCCTAAGAAAATTAAATTCCTTGATTAAGTCTCTGTTACTTTTATTTATCCCCCCAGCACATGCAGCCAAATCTAATTCTAAATGAAAACATCCTGCCTGGAGCTATATTCTGGTCTCTCCCACTTGAATGAGAAGGCCTCCCTTTCCAAATTCCTCAGGGCTTTGTGCCAGTTTATGGCTCTTCCCACATACTATCAGGTCTTGCGGTGTGGGGTGCTGTTTCCCAGCAGCCCAAGCTGACTGTAGGCCTGGTGTGGGGGAAGTGCTTGGTAGAGGCTGGAGTGAATGGCCCTGAGCCTGCCAGTCAGAGCTGGAGGGTGTCCTCCCCACTGGCTCTGAGACCTCCACTTATTCAAGTCATAAGAACTCCAACAACTAGCATTCAAATACTCCAAGATGATGATGATGATGATGACGATGATGATGAACCTTTTGGGCTTGTTGCTATATGGAAGTAGAATGAATGCTAACTATTCTCCTTGGTCAGCCTGGTTTTTCATGAAGACAGTCAAGCTCTGGGAGGCTAGAGAGCTTTTCCCAGCTCTGCCCAGTCCACAGCTGGAGGAGTGGCAGGACTGATTTGTGTACCATTCAGACTCCCTTCCCCATCCCTCACACCATCCTCCAGGTCCTCCCTTGGGAGGGGTGTGGGTACATAAGGAAGTGGACGCCAGCAATGACTCACCTCGCTAGGTGTCCACCCAGGTCTGCTGCCCATCCCCACTCACTGCCCTCGTCCTCACCTTCTCTCCTGCCACCCCCTCCAGGATCCCTCTGACCACACAATCCTTTCAAAATTCAGAAGTTCTATAATCTAGATGCCCCTTAGGCCTCCTTGGACTTCCAGTTTTCAGTGAAACCTGGACTGAGCTCCAAGCCCAGGGTTTGGAATGGCTCGAAGTCCTCTGCACAATGTCTACCTCTGTGTGCGTCCTCATTTTATGAAGCAGCTACTTTGTGCCGGGCATTGTGCAAATACAACTGCGATACAGGGGAGCCAGCCACAGATGTGGACCCAGGGCTCACAACGCTTGCATTCTTAGGGGTGGAGGGAATGGAAGAGACAGAAAAGAAACAATTAATTACACAATTAATTAATTAGAATTAGTGCTTTCATTCAACAAATATTTATTAGGTGCCTTCTATGTGCTATGGATTTATTAGGTGCCAGGAACAAAATGATGAACAAGACAGATACGGTCTTTGCATTCCTGTAGCTGGTATTCTAACGAAGTAGTGCACAAATCCATTAAACATTTATTTAATTTTAGCTCATCCATTCATCCAACAACTCTCTACTCAACCCTACTATATATGGCAGGCCTCGCACTGGCTGCATGCTGGGAGTACCACTTGAGCAAAAACAGCCCAAGTGGTTGCCCTCAGGGAGTTTACAGGCTAGTGAAAGAGACAGATGAAAAATAAAGAGATGCTGATAAGATGTGAGTTGCTCTGAAGGACACACACAGGCTCCTGTGTTGGAAAATAACCAAGCAGGGAAGTTGGAGAGGGACTGCCTGTCCTGAACAGAGTAGACAGGGATGGCTTCCCTGAAAGAGAAGACTGTACAGTTGAGACCCAAAGGACAATAACAACTAATACTTAAGTAGCATTCATTTCCTGCCAGATGCTGTTCTAAGCGCTTGACAGAGATCTGAACTCACTTAACCTTCATTACAACCTCATGAGGCTGGTATTTTCATCATCCCTGTTTTACAGAGAAGGAAATGGAGGCACAGTAGGTTAAAACATTTACATATGTTCACACAGCTAGTAAGTGGTAGTGCCAGGATTGCAACTGAAATAGATCTAGCTCCAGGCTGTTTCTGACTATTATATCTTACCAGGCAGGAGGAGCCAGCCATGAAGAAGACAGCGTGGAGCTGGGCAGCAGGACCAGCACTCCAGGCATAGGGAGTATGTGCAAAGGTCCTGAGGTGGAAAGTTTGAGAACAGCAGAAGGAGGCCTGTGGAACAATGGGATGAGGGGGATATTGGAGTGGGGCAGAGGGTTTGGAGAGCAATGGGAAGTCCTAGAATGGATGGTCAGGGAGGCCCTCTCTGTTTCCTGGGGCCTTCAAGATGGCTTGCCTCAGGCTGGAGCAGAGAGTATAATGGGACAGACGAAGGAAGGGAAGCTGCAGCTGCCAGAGAGAGGAACTTTGGAGAAAGAGCAGAGAGAATCTGGGTGGAGATGGTTAGTGCATCTCTAGTCCCTGGTTTGCATAGGATGGTCCCTGCTTAGGCTTCATGTCCTGATGTCTTTTTTTTTTTTTTGAGACGGAGTCTTACTCTGTCGCCCAAGCTGGAGTGCAGTGGTGCGAACTTGGCTCACTGCAACCTCCACCTCCTGGGTTCACGCGATTCTCCTGCCTCAGCCTCCTGAGTAGCTGGGACTACAGGCTCGTGCCACCATGCTCAGCTAATTTTTGTATTTTTAGTAGAAACAAGGTTTTGCCATGTTGGCCAGGCTGGTCTTGAACTCCTGCCCTCAGGTGGTCTGCCTGCCTCGGTCTCCCAAAGTCCTGATGTCATTATTAACAGTTTCTTCTTTTACTCTCAAAACTGTTTAGGTTTGCATAAAAAAATAATTAGGACATCCTAGTGAAAGAGGGTTTAGGGAAAAGTTTTGCTGATTTGAGTGGATAGGAGTCTTTCCTCAGTCTACCCCCAAAATTTCATGAAATCTACATCATCCATAGATGCTTTTGAAGTTGGGTTTGGGTGTTTTGGCCAGGCAGGGATGAGGACAAGGAGCCCCAGTCACATTTGGCCCAACACAGGGCCTGGCAGGGCCTGGCATACAGTCGGCACTCAATGGTGCCTGGGAAGTGGCATATTATAACAGCAACATTGTTCAGTACCTCGTTTTTCCCCTGTGTAGGGGACCAGATCTTCTCGGTCCTTAAACTCCTTTGCTTGCTTTTCCAAGTGATCCAAGAGCTCCTCTCTTTTAAAGGGGCCCGTGGGCGCCTTGGTGGTCTGATCCTTCTGCCTCAGGCCTGCAGGCAGCAGTGCATTCTACATTGGAGGTTGTGGGGGGCAGGAGAGAGAGAAAGAGAGAGAGAGAAAGAGAGAGTGGTCAGCTGCTGAAGACTTGCACTTCTCCAGAAACTCATCATCGAACAGAAGGGACCTTAGAGCTCATGGAATCCATGGTGTCCCTCGTTTTACATGTAAGGAATCTGAAACTCCAGGACGGGGAGGGACTTGTCCAAGGTCAAAGGCAGACAAGGGGCAGAGAGAGGCTAGGACTCAGGTCTCAATCCTCCAGCCCATCCCTGCCTCTAACATTTTTGAAGGAGAGGAGGTGAGGGGTCAAGGCAGCTGACTCCAGCCTGAGCACAGAGGGCACTGAAAGAGCATCTGTTGAGTGATGAATATGATTGAGTTGTTGTTTGGATGCATAAAGATATTTACAGGAGTTGAGTTGAGTATCAAGTGGCTGGAGAGAGAAGAAGCCAAAAGGGGGTTAAGCTGGGGCCCTGGATGGAGAATCAGACAGGAAGAGACAGACCAAAAAAAAAGCTGGAGAAAGGCCCAGGAAAGCAGCGAGGTGAGCAGTGCCCTGCAGAGCTAAGAGGAGGACGGGGCATGCTCTCTGGCCACAGTCCCTGCTGGCCCTACCCGCTGCCTTCTAACCTCCTGACGGGTCTGTGCTCACAACACACTAGTGGTTAAATATTTTGAACGTCGCCCCTGGAGATGGGTATCTCAAGAAACATAACATCAACCAATTGTTCCCTTCTCTTCTTCAAACATAAGCAGGCTTCTAGGTGTGGGCTTACTGCTAAAGCAGATTCCTATTAGGAGGGATTGGAGTTACCCTCATGGGCTTCACTTTAACTCAGCCCCCGGTACCTTAGGGAGTCAAAGAAGTTTATAGCTGCAAGGATGCTTAGAGATCATCTAGTGCATACACTCTCCCATTAGGAGAACTGAGGCACGGAGCAAGGAAAGATTTGCCCAAGGAATTTCAGGACAGATCTAGAACAAAAACCAGGGTTCTTCTTCAGATTTACTGGAGGAGGATGATCTTCATTTCTAATCGTTGTGTGCTCCCTGTTCCCTGCATTTGCAGAGCTAGGGGAATACATGGGTGGCTGGTATGGGCAGAACATCACCCAAAAGATATGCACCCTCAAACTGACTAAATTGAAGAGTCATTCCACCTCCAACCTTTTTTTTTTTTTGAGATGGACTCTCGCTCTGTTGCGCCCAGGCTGGAGTGCCGTGGCGCGATCTCGGCTCACTGCAACCTCTGCCTCCCAGGTTCAAGCGATTCTCCCGCCTCAGCCTCCTGAGTGGCTGGGATTACAGGTGCCCGACACCACGCCCGGCTAATTTTTTGTATTTTCAATAGAGATGGGGTTTCACCATATTGGCCAGGCTGATCTCGAACTCCCGACCTCAAGTGATCTGCCTGCCTCGGCCTCCCAAAGTGCTGGGATTACCATTCCCAGCCCCACTTCCAATCTTTGTACCATTAAAATGCATATCTTCAGTCACTCTCACAAACTCTATATCCTTTTCTGAAAGCCGCCTCTGTGAGGGGAATGTTATCAGGCATATGAAGATCACTGCATGCCTGGAACATAGAGGGATACAGCTTGGGAGGGAATACTACTGTTTAAGGAATCTTTTTTATTTTTTTTACTTTTTTTTTTTTTTTTTTGAGACAGAGTCTTTCTCTGTCACCCAGGCTGGAGTGCAGTGGCGTGATCTCGGTTCAATGCAACCTCCGCCTCCTGGGTTCAAGCAATTCTTCTGCCTCAGCCTCCCGAGTAGCTGGGACTACAGGCGCATGCTACCACACCTGGCTAATTTTTGTATTTTTAGTAAAGACGGGGCTTCACCATATTGGCTAGGCTGGTCTTGAACTCCTGACCTCATGATCCACCCGCCTCGGCCTTCCTAAGCCCTGGGATTACAGGCGTGAACCACCACATCCAGCCTAACTAATGCATCATTTTTTAAAAGGTGTACTATGCATAACACCACAGTGCTGTTTCAGTAAGAGTCGTGGCTGTAAGATCAGGAGACCGGGGTGTGATCCTGCCTCTGGGAGGGCTGTAAGTGAGCCGGGCCCACCCAGCACAGAGCCCGGACAGACAGATAATGGGCTTGGCAGGTGGTGCTGGTGTACTTGCAGACAGATTTAGGCCACAGATCAAAAGAGACACTGGGAGTTGGAGCTTTTTATGAGAGGACAGTAGGTAGAAAATCAAGGCCTGACTGACTTTGGGGTGGGGGGTATCAGGAACATAAGTGATGCTCCACACATCCCAATTTTCCTTAAGCAGCAGCTCTCAGATATTGTCCACCATGATAGGCAGGACGGGTGATGCTCCCAGGTGAGCCATGCTTCTGTGGGCATGTCCCAGGTTTGATGGGACTTCCTGTAGCTAGCTGTGTGTGCCCACGCCTTCTCTTCCACAGCAGGGAGCTTACGGTGATGCAAGAGAGTGAGACAATACCTCACTGCCCTGCAAACGTCAATGTGTGACTACCCATAATGAATAATCCAAAGTCTTTGTGACATGCCTGCACTTCACAGTTGACCCTACATCAGGCTTAAGCCCTGACTTGGAGTAATAATGATCCAACTACACAATCTTGGGCAAGTCCCCTAAATCTCATTGTGCCTCAGTTTCCATGGCTGTAAAATATGAATAATGAGAGTTGCTCTCTCATAGAGTGGTTAAGAAAATTAAACTAGATAATGCAGAAAGTGTGCTCAGCACAGTGCCTAACATAGTAAACGGTCAAAAATTGTTACTTATGATCCTGTCTATTGTTATATAATCAGGTAAAATATATGTTAATAGGAGATTGGTTACCCAAATATGTATGTTTAACAGGGAATGTATTATCCAAATATAAATTCAAAAAACTAAAACACACAATTATAAAATGAATTAAGCACTGAAAGCAAGTGCTCATGCTTCTTAAGGATCCCCACAGGGAAGGCCTACAGATTTTCATTACCATAAAGGGTTTTAATGGCAGTAAGATGCTGGGGCATGTTCTGGCCCCAGAAAGGCTAAGTATTGCGATAGAAGAAATTCAGGGGTTGTAACTGAGGGGAGAAGGGTTTGCAAACTCTCATCTCTTTTCGAATCTATCTGGTAGAGGCCGCGGATTTAGTCAAAGCAGAGTTTCTCAACCTCAGCACAACTGACATTCTGGGCTGGATACTTCCTTGTTGTGGAGGCCGCTCTACCCACTGGAAATCGTTTAGCAGCCTTTCTGCTCTCTATCTCCTAGATGCTAGTAGCACTGCCCCCAGTTGTGACAACCAAAAATGTCTCCAAACATTGCCACATTTCTTTTATTTTCTTTCTTTTTTTTTTTGAGATGGAGTCTCACTTTGTTGCCCAGGCTGGAGTGCAGTGGCATGATCTTGGCTTACTGCAACCTCTGTCTCCCGGGTTCAAGCAATTCTGTCTCAGCCTCCCGAGTAGCTGGGACTACAGATGCCTGCCACCATGCCTGGCTAATTTTTGTATTTTTAGTAGAGGCGGGGTTTCACCATGTTGGTCAGGCTGGTCTTGAACTCCTGACCTCAGGTGATCCACCGGCCTTGGCCTCCCAAAGTGCTGGAATTATAGGCATGAGCCTCCGTGCCCAGCCACCAAATTTCCTTTGAGGGGCAAAATTGCCCCTGATTGAGAGCCACTGCATTAAACAAAAAGCCATATAATTATAACATGTTATATAATAAAGATGTTTTTAATGTATTTCAAAAATATTATTTACATAACATAAAAATATGGCTTCATTTATTCAAGTCTTTATTGAAAGCAGTTGAACTGCGAAAACAAAAATGTCAAAGGCTTTTTCTAATAACTCTAAGCTTATCACATTTTTAAAGTAAATATTGAGAATATCAGCCTCATTAGTGGTTAAAATTTGTTTTCTTTCTATTAAATGGTATGTTTAACAAAATATCACATGATTGTCAGTAAAACCAAAGATAGCTGCATATTTTTAAACTCCTGATTGTTTATCACTTTAACTTGTTTTCAAAAACAGCATGTGATCTCCCATTATATATAAAAATTAACTCAAAGTGCATCAAAGACCTAGATATAAGAACTAAACTATAAAACATTTGGAAGAAAACATAGGCATAAATCCTTCTGATTCTGGATTAGGCAATGGTTTCTTAGATAAGATATCAAAGCAATAAGCAACAAAATAAAAAAGTAGATTGCTTGGACTTTATCAAAATTAAAAACATTTATGCTGCGAAGGACACTAGTGAGAAGACAAACCACAGATTGGGAGGAAATATTTGTAAATCATGTATCTCATAAGAGTTTCATATCTGGAATACATAAAAATCTCTTACAACTCAATAATATATGACAAATAACCCAATTTAAAAATGGACCAGGCGTGGTGACTCACACCTGTAATCCCAGCACTTTGGGAGGCCGAGGCGGGTGGGTCACCTGAGGTCAGGAGTTCGAGACCAGCCTGGCCAACATGGTGAAACCCTGTCTCCACTAAAAATACAAAAATTAGCCGGGCGTGGTGGTGCATGCCTGTAATCCCAGCTACTCAGGAGGCTGAGACATGAAATTTGTTTGAACTCAGGAGGCAGAGGTTGCAGTGGGCTGAGATCGTGCCCCTAGACCCCAGCCTGATCAACAGAGTGAGACTGTCTCAAAAAAAAAAAATTAAAATTAAAAAATAAAAAATAAAAATGGTCAAGTGGCTGGGAACAGTGGCCCACGCCTGTAATCTCAGCACTTTTGGGAGGCTGAAGCAGGCAGATCACCTGAGCTCAGGAGTTCCAGACCAGCCTGGCCAACATGGCGAAACCCCATCTCTACTAAAAATACAAAAATTAGCTGGGCATGGTGGGGCACATCTGTAGTCCCAGCTACACGTGAGGCTAAGGTGGGAGGATCATTTGAACTTAGGAGGCGGAGATTGCAGTGAGCCGAGATTGTGCCAATGCACTCCAGCCTGGGTGACAGAGCTCCATCTCAAAAAAATAAAAATAAAAATAAATAAATTTTTTAAAATGGGCAAGTGATCTGGATAGACATTTTTCCAAAGATTATATAAAAATGGCCAAAAAGCTCATGAAAAAATGCTCAATATTATTATCCATTCGGGAAATGCAAATCAAATCCAGAATGAGATACCATTTCACAGCCAGCAGGATGGCAATAATAAAAAAACACAGATAATAACAAGTACTGATGAGAATATAGAGAAACTAGAACTCTCATACACTGCTGGTAGGAATGTAAAATGATACAACCCTTTTGGAAAATAGTTGTGCTATTTCTCAAAAAGTTAAACATAAAATTACCATATGATGCAGCAGATGTATGTCCACCCAAATGCTTGTACATGAACGTTTATAATAGCATTATTCATAATAACAAAAGTACGAACAAGTCTAATGTTCACCAGCTAATGAATGGATAAACCAAATGTGGTATATCCATACAATTGAATATTATTCAGCTGTGAAAAAAAATGTAGTACTACAACATGAATGACTCTTGAAAACATCATACTAAATGTAAGAAGCCAGATACAAAAGGCCATGTATTATACAATTCCATACAATATATGAAACATACAGAACAGTCAAATCTGTAGAGACAGAAAGTAGATTAGTGGTTGCCTAGGGCTGGTGTTACGGACTGGAATGTGTGCCTCCAATTCATATGTTGAAGCCCTCACCCCCAGAGTGACTATAATTGGAGACAGGGCCTGTAAGGAGATAATTAAAGTCAAATGAGATCATAAGGGTGGAACCCTGATCTAATAGGATTGGTGTCCCTATAAGAAGAGATACCAGACAGCTGCTGCAACACCTCCTTCCCCAACCAGTCACCATGAGAACACACAGAGAGAAGTTGCTGTCTGTAAGCCAGCAAGAAAGCCTTTACCAGAAACTGACCCCTCAAGACCGTGATCTGGGACTTCTAAGCCTCCAGAACTGTGCAAAAATAAGTTTCTGTTGTTTATGCCACCTAGTCTGTGGTATTTTGTTAGAGCAGCCTGAACAGGCTAATACAGTTGGGAAGGTTGAAGGGAGATAGAGAGTGACAGCTAATGGGCATGAGGTTTCTTTTTGAGGTGATGAAAATGTTCTAAAATTGATCATGATGGTTATACGACTCTGTGAATATGCTAAAAGAACAAACCAATGAATGGCGCATTTTTCTTTTCTTTTTTTTTTTTTTTGAGACGGAGTCTCGCTCTGTCACCCAGGCTGGAGTGCAGTGGCGTGATCTCGGCTCACTGCAAGCTGTGCCCCGCTTCCCCCCACCCCCCGGGTTCATGCCATTTTCCTGCTTCAGCCTCCTGAGTAGCTGGGACTACAGGCGCCCGCCACCACGCCCGGCTAATTTTTTGTATTTTTAGTAGAGACGGGGTTTCACAGTGTTAGTCAGGATGGTCTCAATCTCCTGACCTCGTGATCCGCCCGCCTGGGCCTCCCAAAGTGCTGGGATTACAGGCGTGAGCCACCGCGCCCGGCCTGAATGGTGCACTTTAAGTGGATGATTGTGTGCTATGTGAATTGTACCTCAAAAAAGCTGTTATTTTTTAAATGGCATATGTCATCTATGGGAGAATGATAAAAGTGGCTAATGAAGTAACTGCACCAAATGGGCATGGAATGCTGAGGACAGAAGGCTCCTCATGTGCCAGTGGTCCACGGTGATGCTGAGACTGGCCAGGCTAGAGCTGGCCAAATTTCAAATGGTGCCTGTTTTACAATGTGATTTACCTTATTATGTAAATTAGTTGTGGAGAAGTTAAATGGACCTGAAAATGTCGCCATAGAGCTCTCATGATTATTAGAACCTAATACTGACTCTCAGACTGGGCTACTCAATAGGTGAGGAAAAGAGTTCCCACAACCATTCTGTTGTTGGCTCTGGCCAGGAGAGTATTTGGTGATCATGTATGCATAGAAAGGCACCTCTCATTCTCTTATTTCTTATTCATTCAATAAACATCTGCTAAATGAATGCTATGTGTCCAGGCAGTGTGTTAACATGTAGGGCTATGACCCCACAAAGAGAAATTTAAAAAATTGGAGTAACCAGGGAGATGAGAGGCGAATAGAGAAAGTAGAGTAAAATTAGAGAAAAGTTTTTCTTTGTCGATCTGTTTTGTTTGTTTGTTTTGTTTTGTTTTGTTTTTGAGATGGAGTCTGGCTTTGCTGCCCAGGCTGGAGTGCAGTGGTGCTATCTCAGCTCACTGCAACCTCCACCTCCCAGGTTCAAGTGATTCTCCTGCCTCAGCCTCCTGAGTAGCTGGGATTACAGGTGCATGCCACCATGCCCGGCTAATTTTTTTTTTTTTTTTTTTTGTATTTTTAGTAGAGATGGGGTTTCACCGTGTTGGCCAGGCTGGTCTCGAACTCCTGACCTCGTGATCCACCCACCTTGGCCTCCCAAAGTGCTGGGATTACAGGCATGAGCCACCACGCCTGGCCTAGAGAAAAATCTTAATTACACATAGTTATTCACATGTGTTAAACTATTACACATAGTTAAACACATGGTAATCAAGATCCTAAAGGGAGGGGAAGGTCTACTTTACTGAATACCAAAGAAGAATCTATAACAAGCCTATACATTACATTTAAAGGTAGACTTTCATGGTGCCTGTGGGAAACTGAACTCATTTAACCTATAAGGAATTTAAACCTCAATCTTAAAATGTGCACAGGATAAATTTGCTAGGCAAGTGCTTTTTTTTTGTAGTTAGTTCAAAGGGAAGCATCAGTCTGACTCCACCAAAGCAGCCATCAATTCATTAGAGGCACTGAAAGTCACATGCACTTGTCACACAAACATCCTTACCCCAAAGACAGGTTGTGAGATTTGTATATAGGAATCCGAGGATATCTTCATGTCCTTATTTAACAATTGGAAATTTGCTCATCTGAGGAGGGCAGTGACTAATACCTGGATGATCTTTTTATCATTACCTGACAGGAAATTTAGCGTGGGTTTTAAGGAGGAGGAAATTCTAGATTATCTCTGATCTTAGGCTAAAATTATGTAATAGCTGTGAGTTACCTGGGAGTGGTGGGGACTGGGGCATACTGGAGCGTTTGTGCCTCCACACTACCCAGCTCCAGCGGACTGTTGACATGTAGGAATGTGGATGTTGTTATTAGATCTGCTCAGTTTTGTGTGAAACCTCTTGATTTTAAAATATTGACACGTAGTCCAAATATTTTAATAACAATGTTCAGGCCAAATAAAACATATCTGCAAGGCAGACTCAGCCCATAAACTGCCATTATGCCACATCTGATCTAAGGTTCCTAGCAAACTAAAATTCCATGTAAGAAAGCCAAAATATTCATTCATTTATTTCTCAGATATTTACTGTGTATCCTGCCCATATCAGGTGTTGGGCTAGAGAAAGCAAGAGCTGTACACATAGGTTTTAAATTTAGAATTTTTTAAATTTTGAAAATACAAAGTTTAATTTGTTCTTGAAAATGACTATAGAAGTGGAAATTAGGCAACCTTTCCTGTGTGCAGTTCCCAACTCCTGATTTTTAAAATGGTGACTTCCCCTTAAATGTTGTAGAATTATAACTCGGATGTGCAGCTTGGCAGGCTAACATCACAGTCTAATTTTCACACCCACACTCTGGAGTCCATTTGTTCAAAGGACAATGGAAACTTGGACAGATCCTTAACTGTGCCGTTAGGAGCTCTAACACCCTGCAGACAGGTGCCAGTAAAGCTAAATATCAAGTATCTGCACAGTTATCGTTGCTATAGATAGGGCTACGTGAGAAGCCATCCTGGCTAGAACCTTGTGGGCTTGTTCAGATGTGCACACATAGGCAACACACATGCACACACACGTACACATACATGCACACAAGGCACACACATGATCACACATGTGCACACATGCACACACGTGCACATGTATGCATGCACACATGCATGAACACACACAATGCATTAAAAGGATCATAGATTCCTGGCAGCTCCAAAATATAAAGCCCTAAAAGATCCTCTAGACCAATGATTTTTTTCATTTTCCAGTGGGGAAACTGAGGCATAGAAAACTGAAGTCACTGGCTCAAAGTCACACAGCTTGTTAGCCTCATAGCTGGGAAGCCTGAGCTTACATAAAAATGACACTGTATATAATTAGCATGTATATATAGTAGCATGGTCAAGGATCTTTATAACTATCTTCAGACTGGTGGCTCACCATGCATAAAACCATGCAAAACCCCTTAACCCGGTTCCTCACAGTGACAAAAAACAAGGAATTTTTATCACTTTTCCCAGATACATCAGCTATATCTAAGAACGAGGGAATGCAAAACGTGACCCCTGGCTTTGGGCTCTGGCGGTCCCAGGTTCCTATTCTGTGACTGAATTACACACAGCTTCTTGGAAGAGGACAGGACAGGTGGTACAACCTCTTTATGAGGGATTGGAAGAAGCCGAGGGCCGGGGAAGGGAGGGGCCTCGCCTGAAGTCATACGCTGGACCGAGAGCCCAGGACTTGACTTTCATCCCACAGAAAATTTTCCATCCCACCTGACTGCCGTCCTCTGGGAACAGATCCTGGAAACCAGATGTGGCCGCACGTGAGAGCCAGGTCTCCTCCCCAAGTGTTAGAAAGCCAGCTCTCCACTCCCCTGCTTATCAAATGAGTCTCAGTTTACACATGGAGAAACCAAGGCCCAGGGGCATTGAGTAATTGTCCCGGGGTAGGAGTGAAACCAAAGTGGCCTCACTTTTCGAACTTCCAGCTGACTCCTCTTCCCTCCTCCCATTTCAAACAATTTAACCTAAGCGTGCCCTAGACACCCACCCGCCTCCACATCAGGCCAGGCCAGGCCAAACCTTTCACAGGCCAGCAACTCCCCTAGTTGCCTTTTACAAGGGATTTGACTGGAAAACAAAAGTTTTTAACTGGCCTTGAGGATTTTATTTTCCAGTTATCTGCCAGGTCTGTTTCTCCTTATGAAAAACTTAGGCACTTGTGGTCCCGTCCCAATATACAGAGTTCTGCCTCGCATTACTGTCCAGCAGCTTCCAGATCCCACAGGAAATGATGCAGTGAAGCGCTCTTCTCACATACTTTAGCCTGAGAGTGTGGTAGGGGCAGCGGGGTGAACCAACTCTTGCCCCAGTCACAGCGTCTTGACGTTACAAAGGGACCAGCAGGATCCAAACCTCTAAGAGCCCCACCTCTTCCAGACACAGCCTCTGCCCTAACACACACACTCTGGGACTCTTCCTCCCTCTCTTTGCTTTCTCTCCACAAAGAGCTAGGCCTTTGGCTCAGCTGCCCTGACCTTGATGCAGGGCTGGTGAAACCCAATAGCTGCCATTTCCCCAGTCAACTTTATAGGGCATTAATGCCGACGTCCAAAGGCACTCCTGTAGCCCAAACCCAATAATTGCTTGTGGTGGTACCTATTTGTCATAGCAGCACAGTCTCTCTCTGGTATTCAAGGTGGGGACAAACCTTCCCTCCCTGGCTTTCTTCAAATCCTCCTTTCCTGCCTCATGCGCAGGGAAAATGTTCCATGTTCCTGTCGTGCTGGGGACTGGGTATCCTGAGACAATGACGGTACGATCCCAGCCCAGAGGGGCTCACAGCCACAGGGAAGATACACATCTCAGTGGTGTGGTCACCTTACTCAGCCCTGGGCTTCCTGGAGGAGGTGGTCCTGAACTGAGTCTGAGGGACCAGGGAGGAGCCAACCAGGTGAAGAGACGGAGTGGAGGGGCATCACGGGGAGAGAGAAAGCACAGTGCAGCAGAGGCCCAGCAGATGAGGGCGGCGTGGCCTGCTATGGGAGGCATTAGGGTCTGAGGCTGCAGTGCTCCACAATGTCTCCTTCCATGGGCATCACCCTCATTCCAGCCCTTGTGACTCTTGCCGGGACCACCAGAGCAGCCTCCTGGCTGGTTTCCTGCTTCAGGCCTCTCTACCTCTGCTCCTTAGACTCCACCAACATGTACACCTGAACACATCACTCCCCAGCATACTCAGAGATGCTCACCAACTTCCCTGACCTATGGATTCTTGACCAACTCATCAGCCAGGCATGAAGAGCTTTTCATGATTTGACTCCAACCTACTCCCACCTCTCCAGCCTCCTGAGCCTCTTCCCTTCATCAAGTAGCCCATGTTCTAGCCACTCCAGGCTGCTCCATATTCCACAGCCACGCCCTGCACTCTCCCACTGCCATACCTTTGCTCAAGGCTGTGCCTTCCACCTGGAATTCCGTCACTGCAGCTCCCCTGCATTCATCTTTCAAAGCCCTTCCCTTGGGCACCCTGTTCAGCCTTTGCAGGATTCTCCAAACTGACCTAGTGAATCTTGCTCCAAACTCCCCTAGGCATCTTGCCAGTTCTTGTATAATGCTCATCTTACTCTGTGGAGCATATCTATGCTGTATCTCTCTCCCCAAGGATACTGGGTGCCCTTCAAGGGCCAGCTGGGATATATCTTAGTTTTCTCTGAATCCCCAGCACCAAGCCATGAGTGCTAAGAGAATGTGGTCTGAGTTGTCCAGTCACACAACACTGATGCTCCAGCTGGGAACAGGATGGTATGACTTGGACTCCCTTCAGGCCCATGTCGCACCTGCTGTCCCAAGGCATTGGCTTTTCCACCTAGCTGCTGTCCCCAAGTGGGTTTTGGGGAGAGGGACATATTATGAAAGATGTCAGAGTTGGGGAGTGTCTAGGATGAGACCAAGGTTCACTGTTGTGGGTTTTAGGAAATGCCAAGCTAGAGAGTGAGACCTTTATAATGTTTACTTTGAGGGCCTGGATTTGGCTAAAGTCCTGCCAACTCCTCTCAATCCATCTCAGGGCTTTCAGCAGAGCAGAACATCAGGCCATCACACTAGTGAACCCACAGTGATAAGACTCCAAATCATCCCTGATTCAAGCTTCCCCTTCTTTAGCAATAAAAGAAAGCCTCCATTTTTTAGTTGAGCTCTTGGCTGCTCAGATTAAAGTCTACACTTCGCAGGCTCCCTTGCAGCTAGGTTGAGTCATATAATTAAGTTCCAGGCAATGATATGAGAAGTGTCCAGTGGCAATTTCTGCTAACTTTCCTTAAAAGGGACTTGAATCATGGCTTTTCTCCTTTCTTTTATCCCTCCCCCCTCCCCACCCCTTTTTCTCTATTTGGATGCCTGGAATGTGGCTATTATGGCTATAGGGCTATACCTTAGGAATGGCAGAAAGATGAGCTGGACAAAGTCTAGGACTCTGAGAAGTCTGGGGAGCTGAGCTCCATCCCAGCCCTAGATTGCCTACCTGTGGACTTTTACTTGAGGGATGGATAAAACACTGCACAAATCACATTATTCTGAGTCTCTGTTACTTGTAGCGAAGCTGCACCCTACCTGATAACCTGGGTTCTCAGCCCAGGGCTGTGAGGCCACAGACAGGGCACTGGTGTTCTCTGGTTTTGGATCCCCCATCTGTAAAATGAGGGTCCAGAGCCCTTTTATCTTGAAACCTCAGAATAAAGGTTTGAACTCCATATGGAAGCAGCTTCTTGCTAGTCAGTTTTACCATCACTGGGTATGATCATTCACTTTCATTCAACTGAACAGACACTGCATTATGGAGGTGGTCTGTCAGGGCAGTCACATCTGGTTGTGCAGGTTGTGCACTGCACTAAGCCAAGGACATTATTCACTCTCTAGTCTATGTGAACAGTGTCTCCTGGAGTACAGTGTCCAACTTGCACAACTATACTGGGCTGCACTGTATCTGTGGCCATACAATATGGTTCCCAGTCTCAAAAAACTTAGAATCTAGTGGACAAATCATATACTCAGGTTCACATTTATTAAGGACCACCATGCGCCAGGCACCGGGCT
Organism: Pongo abelii; assembly: GCF_028885655.2. Lineage (NCBI taxonomy): Eukaryota > Metazoa > Chordata > Mammalia > Primates > Hominidae > Pongo > Pongo abelii. The sequence goes on along the minus strand of NC_071998.2, from coordinate 88,576,693 downwards.
AGGTGCTTTTCATCTAATCATACATGTATATGTTTGTGTATGTGTCTATTTTTTATGCTAAAACAAACACCTGCCATAGGAGGTAGAATCAGAGCTGCAAACTGAGAGGCCTACAGGCCAATTAAATGCTAACACTCGGTTGGGTTTGTTTGGTCTGTGCATTTAAATGAGCTGTCAGCATTTTAAAATAAGGAGCTTACACATTTTTTAAAAATCCAGATTTCCAACATCTCTGGAAACATTAGGTGACGTGGCAATACCAGGTCTGCACTCTCATACTGGCAACAATCAGTGGAGCTGAAAATGGTGGGCCCTTTAGACAAACTCCCATTCGCCTCAGTCCCCACCACTCCCTGTTGTCTCTGACACAGAGGCCAAGGTCAGTTACCACATAGCACTGGTTTTGCTGTTGCTTTTAGTTCTGAAAATGTAAATGGTAAGTGAAAATTTTCTTACATACACATACCTTTAAAAAGTGAGAAAGTAATAGATAAGCCAAGATGACCACATGGCTCAAGAAAACTGACCCATCTTCCTTCCTTCATGTAGGTCACTTACATGACGTTGTGGATACTTGGTTTGCTGCCTCCCAATAGAAAGCGCTCAGTAGAGTGGCAGAGATGATGAATACAAAGGGAGACAGAAAGGCAGGGTTTAAATTTTATCTGTAGTGATTTCTTTTTTTTTTTTAAGAATGATCAGAACCAAATAAGGCAAAATTTTAACATTTGCTAAATTCAGATGATGAAAAATAGGTATATACTGTACTCTCCTATGTGTTTAAAATGTTTCCTATTCAACATGTCAAAATCAAAAAGGAAACAGTTCAGTGTCACCAGGGTGGAGCAGGTGCTGTGCTAGGGGTGTGAAGGTGAAAGAGTCTAAAAGACTTCCTGAGGGAGGGGAGGAAAGGTCAAGCCTTGAAAAATGTGAGGAAATGAGGGGTTCCAGGTTGAGGAGGTTCCCCAGCCAGAGGAGGGGTTGGGAGAGGTGGTCATGGGTCCAGAGGGCAGAGGGTAGGGTGGGGACACACAGACGCCTGGCCTGACTTGCCCTCACCCCACCAGGCCCGTCCTCGGCTCTATGCACAGCCGGCAGTGTTTCTAAGGATGTGTGCCTATTTTTAGAGGAGAGATTTATTTTTTTCCATTTCAACTGTTTACTTCTGTCCTGGGCTTGCGATTCTGCCGGTTTGTGTTACAAAGGAGAATCACGGCCCTGTGGACCAAACTTGGCTGCTTCCTGGATGGCCAAGAGTGTCTTTGCCTTAAAGGATATGATTTGGGGCACGAGTAGGGAGGATTTTATGATCGTCTGATGGGAAGCCATGTGGAGTGACAGGAAGTACCAGGTGGGCGCCTTGGCTCTGCCGCTGACTTGCTGTGTGACCTTGAATGAGTCCTTTCCCCTCTTTCCACTTCAGGGTTTTGTTGATGCTTGGATGTCTCATCAGTGAAATGGTAATAATGACACCTCACAGGATGGGTATGAGGATTTGATGAAATACATAAAACACAGAGTGTGTCCAGGACAGACTCCAAAATCAGGCTTTCTCTACCAGTACCGTGTATATAGATGCCTGGGGTGGGGTACTGTTAGATGATTTCTAAGTGTCCTTGGAGCTCTGAGATTCTCCAATTCTGTTTTCCATATTTCGTCCTGCAATTCATGGCCCTTTGTTCTCAGAACTCTTTTTTTGAGATGGAGTCTTGCTCTGTCACCCAGGCTGGAGTGCAGTGGCGTGATCTTGGCTCACCGCAACCTCTGCCTCCCAGGTCCAAACAATTCTCCTGTCTCAGCCTCCCAAGTAGCTGGGATTACAGGTGCACACCACCACGCCTAGCTAATTTTTGTATTTTAAGTAGAGACAGGGTTTCTCTATGTTGGCCGGGCTGGTTTTGAACTCCTGACCTCAGGTGATCCGCCTGCCTTGGCCCCAAAAAGTGCTGAGATTATAGGCATGAGCCACCCCACCCAGCCTGTTCTCAGAACTCTTGACACATTATGGACTAAGGAAGGCAGGGTCTGTCTGAATTCTATCACTTAATAGCTGTGTGATTCTGGGAACCTATTTCTTTATCTACAGAATGACATTAAACCTCATCCTATGAGGATCAATCTTGTAAGATCCTTGTAAATATTTTATGAAATGATGCCCATAAAATGCTTAGCATAGCACCTGGCATGTAAGAACACCTTAGCAGAGGCCAGGTGCAGTGGATCACATCTGTAATCCCAGCACTTTGGGAGGCTGAGGCGGGTGGATCACCTGAGGTCAGGAGTTTGAGACCAGCCTGGCCAACATGGTGAAACCCCATCTCTACTAAAAAATACAAAAATTAGCCGGGTATGGTGATGTGCGCCTGTAATTCCAGCTACTTGGGAGGCTGAGGCAGGAGAATCACTTGAACCCAGGAGGCGGAAGTCGCAATGAGCCGAGATCATGCCATTGCACTCCAATCTGGGCAACAAGAGTGAAACTCTGTCTCAAAAAAAAAAAAAAAAAAGCCGGGCGTGGTGGCTCATGCCTGTAATCCCAGCACTTTGGGAGGCTGAGGCGGGTGGATCACGAGGTCAGGAGATCGAGACCATCCTGGCTAACACGGTGAAACCCCATCTCTACTAAAAATACAAAAAAAAATTAGCCGGGTGTGGTGGCGGGCGCCTGTAGTCCCAGCTACACGGGAGGCTGAGGCAGGAGAATGGCGTGGATCCGGGAGGCGGAGCTTGCAGTGAGCGGACATCATGCCACTGCACTCCAGCCTGGGCGACAGAGCGAGACTCCGTCTCAAAAAATAAATAAATAAATAAATAAATAAAACACCTCAGTAGAAAATAATCATTATTATTATTCAGGCTTTGCAGAGGGTCTGTTGTTTTCCATTATTGTTTCTATGGTTATATTGTGTCACAGATTCCTGACAGCTGACTTTAAAATCAACTCTTAGGACCCAATTTCTTTATAAGGTTGAATTATCTCTACCATTTTCTCTCCTGTGAATATTTTGAGCCTCTTGCTGAGACAGTTTAAAAAATGTTCTGCCTTTCCCCAAAGCCTCACTAACAATCAATATTTACAGTTAAATTCCTTGTGTTGGTGGATTCTTCGTTTCTTTAAAGATTAGTATTTATTGTGAAAATAACATAACAACTTCAAAAGAAATCAAGTTGGAAATAACAATTTGCGCATAATTCCCCAATCTGCTCTCTGAGTTTCTTTCTGGGCTAGTCTCAGAGGTGCTCCCAGGGGATGGTGGCTAACAGCACAGGTAACTGGGCCAAGACTGTCTAGGCTGAAATCCCAGCACCGCTCAGATTGCATCCTGGGCAGGTTACTTTATATCTCTAAGCCTCAGCTTCTCCATCTTTAAAATGGGGCTAATGACTGAACCCTCCCAGAGGACTAAATGAGATAATCCACGTAAGGCTTTGCTCATGGCACACCCAGGAAGTATTGAGTGTCTATTACTCATATGAAAACTGTACACTGCTCCCTGCAGAAGTCACGATGACTTGTCATTCTCAAAACCTCTCTCTGTGTTGCCCCCACTGCCTGGTACAAAGGCAATCTGAACTGAGGAGCTGGCTCTGCTTCAGAGCAGCATCCACTTAACTCCAGAGGGACGAGAAAGGGCAGATCCTCTAGGGAATCAGTCAACAGCGGATACTTTTAGCACATGAAGCATTCCTTTCCCGAGGGAGTCCAAGTGCAACAATCTCATGATAAGCTCGAGTTTTTCCAGAGTGAGAGATAGAAAATTTTGGGGACTTTTTTTTTTTTTTTTTAATGTGCACAAGTTTGGAATCCTCTGCTGCAAACAGAGCTGCTTTCCAAGTCCTCGTACTCCATTCTGTCACATGACACCGGGGCTTAACAATTGCATAACCAGAAACGTTACCCCTTGAAGTGTTTGTTGAATTCAGGTACTAAGACAGCCAGGAATGGTTCAAAGAAATCATATGTGGTTAGAGCTAGAGGGGGCTTCCAAGGCCATCTAGGCCGACTGCAACCATTTTACAGACAGGAAAATTGAGATCCAAAGAAGGAAAATCACGTACCCAAGTCCAGAGCAGAGCCAGGACTGGAACCTGGACTTCTGCACCTCAGGCTCTTTCCCAGAAAAAAGAGGGATTATTTTCCTACAGCAACCCCCAACCACAAAACCAGAGCACATCTGCAGCCTAAACCCTCTCCCTGAACACTCCCATGAGGCCTTGGAGTGGAATGGCTAAGTCATGGACTCCAGACCCACACATAGTGGCCCTGCCATCGCCTAGTTGTGGGACTTTGGACAAGTTACTTCACCTCTCAGTGTCCTCATCTGTAAAATGGGGATGATATCAGGGCCTGCCTCCTAGGATCATGATGATGGTCAAATAAGTTAATATTTCAAATTCCTTAGAACAGCACCTGCAATAGTGAGTGCCATCTAAGCACTCATTAAACAAAAATAAAAACAGGAGGAATATGGACTATAACAGAGAGGGCAGTGGCCTAGGTGCCAAGGGAGCAGGGTTCTGATCTGGTTCTGCTTGGATGTGTGACCTAGAGCAAGTTCTTTCCCCTCTCTGGGCTCTGCTCCTGCTCTGAAGTTGTGGGAGGGGCAGACACCTGCTGGCCGGCTAGGAGTCTCTCATTGTCTGCGTATCTTTGGCCTCTCCCTGTGCTGTGATTTCAGAGCGGGGGCCAAGGGAGGGTGAAACTAGAACTGGAATGTTTGTGCTCTCCAGAAGAAGGGAGGCCCTCTAGGCCTTTTCGAAGCTCATATACTGTCTTGCAAATCAGGTAATAGAGCTGATCTTAATGAAGGGGTCGATTGTGTGGCTGGGACAGAAACTCACTGGCCTCCATTATCTCCTATCCTCTCTCTGGTTTCTCTTCTCTTTTCTTTGAACTGAGAGAGAAAGGGGTCTTTGAAAATGCCAGCTGGGAAACCACGGTGGTGTGAGAATCTCAGGTCTCAGATGGCCCATGGCTGCTCCCACACCCCTGTGCTCAATTACTTTTCTCCTGCCAGAGCGGGAGGTGCACACATTCTGGAGCCTGTTTGAAATCCGAGTCTCCGCGCCTGCCCAGGTCCTGCGACCCTCAGCAAGCTGAGCCCCAGGTGCCCTGTCCCTCCAGTAGCACAAGTGGAGTGTCCCTTCCCTGCTAATCACCTGGGCGGGAGAGCTGGCTGTGTGAGAGCTGCAGGGCCCTGGGTATTTGCCGCTGAGGCTGGGTGCTCTGATATGTAGGGTGGCAGACCTGCGGGAGCTCTTTGCCAGTTTGGGGGAGAAACGGAATGCAGTTGCTGGTGGATGTACTCTGGGTTCTGAGAGGCCTCCTCCATCTGTCCCCCTCCACTCCCAGGTCTGTCGCTTGGCTCTGACCCTTGTCATCACCTGCCTTATTTGCAGTCACAGCCTGACCTAACCTCATCCCCATGCAGCAGCTCAGGGCAACTCAAACAGCCCAAAAGGCCTGGAGGGCCCTCAGGTGCACTTCTCCCTGGGAATGGCAAAGATTCCCCCGCGGGAGCGCCTCCCACCTCTCACCCATCTCCCTGACACCCCTCCAGTCCATGTGTCCCCAGCATCAGCTCCCAGAACCAATGACCCCTCTGAGTCTCTGACCCTCAAGGGCTCCCTGAACCCACTGAGCAAAGTCTAAACCCTTCAGTCGGCCTTGCCGCCCCCTCTTCCCCCGCATTATCTATCCCAACCCCTCTTTCTAGTCGCATCTGACCCTCCACAGAAACCACACTAAGATTCCCATCCCCAATTCCTTCCCTACGCAACACTCTCCTTGCGGCCTTTCTCAAGGCCCTCACTCGGCATGGAATTAAAAAAATCCAGGGCTCAGTTCCAGTATCACCTGCTCTGTGATGCCTTGCACCAGTAAGAGTTAATCTCCTGGCACAGCTTCCTGTCTGCTCCGTGTCGAGCCCAGTGTATTATGCCTGTGTCCCCACCAGCCTGTGCTCCTGAAAGGCAGAGTCCCAGCCAGGCTGCCCTGTTGGTGCCCAGCACAGTGCTCGGCAGGTAACCGAGTCACATTTATTGAGTTAACTGGAAGTGGCTACATGCCTCTTTTGTTCTCCCTTTATAAAGTTGTTTGTTCTTGGAATTCTGTATGACAGTGATCTAGGATAGAATTAGAACAGAATAATTTTACAGCTTGATTTTTTTCTTGCCTACATGGGTTGTTTTTACTGAAACACAGACTAATGGGGAGAGATGATGCGGGGGAAGAAAGAGAAATGCAAGGCTCTTTCCACCAATGCCGACTTCTGATCAACTTGAGCAGCCTCATCAGGAAACCATCTTCTCGTGGCAGGCAGGGGAAGGTCGTGAATATCAGGAAGAGGAGGACACACTGCTGGAGGTATGTGTAATTCTATGGGGCCTGGGACCCAAGAGCCCTAGGCAAGGATTCTGAGTTATCTGGAATGAAGCCGCTTAATCACACCTGGGTATAAGACCAGATTATAAGTCAGGTTAGCTTAACCCTGAAAATGACCAACCAACTCTGTTATTCCATGGCTGGGGACATGGAGGTCTAGGAAGGATGGCAGCTTGGTCCAAGGTCACATGGAGTGGAAGAGACAGGGCTGGGATTAGAAGCGAAACACCTAACTTCTAGTCCTGCATTTTTCCATCTGAACTGTGCTCCCAGGATGTTAGCAGTGACCATCTCTGGGTGAGTGAGATTGAAGTGTTGTTTTCTTTATGGATCACTATTAAACCAGAGTTGAGCAATGGCTGGTTTAAAAAAAGGGTGTGATACATTCCGTTTTTAATTAAAAATATATAACATGGAACATTTAGTCAGTTCAGTAACTTTGATTATCTACCTTCTCTGTGCTGGTCATTGACCTGGGTGCCTGGGATATAGCTGTAGGATGAAGACCCCTGTCTAGGAGGCCACCTACGAACCCCTCTATGCCCATGCTCACAGTTCTAGTGTGACTTGCTAAACCACATACACAACCAAAGAGACTTTTGACTCTTGACACTGTGTACCCTGACTGCAGGGATGAATTCTGAGCACTAAACACACTTCTAAATGTGCCAACTATGAAATATGATGATAAAACATCAAACATTAGATGAGAAGGATTCTTCTGCTCCTTTATTTCTCAGCTCATTCATTCCATGACACATATTCTCCACCATCCTGAAGCTGCTGGCTTGATAGAATGGGGTAACGGCCTTTTGAAGACTCAGTTACAGTGCCAGCTAGGTGGCCACACCGTACAGGCTGGGGCAACATTCTCCAGAAGGCTGTATATGCTCTGAATCAGTGGGCAATTGCAGATGCCATTTCTCCCATAGCTAGGATTCATGGGTCAGAGAATCAAAGTTAGAAATAAGAGTGGCACCACTCACCATTACTCCTAGTGACCCACTAGCAAAACTTTTGTTCATTGTTCCCATGACCCTGTGGTCTGCTGGCCTAGAAGTCTTAGTTTCAAAGGAGGAAAGTTCCACTAGGAGACACAACAATTCCATCAAACTGGAAGTTAAAACTGCCACCAGGCCACTTTGGGCTCCTCATGACTCTGAATCAATGAGCAAAGAAGGGAGTTACTGGGCTGGCTGGGGTGACAGATGCTGACTACCAAGGAGAAATTGGATAGCTATTGCACAAGGTGGGTAAGAAAGTATATGTCTGGATACAGGAGAGCCCTTAGGGCGTTTTTTAGTATTACCATGCCCTGTGATTAGGGTCAATGGAAAACTACAACAAACTAATCCAGGCAGGACTACTAATGGCCTAGGCCTTTCAGAAATGAAAGCTTAGGTCACCCCATCGGGGAAGGAAACACAACCAGCTGAGGTGCTTGCTAAAGGCAAAGAATGGGTAATGAAACAGGGTAGTTATAAATACCAGCTACAACTACCTGAGTAGTTACAGAAATGAAGACTGTAATTGTCATGAGTACTTCCTCCTTATTTTATGAACACTTGTATTGTGTGTGTGTGTGTGTGTGTGTAGCAAATATCTTTGCTTTTTCCCTCTTATTCCCTTATCATGTAACACAAGATTGTTTGATACTGACTTTACTGTTATTGATTGTATTGCCTTTGTATAATAGGATTTAAGTATCATTAATTTTACATTATAATATTTAAGTTACAGGACAGCAAGGAGAAGAATAAACATCACTCATGGACTTTACCTCCTCTTCTGGGGAAGGTGATAGTGTGTTTTCAATTGTACCCAGGATAGTTGTATCACGTTAGGCAGAATTATGACATCCTTACTGTCTTTATTTGGAAATTAAGTATGGTTTAAAGAGATGTATATGTGTGCCAAGTTGACAAGGGATAGACTGTGATGGTTAATTTTGGGTGTCAACTTAACTTGGCCATGGGATGCTCAGACATTTGGTCAAACATTTTTCTGGGTGTGTCTGTGAGGGTGTTTCTGGATGAGATTAATATTTGAATCAGTAGACTGAGTAACACAGATTGTTCTCCCTGATATGGCGGCGGGGGTGTATCCAATCAGTTGAAGACCCGAATAGGGAAAAAAAGCTGACCCTCCTCCAGGTAGGCGGGAATTTCCTCCTGCCTGACTGCCTTAAGCTGGGACATTGGCTTTTTTCTGCCTTTGGATTCAAAGACCAACTCTTCCTGGGTCTTTGATGCTGCTGGTTATTTGTATTTGTATTGGAACTATACCATTGGCTCCCTTGGGTCTCCACCTTAGCAACTGCAGATCTTGCCGGTCTCTATAGCCTTGCGAGCTAACGCCGTATAACAAATCTCTCTCTCCCCTTCTCTCTCTGTCTCTACACACACATACACACACACACACACCCTATTGGTTCTCTCTTTCTCTGGAGAACCCTAATACAACACATTAAAAGAAAAATCTGCAAAGGCAAAGTTATTCTAATGTCATTGCCATGGATGGAAAAAGGAAGTGGTGGCTTTAGGAAGCATCCACCTGTTCCTCCACAGGTCCCCTCGCTAGTGACAATGTGCTTCCCTTTAGCACCTACTCACATCAGGGTCCAGCTCATCCAGCTCATTTTCCAGGGTCCTGAGCTCTTCCTCTGTTAGGGCTCCAAGGATTTCATCTTCATCCAGGTCACGGTATTTCTCTAGTTCTCGTCTGTACGACATCGTGGAAGAATTTGTCTGTGTCTCCTGAGTTTCTGTGCTGATTAATACCTACCAGAAAGACAAGAATCTTAGAAAGACTCGTCTCAGATTTGCTCTCTCAGAGCAAATGGAGGCTCATCATTCACACAGCGGCCTGGGTACATTTTATGAATTGCCAGGATAATCATTACTATGGTGGAATACTACACTAAGTTTGGCTAATTCTCTAATAAAACTGTGCAAGGTAAAGTCCTGAGAGCATGTAAGTTAATGAATTGTAATTGGTTATAATTGGCATGGACATTAATTACAAGTAAATGGGCAATTATAAATGGCTTATGAGTGCCTGAAAACAATGTTATTCTTTAAGGAGTTCAAATACTTTTCTGTATAACTCTCCACCCTTCACCCTACACCCCAGAGGGAATCATGAATGCTGGAAACTGCCAAAACTGAGTTTAAAAGGGGCAGGGGAGTCTCGGTGGTTAATTGAGCACCTACTGCATACAGGCCCCTCACCTACACCATCTCATTCAATCCTTACAAAAAGTAGTTCATAGAAATAGCTAACTTTTACTACTGCATATCAAGCTGTGTGTTAAGTACTTCACAAGGACTTTCTCATTTAACCTGTGAGGTAGGTATTTACTATTATCCCCACTTTATAGAGAAGGACTTAGAGAGATTAAGTGACTTACCCAAACGACACTACTAGGAAGCAGCAGATCCACATTTAAACTCAGGTCTGCTGGCTGCAGACCTTCTCTGCGGAGTCACCCAATGGCGTGGCCAGGGGACTGCCTAGTCCAGAGCCCCCATTTCCCCCCAGAGGGAGCCAGTTCAGAGGGAAGAACTGGTTTGCCAGCAGGACCCTGGGGACCAGGGTTCACCTCTGCTGCTTCCCAGACTGCTCTCTCTTGCTGGAGAAGCCTACTGTTCATTTCCCATTTCACAGATGACACCCAACGCGTTTGGACCCTGTATGTTTGGACCCTGTCTCTGCTACTTCCCATAACCATGACATTTTCAGACCTGTTAACTCATCTGAGTCTCTCCACACACCCTTTTTTTTCCCCCTTTTTTATACCTTGAAGATCTTCTTGGATACCAATAGGTCTTTTAATTAAAACATTTTTATTAGTGAAAAAACTAAGGGATGGCCTAGGGCTTGACTCAGGACCCCTGATGTCAGTCCGATGATGCTCTCTACTCCACCACACTGCCTCCACTGAGCTAGGAGGGACAGCAGGACCTCGAGCTCTATTGTCCTCCAGCTTGGCTAAATGTAGTACTGTGCATAGAATCAGTGTGATGAGTTATATTGTGTCTCCTAAAAACTCATATATAAGGCTGGGTGCAGTGGCTCATGCCTGTAATCTTAGCACTTTGGGAGGCTGAGGTGAGAGGATTGCTTGAGCCCAGAAGTTTGAGACCAGCCTGGCCAACACAGTGAGATCCCACCTCTACAAAAAATACAAAAATTAGCTGGGTGTGGTCATGCGGCACCTATAGTCCCAGCTACTCAGAAGGCTGAGGTGGGAGGATCGCTTTAGCCCAGGAGGTCGAGGCTGCAGTGAGCCATGTTCCCGCCACTGCATTCCAGCCTGGGTGACGGAGTGAGATCCAGTCTCAAAAAAGTAAATAAATAAATACAATACAAATAAAAGTTCATATGTTGAAGTTCTAACCCCAGTATCCCAGTAACCTAGTATCACATTGCGAGTTAGAATGTGACCTCACCTGGAAATACAGTCATTGCAGATGAAAGTAGTTAAGTTTAGACAAGGTCTTACTGGATAGAGTGGGCCCCTAATCCAATATATTTTACCTGGGATCCTTATAAATGGGAAATTTGGACACAGATATAGCACACTAAGAGAATATCATGTGACGATGAAGGCAGAGATTGGGGTGATGCTACTATAAGCCAAGGAATGCCAAAGATTGCCAGCAAGCCGCCAGAAGCCAGCCCCAGAAGGAACCCACCCTGCCGACACCTTGATCTCAGACTTCTAGCCTCCAACACTGTGTGACAGTACGTTTCTGTTATTTAAGCCACACTGTGTGTGGAACTGTGTTACAGCAGCCCAGGCAAACTTATGTAACAGATATGACCTTCTTTACAGCAATGTACGTATTTAGACCTCCATGCAAGCCAACCAACCAACCCACCCATGGCTCATCTGTGAAATGATGATGGAATTTTCTAGAGTAGAGAAAAATGAAAACTAGGAAAGGACAGTCAAACAATCGATCCAAAAGCTGGGAATAGTTGTTAATTAAAAATAATTAAAGTCATCTAAAATAAATGAAAACCAAAGTTCACTAAGCTAACAGAAAAAGTCTCTGTCTCAGAAAGCAGAGAGCACATTTTATCAGTGTAAGCCTGTGCATGTGTGGGCCTATTTGCAGGAGAAATCCAAGTATATGACAGCTGGCTTGATAAGAAGGACTTGCTTCCCAAATACAGAAACCCCAGTGCCATCCTTTTCTCTCAGAATGGCTCAGCTTGGCCTAACGTTCTCCTTTGACCAGGCCCCAAGAATGCAATGCTCAGACCATAAATGGCCCCCCATCACTTGATCCATTTCTATTACTTCCAAAGAAAGCACAACCAGCTGACAGTGCTCTGGTATCGATGAAAAAACCTTCCTGAAGGCCCCCAGAAAACAGCCTAATTTGGCTTTTCCTAAGTGAAGCCAGGATGGGGAGAGGATCCATGATCTCTGTGATGGGGCCAAGAGGGACTCCAATGAAGGGCTTGGAGTCTTCCAGAACCAACTCACAGAGATGTCCAGAACTGCCTTAAAACTAGCATCTCTTAGAGGGGCTGCAAACACAAGCTTTTGGTGCTCAAACGGGTTTTGGGTTATATATGAAGTTCCCTAGGACTCTGGACTGCAGGACTTCTCAAAAATGTTGGTATGTGGGTATACAATGGAGTCTCCAAGAGGAATAGGTTGCAAGCAGAATTCCCCCAGTCTTTTTTATCATAAAAGCACGTCTCTGAGAAACTGCACCCGGAAATGGAATCTCACAAAACCAAATTTGGAAAACACGCTTTTTGCCTCACCTCTGGGTCACATCAGAACCACACAAGAAGGGACACAAGGACAGGACCAGCTTGAACACACTTCTGGGGAACATCAGACAGGCTGGGAACCCTGGGAGCTTCTCATACTTGTTACCTCTTCCAGCTGCCTCATTTTCTACATGCTTTATAGTAAAAGCCTTAGAAAAAGAGTCATGGACAGACACTGGAGAATGGACCAGCCAGGCCGAGGGAGCAGGGGAGAAAGAAATCCTTTATCAAAGCCAGCTTGGGGAAAAGGGGCTGGGAAAAGAGCCAGAAAGGAAAGGAGGTGGCAACTATGAGGACTGCTAAAGGAGGGATATGTGGTGGGGCGTTAGGCCTCCCCTAGAGATGCCACCCTGAGGGATGCAAATCATGAAATTTCCTAAAGAAGTCTCCTCTTACTGCACCCAGGAAAGTTAATGCACCACGTACACACCCCAAGGTGCTATTGATTTCTAAAATCCTATTTCACAGGATTTAAAGAGCCCTTTCTAACGTCAAGAGTCCTGTGAATATTATGGAGCGATAAGGCACAACATGAAATAAACTGAGAAGAACCAAAAACTCTAGGGTAAACTATGAAGCTGTCAGTTTCAAGCCACACTCATCGACTTGGCTCACAAGGACGGTTGCTACGAAGCAGGATTCTCCTGCTGTGGTTGAGGAAATGGGAGAACTGGAGGTAGGGAAGAGACAGGGTGGGAGGGAGGCAAAAACAGTGTGTTCAGAGAGCCCACTGCAAGCTCAGTCTTAAAATATGGCTTGGAAGAGATTGTATTTTATAGCTGTTAATAAAAGGCCTCTGTTTCCTAAGAGAAGAGAGTCAGGGATGGAGCACAGGCCTGAGCTTCATAGGACTTGTGGTTGGAGTGTTAATTGTGACAGTGATTCCCTGGGTGACCCTTGCTAAGTTCCTTCCCTCCTCTGAAAAATGAAAGCATTGACTGACCTGGCTGGTTTTTAAACTATGCCAACAGGAGACCTCAGGCTCTGAGAAAGTGCCTCCAGGGCCCCGCAAAGGGTTAGGGGTAAGTGAGGGGGACTCACTCCTGATTCTACCTGATGTATTTATTTGGGTTCCATATAAAATTTCACTTGAAGAAAGGATTCTGTGGCTCAAATAAAAAGTGGAAAACCCCTGGACTGGGTTTCTTGGTCTGCATAGTGAGAGGCTAACCGTACTCGCCCCGGTAGAGTATTGTGAGGATCATGGGATAGCAAGCAGATGAGGCTGTAGCCTGGGGTTGACTGGTGCAGTCAACTGGCTTCACAGATATTAGCTATTATTATGAGGCTATCGCTGCTGGAGTCTCTACCTCCTTTCCCTGAGCCACGCTGTTGTCAGGCTCTGAGGCCCCTCAGGAGAGGACCCGTGTTCTATGTGTCTTCGTGTTCCCAGTGCCTCACCCTGTGCCTGGCCCAGCGGTGTCACCTGAGGAACGGGGAATGAGCACCTCTGTGTCCTGGTCTAGGGTACTTGGAATCCTGGGCAAATCCCTTATCTTCTCAGATGCTCTGTGTTCCCATCTTTACCACAGGAAGATTGGACCAGATCTGGAGGGACTGAAAGTCTGAGAGGGGAGGGATGAGCAGGAAGGGGGTGATGAAGCTGCTGGGGCTCCCAGCATGGCCCACCTGCAGCAGCTTCTGGTGACCCTGAGCAAGAGTTGGTAAGAACAATAAAAGGACAGGTAAATATATTTAAAACACCTTTGCAAACTCCAGTCTTCCAAATCTGGTGTCTATTTTACACTTACAGCATATCCGGCCACCCCGCTTCTCTGTGGCAGAAGTCTTAAGCCTCCGTTAAATATGAAAAAATAGAATTTACAAGCTGTGCCAGGAAGTAGCACTCGGCAGGTTGGACAGTAAAAATGAGGGAGTCAAAGGCTGAGGCCATCCATCAGGAAAGCCTCAGAAATGAAAGCTCCGAGAAGGAGCAGCTCCTGGAGTACACAAGGCTCTTTTAAATCTTTCACAGGCAGCCGGTCCAGTCACTTCTGCTAATGGCTTCTCCAGCATTGCCTGCCCATGTGGGAACACTCCGGAGGAGGCACTTACGCGGCATCATCTTGATTTATGGACTGCACTTCCTTGAGCTCAGGAAGAGCTGAGTCACAAGTTCAAATAAATATTTTCCAGTTATACTGACTTGTTATTTCAGCCACAGTGAACATCTTGAGGATGGGAAGGCAAGGTTGACTTAGAAAGTCCATCCTTTTATGCCCCAAATATTTGTGGATTTGTCCCTTTCTTCCGGAAGACACTTTGGCCAAAGGGATTTTATGTCAGGTTCCCTCGTCACTAAATTCTGTATCCCAAGACAATGCCATCTACCTCCCTCTCCGGAATCCCCCTTCCCTCGGCTTCAGGGATGCAAGAGCATCTGCAATGTCCCCTGTCCCTCCTGAGAGAGCTGTCTCCCCGCTACTCTCCTGCACCATTTAAGGGGCACCTCTCAGGGCAGCCATGCTTCATATCACGGGTCACCTCTCCACTCTCAGATGACTGGGCAGAGGGGTGCCTGGCTCAAGTGTAGCCAATTGATTGGAAGGCCAGTGACAAGGTCCCAAGGTGGCCCAAGAGAAAGAAAAAACCAAAAACCAAAAAGAGGAGAGTTCTCAGCTCATTCATTTCTTAGCATTTGTATTTGTTTCCTGGGGATGCCCCCCACAAACCGAGTGACAGAAACAACAGAAGTGTGTTGGCTCTCAGTTCTGGAGGTGGAAGTCAGAAATCAAGGGTCAGCAGGGCTGGCTTGCTCTGAGGGCGAATCTGTTCCCAGCTGCTCTGCTGGCCTCAGGTGTTCCTTGGCCGGCAGAGGCTCCTTTCCCTGTTTTTTTCTTCGCAGTGTCTACCCTCTGCACATGTCTGGATCCAAATTTCCCCTTTTTCTGAGGACAGCAGTCACATTGGATTAGGGCTTCCCTAAGGACCTTATCACATTCACAGGTCACATTCACAGGTGCAGCTTTTTTGGGGACACAATCCAACCCATAATAGCATGGAACTGGGACAGGAGGAGAAGATGGGGCAGGTGTTGGGGCAGCTGTGGTGAAGAGAAGCTGGGGGGCCCATGGCGGATGTGTGGAAGCTGAGGCGATGGGGGATGAGACTGGGCAAGGGAGTGGAGTCCTGAGGGACAGCTTGTGCTGCCCACGAGAGACGGAGCACACAAGACCCAACAGTGCCCAGGCCCCTCTCCCTCAAGCCTGGATGGTACGGCTCAGCCTGTTTCCACGAGCCCCCTGTCCTCCCATGAGCCTGGCCATGCCCACTCGCTGTCCTAAGGGACCTTAATGAGCTCGCACTCCTTGCAGTGAAACTCTCCTGGTTTCCCTGCTTCCTTTCTGAATCCTCCCAGGTCTCCTTGATGACGCATTATTCTTGGCCCACCTATTTCTCTGGGCTCTGCCCTCTTCTCACGTTCTCCCTGGCTGGTTCTCATCTTCTCCCATGTGGGGCCTGCTACCTGTGATAAGCTGAGGACACTCAGATGGTGTCTGTCCAGCCCAGGCCCCTTCCTGAGCCCCTGCTCCCTTCTGGGTACCTCCCCCTGGAGTCCTCAGGCCCCACATGCCCAACCCTGCATGCGTGTCCGGCTTCGGCACCACCACCCTCCCCTGGCCTGGTTTGCAGCTCCTCTTCTGCCTGTCAGTCACCCAGGCCAGACCCTTGGGGTCAGCATAGACTTCCCAGCCCACTCTCCAGCTCAGGGCCAGCCTGCGCCTGACAAATCTCTTTCTCTTTTTTTAAACTGTTTTTTTTTTTTTTTTTGTCTGTCACCCACGCTGGAGTGTAGTGATGTAATCATAGCTCTTTGCAGCCTCCAGCTCCCAGGCTCAAGCAATCCTCCCTCCTCAGCCTCTCGAGTAGCTGGGACTACAGGTGTGCGTCACCATGCCCAGCTAATTAAAAAAAAATTTTTTTGTAGAGATGAGGTCTTGCTGTGTTGCCCAGGCTGGCCTTGAACCCCTGGCCTCAAGCAATCCTCCCGCTTCAGCCTCCCAAAGTGCTGGGATTATACGTGTGAGCCACCATGTCTGGCCTCTCCTCCCCACCCCCACAGGCCCACTATCTTTTTGTTGTTATAGTTGCTTTTCAAATTGTGGTAAAATACACATAAAATTTACCATTTTAATCATTTTTATTTGCACAGTTCTGCGGCATTAAGTACATTCCTGTTGTTGTGCAACCGTCACTACTATCCATCTCCAGAACTTTTTCATTTTCTCAAACTAAAAACTCTGTCCCTATTAAACACTAACTCCCCTTTCTCTCCTCCCCCAGTCCCTGGCAACCACATTCTCCTTTCTGTCTATGTGAATTGGACTACTCCGGGGGCCACTGATGACTGGAGTCACACTGTGTTGTCTCTTTGTGACTGGAATCCTGTCCCTTTAACATCCTTAGATCTGTTCCTCTTCTCCCTTCTCACGGCACTGCCTCTTATGATCTCAATGAGTGCAGCAGTCTCCAAACTAGTCCCCTGCCTCAGTTCTCCCTCCTTCCTATGCTCACTCAACTCAGCCTCCAAATGATCTTGGAGAAAATCAGTCCTCATGCTACTCCCAAGCTGAAAACTCCAACTGCTTCCCAAGCTCCAACTGCTTCCCATAGATGGATAGAGAGCATGTCTTTAAAGCGCACCCCTCCACACAGGCTCCCGGCACCCCTGGTTGGGATACTGCCCCCCTCTGCTCCCACACCTCTGTGGGAAGCTCTAAGGAAGCAGCGCTGTCCCTGCCTGGCAGAGGAGACTAGGACTTCCCACATCTCTCTGTGTCCCCAGGCTGAGCCGGGCAAGATCACATCTGACATCTGCACATCTCAGCGCCCAGGCCCTGCCTAACTCAGAGTGAAGGCGAAGTTACTGCAGATCGAACTGAATTGTCAGTCAGGGATACAGACCCCTGGGCGAGGGTGGAAAACTGAATCCTATCTCAGGCCAGTGACCGGCAGGGGAAGAAAGTCAACCAACAATCGATTGGGTGGGCAGGGGTAGGGTAAGGTGTGGAAGGAGTAGACAAAAAGTAATGGAAATTTGAGGGGGCTTAGCTTCCTTAGTTTTTAAGGCTGAGATCAGGGTCATAAAAGGTGGTGCAATAATTATGCCAATAACCACTCCTCCGATGTGCAGAGACCTTTGCAGCTCATAAAAATATAACCACTTTTGTGCTTGCAGTTTCATGTCCCCGGGGGCGTGTTGTCACCTGTGATGGGTTCCAGATAGAAGAGAGCAGAGGAGAAACAGGGAGAGGGAAAGAGCTGAACTGAGAGGGCTGAGCTCTCTCAGTCACCCATGTCTTGATTCCAAACCATCCCGCTTCCCCTAAGGATCCCCTGTGTAAAATAGCCTCAGCTTCTTACCCTGCCTTGCTGAAAGATGCACCCAGGCAGGACTGGCTACGTAATTTGCTGGGTCCAGTGCAAAGTAAAACAGTGGGACCCTTTGCTCAAAAGGCAAGACAAAATTGCCATTAAAGGTACCAAAATAGGCTGAGCGTGGTGGCTCATGCCTGTAATCCCAGCATTTTGGGAGGCTGAGGTGGACGGATTGCTTGAGCTCAGGAGTTTGAGAACAGCCTGGGCAACATGGCAAAACCCTGTCTCTACAAAAGATAGAAAAATTAGCTAGGCATGGTGGTGCGTGACTGTAGTCCCAGATACTTGGGAGGCTGAGGTGGGAGGATTGCTTGAGCCTGGGAGGCAGGAGTTGCAGTGAGCCAAGATCACGCCATTGCACTCCAGCCTGGATAACAGAGTGAGACCTGGTCTCAAAACAAAAACAAAAAAAAGTATCAAAATATAAAGCTCTTCGTTTCTCCCGTGGTCTCTCTCTTGATCTGGCATGGTGGTTTTTTTATTTTTCATTTTTGTTTTGTTTACAAACTTTTGGTAGAGACAGGGTCTCGCTATGTTGACCAGGCTGGTTTCAAACTCCTGGGCTCAGGCAATCCTCTTGCCTCAGCCTCCCAAAGTGCTGGGATTACAGGTGTGAACCACCATGCCCAGACTGTCATGGTGTTTTTTTATTTATTATTAATACCGTGATCCACATAGGTGTCCGTGTACTGCATGAGAAGCCCACTGGCTGCCGATTTCTTTCTCTTATCACACCCAGGACCGACACATCCTGCCCTAGGGGAAGGCCAGGAAGTCATGCCAGGCATTTCCCCTTCCCACGGGCCACTGGCCCAACACAATCTTCTTGTCTGCCCCGATCCAGGTAGTGAGTGTCCTGGTCCTGGCTGCTGCCGCAACACAATCCTTTCATCCACTTCTAATTCAGATTACCTAATGTCCTGGCACAGCGGCTGCAATATCATGGGCAATTCCCAAGGGTATTACAACCCGTGTGCCAGGACATTAGGTACCTGTATGAGCAGTGGATGAAAGGCTTGCCCTGCAGAGTTTCCAGCTGAATACACCAGGCGGCCTCACTGGCAGCCCAGCAGGAGTGGGAAGGGGGAGGCTGAATGGAACCAGAGGGTGCCAGGGGCAAGGGAGCTCTAGTCCAAGAACCCATCCCCAGGAAGTAGTGAGGCAACAAGAGGTGGGACCTCATGCAAGCTGAGGTTCTGAGCCCTGGCACATACTCCATTGGAACTTCACTTAAAAATATAAATTCAAAGATAAAATTATTAAGAATTTCGGCCAGGTGCGGTGGTTCACGCCTGTAATCCCAACACTTTAGGAGGCCAAGGCGGACGGATCACTTGAGGTCAAGAGTTCAACGCTAGCCTGGCCAACATGGTGAAACCCTGTCTCTACTAAAAATACAAAAAAAAAAAAAAGAAAACACAACCCCCCCCCCTCCAAAAAAAAACATTAGCCAGGTGTGGTGGCAGACACCTGTAATCCAAGCTACTCGGGAGGCTGAGGCAGGGGAATCACTTGAACCTGGGAGACAGAGGTTGCTGTGAGCCAAGATCGTGCTGCTGTGCTCCAGCCTGGACAACAGAGTGAGACTCTGTTTCAAAAAAAAAAAAAAAAATTTAAGACAGTGACTGCAGAACATTCCACCAAGCACAGTGTCCCTCTGAAAGCAGAGCTCTATGCACCTGCACAGGTGTACAACCTGTTTCCAGCCTTAGCCCCAGGGCACACGCTCTGAAGGCCCCAGGGCCAGACTCAGCCTTGGCTCACATGTGAAGGTCCTTTTCCTCCCTAGTGTCTTCCAATCCATTGAAATTTCTAGTCCCGGGGTCTAGAGGACACTAGGGCCACTTTGCAATGGCAGAAGGAGCATTGCACAGGCCTGGTTACAAGTCCTGACTTTAGTTGAGGACCTGCCATATGACCTTGAGCAAATTGCTGTACTTCTCTGGATCTCAGTTTCTACAACCTAATTCACTGGGTGAGTATTTACTGGGTACCCACTATGGGGAGGGCATGCTGGGTCTTTTTGGGAGAGACAGAAATTAATAAGAGGTCCTAGCTCTCAGGCGCTTATAATTAACATGGGGAGATAAGACTCACACAGAGATCCTGGGATAATGTCACACCCGTCCTCTCTTCATCCACCACCCTTGGAGCAGAACAGATGCCCTGGGCCCTTAGTTTCCTTTACAGGTGAGGCCTCATCTTGGGTCGGCCTGGTTAAAGATGAGAGCTTGAACTAGGGGTCATGCAAACCTGGACTGAAGTCCCTGCCCCTGGCTCTAGCTGACTGGGCAGCCTCAGGCATACCACTTTGTGCCTCTGAGATTCGGGGTTTCTTCTGCAAAGTGAGAGCAGGACACAGACTGAATGTTCTCCCAAGGTGTACTGTAAAGGGGACGTGAGAGAAGGGATGATACAGCTCGATAAATGGTTTCCCTCACCTTCCTTCAGGCCCAGCCTGAAGCCTGCAAGCACTGGATGAGTGGACGTGGCTGAGCAGCCATGAGAAAGATGTGGGGCTCTCCAGTGACTATAGACCCAGCATAAATCAACAGTTCGAGGTGCTCATCCCCAAAGCCATGGTGAGACCTTAGCTGCTGTAATAAAAGTGTAGTGCCAAAGTAAGGGCAATGACAGTCTTGCTTGGCTTCATGCTGGAGCTCAACTCTGGGCCACACTCTTTTGTGGGGGTGGGTGGTAATTATCTTTTTTAAGCAAAACACTGGCTATATACAGTCAAGTGTGCAAGGCTTAAGTATAAAACTCATGTAATTTTCCCACATTTATATACCTATGTAGACACTCAAACGAAGATACTAAACATTTCCAGCCCCCAAGAAAACTTGCTTAAACTCCCTCCTAGTCAATCTCCCTCAAAAGTAACTATTTATAATATATATACAAATAATATATTTATAGTACTATTCTGACCTTTAAGACTGTAGATTAGTTTTGGCTTTTTGAACATTGTATGGAAACATATAGTGGATGTGTTTTTTGGGTTGTTTTTTTTTTGCATCTGGTTTCTTTCATTCAACATTGTATCTGTGAGATTCACCTGTGCTATTTTGTGTAGTAACAGTTTGTTCTTTCTTATTGATGTGTAGTATTCCATTATTTGAAATATACCATAATTTATTTATTTACTCTACTTTTAATGGTCATTTAGGTCATTTCCAGTATTTGGTAATTATAAACAGTGCTATGAATATGTCTTTTGGTAGAAATAAGCACTTCCTTCTTTTGGGTGTGTACCCAGGAGTGGAATTGCTAGGTCATAGAGTGGGCATACATTTAGTTTCAGTAGATATTGTCAGTTTTCCAAAGTAATTTTACAATTTTACATTTCTACCAACAACGTATGATAGTTCCAGCTGCTCCACAACCTTGTCAACACTTGGTACTGTCAGCACCTTCCTGTTAGCCATTCTGGTGGGCAGGTAGTGGGAACTCATTGTGCATTTCCCTGACGATAATGATGCTGAGCACGTTTCATATGCCTTCTGGACATGGGGATGACCTCTGCTGTGAATTAGGCCTTCTCTCTTGAGTGGTGCTGAGTCCAGAGAAGGTGAACAAGGTTGTCATATGAAGAACAGTTGAAGGATCAGGAGGAACATGGTCACACTCTCCAAACCTCTACTGGGCTCACCTGGGGAAGAGGGAACAGAAGAGGTCTGTGGCTCCCCAGAGGGCAGAAGACATAGATTTATTGAAATTACCAGGAAGTAGATTTCTGATCAGCACAAGGAACTTTCTAACAATAAAAACTGCCCGAGGGCCAGCTGGGCACAGTGACTCACACTGGTAATCCCAGCAATTTGGGAGGCAGAGGCAGGCGGATCGCTTGAGGCCAGGAGTTTGAAACCAGCCTGGGCAACATGGTGAGACCTCTACAAACAATTTAAAAATTAGCTAGGTGTGATGGCGCACTCCTGTAGTCCCAGCTACTCAGGAGGCTGAAGTGGGAGGACTGCTTGAGCCCAGGAGGAAGAGGCTGCAGTGAGTCCTGTTTGCACCACTGTACTCCAGCCTGGGTGACAGAATGAGACTTAAAAAACAAACAAACAAGCAAACAAACAAAAACTGCCCAGGGGTACACTGGGCTAAGCCGGGAAGTAGTGAGCACCTGTCTCTATAGGCTGTGAGCAGCGATGGCAGAGCCCTTGGATGAGGTCTTCCAGAGAGGGTTGATGTCTTGATTGATGGTGGTTGTTGGGGAGTTGACAATATAGGATTTAAGGCCCTTTAAGGCCTAGTTCTATTATGACAGATGTGTGTGGAGCCCCTGAATGGAGGAGGATGGGGACTTAGAGACCAGCTATTGTTAACAGACTTGTTTTCTGGCTCATTTGCAGTTATTTTCACTGGCTGATTTCATTCTCTTAGTCATATGGGAAAGTACCTTCTAAAAAAACAAACACACTAAACATAGTGTTTGACTCCATCACTTTCTGCAGTTGCTATGAGCTTCATCCCAGAACACAATGAGCCATGCTCGATGCTCTAAACGTCAAAGTTGTCAAGTGGTTTAAATTGGAAAAGCCTGTGCGTGTGTGTGTGTGTGTGTGTGTGCGCGCGCGGGTGCATGTTTTCATTTTGCATCTCTTGGGGTCATCACGATGTCTGAGTCACCACAGCAATCATTTGTAAGCAACAGGGTTCCAGGAAAAGAGTCTGAAGACATCTCCCTGTCTCAGCTGGCCTGCCCACCTGCCCTCAAACCATGCTGCCCTCCACTCCTCCTACATCTCCGCAACTTTTCTGGTTCAGGCCACACTTAGCTCTCCCCACGCTCTGCCCCTTCCATTTCATTTTCCTCCATACCAAGAGAAGAGAGTTCTAGGAAGCCAACGATTGTAATACAAACAAGAGAGGCCATCAGAGTTCTTTGGGAGTTATTGCATTATCTTCAGGCATCCCTACTCCCACAAGACTAAAAGCTACCTGAGGACAAACATCTCTGTCTCCCATGGTCCTTCACAAAGCCCTGCACCTGTCCAGTGCTGAAGACATATTGGTTGAATGAATGAATGAATAAATGCCTAGCATTATTATTAGCTTTGATAGCCATAAGTCAAAAGCACTGGTAGAATAAAAGCTAACCTGTAGGCCGGGTGTGATGGCTCACGCCTGTAATCCCAGCACTTTGGGAGGCTGAGGTGGCTGGATCCCCTGAGGTCAGGAGTTCAAGACCAGCCTGGCCAACATGGTGAAACCCCGTCTCTACTAAAAATACAAAAATTAGCTGGGCGTGGTGGTGGGCACCTATAATTCCAGCTACTCGGGAGGCTGAGGCAAAAGAATCGCTTGAACCTGGGCAGTGGAGTTTGCAGTGAGCCGAGATTGTGTCACTGCACTCTTGCCTGGGCCACAGAGTGAGACTCGGTGTCAAAAAAAAAAAAGCTAACTTGTAGAAAAGCTTGTGGAATTCATTCCTATCCTCATTCTCCATTTTACAAACATGAACTTCATCACATTGCCTCATAGCAAGTGTTAATGTAAGATAGAGCTTTATGAAACACGTTTTTGTATTTTCCAAAAAACCAATATGAAAATTAATATGAACAATACCAAAAAGCAAATGGCAAACTGGGGGAAAATATATTTGCTTCATATTAAACAAAAGGCTGATTTGTTTAATAGACAAAGAGTTCCTCCAATAAAAAAACAGAACAGGCCAGAAAATGTGGAAAGAGGAAAGGAATAGACAGTTCACACAAAAGGAAATACTAATGGCTAATACACATATAAATAATAACAAAACTCACTTATAATTATAAAAAAGCAAATTGTGGAATGAGATATCAGTAAGGTCAGATTGACAGAGATTTAAAAGTCTGAGAATTCCCAGTGTTGACAAGATGTGGGGAGACCAGTGTCCTCACACAGAAGAGAAGTTACATTGGTATACCCTTTTTCAGTTCGAGACCAGCCTGGGCAACATGGTGAAACCCCGTCTCACCTAAAAATACAAAAAATTAGCTGGGCATGGTGGCATGCACCTGTGGTCCCAGCTTCTGGGGTTCGGGGGAGGACCGCTTGAGCCCAGAAGGTGGAGGTTGCAGTGAGCCACTGCACTCCAGCCTGGGTGAAAGAGTGAGACCTTGTCTAAAAAAAAAAAAAACAACAAAAAACTCTATTAGCGAAAAAAAACCCAAAACCCCCAAAACGGCATAAAAATTCAATAAGACATTGAGTAAATAAATTAGAGACATACAACAGACTACTGCTAACACCATCCTTGAGTAAATAAATTAGAGACATACAACAGACTACTGTTTAACACCATCCTTGAGGCTACTGTTGGCCACTTGTCACTGTACCTTATAATAGCAAGCTTTGTTTTATTCTTACTGCATACCAGGCACAATGCTAAGTTCTTTACATGGATTATTTCTTGCAATCTTAATAATTGTGAAGCAGATACTTTTATTATCCCCATTTTACAGATGAAGAAGTGCAGACTATGTTAGTTTTATAGGGCTGCCATAATAAATGACCACAAACTGGATGGCTTAAAACAACAGAGATTTACTCTGTCTCAGTTCAGAGGACCAGAAGTCCAAAATCAAGGTGTCAGCAGAGTTGATTCCTTCTGGACGCTTTGACAGGGAATCTGTTCCATGCCTCATTCCTACCTTCTGGTGTCTGCTGGCCATCCCTGACATTCCTTGGTTTGCAGCCACATCACTCCAATCTCTGACTCCATCATCATCTGTTCTTACTAGTTATGCTGCCTATATAGGTTTATTTTAAGCCATCTCAAGCCTTTTTAATGGCATGTGTCCACTCTTCTTCTTAAGACACCAGTCATAGGGTAGTTAGGACCTACCCTAATCCAGTGTGACCTCATTTTAACTTCATTAATTACATTTGTAAAGACCATATTTCCAGAGAAGGGTCACATTCTGGGGTGCTAGGTGGGCATGACTTTTGGAGGGACCCTGTTTAACCCAGTAAGTACACTGACCAAGGTCACAAAGCTGATAAGTGGTAGAGCCAGGATTTAAATCCAGGCAGGCAATCAGTACTCATTACCAGTACTCCATGCTGCCGCCTTCCCATAACATAACAGCTCACACTTACATAATGTCCCAGGCACGTCCTAAGCATTTTACATATAAGAACTAATTTCATCCCCACAACAACCCCACTTTATAGATGGGGACACTAGGCACAGAAATGTTAAAAGTTGGCTGGGTGCAGTGGCTCGTGCCTGTAATTCCAGCACTGTGGGAGGCCGAGGTGGGTGGATCACCTGAGGTCAGGAGTTCGAGACCAGCCTGACCAACACGGCAAAACCCCTTCTCTACTAAAAAATACAAAAATTTGCCAGGTGTGGTGGTGCGCACCTGTAGTCCCAGCTACTTGGGAGGCTGAGACAGGAGAATTGCTTGAACCCGGGAGGCAGAGGTTGCAGTGAGCTGAGATCGCCCCACTGCCCTCCAGCCTGGGCGACAGAGCGAGACTCTGTCTCAAAAAAAAAAAAAAAAAAGAAAGAACTGTTAAAAGTTACCTGAGATTACAGAGCCAGTAACTAGTAGACCTTGGATTTGAATCCAGCAAGGTGGTCTCCAGAGTCCGTGTGTGTGTGTGTGTGTGTGAGAATCAGGAAGACAGACTGTGTCTCATTATGTGTCAATTGCTATTTAAGGCCCCCCAAAGGACTAATGAAGGATTTGAGTCTGCCCTTCATTGCTCCTAGGTTCC
This sequence comes from Pongo abelii, assembly GCF_028885655.2. NCBI lineage: Eukaryota > Metazoa > Chordata > Mammalia > Primates > Hominidae > Pongo > Pongo abelii. The sequence continues at coordinate 88,551,423 of NC_071998.2, read as the reverse complement.
CTGGCCTTGTGCAGACTGATCCGGAGTCTGCCCTAACCACTATGCCCTCTGTCTAGTGGCCTGTCTTGACAATATACTGAGGATTGGGGCTAAGAAAATAGTTCCCTATCCTGAAAGACTGATTGATGTTCTTCCTTCTACTATCAGACAACAAGGGTCCTCCCATTCATCTTGTCCCCCCTTTCCCCTTGGCTGCCATGAGTCATCTCAGAGCCAATTTGAGTGTCCAAATACAGTTGTCATCTTCAGCCAGGGTGCTGGCATAGTTTTCTCTCTTTATTCTCTGTATCGGGTGCTCTTAACCCGGACTTTTGAATAGGCTTCAGGGGAATCACACACCCACTGAAATGATATGCAAATTGTTGTGTATATGAATATATTCATTTTTGTGGAGCAAGAATTCATAAGCTCTAATCAGATTCTCCAGGAGTTTCGTGATCTTAATCTTCAGAGTTTCTGCCTGTCTTTCTAGAATTTCTGTTCTTACTAGTTGCATTGGTCATGTAGTTTATTTTTTAAGCCATCTCAAGCCTTTTTAATGCTGTAAGTGGAATACAACGTAAAACCATAATAAGCAAATGCGTGCAATGTTGCTATCCATTCTGAATTTTTAAATCTCTCGGTTTGCATGGAGGAAGTCTGTCCTCACGTTTCCCTCTCTCTTACCTTCACTTTGCACACTTCTGAGTGGTTTTGATGTCTCAGGGTCTCAGGTGTCTCAGGTTCCCACCCCAGCACTGGCCAGGCACCCATCTTGTGCTCATAGATCCAAACTTGCAAGTTTACTGACCAGAAAGAGCCCTTGATTTTGATCCAAGGCACAAATGAATTCATTTGTAGATTTAAAAATCCGCTATCTTAATGCAATGGCCAGGAGGAAGCTTTGTGGTAACTAGCACTCACCTTGGTGTTCAAAATGTGGTGGTTTGTAGATACTAATCAACACCACCTGACTAGATGTTTATTAGAGCTTATTAGGAATTATTAAGTTTATTTTCTAATCAACTTATTAGAGCGTATTAGAAGCAAAGAGCTTTTTAGAAACTCAGAATCTCAAGCCCCGTCTCATACCTACTGAACCAGAATCTGCATTTCTGAAAAGATCCCAAGTGATTTCAATGCACATTGAAGTTAGAGAAGCACGGATATAAAACAAGAAGACTCATTTCTCAAGTTTGTCAAACACTGGAGAGCACTTCAGTTTTCTGAAATTGGATGACCTGGGACAACTGGATGACCTGAGACAATTCCTACTAGGGTTCACTGTCCTATTACAAAAGGTAGGTAACAATACTTGCTGTTCCTCCCTCATGGGGTTACTGTGAATTTCAAATGAGCTCATGGATTCACACACTAACTACTTATCATGATGGGACTGATAGGAGCTGGGGAGCTGGCAGTGGGGAGCAGAATGGGTGTGGTCTCTGCCCTCATAGAGCTGATGATTTGGTCGGGTAGAAGAACATGCTGTAAATGCTGGTTGGTGTTGTGTGACTGTCACGGTTATCACAGAGCCTTCATTCATTTATTTCATGCATTCATTCATTCATTCGGTGGTCAGCCATTTATTAAAACCTGAAGTGCCTGTACTATGTCACACATTAAGCTCTGAGCTGCACATGGGGAAGCAGAAATAAATGAGTCAGAAACCTCATCCTCAGGGAGCTTTTAGTCTAGCCAGAGACAGAGATACATCACTGGGTGATTCCATTTAGAACACACTCTGGCTGGTGCTCTGAGTTGGCACAGGGGGCTGTGAAGGTACAGGTAAATCAATGAAGAACTTTGCTTTCAAGGGTGATTACAAGTTCACAGACTGAGAAGAGGCAGAACAGCACTGAAGGCCGAAAGAGCAGCAGGGGAAAGGCAGGGAGGCATGAAGGCACAGCATGCTTTTGCCATGGCCAGAAGGTAAAGAGAATTTGGAGGAGTGCCTAGAGATGATTTTGGAGTAGTAGCTTGAGGCCCGGTCTTAGAGGCTAAGGAATTTGGTCTTTATCCCTTAGGAAATGGGGAGTCCCTGAAGGGAGAGAATTGACGCAGGTGAAGATCTTTTAAGAGCAGCATGGAAGAAGGAATGACTTGAGGCAGAAATACCTTTAACAGGCTCTGAGAGCAGCTTAGGGGAGAGATGAAGTCCTAACTGGGGTAGTGGATGTGGCGATAGAAATGGATATAAGAGAAATTAAGGAAGGTAGCATTGACAGGATTTGGTGGGCAAATGAATGGGGTGGTGAAGAGAAAGGAATCAGGAGGCAGAGATGTCTATAGATGAGGAGCACAGTCCAGCTTGATGCAAGAATTAGGGAGTTGTGAGGTGATTGGAGTCGTGGGAGTGAATGAGACTGTGAGACAGTGTGCGGTGGAAAGAGAACAGGGGTAGGAGTGGCACCAAGGCACCAACAGCAAAGCGATGGGCAGCAGCGATGAGTCTGTGAAGGAGGCTGAAGGATGCCCAGAGGCAGTTCTGCTTTCCTTCATTCCTTTGGGCACGGACAGCAACAACGCAGTGGTCACAACTCATCACCTTCCAGAATCATCGCTGGAAACGGCCCTGGGGTCACCAAAGCCCCAGAGTGAGTGGGGCCTGAGGCTGGGGCCCCTGAGAACATGAACTGAGACAGGGATGGACATGCGTGGATGGACGCAAGCCCTTGTCTCCCTCTGCCTCCCTCTTTCCTCCTCACAGATGGTAATGTCCAACCCTTTCACAAATCATTTTTTTCTCTGAAAGAAAACCAAAAGGACATAAGAGAAGGAGAAACAAAAGGCATGCTTGAGTTTGTTTAGTTTTTCAGATCAGACAAAGACCCAACACCACCTAACACGAAAGAAAACCTCCCAGACCGTGTCCTAGGTTGACTCCAATGAGCTCATTCTCTCAGTCATTAAGAGCAAAGAGAATTAGGTTCTATCATGATTAGCCAAAGGAAGATTTTACAAAACAAAACAAAAGAGAGGAAATGGCCCCGGAATTGTGCTATCTGGTTCATGCTTTTCCATAGAAACAGGCCTGTGGTTTTAAACTGATAATGGCTCCTAGCAGCCCAATAATTGATGTATCTGGTATTCTGGCTTTAAGGGAAAAGTGAACTGGCCTCTTTAGAAATGTTGGCAGCCTGGCTGGTCCATTAGTAAGACTGAAAAATCAAAACATTGACTGGAAAAGGCCATTACGACTGGGCTCAGCAGGAGTCATCGATAGATGATGTCATTTCAGAAATAAATAAGCTAACGTCATGAGGCCCCGGAGCAGGGTCAAAACACTCTTCACAGCCCATCACCATCCTCCATCGCAGATACTGGTCTGCCAGAGACACAGGGGTCTGAGCCAGGATCTGCTTCATTTTACCTTTTTGTGCTCATTCCAGGGGATGAAGGCCACCTGCAGAGTCTGTGACATTCTGCAAGTCACTAAGGAAGGTCCCCAATCCTCATTATGGGGACACCTTTTAGATTCTCCTTTAACTCTCTCCCCTCTCCTGGGTTCTTCTCACTTCTTGCCATACTCTTTATCCTAGAATGCCTGCCTCCCTTCTGTCCCTTGTCCTCAGTTCCTGCTACCTTCCCTCTCCCTTCCTTTCTCATCCAAGCTTTTAGAAAGAGTTGCTGGCTCTGTGGAGAGCCTTCTTCAGTCTACAGCCTGAAGAAGTGGAGAACTTCTTCAGCTCCTGTTAGCTCCTGCCTTTCCCCCTCACCACAACTAATACTATCATTGCAATATCAGGCTCTGGGCTGAGGGCTTGCCCTGAATCATCTCACTTAATTCTCACAAGCAGCCCCTATGAAATGGGGCTATTGTTGTCTCCATTGTATAGAGGAGGAAACGAGGCGCAGACAGGCTGGGTCACTGGCAGATCTCATTTTTTGAGCCTGCCGCAATGCCCTGGTCAAAGTCACTCATGATCCCTGCCAATCCTGATGGTCCTTTCCCAGTCCTCATCCCCCTACTTCTGTCTGTCCACAGCAAGTGACACTGCCCACCTCTGTCCTCCCTTGGCACTTGGGAAAGCCACTCTCTCTCACTCCTTCCCCAGCTCCTCCTTACAGGATGGGTCATGCTAGAAAGGCTTCCAAGGGAGACTCTAAGCCCTCTCCACTCCAGGTCCACTAGAGACCATCTTGTCCACCCCCTCATTGCTCAAGGTTCCTCTGAGTGGGTGGCAGAGTTGGGGCTGGAGCCAGATATCCTAACCTCCAGGCCAGTCCACCTCCCATTGCTCAGAGCTGCCACACCCACTTTGTGTTTTCTGTTTTTGCTGAACTGCAAGAAAACGCCCTACCCTGAAGGAGGGAGAAGGTGTGAGATCCTGATAAGGTGGGGCAGAGGCTATTTTTAGAGGACACTGGCTTTCATCTTAGGCTGGGAGGAACTCAAGGGTCAATGACTTTCTAAAACACGGGTTCTCAAGACTAGCTCATTAAAGATAATACACCAAAGTGACAGTATTCTTGTTTTCACTCTGCCTGTTGGTTGTGTGGCTCTAACTGATGGAAACTTTATTATCTGACTCCACTTCCCGTTAATTCTTTTCTCTGTAAGTCTTTGAGATGGCTTTAGAAAAAAACACATAACAGAAAGTAAAGTAGAAGCAAAAAGGAAACTTCAGGATGAGGGCGCTATTGTCCAGACAAGGTAAAGTCCAGAATAGCAGCAGATTCAAGAAGAGGGGGCATTGATCGGGTGCTCCCAGAGCTCCCGGACCTGCCTGAGTAGTGGGAAGAGTGCGGAAAGAGATGGGAAAGGCTGGGAGACTGCAGACCTTCTGGTGTGACCGGCCCTGTGTGACCTTGAGCAGGGGGCTCTGCGGCCCTGCACGGAGGACAAAATGGCAGTCACCTCTGGAAGAAAGATGGGGTGGGGGCCCTAGGGATTCTCACACTGAGGGCCCAGCACCTGGGTTCAGGGTCTGGTTCTGCGATTCAGACACGGAGGAGCTTGGGCCAGGTCGTCTCCGAGAGTCTGAGGGCATAGGGCGAGGGCGGGAGACAGGGTCTGTAATAGTAGCGGTGGGTGAAGGGTGTAGGAGGGGGCGGCGCTGCGCAGGTTGGAGGACGCATCATAGGCCCGGTATAGACCGGGAAACTGTGGCCAGGGAGCGGTTGGACTGGAACCCCTGCCCCAGACCAGCTCATCGCATCTGAAGCTGTGTGGCTCAAAGGCTGCTTTGTCAAGGCAATGCCGGCTACGCAGTAGAGAGATACCCATAGGCACCCCAAAAGTGCACTTCCTAGGGTTGTAGGGCTTAGGATATCCGACGGCCTTAGTGAGTCCCAGGATACGATCGAGTCTGGGGCAGCCAGTCTCCGATTTCTGCAGCCTCTCCGGATGTGCGCGGCTGGGACCCCAGCGTCCCAGGCCCGGAGCGGGTGAACAGGTGGGGAGAGTGCAGGCGGTCAAGAGCGCGCCCTGCAGCTCTCACGGCTTGGGCTCCCAGCTCCATCGCGGCTACCAAACCTCGCCCCTACAAATGGGAAACTGAGATCCAGAAACAAGAGGAGGATTGCCAAGGCCATGCCGAGAGCCGGCGACAACCTGGGGCTCCCGCCTCCAAGCTCTTTCCAGCTCCACTTGGCCGCGTAGCGCGTGTCGTGGTGCTTTAAACCTTGTCTCTTGCAGTTTGGGAAACTTCTCCTGCCCCAAACACTCTCAGCGCGAACCTGGGCTCCACGTCCAGTCGAGCCCTTACGCCCCCACTCCCACCCCCAGACTCTTGCAGGCGGAGAAGAGGCCGCGCCCCCGAGCCCGGCTCCGGCTGGCACCTGTACCCAGCTGAGCACCCCGCGGGCTCAGAGCCCTGCCGCGCTGGAGTCCTGCGGGCGGCGGGGGCGCCCGTCCGCCAGGACCCCAGCCCGGGGCGCCGTCTCCTCCAGAACCCCGGGTCCTTCTCGCGTTCACAGACGCGGTGCGGAGGTCCAGAGCGGAGGGCGCCCTGGCCAGGGCTGCGCGCGCGGGGAGGCGGGGACGGGAGCGCCGGGCTCGGGACCCCGAGACCCGGGCTCCCTAGCCCCAGAGGCAACCCGAGGCGGCAGCTATTTATAGAGGGAGCCACGCTCAGTCCCTCTTGGCGGCGGCGGCGACAGCTGAATATTTTGCCCAGATATGGCTGAGGCCCCGGAGCGGGGGCAGGGAGCCCCGCGAGCGCGAGGGGGACCCCAGGCGGGGTGGGGGCTTACCCGGACGCAGAGCGGTGGGGCCGGCGCGGACGCGGGCGGCGGGACAGGCGCGGGCGGCGGGCAGATGGACGCGGGCGGCGGCCGCGGTGCTCCGGCGGGCAGCGGGCGGGCGAGCGCAGCGCGGGGCTGGACGAGCTCCCGGGCGGCCGCGGGCGGGCGGGCGCTGTGGGCTCCGGGGGTGGGAGCCAGGGGCGGGCCCGGCTTGCGCTGTCACCGCGCCCCGCCCCGCCCGCCGCAAGCTCCCTCCTTCCCTCCCCTTCCACTCGGGGGCGCCAGGGAGCAGCGCACCTCCCCGTCGGGACGCGGCCCCGGGCCGGGAGCGCGGGGGAGTCGGGCTGCAGCCGAGTAAGCGCGGGCCCCTGCCTGGGTCTCCTCCGCTTCCCCGCTGGTACCAGGAAGAGTTTGAGCGACGGTACAGTTATGTGGGAAAAGGTGGGCAGATTTGCATTCTTGTGGGGTCTAGAATTTAAGATTTTGAGAATCTGAAGTCCCCAAAAGTGATGGACCAAAGCCAGCTAAGCGGCCGCTGCACCTTCACCTCTGATTGAACCGCCGCTCCGTCCGTTTCCCAGCAGCGCGGCCAGGTGGGCTCTGAGCCGGAAGCTTTAACCGCGATGGATCAAAAGTTTTGTCTACACGTAGTTCCAACACGCAATCGAATGCATTCTCTCTACACTGAGAACGAGTGGAGTGTCTAAAATACTGATTTTAAATGACCACAACAAAAAGACCCACGTTCTTAAAAGGCTTTTTTTTTTTTTTTTTTTTCAGAGCAAACCACTTTAGGTGGTTTATCCTAAACACAATTTTAAATGTTTTGATAAACAAATGTCTCATGCAAAGGAATTTATACAGAAATAGGAAAACGTCTTATTTTGGATTATTATGGGAAAGCTTTTGGTAGGGTAGACCTTAATAAAATCAGCTCTTAATCCTGATGTATAGATTATTAATGAGTAACACTCATTAACCAAATTTTGTTTCTCAAGAAAATGAATTCCTCTAAAGTCCTCACAATTAGAACGCTCTTTTCAAGGGGTATATGCCATACATTTAAAAATAAGCAGTGATCTAATATTTCGGATTATTTTAAAACATTTTTTGTTGTGAATCGAACATATAAGAACATACAACGTAAGTTATGTTGTATGTGTAAACAAAATAAATGTGCAGCTTCATGACTTTTTACAACGTGAACACCTGTGCAACCAATCACTCAGAGAACATTGCCCACAGCCCAGAAGCCAACCTGTCCCTCCTGGGTCCCAACTCCCCTCTAAAGATGATCACTTTCTTGACCCTTACGGTGATCGTGTCCTTGTTTTTTTCTTCCCTCTGTAGTATGTCTTCATTTGTTCAAATCTGTTGTTAATCTGTGGTTTCATGCAGCTGTAGTTTTCCACTGTATGAATATACCACAGTTTAAAAAAAAAATCCATTTGACTATTAATGGGCATTTAGGTTGTTTCCAGGTTTTAGCTATTACAAATAGTGCTGCTGTGAACATTCCTTGCCAGAATCCTCCTGTCCACGCGCACAGCCTGCTGTTGGAAGTGCTGGGTGATAGAGAAAGCCTAACCTCAACTTCAACAGAGATAAGGCTGACCTCTTCCAAAGTTATAGTACCATTGTACAGTGCAGTTTCCCATCTTCAACAACACTTGGAAGTTACAAAAATTTAAACACTTTAGAAATTCTGATATGTGAGTAATGGTATCTCATTGTGGTTCGAACTTGCATTTCCCTATATCCTAATGGGTTGCGTATCACTTCATATTTATTGGCCAGTTGGATTTGTTTTGTGAATTGTTCAAATTTATTGTCCATTTTTCTTCTGGATAGTCCTGTGTATTGAATAGATTCAATGGTGTGTGTATCCTCAGTTATATTCCACTCTTTTGCCTTTTCACCTTATTAACGTATTTTGATAAACAGGTGTTCTTAAATACAGTCTATCAATCTTTTCCCCTATTGGCAGCACTCTGTGTCCTGTTTAAGAACTCTTTCCTGTTCCTGGGTTATAAAGTTATCTTCCTATGTTATCTTCCCACCTTAGCCTTTCATGTTTAGGTTTTTTTGTTTTTGTTTTTGTTTTTGAGGTAGAGTCTCGCGCTTTGTTGGCCAGGCTGGAGTAGAGTGGCGTGATCACGGCTCATTGCAGCCTCAACCTCCTGGGCTCAAGCCAACCCCTTAACCCCACATCAGCCCCTCAAAGTGCTGGGATTACAGGCATGAGCCACCATGCCCAGCTATTTAAAAAAATGTTTTTTTGTAGAGATAGGAGACTTGCTATATTGCCCCGGCTGCTCTGAAACTCCTATGCTCAAGCAATCCTCCCGCCTCAGCCTCCCAAAGTGCTGGTATTACAGGCATGAGCCGCTGTGCCCAGCCTCGTGTTTAGGTTTTTTTTTTTTTTTTTTTTTTTTTGCGACAGGGTCTCTGTCATCCAGGCTGGAGTGCAGTGGCGCGATCTCGGCTCACTACAACTTCTGCCTCCCAGGATCAGGTGATCCTCCCACCTCAGCCTCCTGAATAGCTAGAACTATAGTTGTGCACCACCACATCCAGCTAATTTTTTGGTAGAGACAGAGTTTTGCCACGTTGCCCAGGCTGGTCTCAAACTCCTAAGTGATCCGCCCACCTCAAAGTGCTGGGATTACAGGCATGAGCCACCATGCCTGGCCAATGTTTAGGTTTTCAATCCACCTGCAATTGACTTTTGAATATGGTATGAGAAAGGGTTCACATTTCATTTGTTTGTGTCACACTGACTTAGCACTAATTTTGTGGTTACATCAAGAAACAATGTATTGCTTTATTTTAAAAAGTAAACATCTCTAAAGTCAGTGAAATAGAAACCTTTTCCTAACTTGTAGACAATTTGAGGATTTTTGCATTTTTTTATTAGAGAATGAAACAACTATTAAAAACATACCAGTTTATTTCACTTAAACATTTCTGTGTTGGGATATTTTTATTTCATAAGTGATTAATCACTGGCATTCAGTATTCCTGAATTTTGAATCACTTGTTGTAAATATTGAGTTTTAAAAAGCTAATTTTGACGTTTAAAATGAAAAACTTCAAATATTTTGTCTCTACCTTCCTCTTTCTGTTCTCATTTGTTTCTAGATTTTTCTCAAATAAAAACAAACAAATGACTTTGAGAATTTTTATTTCCAGCCTGGTTTTTGCCCCTGAAGTTTATTCCACATTTCCAAGATTCTGCATATCTTCACATGGAAGTCTATTAGCTCAAATTCAGTGTGTTCAAAATCAAATTTTTAAGCTTCCCACTCCCCCACTCCATCTGAGTACGGTCCTTGGCTCTCATACCTTAAGACTTGGCTTCACTCTTCCCAATCTGTATCTAAGCTGTCTAATAATTATAATTAAAAACTTTACAAGGTCATCAACACTTTTTCTTCAACACCATTGCTCCACTCTTAGTCCAGGGCCTCCCCACCTCATCTTTGGACCACTGCTAAAGCCTATAACCTGTCTGCCAATCTATCTGCCCATCAATTAGCAAGCACAAAAGGAGTGCCTGATGTGTGTAAGATGCCATTCTGACGGCTGTGGATGCTCAGGCGGTGGTGTGCTGGAGAGCCTGTCATATGGGGTCTCAAGAGCTGCTTAGGTGAGTCTCTTCCCAACTACACATTCAGTCATGTCATATTATTAGCTGAAAATCAACAATGGTGGGACTATTTACAATACGAGAATTTTCAGACACTACAAATCAAGGCTCAGCTCCCCACTCAACAGAACCAGTTGTCAAACATTTACCAGTATATCACCGGAGATGACTAAGACCCATCCCTCTTTCAGGGAGACCATGATCTAGCTGGGGTAATCGGTGCACAGACTAGTCATATACTATAAAACACAGTGACATATGGGCACCAAGAGAGGCATGATCAAAGTACGATGGAGTAGAAAGGGGCACCAGAGAAATCTTCATGATTGGCCCAGGTCAGGCAGGACACTGACAAGCAAAAATGATGGGAGGAGAATGAGATGCAGCTTGACAGAATGGAATAAGCAGAGGTTCAGTGACCAAATAAAGGTACAGTGTGGCAGGGAGTGGTAGATAAGGAGGTTGGGTAGGAGGATTGTAGAAAGCTTGGGTCCTAGCTGGACTCTGTGGGCAATGAGAAGAGAAGCCACTCAAGATTTGGGTTGAGGGTCACGTTGGTTTGCCTGGGCTGCTCCTCTAGAAATGCTGATGTGTTAAGACTCAGGATAAGTCCTCACATGCTTTGGTGATCACTTGCTTTGAGATACACTACTACATCAGGGTAGAGTTAAGTCATAATAGTCTCAGCTTCACTGGAGAAGAACCCAGCTCTGCAAGGAAGACAACACGAAACGGAAGCTTTCATCTTAAGATCATGAAGCCTAGAAATTACAAGGTAGTCAGCTTTTATATTGATAAACATTTTTATTCTAATATTATAGTAATAATTCAAGTACAATTTTCTTTGAAAAGTCAACTATGTTAAAACAAAACTTGTTAAATATCTTTCATCAAACATAAGCATATTCTTTTCAATCCTCCACAGCAGTCAGAGCCATGTAGCAGAGAGAAGATTTTTTTTAAGCCTACCACATTTTGTTATTGCTAAAAAATCTGAATTAGTTGTCAAGGTTTCAGAGGCAGTCATTAATTAACTTTTGAAAGCTCTATCAGATACTCTGACATAAAATCATGAATCCAGATATCGGTGTCTGGCAACGATGTGTCCACTAAATAGACCACTACTTTCCGGTCCCAAGGGTTAGCATTTTCAATGACTGTCTGCACCAGTGCCACCAGAGGTTTCTTCTCCACATGATTTCGAAACACCATCGAAGCCTCCTCAGACCACTGGGTGCACTTCACTCCTAGGAGGAAGAGAGGAAGAAGAGGGAGCAGTGAGGAGTCAAAGGAGCTTTTCTTTGATCCATTATGATGGAAAATTATTTAGTCAATTCCAAAGTAACTTAAGCATCCCAGGTTAGACTTGCCTCAACCGAAAAACGATTACTGAACAATCTTAAAACATTCCAGCTTATAGTTTTTCTACTCTGAATGGAGTCACTCTGGAAACCTTTAACTAAAAAACAAGTTTCATTTGAGACTTAACATTGTATTATAAAATGAGGTAATAATGACTACTGTACAACCCCCATACATAAAGTATATGCATATTTAAACTAATAACAGTCAGAATAAAATATCAATATCATATTAAATGACATTTCTTTCATTAAAAATTTTTTTCTGATGGACCAAGTATCATAAAAAAAGAAAAAAGATTTACTGTATGATTCATTTACAGTATAGTTATTTAAAATTATACACAGCATCGTGGGAAAAGCACTGAATTGAAAGTCAACAGACTCAGTTACTATTCCCAGCTTTTCCTCTATCGGGTGGCATGGTCTTGGACAAATCAGCTGATCTCTCAAGCCTCACCTATGATAAAAGAACCTGATTGGATCAGATCATGAGAAATCAAGTTAGAGAATTCTAAATTAGATTTTAAAACAAAATTGGGACAAGAAAGTATATATTGGCCGGGCACAGTGGCTCACACCTGTAATCCCAGCACTTTGGGAGGCCAAGGTGGGTAAATATCTTGAGCTCAGGAGTTTGAGACCAGCCTGGGCAACATAGCCTAGCCCTGTCTGTACAAAAAATACAAAAATTAGCTGGATGTAATGGCCTGTGCCTATACTCCCAGCTACTCAGGAGGCTAAGGGAGGAGGATCACTTGAGCCTGGGAGGTCAGGGCTGCAGTGAGCCATGACTGCATCACTGCATTCCATCCAGCCTGGGTGACAAAGTGAGACCCTGTCCCAAAAAAAAAAAAAAAAAAAATATATATATATATATAGAAATACAATTAAAATTAAGTCCACATATACTGGATTACATAAACTGTAAATTATGCCCCAAAGTAATTAAGGTGTGGAAGTTTCAGAGATAATTTTGGAAGACTTGCTATCTATATAGCAAATGGGCTAAATTTTTTGATTATTAATTTCCCACAAGAGAAGCCTAGAAATGTCATTTTATCTGTAGTGGCCCTGACAATCTTTGAGTCATGTTATTTAAGAAGAAAAAAGGTAACCCATTGGTAAGGTAAAAGATGATTCCACAGTATGGCTCCCTTTCTTCTAGGATTCAAAAAATTTTGTGCATGGCCATGGTGCATTGATACAAAGAATTCCCATGTCAAGGCCAGATGTAATGAAGCAACAGCTCACTGGTGTTGCGGGAAGTCAGGAACCCCGAATGGAGGGATTGGCTGAAGCCATGGCAGAAGAATGTGGATTGTGAGAATTTCATGGACATTTATTAGTTCCCCAAATTAATACTTTTATAATTTCTTACACCTGTCTTTACTGCAATCTCTGAACATAAATTGTGAAGATTTCATGGACACTTATCACTTCCCCAATCAATACCCTTGTGATTTCCTATGCCTGTCTTTAATCTCTTAATACCGTCATCTTCATAAGCTGAGTAGGATGTATGTCACCTCAGGACCCTGTGATGATTGCGTTAACTGCACAAATTGTTTGTAGAGCATGCGTGTTTGAACAATATGAAATGTGGGCACCTTGAAAAAAGAAAAGGATAACAGCAATGTTCAGGGAACAAGAGAGATAACCTTAAACTCTGACCACTGGTGAGCCGGGTGGAACAGAGCCATATTTCTCTTCTTTCAAAAGCAAATGGGAGAATATCGCTGAATTCTTTTTCTCAGCAAGGAACATCCCTGAGAAAGAGAATGCGTCCCTGAGGGTAGGCCTCTAAAATGGCCGCTTCGGGGGGTGGCCATCTTTTATGTTGAAGCTGTAGGGATGAAATAAGCCCCAGTCTCCCATAGCGCTCCCAGGCTTATTAGGATGAGGAAATTACCACCTAATAAATTTTGGTCAGACCGGTTGTCTGCTCTCAAACCCTGTCTCCTGATAAGATGTTATCAATGACAATGCGTACCTGAAACTTCATTAGCAATTTTAATTTCGCCCTGGTCCTGTGGTCCTGTGATCTTGCCCTGCCTCCATTTGCCTTGTGATATTTTATTACCTTGTGAAGCATGTGATCTCTGTGACCCACACCCTGTTTGTACACTCCCTCCCCTTTTGAAAATCACTAATACAAACTTGCTGGTTTTACGCTCAGGGGACATCACGGAATGTGATGTCTCCCCCGGACACCCAGCTTTAAAATTTCTCTGTTTTGTACTCTGTCCCTTTATTTCTCAGACCGTCCGACACTTAGGGAAAATAGAAAAGAACCTACGTGAAATATCGGGAGTGAATTTCGCCCAATATCTGGCTGAAATTTCCCCCGATACACTGGGAACCTTGAGAGGGTGGGCATCCAGTGATCCCATTTGTGAGCGGGTAAGGGGTAATCCCAAGGTCCCTGGAGAATCCTTAAAGCATTCCGATTTAAACACTCGGGGCATTCCCATGGGTTCCGCTTAGATTCCACAGAGCTCCTTTGCATCTAGAGGTATTCTTAAATATGTCAAAGGGCTTGGCTAGGTGTGAACCAAGTCTACCAAAGTGATGACTCCAATGACCATATCATAACCAGTGACTTCCATGAAACTTCTAGTCTACCTCACTTCTCTCTAGTGGATGCCTATGTTGGCCCAAGAGAGACATACTCTCCACCACATATAGTTTAATAGTTCCGGTACATATGTTTTCAATTAATTATAAAATGGAGGTCCTCCCTTCAAAATGGATAATGTGATGCCCAGGAAGATTTTGTGACTTGGGAGCAAGTCAGTAGGAAGAAAGAAGGCTTGGCAGAGGTTAGCCTAGAAAAGGAACTGAGGACACGGATGGGACCCAACAGCAATGCTGTTTCAGATATAAGTATATAAAGACACTTTCATGCATTTGGACTATGAGTTTTAGTTCACAAGGCAATTTCATATTCACTTTTTCATCTGATCCACATATTAGTTCAGTCACATAGGCAGGATAGGGATTTACTGGTAATTTTATAAATAATCATGGGGTAGGTTTAGAAGTTAAATGACTTGAATCTCGGCCTTTTGACTTCAAAAACCACACTTTTCATGGAGAAGGAAGTATACAGTGAAAAAAGGCACACACTGAAGAGGCAGAGTGCTGAGTTTAAGGCTGTGGGATCTTGGACAAGATATTTAATTTCACTAAGCTGTTGTTCCCTGATGTGTATAATAGTTACAGTAACAGTACCTAAACCTCCTAGCATGGGGAGAGTTCAATGAAGTAAAGCAGTTGGTCGAACTTCTGCCTCCCTATCTGGCATGTAAAGAGCTTGGAAGTTGCTACTGCCTCCTAATAAGAAACAAAAAGCTGAACAAACAGAAAATCAACAACTATTCCTAGGTCCATCAGAGAAGGAAGGTCACAGGGCAATTCACTGTCCCCAAAACCAGAGAGACAGACAAGAAGATACTGAGAGTCAAAGCATACTAGAGCAGAAACCAATGAGCAGAGGCCTGGAAGCCGGAGGAGGGAAACCTAAACTGTAACTGACAAATTGCTGGGGGTACATGTAAATAAGTCTGAGAGTTAAAAACTCCAGGGGAACCCAGTTATAGGGCCCTGCCTCCCACACTTTTGAGAGTTTTACCTCCAGAAGCACTACCTGGTACTCACAGTGAATATCAGGGAAAAATCTCCTCATGCTTCCAGTTGGGGGAGGAGAAAAGGAACATTTTGAAATACACAAGAGCTTTCTGTTTTCCTTAACAAGCCCTGTCCTCAGAAGAAACTATTTTACTAGAAGAGCCTGACCTGCCAGGGTTTTATAGAGCTTAACCTTCCTGGGGGAAGGGAAATACCCAACTCCACTCCCCTCTAGCCATCCTGCTCCACCTAAGCTGGGGGGAAAAACCCCAAGGAGCACTGGTGAAGTTCCTAGTCCAGGGGCACAGGCTCAACAAAAGACTGAGACCTAATCATAGGACTACAGAACATCCTCATACCCCAGACACACGTTGCTGCTGCTACATTACAAAAGCCTTATTTACCCAGATTTCCTTTTACCCAATGTATCATGTCCACCTTTCAACAAAGAACTACAAGTGATGTGGAAGGAAAAAAACACAGTTTGAAGAGACTGAGCAAGCATCAGAATCAGAGTCAGATATGGTAGGAATGCTGGAAATAATCAGACCAGGAATTTAAAACAACTATGATTAATATGGTACCAGTGTTAATGGAAAGGCAGACAAAATTTAAGAACAGATGGATAATGGAAGTAGAAAGATAGAAATTCTAAGAAACAATAAAAAAGAAATGTGGGCTGGGTGCGGTGGCTCACACCTGTAATCCCAGCACTTTGGAGGCCAAGGTGGGAGGATCACCAAAGTGGGTGGATCATGAGGTCAGGAGTTCGAGACCAGTCTGGCCAACATGGTGAAAAAGCCTGTCTCTACTAAAAATACAAAAATTAGCCGGGCGTGGTGGTGCACGCCTGTAGTCCCAGCTACTCAGGAGGCTGAGGCAGAAGAATTGCTTGAACCTGGGAGGTGAAGGTTGCAGTGAGCCAAGATCGTGCCACTGCACTCCAGTGTGGGTTACAGAGTGAGACTCTGTCTCAAAAAAAAAAAAGAAAAGAAAAGAAATGCTAGAGGTCAGATGTCAGAAACACTATAAAAGAAAATAAGAATGTTTTGGGCTTCTTAATAGATTAGACTTGGCTGAGGGAAGATCTCTGAGTTCAAGGATATGACAACAGAAACTTTCAAAACTGAAAAGCAAAGAGAAAAAAGACTGAAAAAAAAAACAGAACAAAAATTCGAGATCTATCAAAGGCGTAACAAATGTATAATAAGAATTCCAGAAGGAGAGAAAGGAACAGAAACATTTGAAACAATAATGACTGAGAATTTCTCCAAATTAATGTCACACACTAAATCATTGATCCAGGAAGCTCAGAGAACACCAAGCAAGATAAATGCCCCCCCCCACCCGGCCACCAAAATATATCTAGGCATATCAGAAACTTTAGAAAATCAAAGATAAACAAAAGTCTTGAAAGAGACCAGAAGAAAAAAAACACCTTATCCATAGAAGAACAAAGATAAGAATCTTTGTTCTGACTTCTCAGAGAAGCATCTGACTTTTCAGAAATGATGCAGCAAGAAGAGACTAGAGGGTTGAAAGGAAAAAACCCACCGGCTAGAGTTCTGTACCTTATGAAATTATCCTTCAAAAGTAAAGGAGAAATACAGACTCTCAGACAAACAAAAATTGGGAGAATTTGTTGCCAGCAGACCTGCCTTGGAAGAAATATTAAAGAAGTTCTTCAGAGAAGGAAAATAATATAGGTCAGAAATTAAAATCAACATAAAGAAAATCAGAGAATGAATAAGCGAAGGTAAAGTAAAACTTTTATATTTCTTTTTCTTAATTCATCTATTAGATAGGGTTTGTTCAAAATAATAGCAACAATGTATTTGATTCTGTATGCGTGTGTGTGTGTGTGTGTGTGTGTGTGTGTGCACGTGTGTGTGTATGTGCTTATATGTAAGTGAAGTAAATGACTGCAATGATACAGGAGCCTGGAGGAAGGAATTAACATTATTTTGTTATTATACAGTACTTGCACTGTCTATGAAACAGTGTAATGTCACATGAAAGTAGACGTGGATTAGTTCTAACTGTATATAGCAAACTCTAGAGCACCCACTAAGAAAAGGAAAAAATAGAGGTATAATTGATATCCTAAGAAAGGAGAGAAAGTGGCATTACTTAAAATGCTCAATTAAAATCATAAAAAGCAGAAAAAGTGTAGATGACAAAAATAAGAGCAAAGAACAAGGAAAACAAATAGAAAACAGTAACAAATATGGTAGATGTTAATCCAACTATATTAATAATCACTTTAAATGTCAATAGTCTAAATACACCAATTAAAAGACAGAGATTGTCAGAGTAAATAAAAAAAAAATAAGACCCAACTACATATTATCTACAAGAAGACCACTTTAAATATAAAGACACATATAGAGTAAAAGTAAAGGGATGGAGAAAGATATACCACATTAACACTAATTGAAAGAAAGCAGGAGTAGGTATATTCATTTCAGGCAGAGCAGACTTCAGTGCAAGGAAAGTTATCAGGGATAAAGAGGGGCATTTACATAATGGTAGAGGGGTCAATTCTCCAAGACAACATACTAATCCTTAATGTATATGCACCTAATAACAGATCATCAAAATACATGCAGCAAAAATGGATAGATCTGCAAGGAGAAATGAAAAAAATCCACTCTCATAGGTAGAGATTTTAAAACCCCTTTATCAGAAATGGACAGATCCAGAAGGCATAAAAATAAGTAAGGACATAATTGAACTCAACAGCATCATAAGTCAACTGGATGTAATTAACATCTATAGAATACTTCATCTCAAAACAGCAGATTATACATTCTTCTCAAGCTCACATGGAACATTCATCAAGACAAACCACATTTTGGGAAATAAAACACACATTAACAATTTAAAAATAATACAATGTTTTCTCTCAGACCACAATGGAATTAAATTAGAAATCAGTAACAAAGATAGCTGGAAAATCTCCAAATAGAGATTAAACACAGTTCTAAATAACACATGGGTCAAAGGATACATTTCAAGAGAAATGAAAAAGTATTTTCAGCTAAATGAAAATATAGCACATCAAAACTTGTGGGATGCAGCCAAAGCTGTACTTAGAGGGAAATTTGTAGCACCGAATGCATATATTAAACAGGCAGAAAGCTCTAAAGTGACTGGTAGAGCGCCTAGCACACCATAAGTACCAATAACTCTTAGCCACAATGCTGATGATGGGGATGATGGTACCATGCACTCATTCTTCACAGAGAAGCCTTCTCTGGGGAGTATAACTGTCACATTTAACAAGGGAAATGTGAGCATTTTCCCTCAGGAAAACCTGAGCATTAGAAAGTGAAAATGAAAAAACAAACAAACAAAACCATTAAATCTGAAGAAGAAGGTTTGAATCTAAAGCAGACTAACTGGTGGCCATGCTACATGAAAGTGTTATTTTTGCTTTATATCCAATTACCATGGGATTTGCCTTTGAATTCTAGTAGGAAGACACAGAGAAGCTGGCAATATTTCAAAATAAGGCAATACACAGCCTTCCAATAAAAGCTGATCAATAAGTGAAAGAAGAACCTATATACACAATTTCTTTCATTGCTGACATCACATCACTTCTGTCACTGTGTTCCACATATGGGGCAAGGTGCTGAGGACTGTGAGCAGCAGCAAAGTGATCAGGGAGGCACCCCTCAACTCTTTGGGCCTCAAAACCCTCTGCTAATGCTACAAGGCCTCTGGGTTGAGCTTCATCCAGCTGGTCATGCTACATAATGGTAGGGTGCTCACAGGGGAGCCACCAACAGTTGTACTGCTTCCACAAAAGATAAAAGGGAAGTCTCATTAGACCACATTACAAAGAGGTATCATTGTATGCCTGTTAAATCGGTTCCTCACATTTTAATGATAATCAAGAGGCTGATGTGAATGTGGTGAAATTGCTCCCTTGTATGCTGTTAGTTGTGCTGCAAACTGGAAACTCACTTGGTCATGAAAATGGTCATATATTCCATGACCCAGGAATGTTTTAAGATTGCCTAATACTCTATTATGTAGATGTATTATAATTTATGTGATAATAATAAAGTATGATACTCCTACTGGTTATTATAATAGGTTGTTTCCATTGTTTTTTGGTTCGTTTTAGCTAGTGTAAAGATGCAGGGTTTTTCTAGATATTACAATTAAAATGTTCATCAATAGGGAAGTATTGATTAAATAGAATTTTTGCACCCATTAAAAACAAGTAGGAAAACCATAAAATCACCCAGAAAATCATTAGAAAACAATACTAGATGAAGAAAAGCAGAATGCAGTATTATACCTATACTAAGATTACAGCTTTAGAAATATGCTTGAAACCAGAGACAGAGGGAGTAAAGAAAAGAGAAACAGCAGATATAATGATAGAGCACGACTGTAAGAGATCATTAAAATTATTTCCATTATGGTTGCAATATTATTAGTACAAAAAAACAAAATCCCAACATACCTAAACTCAAGAGGCCAATGATTCAGTACTTGCTAAGTACCCAGGACAAAATGACAATATTGCATTGTTGTAGCATGAGTTCACATTCCACAGAAATTACCTGCAAGTTGAGCTGTGACTGCTTGGAAGGGCAGCTTTCGGAACATGTCCACTAGGGGCTGTACTTTTCTTATGTTGACTAATTCGTGTTTGCCATAATCCAGCTCATACACAGATACCAGTCCATTGGTCAGGATTCCTTTTAAAAGCACCCTGTGCCACCTAGATGTACATTAGATTAAAAAGGAAGAGAAAACACATAAACTCAGTACCTGCTTTAAGGGCAAGAAATATTTTATGATAAAAAGAAAAATTAACGCAAATTATGTTTATCAAAATTTAAAACTATATTGTCAAAAAAGTTTTAAAAGCATTTCCTGCTCCTTTTTCCAAAGCTTACTATTCTCTGCTTTGCCACTGTCTTATTTGATAGAATTTGCTCATTCAAGAGACTTTTATATGCCTCATGGAGTTAGTGAAGGAAAGAGACATATAAACTGTCAACCATCATTAAGTAGAAGAAACAAACGCCATGGAGGATGATCAGGACAAAGCCAGGGGATCCCTTCACTGAAGGAGGGTGGACAGAAGATGGCCACATGTTTGGATATGGTACATGCTTGGACGATGGAAACAGAGAGGCAAGCAGGACCAGCTGGGGATGAAGAAATGCTTGAGAAGAAAAGCACAGAGGACTGGAGAGGGCATAGTGTTTTGGAGCAGAGCAAACCTTCCAGTATAGTTAGAGAGTGGAATGCGTGGAAGAATGGAAGAGAAGTCAGACTAGGAGGGCAGGCTGGGGACAGATCAAATCAGTTTTGGACAAAAAAAGTTTGCAATTTTAATTATGACAAGGACATTAAAAAAAGAACAAAACAGAAGATTCAACCCACCACCTAAACTAAAGAACCTGGAAAAGGTAGAGGAGTATGAGAGAAGTGGAGTATGGCTTCAGATTTGCAGCTCAAGGCACCAGAAGGAATCCACAGGAATCTACTTATCCCTGCTGAAGCTACATCAACATCATTAAAATGAGAAAAACCCAGACTTGGAGGTTAATATATGAAAGATCACTTTAAAGTCCTATAGTCTCAAATACATGATTAAAAAGTATTACTACATGAAGGAAAGGAAGATTGTTCATAACAGCTGAAAGAAAGTGTCTATGGAGGTGGTCTCTGCTGCTAAATGGTGTAAACTGGCCTCTAGTTCAGGTGGCATGGTCAGTCATTCTCCAGAACAGGTTTGCCAGCCAGAAGCCAGAAGCCCACCAGAACAGCAAGCCCTGTACCACAACACACTGCTGGACTGGGGCTGGCTGGAATGGACTGTTTCTCCAGCCCATAAACACCTAGTGTAGGAAACCCATGCAGCTGCTATAGGATGAACTACAGAGAAACCCCAAAACAAAAAGGTCAGCTTTCAACACTGTAACTGGGGGCTTCTGAGGGAACTCCAGAAACTTTCAGACAGGCTCAAAGTGCAGCAAGCATACTCCATGAGTCTCAGAGACGATTGGGACACAGAAAGGATACATAGTATGCACATGAGTTTTGGGGGCCAAATAGACCTGAATTAGAGTCCCATCTGGGCCATTTTCTAGTTGTGTCACCTGGGCTCTTCATTTAAGCTCTGAGCCTCGATCATCTCATGTTTAATATTTAATGTAAATTCACTTACAGAAATAATACATGGAAAGTGCCTGGGACATTACTTGGCTAATAATAGGCACTTGGCAAATGATAGTTATCATCATTATTATTAAAATGAAGACAAGGTACTATAAATAAGAACTTCAGATCAAACGGAAGAGAAATTTTCACAGGTGGAAACACTTTCAGTATAGGTTGCTAATTTGTGTAAGCACAAAAGGAGGTAAAAACACTTGGTTTCCACCAACAGCATCATCTTAAAATTGTACAGGGCAAATTGGTGGTGGTCTGTGTTTTTAGTCCATAAATAAGTGGTATAGAGCAGTGAAGAGAGAGTCCCAGAAAACTGATGTGTTGTATTTCTATTTAGTTTTCAACTTTCAAAACTAATAGCTTAAGTGAAGACTTCAGTTTTGACTAGATTACTAAAGTTCAGTACTGGCATCACCGGGAATTTGTTAACAACAGATTCTGGAGCTCCACCTGCAGAGATTCTGATTCAGAATGCCTGGGGTAGGGAAGAAGAATCTGCATTTTTAATAGGTTTTCCAAGTTGTTCTTATGCTGAGATAGATTTGGAAACCACTGTAATAAAAATATGTGTCTAAAATTTCTAAGTCTTAACTTACCATAGTTGGGAACAAAGTTTAGTAAATAGTCCTGAGTCTTAAGAAAGACAGAAGTTCTAAACATTTCATACTGATTCAGTTCATGAAGTTTTAAAAAAATCAGATTATCTGTTTTTATATACAAAACATCCCTTGATTATCTGGGGCAAATTAACTAAAGTCCAAGAGTCCTGGGGCAGAACGGTTCAAAGCCATGGAGGGCAGAGTGGGGAGTGCCAGGGCGCATACTGTAGGTCTCCAGTTGATGTGTTCTCCTTCCTACCCAACCCCTTTCCTCCAAGGAGGATCTCCTCACCTTTAATCATCATTAATCTGCCCCCCAGAAAATGATGAACATTAGTTTGGTTTTTAACTGTGATTGAATTATCTTACAAAGAGCTCTGATTGAGGCAAACCTACACAAACCGAATTAAACCTATTTATGCTTGTGGTTATAAATAACACGACAGTAGAAATGGTTTTTTAGAGAAGAAAAGCTTATGACATACAAATTGTATGCTTTTCAAAATGAGAGCTTTTATACGCTTCACTTTTGAGAGTTAAAAATTAGTTTTTTTCTCCCATGAAAATGACAAAACTTTATACATGCCTATGTTTGCTATCTTAAAGAATTAAAACATTTCATATAAAAAATAAGCAGTCTGACCTTTTAAACTGAGTTTTGGGGTGTGTGTGTGTGTGTGTGTGTGTGTGATGGGGAGGGGTGACTGTTCTTTGTGTTCAGCATCAATAAATAAGCTTGTCCATTTCTCCTAAGCAAGCTGGCAAAGGAACAGGATGGGCATTGTGCCATTTCCCAGGGCTTCATGGCCTGAGTGGAGAGTGGACAGTGGGGTGTCTGGGCTTCACCTGGACGAAACCAGCACATCCTGCAGGGCTTTGGGGAGGAGGGTGTGGACCCAAATGTGAAAATATTAGAAAAAACACTGAAGTGCTAAAGAAATGTAAGAGAAAGTATGTTCTCACAGCCCCAAGGCCAAAGAGTAGTGAAATAAGCATTGTTGCTCCTTATGAAAGATGGCACAGATGCCAGGATGCAGCTGACAACATAAAGCCACAGTCTTGCCATCTTCCAACAAGTGACTTTTCTTCTAGAAATCTATCCCGTAAATAAATAATCAGAAATGCAAAGATTTACATTCACTATTATTTATAATAGTGAAAAATACAGGAGAGAAAACCTTACATAACAAAATAGAATGGTAAGTAAATTATGATTTCAGTGGGAGAAAGGAATTCTGTATATCATGATTAAAATAGCCATTATAAAGGTTCCTGAAGAATTTTATCACATGGAAAAATGTTCACAACATAATGTTAGGTGAAAAAAGCAGGTACAAAATTATATATACCAATAATATACCAACTATATAAATATACACATATAAAATTAGAGGAAATACATAAGTAGTTTAACAAGTGTTATGTGTGGGTGGTTGATTTTAATTTATGCTTTTTTATATTTTAAAAATTTCCATAATATTTTTATTTTTAAAATAAAAAGTCATTAAATGAAAAAAATCTGGTTATTTTCTGAATAAAAATATTTTTCTAATAGAAAAATAGAAAAAACATTTAAACATTCATTTTAGTTATATAATTGGGTTTTAACAGGAATATGGCCAATAGATTTTTTGATAAATGACATCATTGTAGATACCAGAAAATCACAAAAATTACTGGGTTTGTTTCACATTCAAAATTCCCATTAGTACAGCTCAAAGTCCCCCTGCCAAGATTAAGACTCTGGCATCATTTTACACATTTTTCTTAAGAGTAGAATAAAATGCTTTGTCCAAGGACCTACTTATTTTCCACTTTTGCAGCATACACTTGGTCTTTCTCCACTGCTATGTGGCGCTCTTCAGACACGCTGTAATATAGAATCATCTCTTCCATCAGAACTTCCAACTTATGTATCTCCTGCCAAGGCTGGATGACGAAGTAGCCTGGGTGACAGGCCACAGGCACATACACATCCATGTGTTCTCCTGGCTTTGATAAGTGGACAGGAGGTGGCAGTTCCTCTGTGGAGAAAGAGCTCGTATGGTCCATCATGGACTTTTTGATGACATCTGTGAGGTTCTTTCTGAAATTCTCTCCAGTGTCGCCCGACACGCGCATGTTGCCATTTTTGCTGTTGGGAGAGCCAGCTCCACTGGATATGGCACTCAAAAACACATCCTTCTGATGCTTCCACAAGTCTGCATTTGTAATCTGGCGATTAATACTGCGATGAGGATCAGGGAAGTTCTTAGGGGTAAATAAATAAACATGTGCGATCCCTCTGGTTTCATCCACTTTCGTAACCTTTGGAAAACACAAAAAACAATATAAGAAATACATGTTCACATTAAATTTTGAGAGGCAGTTATAGTAACCTTAATCATTAAAACACAGTATTTTGCCAAAACCCTTGCTAAAATCCATTTTATTTAAGGAAAGATAAATTATCACAGCTTGGCAATGAATGGGCTCTGAAGTCAAAATAGTCTAGGAAACAGTGCAGCCTTATGGAAATAAAAAATTTACTAATCTATAAAAAGTATGAGAAAACTTTATAACTTGCTATAGGTCATTATCATTGAGAGAAAGGATTCTATATATCATGATTAAAATAGTTTAAATTAATGACATTTCAAAACACTTAAAAGTAGAAATGTTAAGTATGATGAACCCTGATATACTCATCACCCAGCATCAATAATAAAAAACAACCACAATGATGGCAAAATGATTTATGAGCGTTCTTCTTAAGGCTGGTGTGTCCTCAAGACTGGGAAGGGAAGGAAAAAGCTCTGACATCCACCATATCTGTAAGCATCCCTCTTTCAAATTCCTTGTCTGGTCCTAGTATATGTCCTCACCCCTTTCCCCATCTCCAATTACATGGGAGGAGAGGGACCTGGGGAGAAAAAGAGAAAGCAAGCTCCACAGAACGGGTCAAAATTAGTTTTACACTTTTTGTCCAGGAGACCTTCTGACTACCTAACCATCTTTGCTCTTTCGGCCAGAGGGGTGTTTGTATGGAAATATCATACATTAATAATTGGGACTGTACTGCTGTGTGTCCCAAGGAGCTAGGTGACTGTTGGCTATTCTCATCAGCAACTCTGGTTTATCTTAGGAATGATAAAAATAAGATACTTCCAGCCACATTTATCTTTTACCAAATAGGGCTAGAAATGAAAGGCAGGAACACAGGCCTGAGGAGAGGGAGATAACAGCAAGGCAACCCATCTACAGTGATTTACTTAAAATTTCTTTTTTTTTCCCAACAAGATGCCTCTATTACATTCATCCTCTGAAGTACTAATTAAATACTGACTGCGAATTCATTTTGATATTTATAATACAGAAGTACAGTTTTAAAAATTAACAAAAAGTACTTTTATTGAGTAACCATCCAATATTCTGGCTTTAGGAGCTTAAAGAGTAGCTGAGAAAACAGTATTATCATGTGACAACTGAAGAATATGGAATAGTATGTAATTAAGCATGTAATTGTACTATAAACCCCAGAGGAATACAAAGACAGAAAAATCACTGCTGCTAGAATAATTTAGAGGTCTTCATGAAGATATTTTTCAAGGACATTTCATTTTAAATGTTTATATAAAACAGTCATACAATTTCCATCAGTTAATAGAAAAATTATCTTCTTAAATTTGTATTCTTGGATATATGAGCAATGTTTTTGATTTAAAGATGCAAAAGTACAGAAAAAGAAACAAGAGCTAGTGAAATAAGTACAGCAGATTAAATAAACTTTAGGAAAAAGAGGCTAAGAACCACAATTATAAACAAATGATTTGTTTATAATCTATTCTACTTTGTGAATAAAAAAGAAATAGAGGACTTATTTAAATGATCTTTAGAAACATTTATCAAGAGATCTGTGGTCCCTCTGTTGGGGACTTAATCCCTTATCATGAAGCAAAACAGAAGTGGAGAACCATCTCTTCTGCATTAATAATGGGAAAAATTATAAGAAGCATTTAAAAATAATACTGGAGACATAGGATAACTTCTTAAATAAGAATTAAACCATAAAATATCTTACAGCTACACATGTAGCCAATTTCCTGAATATAAAAAATGTGTTGGATGTGGAAGCATCCATTTTACAGTGAGATAAAATTCCTTCACAAAAACTAAATGAGCCCTGACAGCTGCCAGCTCCCTTTCTAAATGTATCAGGCCCAACAAGATAACTAACCTTAATGCTACAGTCCGAGCAATTCAAAACAGAATCTCTTAACCACAGCACTGCATCTGGTGTCCACATGCCAATAGATTGTGGAAGATCTGCTAAACAGCACTTAATGGCCTGAAAAGAAAATGTGATGGAAAAGTGAACACACCATGTTAAAATACCTAGTTATGAGTAATGTTAATATTTTCCTACAAATCAAATGGTACCAAGATAGGCAGCAAGCAACAACAGCTAATAACGACAATCACAGTTCCTGGTTTGAGCATCTGCTATGTTCCCAACTCTATTTATACAACTACTATTGTCTTTACTCCTTTATGAGCCAGGGCTTACCCCCAGCACTCCATATACTTCCCACCGTACAATACTTCTGCATGACAGGTGTTGCAGCCCCATTTCACAGATGGGGAAATGGACTCAGAAAGACTGTATAAGATACCAAAGTTGCAAAGACAGGGTTGGGACTTTTATCAAGGTCTACCTTCTAGCTCAACTTAAAAAAAAAAAAAATTGTCATTTGGAGGAAATCTGACTCCTGTTGCCTCAGCATTTCCTGAGTACCTCATGGGTAGCAGACACATTTGTTTGCCTTTTGAACAAGGTTGTAATGAGAATTAAGGAGGGTGAGAAAAAAACTGAAATCCACAGGTCCTTAAAAGCTTCATTTTCCCCAGCGCTTTTTAGCTCCTACCACCACTATACAAGCATCTGTAGAATGGCTACAACAGAGGCTAAAAAGTGAACTCAGGGATTTCCTTCAGCTTCAAGTAAACCCTCGAATCAACGGAAGCAATTTTGTGAAGGGGACGAAACCCAGTTCCAGGATTCCTTTTCCTCTCTGAGCCCCTTCCTGTCTTCCTGCCTTCCTCCCTCAGGAGCTCTAAGCCTCTTGCTCTGCTGGCTGGATGTGGTACCTTTCTTGTTGGAGAGGAGGTCACTTAGAGCAGACAGCACACTTGAATATCTGCAGGGGCTGGGCAGGCAACGAGGGAGTGGGGCAGACCCGATGGGGCCAGCAGAGGAGAAGGCCCCAAGCTCCTAAGGAGCACTGCCCCACAAGAATAGTGCTCAGCAGAGTCAGATTTTCCAATTTGTCAAGAGAGAAGCTAGAAGTAGGAATTTTTGTGTGAAATTTCCTAATTTTAAAATCCTGGCAACCAATTCACATTTTTCAAATACTGTAAGAGCCAAGAGCCAAAACTCAGTATTTAAGGGTTGGCTTTGGCTGACAGTCCATCAGTTTGGTACTCTGATTTAGACTCTTGGAGAGATGTTGCGAGCCAGAGGCTTGGGCTAGCTGGCTTTTAAAGTACTCCCAACCAACAGTCTTCACATTTGTCAAATAATAAACCTAGACAAGATTATGAAAAAAAAAAAAAGTTTAGTGATTGTTAATGCCATAGCATACAGGTGGTACTGTTGTGGACTTTCAGACAATCACAGCGGTGGGACAGATTCCCAACTGCCCTCCAGCCCAGGGGATCTTTTCTAGGTAAGGCTGGCCCTGCATGGCTGTTCCAACAAGAGGTATTAAGTCAGAGTAGCACTTGAAGGCCCATCAATTTCCAGAATTATGGCTGAACAATGGACAGTAAAAATGATTTTGAAAAAAGCTTCTCTGTAATAGTCACAGCTAGAAAAAGCAATGGTGATGGGAGGGAGAGACATGTCAAAAGCCATGCTAATTATGGACAATGTTTTATTTACTGAGTTTGATGGCAGAAGATGTCTTCTTGAAAATATTAGTAAATGGGCATCTTGAAGTTGTAGAATACTGCATTGTTTTATTTTTTAAAAGATATTAATTTCTGCACAAAATCCTCTATTTCTCCTAAAGGTAGTGAGTAGTTCTAAACAATTCAAAATATTCAAAATCCCTATCATCTGAACATTCACGAATAAAGAAAGGACCAGCTGAAGTTAATCTTTTAATTAAAATGTATGGTGGGGAAGTCACCGAGAAAATGATTATGTCTAAACAGATTTCCAAAGAAAATGGTTACCTAATTAAACTAAAACTCTAAAAATAAACATTTATACACAATATTCTGGAACTGTACATAAGTCAGTACTGGCATCTAATTATCAAAATGGAACCTGTAACTGGACAACACAGCTTAATGACTGGATGCTCTTGAAAACAAACATTTCTCAAACAACAGTCTGTAAATATGACTGGTCTTGTCTAAGTCAGCCACGTTTTACTTCTGAAAACCAGTAGACAACCACATTTGGACAATTTCCAATTTTCTTAAAAATTAATGAGATCAAAACTGAGAAGGCATCTTACAATAAGATTATGAACACATCCAAATCTGTTCCAGCAAATCTCCCAGGCTGGTAACATAGTACCTGAGGTGGTATTGCAATCATTTCTTGTAGAAACCGAGGCGGAATTTCCCTGAGCTCTGACACTTTTACAGATGTCACAGTGCCAGAGTCCAGGAACTGAACATCAAGAGCCCGGCTGCTGTGAACATTTGTGATCTGAAATGAGATAAGTGTTGGCTCATTTATTAGCATATTCAAAAGACCAAAATGCTTCTGTGCAATTACATTTTGTACAATCCTGAATTGCATATTAAAAGGAACAGACTATCAATGTTAAAATTTTCCCTTAATTTAAAATGTATTTATTTACTAAATATTATTATTATTATTTTGAGACGGAGTCTTGATCTGTCACCCAGGCTGGAGTGCAGTGGTGCAATCTCAGCTCGCTGCAACCTCTGCTTCTCAGGTTCAAGCAATTCTCCTGCCTCAGCCTCCCAAGTAGCTGGGATTACAACAGGTGCCCACCACCACAACCAGCTAATTTTTTTGTATTTTTTAGTAGAGATGGGGTTTCACCATGTTGGCCAGGCTGGTCTCAAACTCCTGACCTCAAAAGATCCACCCACCTTGGCCTCCCAAAGTGCTGGGATTACAGGTGTGAGCCACCGTGTCCAGCCTACTAAATATTGTTTTAGAGTAGAATTGCTTTCAACATCTAGTTAATCAGTAATAATCAGCAAACTGATAATAAACAGTAAAATAAGTATAGTAATATTTATTATTTCTCCAATTCTAGGACGTGATTTATTATAAAATGATTTGATACATTATTATATATTGCTGATTATAAGATACAGTCTGTTCTCCAAAATATTAAAATATAAGGGAAAAACTATTGTTTTGGGGTCAAAACAATAATTACCTTTGCAATTATTTGTATAACTATCAAGAATAAATACATGATTAAACATAGGATCTGCTTTTCACTAATTATTTTTCCTTCCTTGACTTTCCATACATCACTAAGAGAATGAGTACTCAAATCTTTTGTCTACCTTGAAGGTAGACAAAATATACAATTTGATAATAACAAAAATAATACTAGATATTTATCTAAAGTATTTGGATATACACCAAGAAGGCTTCTTTTTGCCAAAAATGCATAACCTAAATTTAAACATGAAGATACTCAAATTGTGAGATACTTTACAACATAATGCTCTTCTTCAAAAAAGTCAGGAATAGCAAAGAAAGGCTGAGTAACTGCCAGGCTGGAGTATACTAAGACGACATGACAACTAAAGACAATGTGGGATCCAGATTGGATGCTGGAGCAGAAAAAGTACTTTGTGGGACAATTTGGGAAATGTATGTTCTGTGGATTAACTAATGGTTTTGTATTAATGTCAATTTCCTGGCTTTGGTAATTATGCAATGGTTATATAGACGTTAACATTTGAGAAGGTAAAAGGCCAATGAGACCTCTTTGTGCTATTTTTGCAACTTGTAAAAAAGAAAAATTATTTCAAAATAAAAAGTTTAAAAAGTTAGTATGCATACAATTATATATTTTAAATTAAATCACACAGAACTTTAAGATCTGAAGAATGCTATGATCTTTTCAACGAGTCATGTTTTTGAAGTTTATACCTAGGCACATACCCCTTGGTCATATGACCCGAGATTTCAGCCTTCTGACATACATTCACATTAATAGCAATAATTACTTCAAAACTGCTACTCTCATTAAACTAGACATGACCAAGTTTTATTTAAATAATGAAAAAAATCAATTCAATTAAGTCATCAAAATGTTGCTGTGCAGTATTTAAAAAATTCAATAAAGCAACGATTCTTATCTTTTGGGGGTTGATTTGAGAATCTTACAAAATTATGCATACTTTTCCCCCAAAATATATAATACAAGCACACACACAACTTGCATACAATTCCAGGAGGGTTGAGGGACCCCCCCGAAAGTTGAGGTCCTTGCATCTAGGTTAAGAACCTCTGTATCAAAGAAAAAAAAGAAAAAAAAAATCAAGCCAATATTTTTTTCTTAATTTTTTTTTTTAGTTTTTTTTTTTTTTTCTTTTTGGTTTTGTAGAGATGGTATCTCACTATTGTGACCAGGCTGGTCTCAAACTCCTGACATAAGTGACCCTCCCGCCTTGGCCTCCCAAAGTGCTGGGATTACAGGTGTGTGCCACCTCAAACTAGATGAAGAGAGGGAGGGAGAGCAACCACAAAAATCCAAAACCTGCCTTTTTAAAAACATATGAAACGCAAGATAAACCATAACAAAACTCCTTTCAAGTTCATAACTGAGCTTGCAAGAAAATAAGACAATTGTTAGTGACTAGAAATAGAAGAGTATGTGAATATTAAAGCCAAAATTGTGCTGGGCAGGAGACATGGCCTTAGATCCAGGCAGGAGGCAGGGAGGATCTGACATTGCCCCATGAAGCCACAGTTCTTAAAGGGATATACTCTCAGTGGAGATCAACTTTGGAGAGCAATTAAGCAAGATCTAGTAAAATTGAAGATATGCATTCCCAATACCTAGAAACTCCACTCCTATGTATGTACCCTGGAAGACAGACAGGAAGGTTCAAAAAATTAGGAACAATCTAAATATCCATCATCAGGAAGATGGAGTGATAATGTTGGCATATTAATAGTGTTGAATCATACAGCAGTAAAAACAGATGAACTACAGCTGCACACATCAACATGAATGAATCTCACAAACATAATGAATGAAAAAGCATGACCAATACCTCTCACTACTTATATAAAGTTTGAAAATATTTATTCATTTAGTTACACTTATTCATTTACCTTTATATTATATAGACATATTCATTAATATATTTCCACTAAATATTAAAAATATATAGAAAAAGTGTGTATCTACAAGTACAAATACAGTAAGAATATAAACAAGTAAGAATGAGAAAAAACAAATGAAACTGGGGTGGAGGCAGAAGAAAGGAGATGTAAACTTTCTTCGACCATAACTTCAACCAGGAAACTTCAACCATACTGGTCATGTTTTATTTCATAAACTGGTGATGAGTCTGTGAGTATTTATTCAATTTTTTTAAAAACCTATGTGTATATTTGAAACATTTCACAATAAGTTAAGATTAAAAAGCCAAGTGACTGATTTTTACCTCTACTCGTAACCATTTTCCTTTGCAATGGAAGAGGCAGATTTTCCCACAGAAGGGTAATGAAACAAAGCACTCGGAGGTCATGTGCTGCAAAACAGAAATGCATGATACTCTTATTACTCTTAGCAAAGAGCATATTGCTACAGCATTAGAAAAACAGATCACTGTGGCACTGGCAGACTTAACCGACATGTAGTCAGACTTCCAGCAATGGATGCAGCAAACACACAGGGTTATAAAACTTTTGACCTGTTACTCATACATTTGTTGACATCAGTAGTTTACTCTCCGTACATGCACATGGCTCATAAATCAGCACTGTTAACATGTCTAAAAACATTAGCATAAGATCATTATGATTCACTTAGGCACTGGCTCCATCAGTTACACATGAAGAGAGGTGTTGAATCTGACAAAAAGGAGAGCAGCATGGATGAAAAGTGAGGAGGTTGCGAGAGCTGTCTGTGGGCCTATTCTTTTCATCTCTTCACATTTAGATGCAAAGATAACATTTTAATTCCAAAATAAAGAAATGTTATCAACACAAATATGCATGTCAGTGCCAGTTAAATACCAACAAATCACAGCTGTAAAGATGAAGTCTCCTCATCTTCCTCTTCTGCTGTAGTTTGAAGTTGGGGGTACCTGTCCATGGTCTCTTTCTGTTCAGGGTGTGTGTTTCTACTCTCCCCAAAGGCAATGTCTCACTTAGGTTACCAGTGCAGTAGGAAATATTGAGTCCTTTTCACCACCAAAGGTTATAAGGACAACATCCATACAAATGAGTCACTGGAGTCAGCCAAGCTGGGGGTTTCAGATTTTTCAAAGATAGACTTAAAATTAAACCTCTGTAACACAGAACAAGATAAAGCTATAGGAATGTCTCAATTCCAGACTGTACTTTGAATGTGGGTTTAACCTGATTCAGCGCATATTTTGGCATACCTATTCTACATAAGACACTAGATTAGATACTGTAAGGGATGCAGAAAATTGGTAAGGCACAGTCTATGCCCTCAAGAAGCATATGCTCTAGAAAGGCAAATAAGTACCCAAATAGCTAAAATATAAACCTGAACATGAATGCCCTGAGGTGCCTGATGTGCTTTGTGGGTTAGAGGGAAGAGTTCACTTCCAGGGACGACGGGGTAAGGGCAGAAGTGGCAGTAGGGTTTAGTGATTTGGAAACCACAGCATATTCTGAAATACGACCATAATGTCCTAATGGAGGTAAGGAAACCATTTTAGAAATTTAAAGCACAATAAAACCTCTACAGAGCTTGATTCAGAAAAAAATAGTAGAATTAAAGGATAAGGAGCTTATTAATACAATTTGAACTGCAGAACCAAATTTATCAGGTGGCAGGTTCTCAGGGTCCATAAAGAGCTCAAGGAGTGATGGCTAGGGAGGAAGATGAAGGCAGAATTAAGGAGGAAAGTTTTATTATCCTCCTAAATTCCAAGGTTTCTCCTCGCCTGAAGCAGAAGAGTCAGCTGGCTCTAGCAGACAGTCACAGGCAGCTGCACTGTGGCATCACCAACTGCATGTTATAAATAACACATCTACCGATTGCTGCACACTGACTACATGCCAGGCACAGTGTCCTCAGGACAATCCTATAGGGTACACACTATTGCTATCTTCATTTTACATTGCAGAAACTAGTGTTGTGTTTTTCTTTTAAAGCTCTGAAGTCTAGCTCTTTACCTACTATTCTAGAGATTCCATTTCAGACTACTAAAAAATCGTTCATACAAAAAAAATTGTTCATACTTATGCAATTTAGTAAATTACTCTTGTTTGTAATTTTAGGGCTAATTTTAGAGGTAGAAGAGGTTCTGCTATACCTTGCAATGGAAGTAGTCCTCTATCTTACGTAGAAGGTCACTGAGCTTGTTCAGACCCTTACAAGGCACCTGGCAGTAGAGTGTCCCATCAGAGCAAATATTAGTTACTTTGACATTTGTGTACATGGCATCAACCTATAACAGACAAAGGATACCTTGTGAATGCTTGAGAGCAGAATGCAGCTCTTACCTACCTAAAGGGTATCTACCTAAACATCCCATAAGTTAGAATATATGTAAGATGAAATGCAATTTATAGCTTAAATGTACAAAACTAATTTGGATTCTTTTCTTTTTAAAAGAAATGTCTAATATCATTTATGCCAAGCACAAAATAGACATTGTGCATACATTCCCATACTCCATTGTCTGAAAGGCCAAGACTATCTTTAATGTTGGTTTATTTTCTCCCAATTTATTTAGAAAAAGAATTACATAAACCATGTTTTGCAACATTAACAGAAGTGAAAATAAACTCTCACAAAATCAAATCCATCATCAGCCTACTTTCTAACCTGGGTCCAGAGGTCACATGAATTTGAGTAATTTTAAAAAACCATAATCAAAATAAATATTCAATTTTACCCATTTTTAGTCAAACCATAATAAAGACATTCACAGTGGTTCTACTTATTAAAACAGAAGTTTTCCCATTGTTTCTATGAAATCTTTAAAATGACCATTTTTAACATCTCATCCTATTCTCTTGGGTAGATATTCTGTAATTTATTTAAAGGCTTCCTTCTTTTGGGGCATTTATGTTCTTCACATTAAAAAAAGGTTAAAGCTAATAATCAGCATCTTCGTGGACCCAATTTTCCCTTCTTTTGTGTTATTTTTCCTTATTATCTTTACAAAATAATCTCATATAAAATCAATAGATGCTCATTGCAGGAAATGGAAAATAAAAAATCCAGTTCCTAAGAAACAATTACTCTGAACATTTTGGTACTTTTTTCCCTTCTAGCCCCACTCCCTCCTTTTTTCCCCTCAATGTAAATGTAATCTGTCTCTATCAATTGTTAGCCTAAAATGTATAATATTCTGCTGATTTTTCTCTCATACAAAATGTGTAACAAGCAACAACAGTGATCACAGTGGTACCTGCAGGTGAACCTCTAGTGACTTGTCACATATAGCCTTCAAGCAGGTGGCATTGATATTGATATCATCTTCTCCTGAGGTATCGTACAGAACAACAAGTGGAATGTCAGCTTTGTCAAGTATTTCCACTGCAAAGATCTTTCCACAAGTTAAAGATTCGACCACCTTCACTAGATCAGGATCATCGCTTAGGACTTCCAAGCCTGAAAAATATTGAATCTTTTAATTTCTACTTAAATAGAAAAATCATTTCAAGATGAATAGATGGATTGTGTCTGTTTTGACCATTATTAAAATTATAAGCCTACTGCAAAATTATTAAATTTTATATGAAAGCTTTGCTTTATAATCTTTGTCTTACCTCTTAGGTTTTAAAAAAATATAATGTAAATGCCCTTTTGAATGGTACACTAAGGCAGGCAATCTTAAAACAAGCAGAAAAATGGATAATCAATCAGAATTTCTACCTTGGGAGAAACAGTCTTCACTTTATACATGAACACATATTTAAAACCAAAAAACTAACACATATGAGAAGCCATCAATTATGTCTTCCAGTCATATGTTTGTAATGCACTTCCTACATATATACAATTATTTTTCTTATAAAATGAACACACATTTATTGGAAATTGAGACAACCACTATTGTTTCTTTTTTATTGACCCTTAGGATACCAAAGAACCTTCTGATTTATCAAAGACAGATTAAGTAGTGTTTAACATAACAGGTATTAGATGAATTTTGTTGTAGTCCAACTACTCTTTAAATTCTTAGAAAATTATAGTTCCACATAACATATATGACAATTCTAAGTTAATGTATTAAATGAATTAAAACTAGCTCATATTTCCCCCAATGGTACTATAATGCCTATTTCCATATTTTTCTACTTTAAATCCACAAGCTAAAATTCAGACTCCTCCTGAGTTTTTTCTTCTTGTTCTGTTCTCCAGACATATAACTTTGAACTTTTCTCAAACATTTAATTTCAACACCCTAAATCTTGTCCTATGCTCTTGATACATTCTTTCCAACACCAACTTCTAAAAGTTGTTAACAAGTTTTTAAAATTTCTTCAGGTTAATCTCACAGATAAGAGTCAAATCCAGCTCCTGTGACATAAGAATTCATCCTGCTGGGAAGGAGGCATTTCTTCAGAGTACTAATTTTCATGAAATAATTATGATCATTTTCTGCATTTGGCTCAAGTCCCCCTGGCATGGTGCATATTTCAATGCCTTTCCTTATCACAAACATGACCAATGTGTCATCTGTCCTTTAAGTTTATCCCTACATGGCACTCTCATACAGGTGGATTCCTCTGTTTCCTTTAGGAGGAAGGAAAAGAACAATGATACATCTACTATGCCAGAAACTGCATGTGACCTGTGATCAGACTCATGCTTGGGCGCGTGAGGGTGTGTCAGTCACACCCTCACAGCATCACCACAGTCCATCTCAGTGGGAAAGGGGCTGAGAGTCACCTCACAACATGCTGAACAACATACTGAAACTGATCAAATGTCATGAAACAGGGCCTCTATCAATTGTTACTAGGGCAGTTAGAACAAGAAAAATCCCTTTAAGATGGCTAATTGACATTTTTATAAGAAATTATAATACGTTTTCATATACAACATAAAATATAAAAACATAACATTTTTATAATGGTATCTTATAAAGAACACATTCGACATGAATTTAAACCTTTCAAGAAGTAACACATTATAACACGAGATACTTAGTCCATTTTAGGATTCAATTATCCAAATGTACAGTGGTAATAACCTATTGAAACGGAGAGAGTTTTTACAAAAGTTCCTCTTACCTGCAAGCTTACATTTTGTAGCTTGAAATGAGAGTGAACAAAACTTCGGGTTTAATTTGTATGCTTTGCTTTTTTCAACATTTTCACTAAAACCATAGTCAACATAGCATACCTAATGATTAAAAAAAACAGAATGTTTAGTTCTTTATCCTCTCTTTAAAAAATTCATTTGATACACTTAATTGGCTCAATCTTATTCCATGATCAGCAAGCTGAGTGGCACCACGGCACCTGGAAAAAGCTGGGGACGTGCCCCTGACTTACCACAGAAGAGAAAGGCTGGAGCTGAGACCAAGGAAACCAGGGGTCCTGGTTCCAGGCCCCAGTCTTCTACCTCACCCTACCCCTTCAATGGGAAGAACAAGACTGCTCAGCCCTGCCACCTTGCTGTTGCCAGTCTTTCAGCAGCCTATCTACCTGGTTCTGCCAACTCTGCTCCCCTCCCCTTTGGTACTTTCATTAATATCATAATGCCTATATCAGCTTATTCTTTTTTGAGTTACATATTTCCACCCGTTCCCTGGACAGCAGTATTTGTTTCTATGGCAGGCATCATCCTTGTGGTATTTATCAGATTCTAAATCCCCAAAGCAGGATTCGTGATGGCTATTCTCAGCTACTGTGCTTCCAGGGACCGAGATGCTTCATCAATGACAACAATGGTATCACTGCTGAACAACATGGAATTCTAAACTGAAAAACAGGTGTACCTATTTTTTTCAAGGGTGTGAAGCTGGGTTAGGCCTTCTTTCAGCTCAGCAAGAGGCCCTAAGTCTGCTGAACAGAGGTCTGTGTTTGCAGAAACCTGCACAACTTTTCCTCACCATTAGCACAGATTGTTAAGAGCCTGGATATTATTTTTAAGAATATTTATAGAATCTTCCGTTTAAAAGGATTATATAAACACAAAGCCTTTTTTTGAGAAAAATAAAAATCTAGAAACATTAAGCTATGGTTTAGAATAACTAAGAATCTAAGGGAAAATGTTGAAAACCTAATATGCATCTCTAATTAAAGGAGACGATGGTTATTGAAAGAAACAAAGCAAACAAAACAACAAACACCAGGGCAAAGTCTTGGCCTTAATACCAAGTAACATGAGGTAGGTTCCTTTCACTGCCTCCCTGAAAATAAAGTCCACAGGCCAGCTTCTTAGTACCTAGATTACGGTACTAAACACACGAAACAAAAACCCTCCCCAGCAGAGAATCTAAGGGAAAAAAGCAGAAGACACCACTAACTCCTTTCCTTGGCCATGTGATAAGTGGGCCTGTGGGGCCTGTCTACCTTGTATCAGAAAGATCATCTCTTAGAATCCACATCTGACTCAACACTGACTTAGGCCTAGATCGCTGGTAGGGCTGCATGTCGGGCAGCTGGCCATTTAAGTGCACAAGTCTATTTCTCCAATCCTAAATTAGCACCTGCTTTTGCTTCTCATAGGCCTCAGGAGTCAGGCAGCTCTCATTTCCTTTAATAGCTATCACCACCTACAACTTAGATTCTGTTCTTCCCAGGCCCAAAATGGAGGTAACATGGTCTGACAATAGGACATAGCATGTGAAATCATGACTCCTGGGAAATTCAGAATGTATTCTTAGCACAAGAACAGATTAAAGAAAAACTGCTCCAAAGCCTCAAAAGAAAGTGTTTCTGAACTGTTTGTAGCTTCTTTTCTTGTTTTTTATCATACATGTTTGTATGGCAACTGCAGTTTATAAAACACTTGTCCATGCATTGTCCAGTGTGACTCTCACCACACTCTGCTCTGTGTCCTTTGCTCTGTGAGGGCTCAGTAGTCTCTCTCTCTCTAATGTCATGGGATCAGGGCCAGTAGTCACATAATCCTGGCATAAGGCCACAGTCCATTCCTGGTTCTCTGGCACCGTCAAGTGGCCAAAGGTCTCCCAGCACTACCTATCACCCAGCAGACTCCCCTGGGATGTGGGCCTGGGTCAGGCCAAACTGGCACCAGCCTCAGCGGGTGACCGCATCTCCTGTTTCTCCTACTTACCAAGGATCTGACAGGGAAAGCAAGGAAGGAATCAGTACTTACCACCAGACAAAGTTCAATTCAAGCGAAGCAAGACTGGTGCTAAGTAGCTGGGGTTTCTCCAAATAAAGGGAGAAATCGTCTCTGTCAGCTTCAAGGGGATGTGGGGAACAAGTTCAGGCCCGGATTGCTACAATCACCGCTGTCCCAAGAGCTTGCTACTGCACAAGATACCGAGCTACCTTTTTTATTCTTCACATCCAGCCCATAATTCTCAGCAGCAATGACGAGGCTGGTCACTCCCTTCTTCATGAGATGCTTTTCTTTTTCTGGCCTCTGTGACACCACTCTCTTGGTTTTTCTTCTTTGGCCATCTTTACAGGCTTTTCTGCTCCCCTTATGCCTCCATGTAAATACTGAAGGGTTTCAGGACCTGGTCCCAGGCCCCTCCTCCTCTCTACATGTATTCTCTCTCTAGGGGATCTCATCTTGTCCTATGATTTCACATAGCACCTATATGCTGATGCCTCCCAACCTGACACATCTCTAGTCCTAACTGCTCCCTGAGCTCCAAATTCATCCATGTGACATCTGATAGCTATTCTCAAACCTAGCAGGTCCTATGAAATTCTCAATTGTTCTCCACAATGGTTTTTCTCTCTGA
This sequence comes from Pongo abelii, assembly GCF_028885655.2. Lineage (NCBI taxonomy): Eukaryota > Metazoa > Chordata > Mammalia > Primates > Hominidae > Pongo > Pongo abelii. The sequence goes on along the minus strand of NC_071998.2, from coordinate 88,512,709 downwards.
CTTCCCAATTTCAACAAATGGCACCAATATCTAGTCAATTGCTCAAGCCCCAAACCCAGTAGCTAATATTGAATCTTCTCTTTTGCTTACCATCCACTTCCAACAGGTCAGTGTCCTGTCAGTTCTACCTCCAAATATATCCTGAATCTCTTCCACTACCTCCATCTTCACTAATCCAGGTTACAAGGTAGCTGGCTATTACAACAGCCACCTAACCAGTATTACTTTCCTTCTGTGCCCTACTATAATACAATCCATTCCCCTACAACAGTCCCAGAATGATTTCTGAAGCATCCAAATGAGATCACATCACTCTGCCTATCTCTTGCTTCAGAGTTATTTTCTATCATAGTTATTTCCTTTATTGGTTATTTCCTTCATTGTACTAAAATTGTTTTGTGTGTTTACTGTATGCTTGTCATCTCTCTTTTCTCACTAGAATGTAAGCTTCTTGAGAACAAGGACTTGTATGTTTTGTTCTTGGCTCCAGGAAAAAGTGAAAAAGTGTAACAGGTAGATACAACATGATAAGAGTGTCTGAATTTACAGATAAGCAATCAGGGAAGTTAAATAACTTTCCTAAGGCCACACAGCTAGAAATGGCAGAGCTGAGACTCAGTTCTATCTGACACGAGAGCCTGAATTCCCAAAGTAGAAGGAGGGAGGGAGGAAAGAAAGTGACTGCCCTATAGACTTCAGACTGGGTAATATCCTTGTGGAATATCTGCATTATTTATTGTAAATATTGTTACACTGTTAATGTGTCACTAGGATTTACGTATGATTCTTCTCTTCATAAGGAATCTCTGTGCCTCAAAATAGCTTAGCTTTTGTTGAACTTCCTAAGGGCTGGGGGAGTGAAATGGCCAGGAAATAGAAGTTTATCTAGGAACGTTTAGGGATAGTTATCTCCTATCAACTAGAGACCCAGAGGAATGGAGGGACTTGACCAAAGGCACACACCCAAATACAGGCAGACTCAGGACTAGTGCCCAAGCCCTGTGTTCTCCTTTGGTCCAGTGATCATCGTGGTCCTTAGCTTCTTCCAGGTTTCAAACTTTATCCAAGTATAATTTACACTGAATAAAAGATAACCATTTAAATACAGTTTGATGGGCTTTGATCAATGTATACATCCATATAATCATCACCATAATCAACATATAGACCATTTAAACCACCCCAGAAAGTCTCCTCTTGCCCTTTGCAATTAGCCCCCCTCCACCTCCTGTCCCAGGCAACCACTGATCTGATTTCTATCACTGCAGACGAATTTTACCTGCTCTTAGACATCATTTACATGAAATCATACAACATTACTCTCTTGTGCCTGGCTTCTTTTGCTCAGCACAAAATCTGTGAGGTTTGTCCATGAAACTATTTATATCAGTAGTTAATTCCTTTGTATTGTTAACAGTGTTCCACTACATGAATAAACTATAATTTGTTTTTATGATTCACCTGTTGGTGAACATTTGGGCTGTGTCCAGTTTGGGGCTATTAACAATAATGCTGCAACACACATGTATGTACAAGACACCTTGTGGGCCTTAGGGGTCATATGGTAAGTGTTCATAAGAAACTGGCAAACTATTTTCCAATTTTCAGATTTTTAAAGTCAGTCAAATTACTTAAAATTTGTGCCTCTGTAGATTCAGCTAGGGAATTTCCTAAATGCCTCTGCAAATGGGAAAGGGTGGCTGGGTGGTTGGGTGAGCTTACTTCTGGAGAGGGTCAGGGCCTCTCCTATGGAGCAACCTGCTAAGAAACAGCAGTATCCCTTTCTGACCTCCCAACTCCCACTTGTAGCGGGGGTTCAGTGGCCAGTAACTGATGGACTTAAGCCTGCATTCAGGGACTGGTCATTTGCACTCAATGACACATATAGGATTACTGGCTGGCGGCTGATAGTGGCACATGGAATAAGGTTTTGTATTATGGAACAGAGGCTGCAGAAATAGAAACATATTTCCCTGCTTGCAAAATCTAGAGAAAACCAAAAGATCTTAGATACATTCCCCTCACAGTCCAAGAGCGCTCTGTATAAATACAAGGGACTATAGAAGTGGGGAACTAGGGTCACCCTTCTACACAGTGTCCTTCCCATCATGAAGGACAGAAATGAACCCAAGTCTTAAAGCGCATTTCCCTTTAGGGAAGGGAGACATCTTAACAATCGAGAAAGAAAAGACTTTCTCTCCCTCCAAATTCTCTATCAAGTAGCAGGCCCATTATTCAAAGGATAAATTCCAAATAGACACACAGCTTCCACCAAGATAGAAAGAAGTAACACATTAAAAATACACTAGTACAACTGACCACACAGCACACAGAGCTAATACCTAATTTCTCTGCATGTTATTTGGGTGTTCCAAGGCCCTGAGACACTACCGCTCTCAGGGAAACTGTGCTTCTTGGTCTCTGCATTGACGGTATGAAGAGGCAAAGGGCAGAGGCTGATATCCACGAATGTAGCCAAGCCCAGAAGAGTCTGCTAATGGAAGCGAGTGGCAAACGGGCCCACTGGCCTTTTCAAGAGGCTGGAGAGGGCTACGCTGGGAGCAGCTGTGGAGAAGGACCTGTGTCTTGGCTACAGAAGAGGGAGAAGAAGAATTGTCTCCTTTGGTCTGTATGGCTTCCCTCACTCCGAAGTACTGGCCTTGATAAGAGGCCCACAGAGTTCTGGTCAGTATTCATTATACATCCCCTGGGAATAGGAAGTGTCTTTCCCTGATTGGATAATGTGTTATGAATACTCCCATGGGGAATTTATTTTTTTAACTAAAACTCTGAGATAATAATAACTACCACGAATTTAAAGGCTGACAGGGATAACCTTTTACGGATATTATCTTTTCAACTTCCATTGAAAACTACATTTAGTTATAGGATACAACATTTAAATTTCAAAAATGTAAAAAATATTTACACTTGGAAAATAATAAGGTGTTTGTATCCATAATGCTATGACAAAGTAAACAGTGCTTGCCTTTATTTTGTTCTCTTCTGTTGAGATGACCTGTGCCCGTAACCAGGCGTCCTCCTCGGCATTTACGGCCAGCAACTGCCCAACATTCACGGCCTGGACTGGTGTGACCTTAGGATTCTTACTGTAATATTCCTTCATCTCATCTTCCATTAATTCCTGAGCAGCAGAATAGTCTTTGCCCACATACCTGAATCAGTTAAAAGAAGACAATGCAAATGAAGTAACCTAGAAGAAGAAAAGCAATAGGAATTCGTTTTTGTCCTTCTTTTTTCTCTGCTGCCATCTTTGGTTCCAGTCTCGGACTTGCTTATATCAACAGGGAGGAGAACATGTATTCAGTGAAATACTTATCTCTTGAAAAAGAAGATAAGGGGGCTAGGCACAGTGGCTCACACCTGTAATCCCAGCACTCTGGGAGGCCGAGGCAGGCGGATCACAAAGTCAGGAGTTTGAGACCAGCCTGGCCAATATGGTGAAATTCCATCTCTACTAAAAATACAAAAATTAGCTGGGTGTGGGGGTGGGCACCTGTAGTCCCAGCTACTTGGGAGGCTGAGGCAGGAGAATCGCTTGAACCCGGGAGGTGGAAGTTGCAGGTTGCAGTGAGCCAAGATCACACCACTGCACTCCAGCCTGGATGACAGAGTGAGACTCCCTCTCAGATAAGGGATAATGGAGATTGCACAAAACACACACCAAACAACACAGCAAACATTTGGTCCAACATATCCCACAACAAAGGAAACGTGGAGCAATCCAGACAACGAGAGGGCATAACAGGAAGCAGCAATAGTGTCCTCAGGAAGGACAAGGCTGAGAAAAGAGTCAGGAAGGGGAGAGAGGAGGAGACGTGGAAAATGGAGACACCAAGGGAGGCCTGGAGGCCAGAGAAGTGAGGGTCGACGCTGGATCTTGACTAAGGCTGCTGGAAATCTTTATAGATTACTAAGAAGAGAATCTAGAACATAGTTTTGCCCTAACTAGGGCTGGGTCAAGCTTTGAAAAGCAATGAAATTATACTAGAGAAAAAACAAAGCTGTAAGTACACTAAACACAACGTGACACCCCCCTCCAAACTTATTAAACAATTTGAACAAATTACAACAAAATGTTGACTTCTGATACCCTTAAAAGAGGTACCATATTCTGGTCAAATGTCTCTAAAACTGTATGCTTGTTGAGAAACTTTTTTTTTTCAGGATTATGTCCTTATTCCTTTCTACACTTTTCTACTGTTGACAACTGTGGTCACCTTGTTCCAGTTCATGTTATCAAAACAGGCTACTGTTTTCTTGCGCTTTAGTCCTCAAGAGATGATTTTGTCCAGGGTCTCCTTCTAGGGTGTAAAACCTGACATATCAAGTTTGGGTCATGTAACAGAAGCTGTCCCAGCCATAGGATCGAGGCCTTTTTAGCTATACTCTAACAGCACCAGCATCACTTGGCCCAGGAGACAGGGGAGATGCCACAAGAACCTTGTTCTTTGTATTGTTCCAGGTTTTACCCAGGCTCCAAGTGGGCCTGTACAGCTCTAAGAAATGGTTCCTTTAGGACTATTTCTATGTATTCTTGGTAATTATCAGCAGGGCAGAAGATGCCATAGTCAAGCTATTCATTACAAGGAGGAAAAAAAAAAAAAAACCTCAGAAAGTCCTACACAAAATGGAAACCATGTGCAATGGCTATTTTAAAATGAAATATTATGTGCATATTATTGGCTTCAGAAATAGCTGCAGAAGCTTTGCCATACTCTTATAGTTTAATTTTTTTTTTGAGACAGGGTTTCACTGCTATGTTACCTAGGTTGGACTCCTGGGCTCAAGCAATCCTCCCACTTCAGCCTGCTGAGTAGTTGGGAGGATGTGTATATGTCACTGAGCCAGCTACTATCATTTAAATGTATTGAGCTTTGCAAATACTAAGGCACTGCCTTGAATGCAGCTGCACTCTTGGCTCTGAAGTCCTCCAGAAGGTCTGCAACTGCACCCGAGTGTCCATTTGCTGGGACCTAGAGTCTCATTGGGCCTCCCCCTAGTGCTGCTATGTAGCCCTGGGTGCTCAACTGGCAGAGGCCTGGACTGCAGCCCTGATGTGCTGGTCTGCCAAACACAGGTTCCTGCCAGAAGGGAGGAAGGTAATGAGAAATGGCTTGGAATCTGCAGGCACCTTCTCTTCTCTTAAGCAGCCAGGAGAGGAGGGCTGCACAGATAGGGGGAAGATGGAGGGTGCTGGATGAGGCACGGTGCAGGACTGACATTACAGCTGGTATGACAGTGGGTAATGACGAGAATGAGGTCATATATTATCCTCAAATTACCTGAGCAAGGGGGACAAAGAATGATGGATAGGCCAATTTAGAGATGCCCTAAATACCAAGTTTTACAAAGTTAATTTCTGAGACAAGGGATTCCCATATGTGAGATGAGAGTTCTGCCATAGTACCCTCCAGGCCCTAATGAGCCAGAGATCCAGCTTCCAGTGCCTACTGCCTGCCTGGGTGAAGATGCCGGTACAGAACAGGGTTCAGTCTGGGGGAGGTTTGCAAAGTCTTGTGGGGAGGGCAGAAGCCAATAACCTAAGGTCAGCCTAATGGCAGACATTACCCATCTTGCTTGCTGGTTGCCAGCCACTCTGCTGAACACATAAAACGCTGACTCCAGGATTTAAATTCCTACTGGGATAAGGTATTTAAATAATCTGATGACCCTGGACATAATCATCCTGGAATAGATTAGAACCCTTCTACTGAAGTCCTAGAACTGATCCAGACTCCTGACAAACCTTGGTGTGAACAACATAAACCACGTGATTGGTCCGGCCTAGTGCTTGGTCTCTGACTATGGCACCAACAATTACTGGTTACAGATACCAAAGGATCCTGCCATGGAAGTTTCTTTATAGTATAGTCAAATGGTAAAAGGTGGTAATGTGGCCTTCAATATCTTTCCTTTACTTCAATACAATAGTGAAACATATTGGGACCTCTAGCCTTCAGCAACCTATTTATATCTTCAGGCCACACCACATCTTAGAATAAAAGCTTTATCCTCTCTAACGTTTCTGGAGGTTCTTCTAGTTTGAGCATCTGAAGATACTAGGTTCACTCTATTATCTACTCAGATTTCATTTGTTCAAATGTAAGAGCTTTAAATTTTTGAGCTCTTCTTTCATTGAAGGATTCTAATTATTTTTTGTGGTTCTTCTTTGGGCTTTTCCATCTCAGTTATGGATCTCTGGAGGAGGGACAGCCCAAACCAAAGGACCATTTGGTTGAAGGAGCCCAGATTCTGTTTGCTTCAGCATTTTTCTGATCTGCCCAGCCATGGCCACACCCTGGACTGGTACCTCCAGGGGTTCAGCTACATAGGTTCCCATTCTTTTTCCCAAATGGAGACTGCAAATTATAGTCTTTCTATATTTTCCACGTATTCTTCATTTTCTCCAAAAGTGCAAGACAGGTGCCTGGAGCCGGACTGTTTTTTGTTATTCTAGTTATTGTTAGCTACTTAGGTAATGATGCCTTAGGCAATGACGCCTCCTCTCAGGCAATGACGCTGAAAGACTCAAATAAATAGAGCACCTTTGGGTCCAAGGTCTAATCTGATGTATTATACAAGGAAAGCAGCTCTGAGCTATTTTTGCTTTTAGGAAATACTACATAGTCCCAGATTATAAATAGTATTATGTAGTGTGTGGGGCACTTGCCTTTTCTGCGAACTAGGTATTGCTTTTGACATAATATAGTTACCATCACGCTTCTGACATGAATCTTTTTTTTCAAGTTCATATTATCATTCCAATTTTTAAAGCTATTAGTAATCTTAGGATAGCTGTATATTTTGAACAATCAACAAATATTAATACATTATTAAGCCGCACTATAACTCTATAGAACTAAGAATATGTTATCTTTTTTTTTTTTTTGAGATGGAGACTTGCTCTTTCACCCAGGCTGGAGTGCAATGGCGCAATCTCGGCTCACTGCAAGCTCCACCTCCCAAGTTGACACCATTCTCTTCTCTTGCCTCAGCCTCCTGAGTAGCTGGGACTACAGGCACCCGCCACCACGCCCTGCTAATTTTTTGTATTTTTAGTAGAGACGGGGTTTCACCGTGTTAGCCAGGATGGTCTCGATCTCCTGACCTCGTGATCTGCCCACCTCGGCCTCCCAAAGTGCTGGGATTACAGGCGTGAGCCACCGTGCCCGGCCATATTATTCTTCCTTTAACCCTCAACATCCATGTGAAGAATAGACAAGTGACAACAGTATATCAGAATCCTAAAGAATCAGAAAATGAAACTTGCCTGATAACCACTTCATTTGTGTTGCTCAGTTCAACCACCAATACAGATGGTGATGCTTCAGTTGGAATCATTAAAGGAGGAACTGTTATGTACTCCATAAAGGTATTAGCGCTTTCAGCAATGTTTTCTTCTAACTGCAAATACTCTTGTTCAACCATAGCCTTGATATCATGATCACCATGTGCTTGCTCTGCATCCTTTTGGATTTTGTCAGTGGGCAATGGAAGTTTAGCATAGAGAATGGCCTTCTGGGGATTTCCAGAAATGTAGTCTATGCTGCATACATCAGAAAGTGAGGCAAGATTTTTTAAGGCATCCTCAGGGAATTTCACTTTGTACATTTCCTCAAATGCTTTCGGAAGTGCACTGGCCCAAAGGCCACTTGTGTATTTCACCAGCAGGTCTGCCACTTTTTCTTTAAAGTCTCCTGCCATAACTGTTGGACACCCTTTCAACGGTGGTGTTTGTTTGGGACCAGGTAGTGGGGATAGAGGAACTTTCTCAGTGTCCAGTTCACTTCTCAAAAGCTGCTTTCTCTTAGCTGGATAAAGAAGTAAATCTTGGCCACCACTGCAAGGTTTCTCCACCTGAAATTTTTAAATAAAGCAAATGACAGATATTTCAGTGACTATAAACAACCCACAAACACATTAATACATTCTAAATTTGAGAGTTATGCTGTTTTCAAATTAATCAAGTGTACAATTTACTCTTTTCAATTGCTAGGACTTTAATGCATTATCTTCACCTGCAAATAACACGAGCCACATTTCAGAAATAAACAGGAAAATAAAATAGTATTAAATTCACTTGTGCAGCATTGAGACTCCAGCTGCCCTAGAAAATTACGAGCACTCTGCCCTGTAACGCATACTCTCATTTAATTGTCTCTGCCAAATCCAAAACAATAGCTTACAAAACTGACTAAAAATAAGTTGTGAAAAGGTATTAAAACTGTCAGGAATAAACCACTGGGAAGAAAACTAGAAAATATTTAGACAAAATAGGAGTGCCATCTCTCTTCTTCTTGCAATAGCCTGAGAAAACCCTTGGCTTTCCATTATTTAGAAAAAGATGCTCCAGAGATAAAGTACAGTTTTAAAACAACCACAGCAGAAAGTTTAGCTGCAAGTGTTGTCACTCTAACAAACAAGTATTAAAAATACCTAGCACTTGTATGTCATCCAATCTTGAATTTCATTTGCATGCCATTCCTGAGAGGCACAGCTTGATGACATATTTTTATGTAAGAGAAGAAGGAGAAGAGAAACTGATGTATGGCATCATTTTTCTCCCTGAGTTTTAAGCCTTTCTACTACTAGAGCAGGGGTCAGCTCTACTACTAGAGCATGGCCCAATGCAGTTCATGGCTCATGGGCTAAAGAATGATTTTTATATTTTCAAATGCTAGAAAAAAAATCAAAAGAATTATTTCATAACTTGCAAAAATTATATGAAACTCAATATACATAAAGTTTTATTGGAACACAGTCATGCTCATTTATTTACATATTCTCTCTGGCTGCTTTTGCTCTACAGTGACACAGTTGAATAACTGTGATGGACTGCATCTGTTAGTTGCAGCTCTTGGCCTGCAGAGCCTAAACATTTACCATGGACCTTTACAAAAGCAGTTTCTTGAACCCTGTACGAGACCATTAGACTGAAGTTAAAATTCCCTGCCTTCCAAAATATTTCTATTTTGTCAGATCCTATTTTACCTACTCCTTAGCTGCAATTTAACCCCTTAGGGTAATAATTACAAGTTTACAGGAACCACGGTCCACCCAGAAGAACAGAATTTTAAAGTATGCTGGTTAGGTAGCTTACTAGTAAAGAACACTGACTTTTTACTTCGCTCTCCATACAATGCTTAGGAAGAGTGAACATAAACATTTATGTACAAAGAAAGAAGGTGCTGTCTTGTTATCAGAGAAGAGTTTTGACAAGTCAAAAGACACAGGCAACTTGGTAATAAAATTCCTTTTAGTCTGACTACATATTCTACATCACATAGGAAGTGAACGATATTAATATAAAACATTAGGTTTTCCTCTTCATACTTTTGCCAATGTATGCTTAAGTTTTGAGGACTGAGGAAAACTTCCACACCTGGAAAGCCTAAAGCATCACTGAAAGCAGAGGTCTAATGGCACCTCCTGTAATCTGTCATGGTCTCCTACTGGCACTCTGTGATCCCTCTAAATGGCATGTTATATGATTGGCACAGTTTACGTCCCTTATTATAAGCCATAGGGACACAAATAGTTGGAGCATTCCTCATCCTTCTCTTGATGGTTAGTCTACTTCTCTAGAGACCCATGTTTTAAAATCTGACATCTTAAAATGCCAATCTTCGCTGTGCTTTACGACACTCAATAAGATACAAGAATACAGATTAGGTATCCAGAGGTTTGAAACGCACACTTTCGGAGCCAATGGATAAAGAAAACAGCATTATAAGTGAATGATTAACTTGTCATATAGAATCCCAATTAGTGTAGTCAGTCATGCATCACTTAATGATGGGAATACATTCTCAGAAATGTGTCGTCAGTTTGTTGTGCAAACATCATAGCGTGTACTTATACAAACCTAGATGGTATAGCCTACTCCATTATATAGGTTCATTATAATCTTTTCTTCTTCTAAAAAAAATGGGATACGTGTGCAGAATGTGCAGGTTTGTTACATAGGTATACATGTGCCATAGTGGTTTGCTACACCTATCCACCTGCCCTCTAAGTTCCCTCCCCTCAACCACCACCCCCTAATAGGCCCTGGTAAGTGTCGTTCCCCTCTCTGTATCCATGTGTTCTCAACGTTCAACTCCCACTTAGGAGTGATAACATGTGGCATTTGGTTTTCCGTTCCTGTGTTAGTTTGCTGAGGATGATGGCTTCCAGTTTCATCCATGTCCCCGCGAGGACATGATCTCATTCCTTTCTATGGCTGCGTAGTATTCCATAGTGTGTACGCACCACATTTTCTTTATCTAGTCTATCACTGATGGGCATTTTGGTTGGTTCTATGTCTTTGCTATTGTAAATAGCACTGCAATAAACATACGTGTGTGGCCGGGTACAGTGGCTCACACCTGTAATCCCAGCACTTTGGGAGGCCAAGGCGGGCAGATCATGAGGTCAGGAGTTCGAGACTAGCCTGGCCAACATAGTGAAACCCTGTCTCTACTAAAAATGCAAAATATTAGCTGGGTGTGGTGGCAGGTGCCTGTAATCCCAACTACTTGGGAGGCTGATGCAAGAGAATCACTTGAACCCGGGAGGTGGAGGTTGCAGTGAGCCAAGATCATGCCATTGCACGCCAGCCCAGGTGACAGTTTGAGACTCTGTCTCAAAAAAATATGTATATATGTGTGTGTGTGTGTGTGTGTGTGTGTGTGTATGTGTGTGTGTGTCTTTATAGTAGAATGATTTATATTCCTTTGGGTACATACCCAGTAATGGAATTGCTGCGTCAAATGTATTTCTGATTCTAGATCCTTGAGGAATCGCCGCCATACTGTCTTCCACAATAGTTGAACTAATTTACATTCCCACCAACAGTGTAAGAGTGTTCCTATTTATCCACAGCCTCACCAACATTGTTTCCTCACTTTTTAATAATTGCCATTCTGCCTGGCATGAGATGGTATCTCATTGTGGTTGGTTTTGATTAGCATTTCTCTGATGATCAGTGATGTTGAGCTTTTTTTCATGTTTGTTGGCTGTGTAAATGTCTTCTTTTGAGAAGTGTCTGTTCATACCCTTTGCCCACTTTTTGATGGGGTTGTTTTTTTCTTGTACATATGTTTAAGTTCCTTGTAAATTTTAGATAATTATTAGACCTTTGTCAGATGGGTAGTTTGCAAAAATTTTCTCCCATTCTGTAGGTTGCCTGTTCACTCTGATGATAGCTTCTTTTGCTGTGCAGAAGCTCTTTAGTTTAATACCATTTGTGAATTTTGGCTTTTGTTGCAATTGCTTTTGGTGTTTTTGTCATGAAGTTTTTGCCCAGGCCTATGCCCTGAATGGTGTTGCGTGGGTTTTCTTCTAGGGTTTTTATGGTTTGGGGTTTTACATTTAAGACTTTAATTCATCCTGAGTTATTTTTTGTATAAGGTGTAAGGAAGGGGTCCAGTTTCAGTTTTCTGAATATGGCCAGCCAGTTTCCCCAGCATCATTTACTAAATAGGAGATCCTTTCCCCATTGCTTTTGTCAGGTTTGTTGAAGATCAGATGGTTGTAGATGTGTGGTATTATTTCTGAGGTCTCCGTTCTGCTCCATTGGTCTATATGTCTGTTTTGGTACCAGTACCAAGTTGTTTTGGTTTCTGTAGCCTTGTAGTATAGTCTGAAGTCAGATAGTGTGATGCCTCCAGCTTTGCTCTTTTTGCTTAGGCTTGTCTTGGCTATATGGGGTCGTCTTTGATTCCATATGAAATTTAAAATAGTTTTTCTAATTCTTGAAGAATGTCAATGGTAGTTTGATGAGAATAGCATTGAATCTATGAATCACTTTGGGCAGTATGGCCATTTTCATGATATTGATTCTTCCTATCCATGAGGATGGAATGTTTTTCCATTTGTTTGTGTCCTCTCTTATTTCCTTGAGCAGTGGTTTGTAGTTGTCTTTGAAGAGGTCCTTCATGTCCTTTGTTAGCTGTATTCCTAGGTATTTTATTCTCTTTGTAGCGATTGCGAATGGGAGTTCATTCATGATTTGGCTCTCTGCTTGCCTATTGTTGGTGTAAAGAAATGCTTGTGATTTTTGCATGTTGATTTTGTATCCTAAGACTTTGCTGAAGTTACTTATCAGTTCAAGAAGTTTTTGGGCTGAGATAATGGAGTTTTCTAAATATAAAATCATGTCATCTGCAAACAGAGACAACTTGGCTCCCTCTCTTCCTATTTGAATACCCTTTATTTCTTTCTTTTGCCTGATTGCCCTGGCCAGAACTTCCAATACTATGTTGAATAGGAGTGGTGAGAGGGCATCCTCATCTTGTACCAGTTTTCAAAGGGAATGCTTCCAGCTTTTGCACATTCAATATGATATTGGCTGTGATTTGTCATGAATAGCTCTTCTTATTTTGAGATATGTTCCATCAATACGTAGTTTATTCAGAGTTTTTAACATGGAGGGATACTGAATTTTATCAAAGGCCTTTTCTGCATCTATTGAGATAATCATGTGGTTTTTGTCTTTGGTTCTGTTTATGTGATGGATTACATTTACTGATTTACATATGTTGAACCAGGCTTGCATCCCAGGGATGAAGCTGACTTGATCATGGTGGATAAGTTTTTGATGTGTTGCTGGATTCAGTTTGCCAGTATTTGCTTGAGGATTTTCACACTGATGTTCATCAGGGATATTGGCCTGAAGTTTTTTTGTTGTTGTTGCATCTCTTCTCAGTTTTGGTATCAGGATGATGCTGGCTTCATAAAATGAGTTAGGACAAAGTCCCTCCTTTTCAATTGTTTGGAATAGTTTCAGAAGGAAGGGCACCAGTTACTCTTGTATTTCTGGTAGAATTCAGCTGTGAATCCATCTGGACCTGGGCTTTTTTTGGTTGGTAGGCTATTAATTACTACCTCAATTTCAGAGCTTGTTATTGGTCTATTCAGGGATTCGACTTCTTCCTGGTTTAGTCTTGGTAGGGTGTATGCATCCAGGAATTTATTCATTTCTTCTAGATTTTCTAGTTTATTTGTGTAGAGGTGTTTATACTATTCTCTGATGGTAGTCTGTATTTCTGTGGGGCCAGTGGTGATATCCCCTTTATCGTTTTTTATTGTGTCTACCTGATTCTTCTCTCTCATTAGTCTAGCTAGAGGTCTATTTTGTTAATCTTTAAAAAAAAAACTGCTCTTGGATTCGTTGATTTTTTGGAAGGTTTTTCGTGTCTCCACCTCCTTCAATTCTTCTCTGATCTTAGTTATTTCTTGTCTTCTGCTAGCTTTTGAATTAGTTTTCTCTTGCTTCTCTAGCTCTTTTGTGATGTTAGGGTGTCGATTTGAGATCTTTCTAGCTTTCTGATGTGGGCATTTAGACTATACATTTCCCTCTTAACACTGCATTAGCTGTGTCTCAGAGATTCTGGTACATTGTCTCTTTGTTCTCATTGGTTTCAAAGAACTTCTTGATTTCTGTCTTAATTTCATTATTTACCCAGGAGTCATTCAGGAGCAGGTTGTTCAATTTCCATGAAATTGTGTGGTTTTGAGTGAGTTTCTTAATCCTGAGTTCTAATCTAATTGCACTGTGGTGTCTCTTTTATTGTGATGGAGTCTCGCTCTGTCCCCCAGGCTGGAGTGCAGTGGCATGATCTTGGCTCACTGCAAGCTCTGCCTCCCTGGTGCACGCCATTTTTCCTGCCTCAGCCTCCTGAGTAGCTGGGACTACAGGTGCCTGCTACCACACCCGGCTAATTTTTTGTATTTTTAGTAGAAATGGGGTTTCACCGTGTTAGTCAGGATGGTCTCAATCTCCTGACCTCGTGATCCACCCACCTCAGCCTCCCAAAGTGCTGGGATTACAGGCGTGAGCCATCACACCCAGCCGAGACTGTTTTTTATAATTTCAGTTCTTTTGAATTTGCTGAGGAGCATTTTACTTCCAAATATGTGGTCAATTTCAGAATAAGTGCCATGTGGTGCTGCGAAGAATGTATATTCCGTTGATTTGGGATAGAGAGTTCTGTGAATGTCTATTAGGTCTACTTGATCCAGAGCTGAGTTCAAGTCCTGAATATCATTGTTAATTTTCTGTCTTGTTGGTCTAATATTGACAGCGGGGTGTTAAAGTCTCCCACTATTATTCTGTGGGAGTCTAAGTCTCTTTGTAGGTCTCTAAGAACTTGTTTCATGAATCTGCGGGCTCTTGTATTGGGTGCATATATATTTAGAATAGTCAGCTCTTCTTGTTGAATTGTTCCCTTTATTATTATGTAATGCCCTTCTTTGTCTTTTTTTTTTTTAATCTTTTTTGGTTTAAAGTCTGTTTTGCTAGAGACTAGGATTGCAACCCCTGCTTTTTAATTTTTTTGCTTTCCATTTGCTTGGTAAATTTTCCTCCATCCCTTTATTTTGAGCCTGTGTGTGTCTCTGCATGTAAGATGGGTCTCCTGAATATAGTACACTGGTGGGTTGCTCACTCACTGCCTCCCTTGGCTGGGGGGAAAGGGTTCCCCTTCCCCATGTGGCTCTCAGGTGGGCCGCCATACCATACTGCTCTTCCTTCTCTCTGTGAGTCATGCCAGCCTTCTAGTCTACTTTGGTGAGAGACCCTGGATACCATGGGTTGCCAATGAAGGATTCACACACTTATTATGGTTTTTTTTCAATGGGAGCCTCCAAAAGCTGCTGCTTGTAGTCAGCTATCTTGCCCCCCACCCCCAGCTCCATTATAATCTTATGGGACCACCATTGTGTATACATACAGTCCATCATTGACCAAAATGTTGTTATGCAGCACTTGACTAATTTTAGATTTAGATGTGGTGGTTCTCTGCAGCCAAACCCAGATGAGCCTGTAGAGCCCACCTTAAAACTTTTCTTCAGTTTTCACACACCAATCTCAATACTTTCTCTGAAGTGGGTGGTAGAAACTACTTTCAGTGGACGATAACCCATCTTATCTAAAATAACTTCCTAAGCCCCATCCCCCCCACTGTCCACATAGCTTCTTCTAACCCAAAAGAAGGTAAGAGGGTTCTTTGGCTTTATTATCTTTTTCTTTCCAAGGAGTGTACTGAGAATCTGGGATGCTTCAATGCTTAGTCTCCCCTCTCCCAGTCCCCAAATTGCCATTCCATCTGTGCCTTAGATGTGATTAGTGCCAATTACCTAATAACATACCTATCAAACCTCTAACAATGACCTCTGACATGACCAGCACAAGTTCTTCCAAATAGGAACTGCTGTCTTAACTGAAGTTAGGGACATTATGTCCACTTGAGTTGGTCCAGGGCAAGAGCAGAATTCCCATTTTTTTCTGGCTTTTATTCCAGAATAATACTTAAAGATCATCTGGAGGTACTAAGCTTCCAGGGCTGTGTCTGCAGCATTTAAGTCAAACTTTGCCAGTCAGCCTATAAAGTGAATTTTTGACCAATAAGCCTGAATTTACCCAAAGTACAAACCATAGCCAAATAGTCATCTGAATTAGAAGACAGATTTTTCTCCCTCAGCAGTTTTATATTATCTTTACTGTTTAAAGCAGATAACCATATCCCACCCTAATGACTAGTTCCTTGAATTGTAAGCACTTTCCAGTCTTTAATGGCTTATTCTTTTATCTCAAAACAGTTAGTTATGTGCCTACATTTCACTTGTTCTCCAATGATTTGGCTTCTATACATTCAAATAAGCATTTACTAAGATTAAACATAGGCCTAACAGGGCACCGAACCTGACTCTACCTGGAGTTGATTCAGATATCCTTCAACACTTTAGGCAAATATTCACAGATAAATTTAGTGATATGGAAAAAATACCTGGTCCACATACTTCATTCCAATCTTTGGGGTTTCTTTTCTTTTTTTCTCTCTCTTTTTGTTAAGGCTGGGACTTGTTCTGTTGCCCAGGCTAGAGTGCAGTGGCGCAATCTCGACTCATTGCAACCTCCACCTCCTGGGCTCCAGCAATCCTCCTGCCTCAGCCTTCTAAGTAGTTGGGATTACAAGCATGAGCCACCATGCCAGGCCAGCTGAGGGGTTTCTCAATTCAAAGGCAACAATTCATGAAACTCCTTTTAAAGTTAAAAAAATATAATTTAAAGCAAATATAATTCTTTTTCAGTTATGAGTATGGAAAACACAAACAAGTTTTTCCTATTTCCTCATTCAACAACAATCATCAACACAGAAGACTTGTGTGACCAAATGAGTGGGGGGGGTCTCCCCACTCCAATCAATCAATTAATTCTGCACCGGATGTCAGCTGAATTCCACGAATTCAATTCTGACACTATCTACCTGGAGACAGCATCAGATCCCACAGGTTGAGGGCTCAGTCCCACAAGACTGTCTCCTCTTCAGACACCAGTTACAAGCCTGTGGCTCTGGAACTTCTGACCAACTGGATCAAGCTGGGGTTCCCAAGACCCTCTCTTTAGTTTTAATTTGCTACAGTGGCTCACAGAAATCAGGGAAACATGTTTACTGGTTTACTATGAAGGATATGGCTGGGTGCAGCAGCTCACGCCTATAATCTCAGCACTTTGGGAGCCTGAGGCAGGAGGATCACTCACTTCAGACTAATAGTTGAAGACCAGCCAGGGCAACATAGTGAGAATCTCAACAAAAAAATTTTAAAAATTAGCTGGATGTGATAGTGTGCATCTATAATCCCAGCACTTTGGAAGGCTGGGGTGGGAGGACTGCTTGAGCCCAGGATGTCCAGGCTGCAGTGAGTTATGATGGTGGCACTGCACTCCAGCCTAAGGGATAGAGCAAAACCTGTCTCTAAAAAAATACACGTGTGTATGTGTGTGTGTGGCAGATATATGTATAAATTAAAGGATATTACAAAAAAAAACCAATGAAGAGATGCTTAGTGTGAGGTATGCCGGAAGGAGTGTGGAGCTTCCATGCCCTCTCTGCTACCCTACAGGAAGCTCCATATGTTCGGCTATCTGGAAGCTTTCTTCCTGCTTTGGGTTTTTATGGAGGCATCATTCCACAGGCATGATTGGTTAAGTCATTGGCCACTGGTGATCAACCTAATCTTTAGGCCCTCTACTTTCCCCAGAGGTTGGTTGGGGCTGAAAGTCCCAACCTTCTAATCATGTGTTGGTCTTTCTGGTGACCAGCCCCATCCTAAAGCTACTAGGGGTTGCCAGTCATCACTCATTAGTTTAAAAAAGAAAAAAAAAAAAAAGACATAACTTTGGAGAGTCACTCTGGATTTTAGGAATTGTATGCCACAGAATGGAGAAGGCCAAATATATATTTTACAATATCACCCAGCTCAAACTCTCTAAATTTTCATATGAATAGAAATTTGCTTTTCCTGGGCATTCTACTGTGATCACCATCTGTCATCTACAAAAAGTGCCACCTCTTTTTAATTTTCGGCAAATGGGTTTAGGAAAGAGACCTACTACTATAGGTATCCCACAAGAACCTTACTAAAGATAAAGAATTGCTATAATGTGAGTTACAGTGTGGTGTCCATTCTTTACTGGGCTCTGGTGCATCTGACAAGACTTACATGTTCATCTCCTGCCTCATTTCCCAAGACAGAACAGCCATCTTATGGTCTTCACAAATGACCAAGGCAAGCCAACATCTACTTGAAACATGGCTTTTATTATTTCCTTAGTGTGATAATCAACTGCTAACCACTTCAGGTAGATCTACACTTCAGGTAGATCTCTCAAAAGGGAACTTTTACGGCATCTAGTTCCTTTAGCCCACTTGATTCAGGCATATATCTGAGGAGGGTCAGAAGGCCTCCTCTACTGTGGGAGAAGACTCAGGACAATACTCCTATCCTTGTCCTTCATGTTTTCTTTGTTTCGTGGCTCTGTAATTTTTTCTTTGGTTCTGAATGTCCACCCAAAAAATCCATCAGTCCAACGACTGGGAACTAGCATGACTTGTGACTTCATGTGTACACTCCCACCCCCACCTCCAAAAGGAGAGACAGGTAACATAAAAGATGAACTCCCTACACCATGGAGTCAAGCCCCTTCCTTTGCTGATCATCAGAAGATGCTGTATCGAATATGCCTTAAACTTTCTATTCCCGTAAGTTCATGATAATCAGCTTGATTTCTGCCACAGTTGGAATCACAATTTGAATGAGACACTTCCCTCACACCCCTCTGGGTTTCTGTAAGTTTGGAGCAGAAATACTAGGCTTGGCAGATGTGAGGCTGTGATACCGTGAAATATATATTTGGTCTTCCTTCCCAGTTTCCTAAATACAATTCCTAAAATCCTTGGAATCTCCAAAGAGCTTATCTTTTTGTATGCTAATACTGATTGAGAGCTTCAGGGTAGGGCTGCTGCTTACCAGAAAGTCCAAGGCAGGATTAGAGGGTTGAAACTTTCGGCCCCACCATTCAACTGCCGGGAGGGAAGGGGCACTGAAGGTCAAGCTGATCACCAATGGTCAATGGTTTAATCAACATGCCTGTGTAATGAAGCCTCCATAAAACCCCAAGATGACAGGTTTGGAGGGCTGCCTGGAGGGTGGCAGGCCCAGGAGGGCATAGAGACTCCTTGCTGCTTCCCCCATTTATGCATTTCTTCATCTGTATCCTCTGTAATATCCTTTGTAATAAATCAGTAAACAGAACTGTTTGCCTGAGTTCTGCGAGCCACTCCAGCAAATTAATCAAACCCAAAGAGGAGGTTTTGGGAACCCCAATTTGAAGCTGGTCAGTCAGAAGTTCTGGAGGCCTGGATCTGCGCAACTAGCGTATATGTAGAGGAGCAGCAATTTTGGGGATTGAGACTTCACCCTGTGGGATCTGATGGTATCTCCAGGTAGATAGCGTTGGTATTAAATTAGAGGGCACCCAGCTGGTGTCCGCTGCTTGGTTTCTGGGGAAAACGCCCACATTTGGTCACAGAAGCCTTCTGTGTTGATTGTTGTGGTGTGAGAGCAGAGGAAAAACATAGTTTGAGTATTTTTTCCGAAACAGGCCCAAAAACTTAAAATATGAATTTCTTCAGGAGTCTGTTCAGACAAATAAAAGTCTTCATCCTACATGCCTAGAAACTTGCTTCTCCTTAACTCTAAGGGTTTTTACTTCTTTCTTTCTAGTTTTACCTGTGCTGTAAACTTAAAAGTTCTTGAAGCCAAACTCATTTGAGTCTATGAAGGCTTACCTGCTAATTCTTTAGCATGGGCCTCTGAGGTAAGCTTACTCTTTCTTCTGAAATTAGAATATTCTTTAGGGTTCTATAACAGAATTGGTATTGTCCAGTTAAATCAAGCTTTCCAAAGCATTTATATGGGCACAGTTCTGTTTCCACAGGGTAGTAGTCATTTTTGTTGAAGCTTTAAATTAAGTTCTAAATTTCGTTTTATATGGTCACCACCCAATACAAACCTGAGACAGTACAGCAAAATCACATTTACCTAGAGACCTGCTTTCTAGCACTGCAAGCATTAATAATGGTTATGAGCTCAAAACAAAACAACAAAGAAAAACAAAGCAAAAAATAATCTCATTTTAAAACTTGACTTCAGTAGTGAATAAAAGATCCCTGAGTGCCTAGCAACAACTAAAAAATCGAAGTCACTGACCAGAAACTTGCACCCTACGATCAGCCAGTTCACAGAAAGGTTGACCAGCTGATGACTTCCTTAAGAGATGGCCTTTTTATGCTAAAGCTGACGAGTGCTGGAAAAGTCAGACAACTGAGAAAGAGATAGGGAAATGGTCCCCAATGGCATCACTGTGTCACAATGCAGATGCACTGATCAGGACAGATATGAAACATGCAAGGGCAGCCAGTGTGGTGTACCCTGTATGCAGGAGCTAAACCCATCCAATCCACTGTTCCATATCACCTACAACCACAACCATCTCTGCCAGAATGTACTGAGGCTAGTGATGATAAGCCGAAGATATTCAGAAATGGTTACAGTTTTTCAGTCAATTCTCTTTGAGAGTTAAGGTTTTGTAGCATATTCCACAGAGACTTAATCAAAGGTAAAAGTAAAAAGATCCTTGTAGAGGGTAACCCTTGACTGTTGACAAACCATCTACTCAGAGAAACTCTTCTCTGCCATCTTAGATGAGTCATTTAATAGACTCTATGTACTTCAAGGTCAACACTTCCGCTTACTGCCACCCCTTTAACTAGGAAAGACCTTTCACCAATGCTGTCTTTAGACACACATTGCAATTATTTATATTAGGATAAACTTCAAGTCATTTTCCTTTAGCATGGCCTGAGGTTAGGCCTCTTGCTCATGTTCCTTCAGGAAGATAATGGAGTCTTCTCCTAGTTGAACATGTGCAGAGCTTTTTGGAATTGCTTTTGGCCAGTGGCTGTGGCTTTCAATGTGCATCGGACACATTCCTTGCTCTCATTATTCCTTGCTCTCATTACCTTTGGCAGGAGTTGGGGCAGGTGCAGGGAGGGTAGGGGGACTGGAATCCATTCATGGATTGTTAAAACGTCAGGAACTCTCTTTGGCTTGGAGTTTATTTTGACTTCATTTCCTCCACTGCTCTTTATTTCTTTTCAAGTTAAAGTTTTGTTTTTCCCTCTTTAGCTTTTCCTCTGTTTGTATTCAGTTTCTTTGTAGAGCTTGCTGGGCATGTCCCTGGTTGAGCAGTGGGTTTTGGCCTGCTTTAGGCTGGGGTGCCTCTCAAAAATTAACAGCAGTTGTCTTTTACTAAACACCTATTATGTTTCTGATACCACATTAATAGCTGCTTTATATATTTTATCTAATTCTCACAACCACCCTAGGACATGGGTAGAATTAGTGACATTTTAGAGCAGATTGTGGCACTGAGAGGATGGTCTGTATGCTGAAAGGTATACAGCTAAGAAATGATAAGGTAAAAATCTACCTCAAAGCCCAAACTCCTTCTAGTGTACTATGGGGCCTTATGGGTAGTTTCTGTTTCAAGTTCCAGAACAGCAACTTCTCATTATTCCTCAACTTCACTATTCTGATTTTACAACAGTGCTATTTTATCTTTTTTCTAATCAGATGTTCACTGAATTTAAATTTAAAAATTGTTCCAATCATGTGTTCATTATATATTTCTTTTCACTGGTGAAAAAATGGCAAATAAGTTAGATTCCATTTAAAAAATATTACGATTATACTTCCAAGTCTTCAGTTTACCTCTTCACTTCTGCTTCTGCTGGCATTGCTATTTAGAATATATTCAATATATAGAGTATATTCAATACCATTAAGCCTGAGGATATCGATTGCTGTTTATGTTCCATTTCCTTAGAAATCCAAGTTGTTTTGTTTTTACCCCAGAAGTTCCAGGCTTTTTAAAAAGGCAATTCATTTTACATGGGCTAAAAGGTGCTTTATTATCTCATACAACTAATTACCATAATTAAAATTAAGTTAGATTCCTGAACATCCCCAAATATAAAAACATCTCTATGTAAGTGAAACTCTTGCCTCCTTTGATATTAGAGAAACTGCTATACTGATGCAACTCAGAATTTTAAGAATTTTTAAGAGTCTGCAGGATTAGATATGAAACAACTTAAAAGCTCAGTGATTTCTAATGAATAGGAAAATGATATATAATAAAACCAGATTAACAGTAAAACATCCTGGTAGAAGCTATGAACAGTTAGTATAATTAGGCAGTTTTTCCTCATTTACAACATTTTATGTTCTATAATTTTGTCATTCACAAAATGTTATCTTTTATAATTAAGGCTTGGTGTGCCTCCAGCCCAACTTAGAATGTTTCCCAGCTACCTGCTGGTTGCCTACCAGTAGGTCTTGGGGCTACTGACAGAAATTCTCCTTAGCTGAGTGCATCTAGTTCTGCCCACCAATGAGCCCCTCAGCTCTCTAACAGCTTCAGGCAAGACATGGTGAGACAGATATTCTGGCTAATCTAAGAATGGAGAGGTTTCTTTATCTGTTTCAGAGAGTAGAAATTTTCAACAAAATCTCTGGTGTTCAGCAGTCATTGTTGCAAGATTTGGAATTTAAGACAGGTCTCATGCTGTCACCCAGGCTGGAGTGCAGTGGTGCCATCATAGCTCTGCAACCTTGAATTTCTGGGATCAAGCAATCCTCCCACCTCAGCCTCCTGAGCAGATGGAACTACAAGCGTGCATCACCATGCCCAGCTAATTTTTTTAAATTTATTTGTTGTGGAGACAGAGCCTTATTATGTTGCCCAGGCTGGTCTCAAATTCCTCACCTCAAGCAATTCTCCTGCCCTGACCTCCTAAAGTGCTGAGATTACAGGCATAAGCCAATGTGCCTGACCAAGATTTGTAATTTTTCTAGAAATCAAAGTCAGTCAGAGGCCATGGATCCTGGGTGACCTCAAGGCTGAGACCTGCTGTGTTTCCACCAAATGATGACTCCTCAATGAAGTGACCTGGCCTCTGCTTGCCTCTTCAGCTTCTTCGTGAGCAACTCTCTTCTTACTGAATTTCTTTCGGCTTCCTGAAAATACTATGCTTTTCTATCTCAGGGCTTTGGCACAATCTGTTTCTTTTGTCTGAGGTGCTTTTCTCCTTCCTCTTTACCTAACTCACACTAACCCATCTGTCAGGTTTTAGTTTAACAGCCACCTCCTCTGGAAGCTTTACTTGATTCATCAGACTATGTAGAGTCTCCTGTTTAGACATTCCCTCAGCATCCTGTACTCCTTCATAACCATTGTAGGCTTATCATTATTTGTTCAATGTTTATTTTCTCCATTGGACAGAAAGTTCCATAAGGGCAAGGACCATGTCTGTCTTGTTTACTGTTTTATCCCTAACACCCAGGTCAGTGGCTAGCACACGGAAGCATTTTATAAATACCAGTCAAATACAACAGTTAAACAAGAGCACTATTAACAAGACTACTGCTCTAGAACAGCCAAGAGGTGTTGCTGTCCTCCTAGGACCCAATGGGAACTCTTAGAGTGCAGTGTCCTTGATCTGCAGGCTGTCTTGGAATCTTTGCCTTTTCAAGACAGTTTCTGCACAATTTCCACTTCCCTCACAAGTTGTCTAGGAATACCTTGGAGCTGGCTCATTGTTGGGAATAACTCTGTGTTCTCCCTAGCTTTGAAAACTCTCAGTACACATTTTGCTACTGGACAGACCCAAAAGGTTAAGGACAACAGATTCAAAGCATCCTTCTGCCTGCATCAAAATGTTTTCCAATATCCATGTGAAGTGGCTTACAGCATACTAATTAGAACCTCCCTGAAGATAAAATTTCAAAGCTGCTATTTGGTCCCTAAAGCTGATGCTGTGCATTCTGATATTCAAATGGAATTCCTGTAAGTAGTAATCTCTGGGTGGTAGAATGATGGGTGATTTTTATTTCTCTTATAACTTTATTTTTCAATCTTTTAATATAGAATATTTTATATGGTTGGAGGAAAAAACTCTTAAAAAAAAGAAATACACTGCACTTAGATTTCTCCTTCAGTTACATGACAAGCCATATAGAGAGACAAGCCATATAGAGAGATACCCATTACCAAGTTCTGTCTTATCCTAAACTTTTTGCACTGCCTTGAGACTATCTAATCTTGCCTGTAGTAACATCTGTCCTAGGCATGGTATCAGTGTTTCTGCTTTGCAGCAAGGTGAAAAGAAGGAGTTATAAGAAGGGGGAAAATAACCATTGTGTAAGTGTTTAAAGCTGTTTAAAAATAACCATGGTTTAACTGTCTAAAACTGTTTAACAACAGTCTGCTAAAAAATATTCAGAGGTTAAACAGTTTTGAAAGGTATCAGTAGACATCAATATGATTGGTGTTTTCTGGCATCCCACTTCACTAAGCAAATTACCATAACCTAATACTTGGTATTGATTACATCTGAACAAAGGTAATAGACACAATATATAGATAGGAAAATTATATTGCGTTTCTGCTTCTGACTCTCATTGCTTGGACGGAATATAATAATGCAATAAAAGATGAATTCAAGTGCTATAAAAAGAAACCAAAAAAACAGTCAGTTGTTTTAGCACCAGAGGTTTAGTAGAAAACTATTCACTTTAGGAAAAGTTTTTAAATCAAAGAGATATATACTCTCTCATCTACAATCCTAGCAAGAGAAATTCTAGAATTGTGAAGGCATGTAGAGTAGCAAAGATTAAAATTTCCCAAAAAGGCCATAATAAAGCTACACAAATATTAGTAATTATCATGGAATATAAAAAAACTAGAAACACATGACATTAAGAACCAGTGAAGTATATTTTTAAAGTTTTTACTCTAAAGACTTCTTTATCAGAGCTTAAAAATGAGTTATATATGTATCCTGACAATTAAAAAAAGGCTCTAAGTTTTACAGAAAACTTTCTACGGTGTGTGCAAATACCCACGTAACAAACCTGCATAGGTATCCCCTATATTTAAAATAAAAGCTGAAATAAAAGAACTCATAAAGTTCTATGAATTTAAACCATAAAGGAGCCATATGCATTTCAAGAAGGGGCCACAGGCCCTGAACCTTCAAACTGAACAGCCTAATGAGACTTCTAAGAGAATGGCTCAATGTCACTAAACCTACATCAAGTGAGGAAAATTCTTCCCAGAATGGAGTACAAATGGAAAAAACTGAACTGAAAAAAACTGGAAAAAACTGAACTGAACTGAAAAAGCAATGCTGGGAATTTCCATTAGAAGAACAAACCCTACATTCCACATAAATCAGAGGTCACATTCTTATGAATATTAAGTGTTCTTGAGTTTATTAGTAGGGAAACAGAGCCATATTTCCAGAGTTTAACATTCCTTCTTATTTTCCCACCTGAGACTGTATATTCTAACATTTGTCACATTGTCCTAATGATTTTTTTCCATATTTCCCTCACTATACTCCAAGTGTCTTCATTGTCTTTGTTCTTAAAACACCTAAGGCAAAAATTAGCACATGCAAGTGCACAGTGAATGGTATATGAGCAAAGGGGATGGATGAATGATTGAATGACACCTGTCTCTAAGAGGCCATGGACTCAAGTGGAGGAAAAAGTAGTTACAAAAACACATGTTTTCGGCCAGGCATGGTGGCTCACGCCTGTAATCCCAGCACTTTGGGAGGCCGAGGTGGGCGGATCACCTGAGGTCAGGAATTTGAGACTCCAGCCTGGCCAACATGGTGAAACCCTGTCTCTACTAAATACACAAAAATTAGCTGGGCGTAGTGGCTCACGCCCATAGTCCCATTTACTCGGAAGGCTGAGGCAGGAGAACCACCTGAACCCTGGAGGCGAAGGTTGCAGTGAGCCAAGATCGTTCCACTGCACTCAGCCTGGGTGACAAGAGTGAAACTGTCTCAAAAAAAGAAAAAAAAAAATACATGCTTTCTTTAGGCCAGGTGCTTATAAAGAGGGAATGCCCTACACTGCCCAACAGGCTTGGGGGCCAAAATATATGTTAAAGAAATAAAAGCCCTCTACCAAAGCATACATAATCCTCATGCATATTTAATTCTACAAGCCTAGAAGCATCGAGTAGCTGTTAATGCGACCATTTAAAACAGTTATATTTTAAATATATTTTATGTAAGCAAAAACATTAAGAAACATCTAAAAGTTAGTTACTTTGGTGTAAGAATCCAGCTGTCTCTATTTCTGGCTGAACTAAGATCTTTAATAAACTATGTTGATCTGTAATCTTATAATCACAGACTCTGAAGTAGGAATAGAAATGGAAATTGATAAATCATTTTTCATTTTTTTTCTAATTTCCAATTTTCTCTCTAAAGATGACTTGTAAAAACTATAATATAAACACTATTATTAATTTCAAAATAAAAATTAAGAACTCTATATAATTAGTCAAAATAACTAAAATTTGCTCAGCTAAAAGTCTTTAAAAATGCTCAAGAGTGAGCAAATAAAATTTGAGACTAATAAAACAATTCTTCCCAATAAGTTCAGATTATTAAAATGGCAAAGCTATCAGTGTTTACTGGTAACAGTTCAATCATTATAAAATGGTTTACATATTATCACATATTAAATGCATTTTAAAAGTGACATAAAACAAAATATATAAAAATAGCAATTACAACACAGGAGAACCTTCAACTTTGACATACTTCTATAAATAAGAACTGACATATGTTAATCTTAAGAGATAAAGATTAATGAGGTAACATATGTAAAGTGCTTTGTCTTCCGGGGATAAAAGGTGATATGACTAATAACTCAAGATCTCAAAGTTGGGCAGGGAGGAGGTATCAGAAGGGAGGAATAAGGAAAAACGTACCGTGCAAATATGAGGCCAGTGTTCAAACTGTTGTAAAATTCCTTGATTAAGGTCTTCTTTATATAACTCTTTGTAAAAATGTGGAAGCTTAGATATCCAAATGCCATTGTTATGCTTGTTTAGTATTTCCTTTATGCGGTTTTGAACCTCATCCATTTTATAAGTGTAAGAGGCAGGAGGCGTGACATTGGGTTTTTCAACAGTCTGATTTAAATTATCTTTAAATTAAAAAAAATAATAGAATTAACCAAAATGCTTAACATTTTAGATTATCCCCATTACCTAATATTTGCATCTTCAGGTTTTGCTATAGTGTGGGCTTGTGGTAGCCAAAGGACTTAGAAGGGAGCAGGATTAGGCAGAGCAGCACCATGACAACCTCATTCTAAGTTTTAACCCTGAAATAAGCAGCAGTGTTTCTTGTGGGTCAAGAAACACCCAAAGAGGGAACCTAGTCCCTTTATTTTGCAAGGATGCTTCATAGTTTAAACATCAAGATGATCTTGCTACGTAAAGAATAATTAAATTATTTAACCAACCGTTTTCTACCTGCTGAGGAAGATTGCATTTTATATATTAGTTTACAGGCAATACTGAATTTAAAGCTATATTCCACAGAACATAGGAATAATTCCTTAACAGATCAAATAACTTTTTGATCTTATACTAGTTTTGTAGAAGATAAAAAATTGCCTGAGTTTGAATATTATGATCAATTTTCACCTTTATTAATGGAAAACAAATAATTTAGCAATACACAAAAGTTAAAAAATTGATCCATCTATAATCATCATCATCCTAGCCTCAGTTTATAAACATAAAAGGTTTGGAACCCACAGATAACTTTTGATTTATTTCCCCAATATCAATCATTTATCTTTCATAAGTGTATATTTATAAAGTTTTGGCTTTATAGCTATTTTACATTTCATTTTTACTTAAAACTTAGAATATGAGAGTTAATATCCCCAGACAATAAAGAAATCTGAGTGTTTACTATAGCTGACAGTCCTGGAATTTTAAGAACTATGAAATTTTTTCCAAATCTCTACGAAATTTCACTGAGATACAGATCTATTAAATATCACCATCTATATGCAAAATATATGCATATTTTAATCAGATAGTATCTCTGCTAGGATTCATTAATTTTTATTTTAATTTTCAGGTAGAGACAGTCTGATTTGGGGATGCTGCCTCTGAGAATGCCAGGAAGCCCAGAGTGAGCTATTCCTTGAGGACACTTGGACGCTGACTCTGCTCTTCCACCAAAGGGCAAGATCTGGCCTTGTTAAGTCTTAGATTGGCACAGAGAAGAGAAGGCTCCAGGATATCCACATATATTTCCTATTAAGGGTATAGCTAATTTATTTAAGTTCTTCCCAAATA
Organism: Pongo abelii; assembly: GCF_028885655.2. NCBI lineage: Eukaryota > Metazoa > Chordata > Mammalia > Primates > Hominidae > Pongo > Pongo abelii. The sequence continues at coordinate 88,485,111 of NC_071998.2, read as the reverse complement.
ATGATATAAAAGGACTGGGAAGGAGGAAAAGATTAAGTTTCTCATAACTGGCCAGACCCTCCTATAATGAGAATGTGTCAGCAGCTGACCCACAGTTGTGTCTGCAAATGCACTTGTTCTGTGGGGCCACTGGGGCCATCTAAGTCCCTGTACCTTTTGTTAAACAAATTAAAGTAGTAATGGAGGTGCCCATCATGTAGGAGAGGTTGTGTACACATGTGTGCATATCAGCTCTGCCAGGTGAACTGCAATCCTCCTGAAATAAGTCCTCTTGTTTCTGTAGAAATAGTTCATACTAATTTAAGCTTCTAAAAGGATATTCAACTTTGTCATGTAGTCATGTTTCAGAAAATGCCTATGTAAAAGTAATTCATGTAAACAAAAATCATATTGTTCAATTAATTTCCATTAAGAAATACTGGAGATGTGTTCTTATTAAAAAAAAAAAAAGCATTTCAACTAAGTAAGAATCACACTTAAAGCAGCAAATAATGCAAAATCACATTTACATTTCACACACTATAAGCACTGATACGAAAACACTGTCTCCCTGGGTGGATCTATGAGCAGGGGATTTACACATCGGTTGGAGAAGAAAAGATAACGAGTGGTTGCATTTCTAACCTTCAGATTCTTTGACTTATACTATGTCTCCTATTGTTTTCCTAACAGCCCGCTTGGATTCTATAACCCAAAGAATTATTTATATTCATATTTAGACGATTAGTGGTAACTACACACAGTTTAGGGTGCTAGCTTTTAAGTGGTGGAGTATCTGAAACTCTTTTATAAATTTAAGTCCCATATTTATGCACTTTTAATCTACAGCAGATGTTTCCTTTATGTGAGGCCTCAGCCTCTGAAGTCTCAGGGGTGCAGCCCCTAAGAGGTGAGAGAGTAAGGGACACAAGCATCTCTACAGGCCACACATGGACGTGACACAGAGTAGGGCTGGGGTGAGGAAGGCCTCAAGTCAGTGTGATAATGATATCTTTGGGAGGCACCATTTTCTCTTAAGATCACTTTGATTCATGATGTAAAGAAATTAGGAAAAAGGGGAGGAAGGATATATTCCAAACAGGAGAAGGTGAGAGCAAATGTCAAAAGCCACTACCAGATATGTTTCTTGACTCCAGAAGCCAATACATATCTCAAAAACGTTTAGAAAACATACCACTCATTTCCTTAGTAGAGGTTCTTGAGAGATGCATCTGCAAAGGTGGCTGAAGGGACGCCTTTGGGCTAAACCTAAGATATTAAAAAAAAAAAAAGTAAAATAAATGTAAATAGCAAAGTCTATACCAAGTTTTAAACACTATACTTTTCATTTAAAGTCTCAGTGGCATTTAACAGCAAAACAAGTCATTAAAATAATTTAAAATCAGAAAAAATAAAAATAAAACCTGGCATCATCTTTCATGTTTCATATTCACTCAGAGAAAAGTATGTTAAAAGCTAAATTTAAACTAGGTCTTTGAAAGCCTCTTTCAAAACTTGGATGTCAGAATTCCAATTAATCACTTATAAAAAACTGGTAAAACAGAATAAAGAAGACCATGCAAAAATAAACAGTTGGAAACAAAGAACATTTTGGAATATAACCAAAAAATGAAGGACTTGCATCACCAGATATTGAAATGCATTATGAAGTTACAACACTTAAATGAGTTGTACAGATATGTAAAATGGTAGAGAACTTAGAAACATGCAATTTGCATTATATCTTGGTACATAATGAAAGTGGCATTTCAAAACAGACAGGTGAGGGACTGGCCAAATAACTATTTGAAAAAAAGAAACAGATCCCTACCTCATACCCGCACTAAAAATAAATTTTATATAAATTATAATGGATATATGTAGGAAGATTTTTCCAAATATGAAGACACATAAACCCCACACACATCATTTATATTCATGTCTGTTTCCCACACTAGACTCTAAGTGTCTTAATTGTTTGTGTTCCCAAGTGCCTGGGGCAGAGCTTGATACATGCAAGGCAAATGAATATTGTAAGAATGACTGAATGAATCATGACCGATGAATAAATGACTACAACCTGCCCAGCAGTGGGTACGGGACTATAGTGAGTGATAGTGACATGGTACACATAGCTGCCAGTTTTTGAATACTATGGAACAGTCTAAAAATTAGATCGATTCCTTGAAATGAAGCACATTTTCTTATAAAATTTTAATTCTAAAAGAAATGATTAGATTCTAGGCTACCAATAAAAGCTTATTTGGTATATGCAATTATAAGACCAAGCTATTTCTATATTAATATAACTGTGTAATAGCAGAAGATGCCAAAAATATATCCAACTCCTACTTTTGCAGAACTGGTAGGGAGATAGTACTCCTTCCCGCACACCAGCCCAAAACATGTAAACTAGAAGCTTCCCCTGCTTTAAACAAGCATCGAAGCCTCCAGTAGAAGGTAGAGGGATATGAGCAAAGAGTGAGTACACAGAAACTATGGAAGAGACTGTTATCGTTCAGTCATCAAGAGGTCTACTGGAGAGGAAAGAAAAAAGTATATATAGCAAAAGAAAGCTCTTCAAAGAAAACTGCTAGGATGCATGAAAAACAAACATAATAAAATAAGATGACAGAGGTCTAAGCAGTTTTATAAAATATATTTTTTCTTAAAAGACAAAGAGTTAGACTGGTCCAGAAAAAAACCTTCCAAATCTAAACATATGTTGTTTATTAGAGACATATTTATAGCTCATAAATATTTATGACATACTATGTGCCAGACATTGTATCAGACAGTAACTGTCAATGATCAGCAAGATAAACATGCCCTATTCTCTGGGACTACACAGTATAGTTGAGAAATGGACCGTGGTAAGCAGCTGCTGAGACAACCCCAAAGATTCTTCCCTCCAGGTATTCACAGCCTTGTGTAATCCCTTCCCCTTGAGTAACCTGCTTCTAATCAATAGAAGACTTCAAGGCTGAAGGGATCACAAATAACTAGATTACAAAAGATTCTAATTTCAACTTTGCTAGTATAATCTCTCTTTTGTTGCTTTGATGAAGCAAATTGCCATGTTGGGAAGAATCATGTGGCAAGAAACTGAAGATGGCCTTTGGCCAATAGCCACCTAGGGACTAATGAACAACTCAGAAGGAAGTGCATTGTGCCAATAACCATGTGAGTAGGACTGAAAGCAGATTCATCTCTAACTGAGCCTTCAGATAAGACCCCAGCCATGGCTGACACCTTGACAGCAGCCTCATGAGAGACCCTGAAGCAGAGGACACAGCTTGACCGTGTCTTCCTTCCTGACCCACAGAAACTATGAGGTAAGAAAATACGTCTTGTTGTAAGCTAATAACTTTGGGGTAATCTGTTACACACCAATAGATAATTAATGCATTGACAAAATCTAAGAACAAAGTCTACTAAGTGTTATGATAAGGGCAGAAGGTATAATAAAAGCACACAATGGAACTAATAAACCAAATTAGGAGATAGAAGAGGAAGTAGAGAGTAAAGGTTATTAGCACTTATTATGAAGTTATAATAATGTGAATAGCTTGGTACTGCAGAATAGGGAGGTAATCAATTATTCTGAATGGAAAGCCCAGGAACTGAATCATACGTTTATAAGGCTTTAGTACTGGTAAAGACAGAATTACAAACCAGCAGAGAAAGAAAGGATTGTGTCATGACTGATAGAGGACATCTGGCTAACAATAGAAAAGGATTCCAACTCTTGCACTATACAATAAAATAAATTCTGGATGAATTAAAACTAAAATGTAAAAAACGAAGCCACAACAATTACAAAAGAAAACAGAAGACATATTACTTAATATTGAGTGGAAATGCTTTTCTAAGCATAATACCTAAAAGCAGAAGTCACATAGTAAAAGACTGATAGCCATAAGCGTGCAACATTTTAAAGTTTTTGTATACAAAAAATACAATAATTAAACTCAGGGAATACTGTCAAGATATTACAAAGGGCCAACTTATTTAATTTATAAACCATTTTTATATGTTAGAAGGAAAAGAGCCAATAGAAAAATTATGCAAAGGACAAAGACATGTAATTCACGTAAGACCTATAATGGGCTAATAAATATATGACAAAAATGTAACTTCCTTAAGAATCAAAATCAAGGAAATAAAAATTAAAACATAAATAGATTTTTTTCACTTTTCAAAGTAGCAAAGCAAAAAACAGATGCCCAATATTGGCAGGCATACAAGAAAATAATCACTCTCATATTCTTCTAGAAGAAAACAAATTATTATAATGTTTAGAGCACAATTTAATAGGAGCCTTAGTATATATACCCTCTTACCCACACATTTTATCTCTACTAATTTATTCTACATGAAACTAGCCATGCCATTTTTCTAGAACTTTTCAATTTGTTAACAGGCAGGCATGAGTTCTTAACCAGAACTCTTGAGAATGAGCTTTGGGGGTTCATGAATCTACTGACTGGCACGAGATTATGTATGCATATGTAAATGTACATGTGTGAATTTTTCTGAGAAGATCATTTACAGCTTTCATCAGCTTTTCAAGAGGTTTGGTGACCTCAAAAAGTTTAAGTGTCCTTCATAACAGGTTTAACTGCTTTTTACTACATTAATATTTCATAAGTAGATATAGATGTTTTTGCTATTGTTCCATTTTGATATTTTGATTTTATAACTAGAAATGTTACCCATAACACCTGCCACTAGGTAGTATTCAGATTTCTCTTAAAAGGAATCTTTCAAATACTATGTGCTTAAAAAAAGACTTGATTAAAATGTTTTACAACATCTCAAGCAGTCTTTAATTAAAATATGTGGCTTTTTTTTTTTTTAAGAGACAGGGTCTTACTCTGTCACCCAGGCTTGAGTGCAGTGGTGTGATTATAACTCACTGTACCCTGGAACTCTCAGGCTCAAGTGATCTTCCCACCTCAATCTCTCAAGCAGCTGAGACTACAGGTGCACACCACTATGTCCAGGTAATTTTTTTTTTTTGGTAGAGATGAGATCTCACCATGTTGCCCAGGCTGTTCTTGTACTCCTGGTCTCAAGAGAACCTCCTGTGTCAGCCTCCTAAAGTGTTGGAATTACAGGCATGAGCCATGGTACCTGGCCTGCTGTCAATTTGAAAACTTTTTATTCTGAAATACCTATAAATTCATGGGAAATTTCAAAAAGTGTACTTAGAGGTCCCATGTATCCTTCACTGTTTCCTGATAGTAAAATCTTGCATAGTATATATCAAAACCAGAATATTGGCAATAGTACAATTCAGAGCTTATTCAGATTTCCAGTTGCATATGGATGTGTGTGTGTAGTTCTGTGCAATTTACCACACGTACAGATTCACGTGCCCACCAGTACAATCAACATACAGAACTGTCCCATGGCTACGGGGGTTCCTCTTGCTCTCTCTATTTATAGCCATACCCATCCCTCAAATCACCCAAATCCTTAACCTCTGGCAACCACTAATCTGTTATCTATCATTATAAAATTTCAACAATGTTATATAAATAAAATCACGTAGTATGTCGCTTTTTGAGATTGCCTTCTTTCACTCATCATGATTCCCTTGAGATCCATCAGAGTTGCTGTGTGTATCAATAGTTAATTACTCCTTTTTACTGTGGAGACATATTCTGTGATAATGCATGTACTATAGTTTGTTGAACCATTCACTTACCAAAGGATGTCTGGGTTGTTTCTATTTTTTGGCTAATATAAATAAAGTTACAGCGAACATTTGCGGACAGGTTTTTGTGTAAACATAAGTTTTCATTTCTCTGAGATAAATGTCCAGGAGCGCAACTTCTGGGCCATATTATAGTTGCACGCTTTTAGTTGACAAGTAAAAATTGTATATATTTATGGTATGCAATATGATGTGATATTTTGATATGTGTACACTGTGGAATGGCTAAATCAAGCTGCTTAACAAACATGCATTACTTCACATGCTTATTTTTTGTGGTAAGAACACTTAAAATCTACTCTTAGCAATTTGCAAGTACACAATATATCATTAACTATAGTCACCATGAAATACAACAGATGTATTGAACCTATTTCTCCTAACTGAAATTGTGTACGTCCACAACCCCCATCCTAACCCCACTTCCCTGCCTTTGGTAACTGCCATTTTACTGTTTCTATGAGTTTGACTTTTTTAGATTCCACATATAAGATCATGTGGTTTTTCTTTCTGTGCCCAGCTTATTTCACTTAACATAATGTCTCCCAGGTTCATCCATGTTGTTGCAAATGACAGGATTTTCTCCTTTATAAAGGCTGAAGATTAAGTATTCCATTCAGTAGATACAACGCATATTCTTTATCCATTCATTCATTAATGGACACTTCAGTTGATTCCCTGCCTTGGCTATTGTGAATGCTGCTGCAATGAACATGGGCGTGCAGATATCTCTTCAACTGATATACTGATTTCATAGCCTTTGAATATATACCTAGTAGTGGGATTGCTGACAGTTCAAGTTTTTGAGAAATCTCCATACCGTTTTCCATAATAGCTGTACTAACCTACATTTCCCCCAGCAGTGTATTGAGGTTCCCCTTTTCTCCACATCCTTACCAGCACTTGTTATTTTCTGTGTTTTGATAGTAGCCATACTACATACTATTGGGTGTGAGGTGGTATCTCATTGTGGTTTTAATTTGCATTTCCCTAATGATTCGTGATGTTGAGCATTTTTCCATATTTTTGTTGATCATTTGTATGTCTTCTATTGAGAAATGTCTGTTCAGGTCCTTTGCTCGTTTTTAAAATTAGGTTGTTTTCTTGCTATTGAGTTGAATTCTCTATATTTTGAATATTAAGCCCTTATCAGGTATATGGTTTGCAATATTTTCTCCCATTCCACAGCTTGTCTTTTCACTCTGTTGACTGTTTCCTTGGTGGTGCAGAAGCTTTTTACTTTGATGTAATCCCACTTGTCTATTTTTGCTTTTGCTGCCCGTCCTTTTAGGGTCACATCCAAAAAAATCATTCAAAATGTATTGCTGAAATGTAGGCACACAACCAGAGAATACCTCTGTCACATACTGGATTCAACTAGTGCTTTGGGTCAAGATCTGTGTTTTAACTATGTACTTTCTAGACCTTATCAAAATTATAATAATTATAAATAATATTAAATGTATACCATTATAAAAATATTTAGGGTTACTTTATTAAAAATTCTGTAATATAAAAAATTAGTACCAGTTCTACCTAACTTTTTAAAAAAATTAATTCTTCATAAATATTCTAGTATCTGGGGGAAAGTTCCTGGGGGAAAATTATCTTTCACAAAACAGAATTTTTGAACACTGATTTAAAGGAATATAATACAACAAAATTTGTTTTGAAAAGGCACAAGTAGGATAGAAGAATGTGATCTTGATGCATCTACATCAGGGGTCAGCAACCTTTTCCTGTAAAGGGTCCACCAGTGGATTTTTGGCTTTGTAGGCCATCTAGTCTCTGTACAACTACTCACTTCTGCCACTATTTTGCAAAAGCACCCAGAGGCATATGCAAACAAAGCAAAATGGCCATGTTCTAATAAAACTTAATTTACCAAAACAGGCAGTGGGCCTGATGTGGCCCATGGATTGTAGTTTGCCACCCTCTGAGCTACCTTATAAAACCATAGTTTTGAACCAGAAAGGAACTTTGAGATCATCTCGTTTAACGTTTTCTTTGGACAAATGAACAAACCACAGACTCAAAAGATGAAACAACTTCATTTACCTGACTAGTGAATGGCAGCACCCAAACAAAGACTTATAGGTTGTATTATTATTGCCAGTCTGGTATTCTGATGCATGGATGTCTGATGCTACTACATAATTATGGGCATGATATTTGCAGCACAGTGGAGTGCCTGAAACTCCATCAGATTTTACTTAAACCCACAAAATTGTTAAAAAAATGGTTTTCTGAAAAAGTTATAAGTTATACTGAAATAGTATCTCAAAACAATTTGTGAGAGCTTTTAAACGAACTTTACAAGGAGAGATTGACAACAATGCAGAGAAAATATAGCATAGAGATGCATTTAGAGAATGATGTTCAGGCAGCTAGGAGAAGTGAACTTAACTGGTAATGATGCATGTCTCTACTATATGTGAACTTATATTAGATAAAATAGAAAGTGTTTCTTTCTTAACCTGAACATACATTTGTAACACTTTTTACCCTAGATTCACCAAACTTCTGTGAGTCAAAGGCCAAATACCTGTTGTTGGTGGACATGGTCACATGCCTTTGCACTGGAATGTCTTTGAATGCTTCATTTCCAAGAGTTGTGTGTAGCATACAAGGAGATATTTCAGCATCAGGCTTAACTACAGCAGAGTTTCCTTTGTCTCTTAACGGTGCTAGATTAGGTTTCTTGCCAACAGAAAAATTTGAAGCAAATCCTGGTTGTCTGAGGGTTGCTTTTGGTTTTCCTATGAAGTTAAGCATACATAATTAAATCAATTAGCATCCCCAAACCCCACTTTCATTATGACACTCCCCTGACCAGATGTTTTCTGTGGGTGTCTATTCTCAGAACAGTTTTAAGAACACGAGGAGGTTGCCACTGGAGGGCTGGTCAACAGGAAAAGAATAGATTGGTGAGTATTTGGCAGATAAGGTTCTTCATCCATCAGACTGGCCGGTAAGTCCTGCTTCTCACCAACTGAACACTTCAGTGGCAGCCACCTCATGTTCTTGCAAATACAGCACACTCAGCTATATCTTGGTCCTCCCGTCTCTTCCCCATAAATCCAAATTCTACCCATTGTTTGCGGTCTGGGCTCAAGTCTCCCCTTTGCCTTTTTCATTCAAAATGATTGCTCCCTTGTCCTAAATGCTCTTTGTGGCATTTAGTCATCTACTGCTTTGTATTATCATTGAACCACTTCATTGGAATTTAGTTTTAGAACTGATTGTAAGCTCCTTGAGATAAGTGTTTGGTAAACAAAGGCTGAGTTGTCTATAACATTTTTGTGTACTACATAATTCATATATTTCTGAAACTAGAGATTTTCTACCAGAAGACATAATTTGTCAAATAAGACATAAAATCATAGGTTCTTGGTGCATCCAACATTCTGGACAAGACATTCCCTGAAATGAGCTTAAAAAAATAAAACTACATATTACCATAACAAGCTCAATTAAAATCTGTTCTATTTCCCACTGTGTAATTACTTCACTTAGTAAGTCATGCTCATCACGTTCACTTAAGAATTTCAAATGGAAATGCTAGCTTCAGGATTTTTCTCCTGACATATGTATGTTAATAGATGCAAGTATTTATCATAATACAAACAATATTTCCATAATTCCCTATGACAATATATTCGTAGACAGCCCTAAAAATTTTAGCATGTAAAAAGCTCCTACCTTCTAGAAAAAATGGCATGGTTTTCTTCACTCTCATCTGACAATTAACTTGACGCCCGGTTTTCCTTTTAGAACTCCTTTGACGAGCCACAAGCTGAGCAATTCTTGCAGTTTCTGTGCAGGCCATGGCATAGCAGGTAATCTATTCATTAGAGGCAGGGTAAGAGGAGAAACATTTCTCAGATTCCATGTTGCCTAGAGGCCAGTTCTTAAAAGTGGATCTTAGTGAGCCTACATATCCCAAGTCAAGTGGTATGCAAATATTCATGTGTCTCGCTCCTTGATAATGCTAGAAGAAAATTATATTTTCTGCAAGAGGGATCAGGCATAGTCTTGTACACTGAATTATCTTTCCCAAACTGAAAATTCCATTTATTTTTAAATAGGTATTAAGCATCTACAGTGTACTAGATACTATGAGATTACCAAATGAACAAAAAGCAACCTATGATCTGATATATAATATCATATAATCTGTGAGGTACATTTCATTCACACTTTACACATGGGAATGCAGAGGCTCAGGTAAGTTAAGCAACCTTCCAAGTCACATAGCGAGGCTCTTTGAGTCCAAAGTATGTACCCATAACTACTATGTTGAATACAAGACTACCAAATCCTTCTCTTGCCTCTGTGATGGATCTGCTGGGTGACTCTGGGCAAATCTAAGTATTCTCAGCTGTAAAACAGGGGTGGTTTAGACCTGGTGTTTTCAAACTGTGTTCATGGGAGCCATAGAGTTCCATGGAGAGGCCTCAAGGGGCTGCCACTGGCAGGGGTATGAGAGCAAGGCAGGGAAAGCAGGGTCTCTGGAGCTTCCACATCTCTCAAAACACTGCAGCTCAGCTCTGTATCTTTAAAGAAAAAATTGGTATGATATGATATTGAAAAAAGATTTGAAGACAGAAACTACTGGGACAAGATGATCTCTACGGACCTGTGTAGTTTTCAAGTCTTTGACTCTAATTTGAAATCAAAAACAGGAAAACAATGAGGCTTTATATCACAAGCTAAAATATGTTCCTACTCTTTGGCCCAGTATTTCTATTTCTGAGACTATATTACAAGAATATAATTTAAAAAAACAAATGTTACCTACCCAAGTATGTGCAATGGGGGTATTTTAATAGTCAAAACCTGGAAACATTTAAAATGTCCAAAACAGGGGAACGAAGAGTTGAGTAAATTACAGTATAGTAACTCTATAAAGCATTAATTTATTAATTCATTCAGCTATTCATTCATCCATGCATTCAACACAGATTTATTAAGCCCTTCATCCTTAATAAACTTATGAAGGAAAAAGAGAGAAGCAAGAAATTAAACAGAAAACATTGTGTCAAGTGTGATAACGGATGTATTACAAGGTGCAAGTAGACAGAAAGGAGGGCTTAAGTCTGTCTGGAACGATCAGGGATGCCAAAGCATATTTTATTATTCATATAATATTTAATTAATTTATATCTTCTCCTTAGGAAAATTATTAACTACAAGGTGAACTTCCCCTTTGACTACTTTCCTGCTCCTGGTTCCCTTGTCCTCCTCCACCACTGCCTCCTCATCCCCCCATATAGAAAAACCACTATGTCAGGTTTTGGTGAGAAACACTCCAGACCTGATCTATATATTTACACATGTAGAAATATACCCAGGAAACTATAGTGTATGAGGGGGTGTGGGTGTTTTTGTTTCTCTTTTGGTTGGTGGTCTGTCCACATCTATTATGCTGTACAATGGGTAGGTACCAAGAAGTGAAGCTGCTAGGTCGCAGTGGAAGAGCAATGACAGATCAACCGGCGACCACTAAATAGCCCATACTATCTATAAACTGTGTTCTTCCAGAGAGGCAGAAGGATTTAAAACGGTATAATGATATGATCATATTGGTGTGAAGGAGAGGAAAAGAACAGAAGAGAAGACAGAACAGCAAGGAGGCCCCGGTAGTTATGGAAAGTGATGAAGGATCAGCTCCGGACTGACTAGGTCCAGATAGCAGGAATCGACTTGAGGAGAATTTAAAACTGTCTATTAGATTTGGTGATCACGAGGTCATTAGTGACTTTGGCAAAAACATTTGTAAGAGGTCTGTAATAGGCAGGTGTGATATTTATGCACTTAAGGCCTCCAGTACAACTATTTTGTTTAGATGTTGACATTGGGTAAATATTTTTAATTTTGTGTGGTTAAAATCTTATTTTTACAATGAAAAGAATTTGAGGAATAAGAAAAAGACGTAAGAATGTAGGCCGTGCTTTACATGCTGTTTTCTCTGTCACTACCAATCCCAAACAACTAAGCTAGTACTTTCACTTAGATGTCTATCACAGGTAGGAGATTGGAAGTGCCAGACAGGCAATTATGAATTGGTTTGATTCTTCTGACAAGCACAATTACCTTCTTACCTCTCCAGATCTACTAGTCTCTATCCTGACCACTGCTGGCACACTTCTCAGATAGGCTTCTAGTGTAGGGAAACCTAGCTGTTTGAAGGGGATCCAGTCTCCAGTCAAGGATCTGTACTCTCCTTGGAGCCGGGGTAATGCTACTCCATTCTTATGAGACTGCAGAACAGCTCGCAGCATCTTTGAAACCAGATCTCCTTCCAGCATCTTTGCCTATAAGAACACAGTAGAAGGTTACTATAATATGGCTCATTAGTCTGTGAATTCAAATAGATTTTCAGAGCTGAAACTTGTTACTTTATAAATTATTACTGCATACTTTCTGTGCAATTACAATATGGGGAAACAACTGCCATGGTAGAGAAAAGCACAAATACCGTAAGAATGCAGGGGAAAGTCAGAAAGCACAAGACTAGCCTGAAGAGGGAAGATATCAGGGAATGTTCCCAGATTCAGGCAGGGAAGCCTGAATGGAGTCCCGAAGAGCAAAATGGAATCACCTAACAAGGAGGAAGAGGGTGGGCTGTGGGGCTGGGAGTGGTATCAGCCCAAGGAAGGGAACAGGATGTGAGAGTGCACAGAGGTGAGAGAGAAGCACATGGTGTGTCCCAAAAATTCCAGACAGTTAGGTGGCTGGACGTGACTGAACAAAGACTCCAAGCTAAGGGCTGAGAGGGCCAGGGAGGGGCAGACCCTGAGACTACTATATTATGCTCATGTTTGCATTTTTGCCAAAAGTAACGTGGGACCTTAGGGATATTTTAAATAGGGGAACAAAATGATCAGCTCTGTATTTTAGAAAGATCACTATTCAGCAATGGAGAAGATAAATGGGAAGGAGAAAGATTAGCAAGTTGTCAGAATACTTGGAAATGTGGAGGACCAAAATACAGGGCCTTAGGAATAAATAAAAAAATCAATTTGAGAGGTAATTAGGAGGTGGAATCAGCAGGAATTGGTTAATTGGTTTGGATGAAGAGGTGGGCGCCAATGTTTCTAGCTTAGAAGTAAGGTAGAGAGTAATGACCCACATTGAGGTGGGATAAAGGCAGGTTTGCAAGAGAGGAAGAGGCCGATTCATTTTGGACATGGAGAAGTTGGAATGCTTATAGAACAGTCATGCAGATATATTCACTAGGAAATTAGGTTAGAAGTCTAAGCTGGTCATAGATTTGTTGGTCTTTGACTTATATGGGGTATTTGACATCCAGGGAGTAAAAAACAAGGTTACAGATGGACCTCTGCAGAAGGCTATCATTCAAGAAATGGATAGAGGAAGACAAACCTATAAAAAGCTAAGAAAAAGGGACCAGAGAGATGGAAGAAAAAGAAGCAGAGTCATAATGCCATATGAATAAAAGGAGGAAAGAATCATTTCCTTTGGACTAATGATTACATCTAGTTGTAGTTTTGCAGAGAGAAAAAAAAAGACAAATTCAGGAGATACATTCAGAGAATGTATAGATACATACTAGGAGACACATTCAGAGAATAGGTAGCCTGGAAAAAATGGCTTACCCTTTTATTAAAGGAAAGAGGAAGGCAAACCATGGGCAATTTGTTACTTTTCCTTCAACAGTGATGTTCAATAGAACTTTCTGTGATGTTTTATATTATTGCAATGTCCACAATGTCCACATATGGCTCTGAGCACTTAAAATATGGCCAGGATGACTGAGGAATTAAAAATTTTACCTTAAATTAAATGTGGCCACTGGCTACCATACTGGACAGCAGAGAATTCTAGACAAATAGCCATTTTCTTTCTCTGGCTTAGAAAACACAAAAGAAGAATGACATACAATTCTATCAATTCCATCATTCGTCCACCATAAAAAGAAAACAAAATATCAGCCTGTTTGTCCTGCTATTAATTATAAACATAATATTGAAGTTACAGCAAGGTTTAAATAGCAAACAAAAATCTACATAGTCATGTGCCACTTAACAGTGTTTTAGTCAACAACAGACTGCATATATAAAAGAGGTTCTATAAAATTATAATGGAGCTGAAAAATTCCTATAGCCTAGTAATATCTTGATAATCCTGGCCTTGTATAGGCCGAGGCTAATGTGTGTGTGTTTTGTCTAGTTTTTAATTTAAAAAGTTTAAAAAGTAAAAGAGGCTAGATGCAGTGGCTCGCACCTGCAGTCCTAATGGTTTGGAAGGCCAAGGTGGGCAGAATCACTTGAGCCCAGGAGTTTGAGACCAGCCTGGGCAACATGGCAAAACCCCGTCTCTACAAAAAATAGAAAAATTAGCTGGATGTGGCAGCATATGTCTATTAGTCCCAGCTACTCAGGAGGCTCTGGTGGGAGGATCATTGAGCCCAGGAGGTCAAAGCTGCAATGAGCCAAGATCGCACCACTGCACTCCAGCCCGGGTGACAGAATGAGACTTGTGTCAAAAAAATAAAAGTAAATAAAAAGTAAAAGAAATGAAAACTTTTAATAAATTTAGTGTCGCCTAAGTGTACAATGTTTATAAGTCTACAGTAGTGTACAGTAATGTCCTAGGCCTTCACATTCATTCACCATTCACTCACTGACTCATCCAGGGCAACTTCCAGTCCTGCCAGCTCCATTCATGGCAAGTGACCTATATAGGTATGCCATTTTTTGTTTTATATACCATATTTTTACTGTATCTTTTCTACATTTAGATACACAAATACTTACCATTGTGTTAATGGTTGCCTATAGCATTCAGTATAGTAACATGCTGCACAGTGTTGAAGGCTGGGAGCAACAGGCTATATACCACATAGCTCAGTTGTGTGGTAGGTTCTACTGTCTAGGTTTGTGAGTCCACTCTATAATGTTTGCACAGCAATGAAATTGCCTAACAACGCATTTCTCAGAACATATCCCTGTCGTTAGGCAATGTACGACTGTATGCATTATGTACCTTCCATTACTAAACATTAACTCTTTTCAAATTATCACGAAGACCAACAACATTTAATTAATACTATAACCTACAAAAGCCCTATACTAGGTCTGTATTCTTATTCTTTTCACAGATGTGTGTGTGTGTGTATGTGTTTGTGTGTATAGTCATGTGTCACTTAACAATGGGGATACATTCTGAGAAATGCGTCATTAGGCAATTTAGTTATTGTGTAAACATTATTGAGTGGACTTGCAAACCTAGATGGTATAGCCTAGTACACACCTAGGCTATATGGTATAACCTATTGCTCCCAGGCTACACACCGGTACAGCATGCTACTATACTGAATACTGTAGGCAATTTTAACACAATGGTAAGTACTGTATGTCTAAACATATCTAAGCATAGATAAGGTATAGAAAAATACAGTATTATAATCTTACAGGACAAATGATTATGCAGTCCATTGTTGACCAAAACATTGTTATTGGCACAAGACTAAATATCAAAATCTTCCTTTAGGGAAAGTTTACCTAAAATAAAATTAACTCATTTTATATGTAGCATTTCTTGAGTTTTAAAAAATACACACACCTATGTAATCATACCACAATCAAGATACAGACATTCCCATCATCCAAAAAAATTCCCTCATGTGGGGTACATAATATATGTAAAAGTAAAATGTACAAAAGTAGTACAAAGAATAGAACCAATGGAAGGTTCTTACACTATACATGAGGCACTATAGGGTCATTTGAAAGCTATGATAAAGAGGGATATTGTAAACCATATGGCAACCACTAAAATTTTTTAAAAAGGTATAATAATATGCCAGTAGTAAAGATAAAATGTAATAAGACAATACCTATGCAAGCAGAAGTTTAAAAAAATTAGACAGGAAAAAGGAGAAAAAAAAGGGCAGAGAAAATAGAAAACATCCAGCAAAATGGCAGATTTAAAGCCAATCATATCAATAATTACATTAACTGTAAATAACTGAAATAGCCCTATAAAACATTAGGGGTTGGCAGAGTGGATAAAAAAGCAAGACTTACTTATATACTACCTTCAAGAAACCCACTTTAAATATGAATGCATAGGTTAAAAGTAAAAAGAAAAAAGATGTACCATGCAAACACTATGACTATATAAATACCAGAACAAGCAATCTTATCAGAGATAAAGAGAGACATTACATAATGATTAAGGGGCTAATTCATCAGAAAGATATAACAATCCTAAGCATAGGTGCACCAAACATCAGAGCTTCCAAACACACAAAATCTGATAGCTGAAAAAACTTATTCACAATTTCACAATTATCGTTGGACACTTCAAAACTCCTTTCTCGTCAATAGATAGAACCAGTAGATAAAAAAAAAATAAAATCAGTAAGAATATAAAAGAGCTGGCCAGGTGTGGTGGCTCACACCTGTAATCCCAGCACTCTGGGAGGCCGAGGTGGGCGGTTCACCTGAGGTCGGGAGTTCAAGATCAGTTTGGCCAATGTGGTGAAACCCTACCTCTACTAAAAAATACAAAAACTCAGTCGGACGTGGTGGTTCATGCCTGTAATCCCAGCTACTTGGGAGGCTGAGGCAGGATAAGTGCTTGAATCCAGGCAGTGGAGGTTGCAGTGAGCCAAAATCATGCCACTGAGCTCCAGCCTAAACAACAGTGACTCCATCTCAAAAAAAAAAAAAAAAAGAATATAAAAGAGCTAAACACTATCAACCAAAGTGACCTAATGATATTGACAGAACACTCCACTCCAAAGACAGCAGAATATACATTCTTTTCAAGAGCACATGAGATGTTCACCAAAATAAAATATATTCTTGGACTTAAAACGATATTCAAACAACTTAAAATAAGTCATATTATAAAAAGTATATTCTGTGGACAGAACAAAATTAAATTAGGTATCACTAACACAAAGATATGTGAACAATCCCCATGCAAATTTAACAAGACACTTCTAAATAACCAAGGGTCAAAAAGAAAGGCTACCTCCAAAATTAGAAAAATATTTTTAAATAAATGAAGATACAAATGTAAAATTTTGCTGGATGTGGTAAAAGTATTAGAGGAAAATTTATAGCATTATGTTTCTGTTAGAAAGAAGAAAAGTGGAAAATCAATGATCTATTCTCCTACTTTGAGAACAAAAAGAGAAATTTATATCAAAAGTAAGCAGAAGAAAGGAAATAAAGGTGAGAGCAGAAATCAATTCTGAAATGATGAAACAGATCAATAATGAAGTTTAAAAATAGGAGAGAAAAGAATCATGAAACGAAAACTAGTTCTTTCAAACCATCAATAAAATTGATAAACTCCTAGAAAGATAGAAAAAAAAAGAAGGCACAAATTACCATAATGTGATTGAAAGAGGGGCCATCAATACAGATCCTACAGACATTAAAAAGAGAACAAGATAAAACAGTTATGCCAATAAGTTTGTAGCTTAGATGAAATAGATAAATTTATTGAAAGACACAAATGTCAAAGCTTACTCAAGAAGAAATAAATAACCCTCAAATATCCCTATAGCTATTAAGAGAATTTGAATTTACAGTTAAAAATCTTCACACAAAGAAAACCTGAGGCCCAGATTGCTTTACTGGCAAATTCTACCAAACATTTATAGAAGAATCAATACTACTCTTACAGACTCTTCCAGAAAACAGGGGGAAGAGAACATTTCTGAACTCATTTTATGAGGCAAGCATTATGCTGATACAAAAACTATACAAAGACACTACATGAAAAGTACAGACCATATCCCTCATGAACATAAATGCAAAAATTCTTAACAAAACACTAGCAAATAAAATCCAACAATTAGTGAAAAGGATAAGACATAATAACCAGTTAAAGTTTATTCCAGGAATGCAAGTATGGTTCAATATTCATTAAGTCAATCAATATAACTTACTACATCAACAAATTAAAGGAAATTAAACCACACAATCATATCAATAGGTGAAAAAAAGACAGCTGACAAAATAAAAAAATCTATTTATGATAAAAACTCTCAGAGTATTAGAATAAAATGGGAAGTCCTTAACCTGATAAAGACCATCTGTGAAAAAACCCACGGTTAACATTATTACTCACAGCTAAAGAGTGAGTGCTGTCTCCCTAAGACTGGGAACAGGGCAAGAATGCCCATGCTCAGCACTCCCATTCATTATCACAGTGGAGGTCCTAGCCAGTACAATAAGGCTGATTTCAAGATTTACTATAAAGCTATATTAGTCAAAATAGTGTAATATTATCAAAAGAACAATCATATAGATCAATGGAACAGAATATGTAATCCAGAAATAAACCCATATATGGTAAACTGATTTTTTTTTTTTTTGAGACAGGGTCTTGCTCTGCTGCCCAGGCTGGAGTGCAGTGGCACAATCTTGGCTCACTGTAACCTCTGCCTCCTGGGTTCAAGTGATTCTTGTGCCTCAGCCTCCCGAGTGGCTGGGATTACAGGCATGTGCCACCATGCCTGGCTAATTTTTTTGTATTTTTAGTAGAGACAGGGTTTTGCCATGTTGGCTAGGCTGGTCTCAAACTCCTGACCTCAAGTGATCCACCCACCTCAGCCTCCCAAAGTGCTGGGATTACAGGTGTGAGCCACTTCTGGCCTAGTAAACTGATTTTCAACAAAGATGCTAAGGAAATTCAATGAAGAAAGTTCAACGAACAGTTCTAGTAAAACTGGTCATTCATATGCAAATAATGAACTTCATGTTATATACAAAAAATTAACTCAAAATAAATCATTTAGGTCCTAAATGAAAAGGCTAATACTATAAAACTTCTAAAAAATACACAGGAGTAAATCTTTGTGGCCTTGGGTTAGGCAGACTTTTTAGAACCATAGAAGAAAAAATTGTCTGGGCACGGTGGCTCACATCTGTAATTTCAGCACTTTGGGAGACCAAGGCAGATGGGCCACCTGAGCTCAGGAGTTCGAGACCAGCCTGGGCAACACAGTAAGACTCTGTCTTCACATACACACACACACACACACACACACACAAAAGCTGGGCATAGTCGCATGTGCCTGTAGTCCCAGCTACCTGAGAATCTGCAGTGAGCCGTGATGGTGCGACAGAGAACCTGTCTCAAAAAGAAAAAAGAAGAAATTGACAAATTGGATCTCATCAAAATTTAAAATGTCTGCTCTTCCAAAAGCTGTTCAAAAATGAAAAGCCACAGATTGTGAGAAGATATTTTCATAACACACATGGTAAAGTTGGTAGTCATATATAAACAATACTCAAAACTCAATAATAAAACAAAGATCCCAATTTAAAATGTGCAAAACACCTGAACACATACGTCACTAAAGTAAAAATGAAGATGGCAAAAAAACACATGAAAAGATGCTCAACAGCATTAGTCATTAGGGAAATGCAAATTAAATTCACAATGAAGTATCACTACACATCTATTAGAGCAGCTTAATTTTTTAAAAAACTGACAATACGAAGTGTTGATGAGAAAGCAGAGCATTTAGAACTCTCATACATTTCTGGTGGGCATGCAAAATAGTACCTTGAAAAATAGTTTGACAATTTCCTTTCTTTTCTTTCTTTCTTTTTTTTTTTTGACAGAGTCCAGCTCTGTGGCCCAGGCTGGAGTGCAGTGGCCTGATCTTGACTCACTGCAACCTCTGCCACCCAGGTTCAAGCAATTCTCCTGTCTCAGCCTCCCGAGTTGCTGGGACTACAGGCGCATGCCACTACGCCCAGCTAATTTTTTTGTATTTTTAGTAGATATGGGGTTTCACCATATTGGTCAGGCTGGCCTTGAACTCCTGACCTCACGTGATCCACCCACCCTGGCCTTCCAAAATGCTGGGATTACAGAAGTAAGCCACCGCCCCGGCCAGTCTGACAATTTCTTACAAAGTAAAGCATACACTTACATAACCCAGCAGTCCTCTCCTACATTATTGCCCAAGAGAAATGATGACATATGTCCACACAGAAACGTGTGCGTGTATATAACAGCATTATTTATAATTGCCCCCCAAACTGGAAACAATCAAAATGTCTATCAAAAGGTAAGTAGATAAACCAATCTAGTTGAGCCATACAGTGGAATACTATTCAGTAATAGAAAGGAACAATCTGTTGATACATAAAACATGCATGACTCTTATATTACGCTAAAAGAAAAAGCTGGACACAAAAGGCTACATACATGATTCTATTTATGTGAACATTCTGGAAAAGGCAAAACTACAGGCACAGAAATTAGATCAGTGGTTGCCAAGGGCTGGGGGTAAGGGGAGGTGATTGGCTATAAAGGGAGATTTTTACTGCATTTAAAGCATATCTTTAACCACCACACCCTCCCCCACCCCCCACCCCCCCAAAAAAAGTTCCTTTAAGCTATGCTTCTCTGTGGTCAACCCTCTCTAGTTCATACACACACTGCCCTGGCTCCTGGCAACTACCCATCTGCTTTCTGTCACTATGGATTATTTTTGCCTAGTGCTTTATGTTCCATCTATGTTACTGCATTTAACTCAGTTCATTCCTTTTTATTGATGAGTAGTATTCCACCGTATGGATATACTACAATTTGTTTATCCATTCAAATGTTGATACACATTTGGGTTGCATCCAATTTTGAGATATTATAAATAAAGTTGCCTTGATCATTCATGTACAAGTATTTAGGTAGGCATATGTTTTTATTTCTCTTACGTAAATTCTGAGAAATGGCTTTTCTAAAAATCTAATATCTATAATAATGCTGGGAGGCTATTATCCTCAACTTATAGACGTGAAAACCAAGGTTCAGATAAGTTAAATACTTAAGATATCGCAGGATGTAGATAAGCTAGGATTTCAGTCCAGGTCTGTTTGATGCCAAAGGTCACATTTTTCCCATTATATCACCCTGTCTACTGGTACTAGGAAAAACACCCAACAAACCCTGAAGAATTAAGAACAGGAGACAAGGCAGGAAAGAAAGAGTAAGCAGAGTAAAAAAGAAAAAAACAGTGGCGTGAAATCCACAGCTGACTCCACTTAGTCACAGGGATGGTGTGGATGCCAAGACAATGGAACAGCTGGAGATACTCTAAAACTAAATAGAAATTCATGGCAGAGACAGAGAACTGCAGTCTGCACACCTCCACTACCTCTGAAGTCCACACTCTGAATGAGTGCCAGGGAGCAGGAAAGAGGACGGCTTTGGGACCTATACTTCACGGTTGCTAGATGTCAATGCTGAAGTATGAATTTTGGCTCCTGAATAGTAAACTGATGACACGGAAAATACTTTAACGACGGTTCATGACTCATGAGTCAAAGATCACTGAACTACTATACAGTTATTTCCACAAGTAGTAAAAACCACAGTGGAGACTGGCCAAGTTTTAATTTGCAAGAGGACATACTAAAGCATCACCTGCTTACTCCTCAGTGCCAATCCACCCTGACTATCCATTTCTGATCTCCACCTTCCCCATCTATGTGTTCTTCTTCCCTTCAAAACCCAATCCCTCCCATCAGTTCATCTAGAGCTCTTCTGAGTGAAACTGGGCTTTGCATCTTTGTATATCCGTATGCCTAAGTGGGTCTTGGCTATCAGCCACATATGCATTACATATAGATATAATGTCAGGTGGTTAGCACACATCCAGGGAAAATATCCATCTGGGTGTGACCAGTGTAAATGACTCAAATCAGACTGTTCAATATATCTGACTCCTCCCTGGCCAGACTACTTTATATTCATTCCCCTGCCACAGTTTCAGTACGAAGGCCTTACCCTTTGCCTTAAGAATAGAGTTTCCATGGTATTCTCCTTCCCTTCATTTTGGAAAGAGCATCTGCTTCACTGCCACCTCCCCTCTGTGGTCTACTTTTCTCAGCTACATTAGGAGTGGACAGCACCCATTAATTTATGGGGAAAAAATGTCTGATAAATGCATTTTACTAATGGGTGTCCTGTTACTAAAACCTAACAGAATACTGTGATGCAGGTTTGAAAGGACAGGTCCAGCCCTGTCTTAGAGTCTAATCAGAGGCTTGTTCTACAGGTTGCCCTCTGCGAAAGCCTTCCACTCCTTCCATCCTCAGGAGAACCATTTGAGACCACTGCCCCTGAAATGTCCCCTCTATCTTCCTTATTTCTGCTCTGAAACAGCTGCAAGCAGGGATCTCCCAAAAAGGGCACTTCACAATTTTTTTTTTTAAGGAGCGGCATTCAGGTAGAGTCTTCCTCTCGTCCCCACCCATGACCTGTTTAACGGCCACAGAGTAGAGTGAGGTACGAAGCTTTGCCTAATGCTTGCTTCTCTAGTCCCACCCTCTTTAAATGTGTCTTCTCCTTTATATAGCAGATGTCTCGTGACCTCCATCCTAATTGTTCTATCCTTTGCCCCGAGACTCTTGCAAGAAAATTAAATAAAATACCAGTGTGAATCTGCACAGCACAGAAGTGCTCATCCTTATTTTTCACTTTTCCCACCCTATCCAACCTCACATTTACCCACCTTGATTTCTTGCCATTGTCAGACTGTTTTTTCTAAGTTATATTTCTCAATCTGACCTGAGAAAAGCTTATGCCACACACATACTTCCTACTTTCACTCCCCCTTTATTTTTCCCCCAGATAGAGTCTTGCTCTGTCACCCAGGCTGGAGGGCAGTGGCGTGATCTCTGCTCACTGCAACCTCTGCCTCCTGGGTTGAAGCAATTCTCCTGCCTCAGCCTCTTGAATAGCTGGGACTCCAGGCACCCATCACCATGCCTGGCTACTTTTTGTATTTTTAGTAGGGACGGGGTTTCACCATGTTGGCCAGGCTGGTCTTGAACCCCTGACCTCACGATCCGCCCGCCTTGGCCTCCCAAAGTGCTAGGATTACAGGTGTGAGCCACCGCCCCCGGCCTTTCACCCCCTTTTTAATGCACATATTATCACAGTTAAAATCTACTTTAAAATATTTCAATAGTAAAGTTGCTAACACCTGGCCGTTGATATATTTTGATTTGGTTTTGGGGGAAGGGCAGGGGATTGCAGAAGATTGTGCCTGAGCCTCCTTTTACTTGTGTTCCCCAAGTTTAATGCCACTGCTCACTCATTTTCCTGGGATAAGCCCCTTCTCCTGGGTCTCATTCTCTTTATCTGTAAGATGAGCAAGGTCAGTATTAGTTCTCAATCCTCCCCCAAGCAATGTGATACATAAAGACGGAAGGCGGATGTCTACAATTCCTTCACTCTTCACCACCTCCATGGCAGTTGTCCTAGTCCATGCCAGCAACATCTCTTTCCTGGAGCAGAGCAGCTGGGCTCTTAGCTGGTCTCTCTGCTTCCACTTCACCTCCTAGAATCTGTTCTCCACATATCAGCCTGAGTGATCTTTTCATATAATATATACTATTATATCACGTCACTCAAAACCCTCTAATGCTTCCTGTGTTAACTCACACAAAAAGCCAAGTCCTTACAGAGCCAAAAAGGGCCCTGCATAACCTGCAACCCCCACTTCTTTGCCCTAAGTTCTCTCTTCTCTTTATTTTCACTCACCCATCCTGGGCTCCATGCTTTTCCTTGAACATGCCTGAGATGGCCTCACAACAGGGCTTTTGCACTTGCCATTCTCTCTACCTGGGACATATTGACTCCAGGGGCACATGTGGCTCACAGCCTTACCTCCTTCAGCTAAAGTATTTGCTCAACTGTCACCTCCACAGTAAGGCCTTCTCTGGCCACCCTATTCAAAATCAAAACTGAGATGCCAGCTTCCCTGATTTTCTCCTTAGCACTTATCACCATCCAATATTCTTCTTCATTTAATGTTTTTGTCTTTCTCCCCAACTTGAATGCAAGCTCCATGAAAGCAAGGATTTGTGTCTGTTTTGTTCACTGCTGAATTCCTAGTGCCCAGCCCACAAGAGCTCAATAAATATTTGTTGAGTGAATGAGAAATTCTCCATCCACCTACCACTCCTTTTCTCTCCTATTCACTAAAATACAGCATAACATAGGTGAGCTATTAAAGGCATAACTCTGAATCCAATTTAAGTTACTAAAAAATTATCTGCAAATGTTAACAATTCTTATAAACTGAATGAGACAGCCAATCGCAACACCAAACTGTGGTTGAGAATCATCAAGTAGATTATTTCTGAGCCTGTCCACTCTGAGCCAGATTAGGGCCTGCCAGGGCCGCAGCATGATTGCAAGGAGCCCACACACCCTGACGAGCAGCAGGCATGGCTTGAATATCAATAAATGTCTCACATGTACTTATAGTCCTGTTTTTCAGAGTGTGCAGATATTATTGGGATCCATAAACACAAACTGATATTAAATTCACAACAGCTTTTGGTAGTTATACATTTAATTGACCAATGAATACTGCAAGTACAACTACTAGTGTATGAGGTTTCATGAAATTTTTCTAAACCTACAAAAAATGGCCTGCCTTATACTTGAGGAGACTGAGAATCAACGCTTGACCACATGGTTGCAATCTGTAAATTAAGTTCCCTCCCCCTGCCTGCCTTTTTTAAGTATGCTATCGTTCATGGAAGACTATAACTCTCTATTTGCAAACAACTTTTTGAAGGTAAGGGGAATCCCTTGGCGTATAAGACTGTGGGTCTCAAAGCTGGTGAGAAGCAGTTAAATGTAGTAAAACCTGGAAGGCTAAATGTGATTGTATTCAAATGCACGACTTGCCAGTCTGATTTCAATTCCCACATTAGCAACATCACTTCAGGCAGTGAACAAAAAAGAAAGTGTAAGCTTTAAAAAAATCATCATTATTTTCTAAACTATATCACTTTGTAAATGCTCTGAGTTTTGTTACTGGGCTCATGATGACTTTTTTTTTAAACTTTCGGAAGATGGAAATTATACTCTCAAGGTATATAAGAATACTTTGTTCTAACTATAAAAATAAAGTTTAGTATCTTAGACATCATCCATTAGAAGCATAAAAGAAAGTATATCATAGGAATTTCAACTATTAGTGTCCCAAAGACGAACTCTTAGGCTAGAACAAATTAAGTTTGGAAGTTTTTCTAAAGTGGCTCCTCAAATTTTTAAAGTTGCCATTTTGATCTTTCAGCTCTCTTCCTCTTCCCCCCTCATTTCTATTCTGTAAAAGTACTGTGATAAATAAGTTTTGGAGAATTCATGTTATTTTTATTTTGTGAATCTGACAATGTTATGCAAGCCCAGGTGACCACAAGTTAGGCTATGTTGGGAGAAATGAAGTTGTCCATCTTCTGTTTCAGACCACGGCATCTCAGGTTAAAATTCCCAAGAGCATCCCTAGCCAATATGGGGGCTGCTTGAGCTGAACAAGACTCCTAAGTAGCAGAGTAAAATAAAAGTGGGTCTGGGGAATTATTAAATTATAGCACTTTTGATTTCAAAAACTGGCCAAAGTCAGCTAGCAAAGACCTCAGTCAGGGAGAAACTGGCCATGACAGATTGCACTTGATCTTTACTTCCCTTCTCTCACTGTTTTTCTCCTCCCGGCCTCTCTGAATAAAAGCATCAAAAGTAGAGTTACATGTGCTTAGCACAATACTTGGCAGTCAGTAGTTACTAAATAAAAAGATTTTCCTAGAAGCATGGTATGAATGGGAAACAATCTGTAAATATATGCATTCAATGGCTAAGAGTGCAATGACACAAGCATTGGTATATTGAAGAAATGTTTTGCATGGCATTAAATTTGAAATATCAGCATTTGCCTGGATTTTCTTACTTGCCTCATTAACACACAAACTGGCAGGCTTGGTAAGAATGCCAGGGGATCTCCTCCAAGATTTCTTACCTAACTTGTAGGCAAAAAGTCACATACTGCTTTGGTAAGGGTCTAGGAGCAGACTCCCTGCCACCACCATGTCCCTGGACCCTGCCTGGTTAGGAAAGCAGCATGGGACAGTGGGCCCAGCTCTGAATGGGGAACTGGGGGAAGCATGGAATGTTAGTGGCCACCTTATGACTATCTCCTCCAAACTCTTCAGTTTAAAATCAGGAAACTGAGGCCCAAGGGAAGTGTTCCAGCTCTCACATATCTTTATGGCCAGAATTATAAGAACCCAGTTTCTGGTTTCCAAACTAGGAGTTCCTTTCAGACAGTTGCTCCTAATGTATGGAGATGGCTTCTGAAGAGTAAATTTTGACTCAGGAAACACTGACAGCAACCTTGGGGCATGTTTAATGACTAGCCCTTAAGTGGCATGAAACAGGGAGCTGTCACATGCTGATTTAAGAGTGTGGCACCCAAATCCAGAAGAACTGCTAACTGCTGCACTTGACATCTTTTTTGTTTGTTTGTTTGTTTTTAGACAGAGTCTTTCTCTGTCGCCAGGCTGGAGTGCAGTGGCGCAATCTCGGCTCACTGCAACCTCCGCCTCCCAGGTTCAAGTGATTCTCCTGCCTCAGCCTCCTGAGTAGCTGAGACTATCTTTTTTATGCTTTCATGCTTTCCTTTTTTTCTTCGCTTATACCCAATTAATCTTAATTATCCAAGACACTAATAATGCACATGAAGTGGGGTGGGGAGTTGGGGAAAGTGATGACAATCTTTAGGGAAACAAAATTTAAATAATTTAAGTGGCCTAAAATAATTCTCACTCTACCTCAAAACTGCATTTTGTAAATTCATAGCTTTTCTCTTTACTATACCTGAAAATGGCCTAAGGAAGTCCTATTCTGAAGAACCTGGTTTTGGTGTATCCCAGATAAACACCTTCTACCACTGATTGATCCTCCCTGGCTCAGTCATTTGCATGTTATCTGCTTCCTCTAGCTACTGGTGTCAAAGGCCTTTAGCTGAGCTAGTCTGACTTCCATCCTATGCCTTCTTTTCTAAGTTTCTTCTTGCTCAACTATTTCCAACTGTATTATTTGGCTCATCTTCCTTACTACATTTTTCATGTCATCAATTTAAGTTGTCGAGTGGCACTAAATCTTAAATCAGAAGAATTATTAGGGTAAACTGAAAACACCAAGTAATCTCTCTTAGGTTCTTTTAGTTAGATGTTCAATTTTGAAGTATCTGGATATCTCTTTAGGGCATATACTTCTAATAACTAGCTGCCCTTCTCCTTGAAGACACTATTTTAGCAACAGCGGGAACTTAAAGTCCCATAATGTCTGTGCTGAAACATTTTAGGCATCGTCTAGGCTAACCCAAGCTCCTTATCTTACAAATCAATAAACTGAGTCTCAGAGGGAAGATTTTTTCCTAAGATCTTTACCCAATAAATGATTTCTCACCTTGCAACACTTTTAAATGCTCTTTTCTTTCTAATCATAGTCTTTTACCATTTCAATTACTCCTTCACCAACCGGTTTTTAAAGGAAAAGGATGATTAATACCCTCAGGTGATGGTATACTTCCTTAAGAGTTTTTTTCAGGGAGTTATCTTTTTTATTCTTGTGATTTCAAGTTCCAAATTATTCGTGCATTTTAACTGCATACCATGAATGTACTTAAGTAAGGGATTTCCATAAGTCTACATACTAGACGAAAAAACCCTGAGATAATAAAGTGGCTTAGTAAGGAGTTTGTATCTTAATCCTAGTTCCGCTACTGATCACCTGTGACAAGTCACTTCAGGTCTCTTTTTTTCACAAGGAAGATAAGAAAGGTGGGCAAGAGCCATGATTCTCAACTTTCCTTGGATTCACTGAAGGCTGAAATAAGGTCCAAATATCTAATGAAAACCGAGTTTGCTTACTCATGACAAAGCTGCACAGGCTAAAATGTCAAGCTTACTTTGAAGTCACACCGGGTAGCTTGCACTGATCAAGTTCTGATTGGCATATACACATGTCTTCAACTAAATTTTGCAAAATTAATTACTTTTAGTTTGAAAGACAAACCTGTAAACATATTTGGCTTACAAGGAAATCACGACAAGAATGAAGCTTTCAAAAGTACAGAGGTGGGAGTGGAGGGAGGAAACAGCAGGTTTGGCACAAAGAAACAACAGTTCACATAAATATAAAATTTCACCAAGGAACTTCTGTGAAAGTGTCCAGATGCAAAGCACTCTATGTCAAATCTCAATTCTTGAAAACAGCACTTGACAAACACAAATTAGGCACTCGGGGTTGGATTATATTTTTTCTTTATATTCACATTAAGTATCCAACTAGATTATATTGCACAGAGAACTTAAAAGAGGGGTTCTTCAAGGAGTTTAAAATCTCTTGATGCACAATACAATAGTTCATTCAGCCATGTTCAACCTGTACACTTAAAAGGGCATTAGCAGGGGATTACATTTCATTTTCAATCTACAGAGACTGAAATCTGAAGGCACTGCCAACTGCTGCCTCACAGTCTCACCGTGTAACTATCAAAGAGGGAGGCTGTGTGCCACCAAAGGGCCCTGGATTGGGGCACAGGAGATGTGAGTTCTAATCCAGCTGGCCCCAGGGGCAATTCCCTATACCCAGAACAGTACTTTGCACGTAACTGATGCTCAATGAACATCAGCTGAGAGGAAATGAAAAACTATCCACCATGTGCCCATTTATATTATATAGTAAACATAAAGATCTTTGTGTCCCTGCCCTCAAAAAACTAAAATCCAATTATATAAAACATGGACCGTTTGTTGGGAGGAAGAGAGTGAATACTGCTTGGCAATTATTACGAGGCAAAGGATATACAGTGGTTATCTTGGAAAAGCCTTGCAAAGTAAGCCAAGTACCTCTATTTGACACATAGAAAACCAGGCTCAGAGAAAGCATGTGATTTGTTCAAGATCACACAATTTGTAAAATGAGAAGCCCAGATTTCAATCCAGGTCTGCAAAGTTCACATTATTTGCAGTACGCAACACATTCATACACATCAAGGCAGCCCAGGACGAGACAGGGATTTGGGTCCAAGTTTTACTTCTGCTATTAAGCTGTTGCATATCTCTCTAGAGAGAACATTTCTCTGCATTTTTTTCACTGGCACGATTGGAGAGCAGAGAGGTGTTGGTAGGAGGGTTAATGAACTAGATCTGTGGTTTTTTGGTTTGGTTTGGTTGGGCGGTTATCAGAATTCTTCTGGGCCAGGACTTGTTCTAATGTGGTTGTTTCCCTTCCCTGCTCTTAGAAATTATTTGAGAATGGTACCTTTAGCTATTAATGGAAATATATTATACCTCTCAAGTGAATGGGAGCAGAAAGATGTGCCGGCTCCAAGCTCCCTCCTAGCAAGCTGAAGCTGAGAGTCTGACTGACCCTGCTGAGGGGATGCTACTGAAAGTTGAGAGAGAACTTACTCACGGATCCATGTTTCCCTCCCAGCTGGGTGCTCTGTACCCACTGGGTGCTCCTGGTTTGAGAGAAATGAGGATGTGTGTCCTGCATTACTTAAGCGGCCTGCATGGGGCTCGTCTCCAGATTATAGAACCCTTCAAGAGAAGTTCGTGGTGTAAAATACTTGGGTTCAAATAGGGAAGCGCGGACATCCCTCGCTGGGGGCGGCGGCTGCGGCCTGTCGCGCCGGTAGCGGGAACCACTTCCTGGTCCGCATCTCCCGCCCGCGTCCACACCCCGCTGCTGCATTTCCCCCACGGCGCAGAGCTTCCGAGGCGGCAGGAGGCTCCGTCCGACTCCCGCGTGAACGCCCGGCCCGGAGCAGGGTCCCTTCAGAGATTTAAAACACAACGCTCTGGAACTCCAACTCCCCCGGCGCCCAGCCCGGTTCCCAGGCGTCGGGGCGGGGGCGATACCCTGCGGCTGCAGGGAAGAGGCCCCGAGCCTGTTGGAGCCCCTGGCTCCGGCCGCGGTCCCACCGGTGACCCAGGTGCGCCGCGCCCGCCCGAAATCTCGTCCGACGTCGCCCGGCACCTGTCGCGCCCGGAGCCCGCAGGACCTACGCTCACCTCGTTCCGGGGGCCCACGGCCCGTCCCCGCGCCTCTGGGCCCAGCTCCTGCCGCCGTCTCCGCCAGGGGCCCCGCCGCGGCCGCCGCCCACTTTCGGTTTCCCCGCACCGCCGGAGCCGCCCCGCGGCTTGGGAATCACCTCAAGCCCCCGCCCCGCCCTGCTCGGCCCCGCCCCGCTTCGCCCCGCCCCGCTTCGAGGGCAGCCTGGCCTCGGCTCTGCGCACGCGCGGGCGCTCCGGCCGCGTCGGCCCACGCCGGCGTCCGCGCGTGGGAAGGGAAACCGACGCCACCTAGCGGTTTCTGCGCGTGCCCACGCACCGGCCGGCGGCGGAAGACGCCTGCGGGGAGGGTGCGGGAGCGCCCCCTGGTGGACAACGCGGGTACGCGCGGGCCGAGCGAGCCGGGACTCAGCAGGGGGCGAGGGCGGCTCCTTCTATGGGGCTCACCTTCCTTCCAAACAGTTCAACTCCTGCACATTATTTTCTTCAGCATCTGGAGCAGTTACTTTTTATTGCCCTAAACACACACTCTGTCCGCCCATATCCTTCAGGCCTTTCTCAAGCATTACCCTTTCAATGACGGTGGACATAGTCTCTAACATGTCAACCTCCTTCCTTGACTTTCCCTATCCCCATTTTCAGCCTTATTTCTCCTTAGCACCTATCTAGCACACTATATGTATTTTACTTATGCTTTTATTGTCTGCTATCCTTCTAAAATTAAAGCTCTGTGAGCACAAGGAGTTTTGTTTGGTTCCTTAACCTATTCCCAGAGCCTAGGATAGTGCCTAGCCCACGATCAGCAATAAATATCTGTCAAATTTGTTCATTCATTCTAAAGTTATTGAACACCTAATAAGTGAATACTTATTTCTTCTGCACATTAATTCCACCAACACTTATTGGGCACCCGCTTTGCATTCCTGCAGCCAACATTGAACACTTCTCTGCACCATTGGATATGCATTTACTGAGAACCTGCTGCTTATTCAACCGGTATTTTATTACAGCTTGACTGCCATGTATAAGACATACAATAAACTCAACGTTTAAAATGTACAGTTTGATAAATTTTGATATATATGTATATATCACTGGGAGACCATCACTGCAATCAAAATCATGAACATATCCATCACCCAAAAAAGTTTTACTGTGACCCTTTGTAATTCTTATATCTTGTCCCTCGCTGTCCCTTGCCCCCTCAACTGCTCACCTGCTTTCTGTTGCTATAGATTAGTTTGCTTTTTCTAGAGTTATATGTAAAACTTTTATATATGGAATCGTATGTACTATCCTTTGGGGGGCTGCCTGGCTTCTTTTATTTAGCAAATTATGTTCATCCATGTTGTTACATGTATCAATAGTTCATGTCTTTCTATTGCTGAGTGGTATTGTAGGGATGTACCAAACCTACCATGCAACCCAGCAATTCTGCTCCTGGGTATTTACCCAGGAGAAATGAAAGCATATGTCCACACAAAAACCTGTACAAGAGTGCTCATGGCAGTTGTGTTGGCCATAGCCCCAAATGGAAAGAATACAAACATCCGTCAGAAGGTGAATGGACAATCAACTAATATATATTGAACACCTGCTGTTAAATAACAAATTTTCATGGGTAAGCCTGTGCTTATAGTGCTTTTGATTCAGTGAAAAGATGCAGTAGGCAATACAAAGATAAATTGGAAGTAAATCTGGAAAACCTGATATCCAGCACTCAGATATTTGGATGTTTCCCCAAAGGCGGTAGGGAATTGTTCAGAGTTTTTGAACTGGGCTTTTCTTTGAACACTGTTCTCTTTCGTATCCTGGATCTGGTCCCTGACTAAGTTTGCCTAAAGGTCTCTCTCTGGAATTTCTCTGCATCTCCTCTGCTCTATTTCAGTCTATTTCAGATATCTTTCTGTTCTTTCCCCTCCAGTCTACTCCAAACATTGCAGTGGATTTTTAATAGACTTTGCTATGGTCTGAATGTTTGTGTCCCTACAAAATTCATGTTGAAACCTAATCCCCATTCCTGTGGTGTTGAGAGGTGGGACCTTTGAGAAGTCATGATGGCTTCATCCTTGTGAATAGAATTAGTGCCCTTAGGGGCTTAGGGGAGCCTTCTGCCCCTTCCACTGTATAAGGATTCAGTAAGAAGGTGCCATCTTTGAAGAGGAGAGCAAGTCCTCACAGGATGCCAAATCTGCTGGCACCTTGATCTTAGACTTCCAAGCCTCCAGAACTGTAAGAAATAAATCTCTATTATTTACAAATTATCCAGTCTAAGATATTTTGTTATAGCAGCAGGAATGGACCAAGACAAACCTAAAAGACAACCAGCTCCAATTTGGTCTCTGCAGTACTCACAACATCCTGTGGCTCCACATTTTAGAAGGGAAAGATGTAAAAAGCAGCTGCCAAAGGAAAGAGTGCTAGTAGTAGCAGGAAATAAAAAAAAAATTTCAGAGTCTAATATGTAGAATAAATCATAAAATAATGTGAGTTGAACCCAAGTTTGAGATCCTTTATCCTTGCAAAGATGTTCCATGTTTAGACTGCCCTATATGTAAAGAAAAATGAAGCTCTGCAGCTACTTTTTTTAAACCAGCTTTTTTGATAGTTGACATATAATACATATTTAAATGTACAGTTTGATGAGTTTTGACCAATGTCTTTAATTGTGTACCTACCACCACAATCAACATATGGAATTAGTTCATAATTCCAAAACTTCTCCTGTGCCCCTTTACAGTTAATTCTCTCCCCCTACCTTTATCCACTAGCAGCTACTGATCTGATTTTTGTCATCATAGGTTTGCCTTTTCTAGCATATCATGTAAGTGGAATCATGCAGGATGTCATCTTTTGTGTCTGGCTTCATCACTTAGCGTTATGGTTTTGAAAGTCATCCATGTTGTTGCACATAGTGGTAGTTGGTTCCTTTTTAGTGCTGAATAGTAAGCCATTGCATGGCTCTATCACGATTTGTTTATTCATTCACATTTCATGCACATTTGTGTTGTTTCCAGTTTGGGCTGTTATAAATAAAGCTGTAATAACAACCACATGCAGGTATTTTTGTGGTGATGTGGTTTTTTGGCATAAAGACTTAAGAATAGAACATCTGGTTGTGGGATAGGTGTACGCTTAACATTTTAAGAAACTGTCAAACTGTTTTCTAATGTGGCTGCGCCATTTTGTACTCCCACTTTTACTCTCTCCTTGGTAATGTATAAGACTTCCAGTTGCTCTAAATCTTCTCCAATACTTGGTATTTCCTGTCTTTCTAATTTTAGCCATTCCAGTGGATGTATAGGGATAGCACACCGAGGTTTCAATTTGCATTTCCCCAGGACTAATGATGTTGAGCATCTCTTCATATGTTTATTGGCCCTTCACATGTGTTCTTGGGTAAAGTGTCTGTTCTGCAGGTAGATTTTTGTCCAAGACATCAGGAGGTTCTCAGAAGTGCCTGGGTATCTGACAGAGCAAGGGCAGATTAGAACGTTGGGTTTTTTGTTTGTTTGTTTGTTTGTTTTTGTCTTTGTGAAGTGGTCCAAGACCCAGGGAGTTCAAGAATTCACCCCCATACCCTGGATATAATTGGATTTCAGGAGAATTAAGAGATATCAGAGATGGCACAGACTGGTTACTCCGTAGGCACAATGGTTCTTACCCTTTTGTGGGGAAGTCAGAATAGATGAAAGCAAATTTTGATGTATGATTTCAGAGAAGATTTAGAGTCCTTAAAGCTCCACTGTGAACCCACGTTAAAAATTTCCTTAGAGGAAAGCATATATCCTGGGGCCAAATAGCAGAGTTTTGGAAATGAACAGGACTCAGGTGGAAGGCATTCTTCCTCTGCAAAAGCCCAAGCATATCTTTGGACAACAAGGGCAGTGGCCAGGAGCATCTAGATCTCTTTTAAGAGAGGCAGGCATAATTTCCCATCCTCAAGAGCTGTAGAGAGGTCCTTGGTACTCTGCTTAATGTGGTTTTTAGGGTAGGAAAGGTAGATGGAAGGGGAAATTAGTAAAAGCTGGCCACTAAGCAGAAGGCTGGCAGGTCATTGTGCCTGTCCAGAGACAAGAGAGAGGTTATCGTGGGAAGGGAGTGCAAATCAAGGCCCAAGTATGGGGAAGGAAGACAGCTTTGTTGGTAGCTTATCCTTGGCAGAGAAAGATGGACATATTCCCAGTGTGAAACCTCCATCCAAAGCCCTTCATGCATTTTGTCCACACCTGGGGAGCCTGTACATTTGGAGAGAGTCACATTGGATGCAAACACCAAAATGCCTGTACAAAGCAGGCAGGACCAATACTATTGGTTGAGTTGAATCTCTGTCCTTCCTCTTTTTCATCTCTCATCAGCAGGCACCATTTAGAATGAGGGTGAGACAGCAAGCATGGTCCAGGAACATGTCTGTAGTTCATTTTTTTTTCTTACCTGATAGTTCTTTTGGTCTTAGCAATACAGCCCAAGAACAATACATTCCTCATCCTTTCTCTAAGAGCCTGTCAGACTTTACAGCCACCATAGGCAGCTTTGTCACTTGCAAAATTTAGAGTGACAACTTGATAGACCTCTAGGTGCTGTCATCTGACTTCCTTTCTTCTCTATATTGACTCCTAAAGGAAAGCAAAAACCAAAAACAAAACTTTCATTTCTATCAGTTTATGACCCATCAAATGAACAGCAGGGACTTGGTAATAACATTATTCAATGTCTGCAGTAGTTTCTCTTTCAGGAAGCCTTCCTCGAATCCCCCACCTGACAATCATTGCTCCTTTAGCTGAGCTTCTAGAATGCTTTGTTCCTTAAATATGTTTATAGCAGAGAAAACATAACAAGTGATTTTATATCTCATCTCCCTTGTGAACAACTTGAAAAGAGTTTACATTTTATTCATCGTTGGTTGCTGAGTTATTTGATTGCAAATAATTTTAACAATACCCCTATTTGAAGCTAAACTACAGCATGTTTGAAATTATATATACAGATGGAACCCAGCCACATGAGTACTTTTTGCTTACATAAGGTCAGGAAAAATAGATCCATGACAAAAGGAATCTTTGGACAGATCTACTTTTGGTTAATCATTAACATCATAATCACTGCCTCTCCCATCAGCTTTAATTGCCTCATGAACAGATGCAGAGGAATTTCTAGACAACTGCATTTGTTTCAACTGAGTAAGGAGAAAAGACAAAACAAAACAAAACAAAAAACAAAAGGCAGAGATTGTCAGAGCCCTGCTAAAATCCAGGCCCTGGTAAAGCTAAGGATGTGCTGATCAAGCAAAACCCCCTAATCTGCCCACAAAGCCCTCCAAGGTGAGTCAGCTGAAAGGGCCTAATCCCCAGAAGGGACTGATCACTAAAGCTTTAGAGGCCACACAGCCACAGCACACTGGAAAACAGGGGATAATGAAAGCTTAAAGGGATATTGTGTAGAGAAAGGTCATAGAACCAGCAGAGGAGGGTCTTGGCTGTCTAAGAGGTCACCTTTGCCCTCTCCTGAGTTATATGTCATTCATATAGCTCAGTCTTAGGACCCCAAAATAAGAATGATTCCAAGGATGTGGATATTGTTAAGAGTTAGCTGGCTTAGGGCCCCCGCTGTCGGGTGGGGCGTGGAGGTGAGGTAACTAATACTTTAAGCAAGGCAATCAACCACAATATGACTGATTCTGTAATAGTCAATAAACCAGATGGCACAAGAATTATACTGCAATAGCTGCTAGTGGTGAGGAAGTGGGGAGGCAGTGAGAAGAAACTACATGGGTACAGAGGAGGTGCTCAATATAGGTGAGCTGACACTGAAATCAAAGAAGCAGACGGTATTCGAGAAGTGTGGGCTCCGATTAGAAGTGTACTATACAGGAAGAATCACTACCCCTTAGTTGCTTGCCCTGGATCATTTAGGACTTGACCTTTCGTTAAATTGGGAGGTTGCATAGAACTCCAGAGCCCTTTGGCTCTGGTTCTAGCCTCGGATTCCCTTATGTTGCAAAGTGAACACAGAAAGTAGCGTAAGAGGCTTCTCTTGGGGCTGTTTGGTCAATTTCTATTCATCAGTGGTTATCTATGGGAAATAACCACTCCCCATAGATACTCAACCACTCTTGAGACAGTGGGCTCTGCCCCAGTCCAAGCCTCCCTGCCCCCAAGCCTGGGGCACTTTGTTTTGTACTTTTACGAGGTTATTTTTGGTTGTCAAAAAGATTAGGTGCACCTCCAGGCATTGAATGCGTGGGGCTGGGATGCTTGTGGTACTTCCCCCGTATCAGAGAAGTTCCCCTTGTCTCAACCAACATGTGGATGTCATGCCAGTCATCTATGTAGATGACAGACCTCTGCCTTATATATAAACACAAATAATTTTCCCCACAGTTTTACTATACGTGAATTTTCCAACGCTATTTTTATCTGTGAATTTCACTTTAGGAAAGTAAATGAAGGGATTACAAAATATTTGTCATAAAACGGGGGTGCTAGGTCAGATAATACTGCTACTCGAAATCCCCCAACAGCCAACTCCACCCAGAGAGAAGCTGAGCAGGATATTCTTGTTTATACCAGTAGACATAGGGATACACAAATTTGTCTTTACTAGATAAAATTACCTCACTTGCCCTAGTGCTCAGACCAGTTGAGGAAGTTAGAATCATTCTTTTTGGGGGTCTTTCTGGAGTTTACTTAGCCCCAAATTGTATTTCCCCTACCATAAGTACAAGAGATAGTCTTCTTCATCTTCCTCCCAATTCTCCCTCATCGCCTCACACAGTCTTTTTCATTCAAAACTGGACTCCTCACTCTCAGCAGCAACTTCCTTAAAACTGGATGTTTTATATTTATAATTAGAAAAGTATAGCACCTGGGGGCTAGCAGTTGGCTAAGGAGAGCTAGCAAGCTGCCGGCTGGAGTGAGACAGTGCAGGAGATTTCCTCTAATGATGTGGTTCTTAATCTGAGAGTGATATGGTGTGTCAGCACTAACGTGGTATTTTCCTTCCTTTGTACACTACAGGTTGAACTATAAGCTCACTTGTAAATATCACTGTAATTATGGGAGCTTTATTTACAAAGCAGTGTGTGTGTGTGTGTGTGTGTGTGTGTGTGTGTGCATCCTTAGGAGTGGCGGCCCATATTCCTGGTGTGACTTGCTAGAGCTAGGGTAAGCAATAAGGACTTTGTCCTTCAAATATTAGATTTTGTGTTCTGAGTGCTGATTTCTGCTTTTGATTGTTCAGGGGCCAGCACAGAGGCTGACAGCCATTGTTTCAACCTCCATGAGCTGAACCTCCAGGAAGCAGCTTCCTGGGGATTTAAAGAGACAATACTTGTGCTCCCACCCCCACGTCTTTTGGGAACCAGACATTTAAGGAAATCTTTGTCAGGTCACTGGTTGATTACAGAAATGATGGAACAGAAACTTTAGTGACCACACACAACAATATATATCTTGCAAAAATAGTTTTAAAAAGTCATAAATAGATGACCCAGTCCTCATAAAGTACAAGAAATCTCTGAGGTATTGAAGAATTAGATATCCAGTTAGTGCAACATGGTATTTAAAATCTCTAGCTCTCAACAAACAATTACAAAACATACAAAGAAGAGGAAAACATGGTCCATTCACAGAAAAAAAGAAGTTTACAGAAATCTTTTCTAAGAAAGACCAGACATTGGAATTATTAGTCAATGGCATTAAGCCAACTGCCTTAAATATGTTTAATGAGATAAAGAAAACCATAAACCAAGAACTAAAAGGAATCAGTAGAATTATATATGAACAAAGAAAGACTATCAATTAATAAATAGAAATAAAAAAGAACCAAACTGAAATTCTGGAGGTGAAAACTATAATAACTGAAATGAAAAATTAACTAGAGGCATTCAACAGCAGATTTGAGCAAGTGGAAAAAAGTGTCTATGAGCTTGAAGACAGGGCAATTGAAATTATCCAGTCTGGGGAGCAGAAAGACAAAAGAATAAGTAAAAGTGAACAGAGGCTAAGGGCCCTGCAGGACACCATCAAGTGAATCAAATTTACAATATGAGAGTTTCAGAAAGAGTAGAGAGAGTGGGGAAAGAAAGAACATTTGATGAAATAAGGACTGACAAATGTCTCAAATTTGATGAAAGAAATGAATCTACAGATCCAAGAAACTCAATAAACCTCCAAGGATAAACTCAACAAACTCTTAGGATAAACTCAAAGAGCTTCACCCCAAGACATATTATAATCAAAGTGTCAAAAGTCAGAGACAAAGAGAGAATCTTGAAAACAGAAAAAGAGAAATGATTAATCACCCACAAGGACTCCTCAATAAGATTAAGAGCTGCTTTCTCATCAGAAACCATGGAGACCAGCAGGCAGTGGAATGAAAAAGTGCTGAAAGAAAAAACTCAAGGAAGAATTCTCTCTCTGGCAAAACTATCTTTCAAAAATGAAGGATAAATTAAGACATTCACAGATAAAATCTGAGAACATTCACTGCCAGTAGACCTGCTCTCACAAGAAATGCTAATGGGAGTCCTTGGGGACTGAAATGAGAGGACACTGGACAGCAAATTGAAGCCATATGAAGAAATAAAGATCTCTAGTAAAGATAACTGCATAGATTAATATAAAAGCAGTATTGTTGCATTTTTGGTTTGTAACTATTTCCTATGCAGTTCAAAAGACAAATACATGAAAAGTAATTATAAATCTTTTAATGGGCATACATGTAAAATGTGTAATTTACGGCCAGGCACAGTGGCTCATGCCTGTAATCCCAGCACTTTGGGAGGCCAAGGTTGGGCGACCACTTGAAGCCAAGAATTCAAGATCAGTCTGTGCAATGTAGAGAGACCCCATATCTAAAAAAAAAAAAAAAAATTAAATTAAAAAAAAATAGTCAGGCATAGTGGCACATGCCTGTAGTCCCAGCTACTCAGGAGGCTGAGGTGGGAGGATTGCTTGAGCCCAGGAGTTTGAGGGTGCAGTGAGCTATGATTACACCACTGCACTCCAGCCTGGGTGAACAGGCAAGACTCTGTCTCAAAGGAAAAAAAGATATAAATTGTGATAACGGCAAGATAAAGGTAGGAGGGGATGAACTGTATAGGAGCAGAATTTTTGTGTGCTATTGAAGCTAAGTTGGTATTAATTCAAACTAGACTGTTATAAATTTAGGATGCTGCAGTGGACAGAATGTTTATTTTTTTTTTTTTGTAGAGACAAGGTCTTATTATGTTGCTTAGGCTGGTCTCAAACCCCTGACCTCAAGCAATCCTCCCACCTCGGCCTCCTAAAGTGTTAGGATTACAGATGTGTGCCACCAGGCCTGGCTTGAAGTTATTTTTATCAAGATCAATTTTTTATGTAAATGACTTGATATTTTGGGGATCCACATCATAATTTACTGACTGTAGATTCTGCTATTGTAAGCTTTCTTTAGGGATTATTATTCCTACCAAGTCAATTTTCCTTGGTCAAATTATGCATATCAAAATGTTAAATATACTTTTCCTCCATCAATTTTCAGTCAATGATAAATTTTACCACGTGCAGTTTTAACCATGATCAGTTTTTGCTATAGACTGTTTGTGTCCCCCCAAATTCCTGTTTTGAAACCTGTCCCCCAGTATGATGGTATTTGGAGGTTTGACCTTTGAGAAGTGATAAGGTTGTGAGGGTAGAGCCCTCATGAATGGCATCAGTGCCCTTACAAAACAAGCCACAGAGAGCTCCCTCTCTGCCTTCTGCCATCTGAGGACACAGTGAGAAGACAGCTGTCTGTGAACCAGGGAGTTGGCCCTCACCAGATACCAAATCTTCTGGAACTTTGAGCTAGGACATCCCAGCTTCCAGAACTGTGAGGAATAAATTTCAGTTATTGATATGTCATCCCGTTTATGGTATTTTGTTATAGCAGCCTGAATGGACTAGGTTTTATTTTGGGTGGATTCATTTTACTGGTAATATTTATTATGAGGGTCAAAGTGTCCTTGGGGTGAATGCATTGTACTTTTAAAATTTACAGACATTCAACTTTGACCCAGCTTTTTAGGGACATGCTGCTTGTCTTAAAAGCTTCACAGCTCTCAGCCCCTCCCTGCCCCATTTATGAAATAGGAAAGGATGTTCTCAGATTTACTTACAAGGTACAAACAGATGAAAGCCAACACAGTGGTTGTAGTCATTCTGCTAGGGAGTTGAAAGCAGGGGTCCCATTCATATATCCTGGTTTGGAACCAAGCTTTTTCTCTCTCTGTGAATGAATAAACAGTGAGAAAAGAGAGGCTGTGATAGGTAAACAAATGCCCAATTCATCTGAAAACAACCCCATCCCTTCCTCTCTATCTTGGCATTTACTGTAGAGAGAGAGCACTGTTAGTTTCCACGGTTTTCATTCTCCTCTTATTCTTACGTGCAGATGCTCAGTTTTATTCAGGACAGCAATTCACCAACTAAAAGACTAAAAAGTTCCCAACCTCTCTTGCAGCTAAGAGTGACCTAAGTTCCAGCCAATTAGATGTGACCACAGTGTGGTGTGGGACTCTGGGGAGACTGCTCAGATGGAAGTGACCCAGCTGAGAGGGCCCCCTTTGCCCTGCCTTGCCTGCTCTCTGAAATGCAAACATGGTGGCCGGTCGAGGCTGGAGCTCCAGCAGCCACATTGGACCATGAGACCGCATTGAAGATGGAAAGCACATACAAGATGCTCAAACAGAAACACATGATTCATAAACTTCTGTGGTGGTCAGTTCAAGGTCAGTATGGATGGCCTGTCTCTGTAAAGTATTGATCCTGGGTGTGTCTGTGAGGGTGTTGCCAAAGGAGATTAACATTTGAGTCAGTGGGCTGGAAAAGGCAGACCCACCCCTAATCCGGGTGGGCACCATCTAATCAGCTGCCAGCACAGCTAGAATATAAAGCAGGCAGAAAAATGTGAAAAGAGAGACTGGCCTGGCCTCCCAGCCTGCATATTTCTCCCGTGCTGGGTACTTCCTGCCCTCAAACATCAGATTCCTAGTTCTTCAGTTTTGGAATTTGGACTGGCTTTCCTCACTTCTTAGCTTGCAGACAGCCTATTGTGGGACCTTGTGATTGTGTAAGTTAATACTTAATAAACTCCCCTTTATATATACATCTGTCCTATTAGTTCTGTCCCTCTTGAGAACCCTGACTAATACATGTCACTATTATTTTAGGGATTCTAGTATATGTAGCCATAGTGAATGTTAACCAAAGTACGAGTTTTGCCATTGCTCGTTGTGTGACTTTGGACAAGACACCTACCTTCTCTGGGACATATATATCCCCGTGTGCCTAGTGGCAGAGGTAGATATAGGGTCTACATGTATGATTCTGAGATCGGGTGCTTTTGTCTTTCTGACATCCAACTCATCTTCTATTGAAGACAGCACCTCAGTTTTTTCTTAAGAAACTACCCCTCCCTGCCCTCACTCTTAGTGCTTAAGTGAGACTGACACCACTTCTTGGCTCCAGTGGTGAACATGCGACCCAGGCCCCTGCAAGTGTGGGAGGCACAGAGCTGGCTGCATGAGACCAACCTTGCCTGGGGCTCCCTTGTGTACTGCACTTGTGGACACAGTGAAGCAGGAACTCAACAGCACGTTCTCTTCTTGGTCCAGACACAGGGCCCCTTGAGCATGCCTAGCCATGGGCACTAGGCCTGGCTGTTATATGTGGTGTCCCTCAGCATCTGCCGGAGTTAGGGAGGCTTCTTCACCATATGCACCTGAGCCACCCCACCCTGACACCCCGTCCTGTGTTGATGGAACTTGACACTGCATCCTCACTGAGCACACTGAGGCAGTTTCACACCCAACCCCTCATTGTGCATTTGGGAAACCGAATTCGAGAAAGAGACAGGGCCTGGCTTAGACCACAGAAGATGCGCAGAGTCTGGAAGGTAAGGGAGGGCTCCAGCTTCCTAGGCCAGTGCTCAGCCTCTTCCCAGAGAGAAAGAAGAAAGAGGTTGGAGGCAGCTCTGTTATGGGTCAGTGGCATCGGCAACATGCCCAGGAACCCAGGGCATGAGCAGGGCAGACATAGGGCTCCCTAAGGGCCCCAGCACAGCCTTGAGAGGCCAGGGCCGGGGTCCTCAGGCCATTGGTCTGGGCACCTGGAAGTAGGATGAGCCTTCCCCGCTAGTGCGGACAGAGACTATGGGAGAGAAAGCCTCCGTTTCCTCCTGTATTAATTGGGGTGCTTGGGGGAGTGACCCCATGGGTTCCACATACTCAGAAAGTGTCTGTTGATATGGCTTATCCATCAGTGTCCATTGTGCTCTGAGACCCTGGGAAAATGCTCTCCAAACCCTGGACATCCTTCAGAGCAGAGATAGGTTTGGGGCTTGGGTGATGAGGGCTTGCTATAGGGCAGAGGGTGCCAGAGCACCGGACACCATGTCTGTGGTCCAGGAACGAGGCTGATCCTTGTTGGATCCTGAGTCTGCATTTGGAAGTAGGGGGGAGCTTTGCCCTGGCCGAGATAAGGATGCCTGATGGTCAAAGGAAGTGGAGGCAAAAAGGGGTCAAGGGAGGCTTCCAAGGTTCCTCACACTGCCCTTTGGAGCCTGCAGACCTGCTCCTTTGCCCCCTGGAGACCCCCAAAAAACCACTGCCTTGAGGTCACCCAGCTGGAGTGTGTGACTTAAGTCGAGGCGCTCTGGCCTGGGGCTGCAGTGCTACGGCTGGCCACCAGGGAGCAGTCAGCCTCCTGTGTCCGCGGTGCCTACTCTGCTTTACCAGCAACTGCGGCCAGGGAAGAGTCACGCAGAGGTCACGCCTGCCGTCCTCCTTCCTCAGGTCTGACTCACACCTTTTATTTGTATTGATCATCTCCACAGTCTTAGCTGGTCAGAAGGTGGGAAGGTGGAAAGTCTGCGATTCTCCCATTTATTCATGCAGCAACTACGCCTGAGCACTCACCCTGTGCAGGTGCCCCAGTGGGCCCAGCATGCTGTGCTGAGATCAGCCGAGTGGTCCCTGCTCTCCAGGAGCTCACAGTCTGGAGGGGGAGATGGACAAAGGCATGTGAAAGAAAAGAGCAAGTGCTGTAGAGAAAATGAAGTCGGGTCCTGACAGGTGGGCCTGGGAAGTCAGTGGGTGGGCCTCAGAGGGGCCTTACTTTTATGCTGTGAGCAGAAGGACCAGAGGGAGCCAGCCCTGCACACATTTGGGAACAATGGGTTAAGGAGAAGGCACCACTGAAGCAGAGACTCCCAAACAGAGGTGGGTTTGGCAGAGGAGGTTAGAAAGAGCAAGTGTGTAGGCTGGGTGTGGTGGCTCACGCCTGTAGTCCCAGCACTTTGGGAGGCCGAGGCCGGTGGATCACCTGAGTTCAGGAGTTTGAGGCGAGCCTGGCCAACATGGTGAAACCCCATCTCTACTAAAAGTACAAAAATTAGCCAGGCGTGGTAGTGTACGCCTGTAATCCCAGCTACTTGGGTGGCTGAGGCAGGAGAATTGCTTAAACTTGGGAGGCAGAGGTTGCAGTGAGCTGAGATCGTGCCACTGCACTCCAGCCTGGGCGACAGAGTGAGACTCTATCTCAAAATAAATAAATAAATAAATAAATAAATAAATAAATAAGAAGAAGAAGAAAGAAAAGAAAGAGCCAGTGTGGCTTGGGGAGTGTGGCCTGGGGGAGCCCTGGAGGAGAGGAGGGAAATGATGGCAGGGCCAGATCCTGGGGCCTGGTAGACTAGGTGAATTACCCATTCTTCTCACAACATTAGCAATGTGAAAGTACAAATATTTAATATCTCACAGTCTGTGGATCAGGAACCTGGGCATGGCTTAGCTTACCTGGGTGCCTCTGCCTGAAGGTCTCTCATGAAGTTGGGACTGTGGTCTCAACCGAGGCTGGGCTGTGGGAAGAGTTGCCCCCAAGCTCACTCATGTGGGTATTGGCAGGAACCAGTTTGGACTAAGCCTGAGTTGCTTTCTGTCTGTTGGCCTGGATGTTCCCCAGTTCTTTGCCATGTGGGCCTCTATGTCGGGTAGCTCCTGACATGAAATCTTGCTTCCTCAGTTAGAGGACTGTGACAGAGGCAGCGAGAGGAGGAGGGACAGAGAAGGACAAGGAAAGGGAGGGAGAAACACAGGAGACAGCAAGTATGAGGGAATTGGTGCTTTTTTTGTAACTAAATATTGGAAGTTGCAATGGATTGAATGTTTACGTCCCCCAAAAGTCATGTGTTGTTAGCCAAATTCCCAATGTGATAATATTAGGAGGTGGGGCCTTTGTGAGATAATTAGCTCATAAGGGTGGAGCCCTCATAAATGGGATTAGTGCCCTTTTCAAAGGGACCTCAGGGAGCTCTGTCACCCTTTTTCAACCATCTGAGGACACAACAAGAAGCTGGCAGTCTGCAACCCTGAAGAGGGACCTCGGCAAAACTGGACCATGCTGATACCCTGATTTCAGACTTCCAGCCTCCAGAACTGAAAGGAATACGTTTCTGTTATTGGTGAGCCACCCTGTCTGTGGCACTTTTTTATAGCAGCCCTAACTGACTCAGACAGGAGAGACAGCCCGTCACTTTGCTGTATTCTCTTAGTCAGAAGGGGAGTCACTAACCACTTTA
This sequence comes from Pongo abelii, assembly GCF_028885655.2. NCBI lineage: Eukaryota > Metazoa > Chordata > Mammalia > Primates > Hominidae > Pongo > Pongo abelii. The sequence goes on along the minus strand of NC_071998.2, from coordinate 88,440,927 downwards.
TGGTTACACAAGGGCATGAATCCCAGCAGTGAGATTCATTGCAAGCTGCTGTGCATGCATGCAGACTACCACAAAGGCTGGGATGAGACACCTGGGTCTGATTCTAAATATAACAGGAAACCACTGGAAGGCTTTATGCCACAGGATGACCATGTATGAATTTCATTTTATGTTAACCCTCTCATGGTGCAGAATGAGAAATGAGGCCCAGAGTGGAAGTAACTTTTCCAATATTACACTGGTGGAACCTGGGCATGTCTTCAGTTTAAGTCCGTGCTGCATCCCATCTATCCTTATAATTCTTCCTTCTCTTGAGTTTGTGCATTTGTTACTTGTGACACCAACCTATGAGTGTTATGAGAAGTATCTCATGTATGCCTGATGATGTCTCTGGGAAGCAGATGCTGGGATGATTTGCATTGTGCAGGTTAGGGGACTGGAGAGGCTCTGAGAGGCACAGTGAGTTTTCCAGGGCACAGAAATGGGAAGAAAAAGAAGGGTTGGAACCCAGCTGTATCTCCTCAGACCTAGGGCCCTCGCTGCATTTGGGTTTTCCCAGAGGGGGGATGTTGGCAAAATTGTGAACAGTTAAGGAGATGACATAGAGGAGGAGGGTGAGCAGTCAATGGCTCAGAGAGACCTTTGGGGAGGGAGCTCTTTGAAGGAAGGGGCCGAGGTAATGGAAACTTAGAGAAGTGACCTAACTTCCTTGGTGATAGGCCCCAACAGAACTTAGAACTTTGATAACCAGCACTCACATTCTAGAGACCCCCTGTCCAGCTCACTCGATGGGAGCCACTAGAGGAAATAAGATGTTCTCCTGCTGTATCCCGACTTTCTGAGGCTCTGACTCCAGGAAAGCCCGGCACGAGAGGTTTTCCATTGCTGCAGGCTTTTTGGCTCAGCACTCACTTCTGGCACCTCTGGCCATTTGGCAGGAAGTACCCAAAGGTAACACAGAGAAGTCCAGGCCAGGCCACAACTGTGATCCCACCTGGGCAGCCCCACACCCCTCTCCATCACCGTGTGTGTGGAGGGAGGCAGTGGAGGGAAGGCAAGGGATGAGCGTTGGGCCCTTCCTGGGCTGGAGCAGGTTGTTAGGTGTTGGAACCCTGGTGGGCCTGGCAAGATGGGAAGGTGAGTGCTGGGTGAAGGACATTTCCCCAGATGTTATCCTGTGCTCCTGAGACTTCAGCTCATTTCCTCTATGTAGTTGCCCACCTGCGCCTTATCTGGGGAGCGGAATTTCTAATGTGAGTTTCCCGCTGCAGTGATGGCCAGGCAGGGCCCTGATGTCTGATGATCTGGCTGCCGAGCATCATTTGTGCAGAGCTCCATGTGAGAGATCAGTGAGGAGCTGGTTGATGGGTTCAACTCCTCCATCTCCCTAGACAAGAGGTAGGTGCACCATGCCACCAATAATGACCAGCACTGGTCTGGGGTGACAGCGGGCACAGGGAGTGGTGGTGGTGGTGGTGTCTCCACTGCCAGTTTCACGAGATGAACAGCCCGGGTCCGGAACCCAGTTTTGTATACAAGGACTCCTGGGGTCTCTCAAGCAGGGCCTTCCCACTAGAGTGGCCCACAGTTCTACCCCCCAGAAATCTGGGTTCCCACTCCTCCTCCACCTGCAAATTGGAAAGGTGAAAAGACACTTCACATACTTGTAGGAATATCAGAGAAAAGAATTTTTCATTGTTTTCATATCACACTAGGCCACGAGCATTTTTGCATGTTGCTACTGTTTTTGTTTTTTTAACCACCTGCCCCAGATATCCCATGTAAGAATCAGCTCCTCTGTCCTTCCAGACCTGCTCCAAGCCTTAGAAGTCATCAGGCTTAATAGGGTGGTTTATACACAAAAATGGAGGGGGGGGGGGTTGGTTCAGCTCTTCTTTATGTGTCTCTGCGACTTGTCACATCCCAGAACACATCATCTTAGCCCACTAGGGCCAGAGCCTTGGCCTCACCTGTCTTCACAATATTCCAAAAGGAGGGCTTTTTTTTGCCACAACAATTCAGCCTTCCAATGCTGGTGGACCTGGATGTGATTCCATTCTGCTGCCATTTCAGCAGGGCTGCAGGGAACACCTTATGTGTGTCCTGTTAGAGAGTACTGGTCTGCTAGGGCTGCCATAACAGTACCCAGATTGTGTGACTTAAACAACAGAATTGGTTTTCTCACAATTCTGGGGCTAGAATTCTGAGACCAAGGTGTGGGCTGGGGCAGTTTCTTCTGAGGCCTCTCTCTGTGGCTTGCAGATGGCCGCCTTTTATCTCTGTGTTGACATTGTCTTTACTCTGTGCCTCATTTTTGTTTTTGTTGTTGTTGTTTGTTTTTTTTTTTCTTGAGACAGAGTCTTGTTCTGTCGCCCAGGCTGGAGTGCAGTGGCTTGGTCTCAGCTCACTGCAACCTCCACCTCCCTACTCTGTGCCTCTTTGTGCCCTAATCTCCTCTTCTTATGAGGACATCAGTCAGACTGGATTACAGTCCACCTCAATGAACTCAACCTTAATGACCTCTTTAAAGACTATGTCTCCAAATACAGTCACATTATGAGGTCCTGGGGGTTAGCACTTCAACATATGAATTTTGGGAGACATGATTTGGCTCATACCACATACTTATTCCCTACAGAAGACAAACTCCAGGCATAGGGTTGCTTGGTGGAAGGGTATGCATATGAAAAATCTTAATTGCTTCAGCCAAATTACTTTCCAAAGAGGCTGTGGCAGTTGTGTTGCCACGGCAGTCTCCAGTGGTGGCTGCTTCCCTGCATCCAGCCTGACAATGGGGGATGTCATTCATTTACATTCCTGATAATCTGGTGTCCATGTGGCAAATGCCACTGTATGCTTCCTTTGCTTTTTAATTTCCCACTTACAGGCTTGAGCCACCTGTCAGTTGTTTGCCAGACATTTGGATTTTCTCTTCCCCCAGTTGTCTGCTCATGTTCTTGTTGCTGTGACAGCCCTTCTCGCACCCTGGAACCTCCAGACATTTGCCCCTTTGCTGGATCTGGGATCCTCATAGCTCATGTTCTCAAAACTACCTTTCTTGTAAAAGAAAGAACATTAAGTCCCTTGCTTTGAAGTCTAAAGGACTCTCCTAGGGTGGGTGTTGTAGTCCATTTTGTGCTGCTGCAGCAAAACACCATAGACTGGGTAATTTATGATGTACAGAAATTTATTTCTCACAGTTCTGGAGGCTGGGAAGTCCACAGTCAAGATGCTGGCATCTGGTGAGGGCCTTCTTGCTGCATCATCCCATGGCGGAAGGCATCACATGGCAGAAGGGCAAAGAGAGAGTGAGAGACAGCAAGAGGGGGCAGACCCACCTCCACGATACTGACATTAATCTACCCATGATGGCAGAGCTCTCATGACCTAAACACCTCTTAAAGGTCCCATCTCCCAATATGGTCACAATGGCAACTACACTTCAACATGAGTTTTAGAGAAGACAAACATGCACACCATAGCAGTGGTTCCACACTGTAAACTGGTCTCTCAACTTGGTGGTGGCAGTGGGGTGGGGAATGAGGTTCCCCCAGAACCTCTCCCTCCATGCCAGAAGAAGACTAAGCTTCAGGTAGCTTAGGGGGAAGGTGATGCAGCCCTAGCTTTGGGCAGTTCTTAGTTCTGCCCTGTTTGACCTTGAGCAGCCATTTGACATCCCTAAGCCTGTGTTTTCCATCTCAACAATGGGGATGCTTTTTAGGACTCAATAGAGTGATGCTCTTCATACAAGCTCTTAATAGGGGAATGCTAACCTCTCTTGCTGTGGGCACTCACATCCCTCTTCACACACAAGTCCCCAAGGAGTTGGGGCCTCCTGGTCTGAGCTCTAGCTCACGATTCTCTTGGTGGTTTTTGATGCTGCCTCTGACTCTGTGTCCTTCCTTGTCCCACTCAGTATGAAAATGAGTTAACCCTGCACCTGGGCGAGATCTGCACAATGCGGACCCTCCAGGTGGGCACTCAGGAACATATGGTGGCATCCCTGGACCAGGCTTCCAGAGCAGACACATACCCTACAGCACCACCTTCCTGTGTAACCACTGGTTCTTCATCTCTACCCCACAGTTCCTGGACTGGGTATTCAATAGGTGGGAGCCTGTCCCTTCCACAGCACAGTGGGGACTCTGCCACCAGCTAGCTGTGTGTCTCAGGAATTTTGCTGCACCTCTCTTAGCCTCAATTTGCTCCTCTGAGAAGAAAGGTGGTAAGAGGATGAATCTCACAGGGTTCCTGCAGGGACTAAATGGGGTGAGCCATGGCAGGTGCTGACCTGGTACTTGGCTCTGTGGAAATGGCTGCCAGATGTTCTGTGGTTGTTATTTATTTTTGAACACGAAGTAGCTCTCTGCCTCACTCATGGCCTTCCTATGTTTGGGAAAGCATATGGAAAGCAAACCTATTTTCCCATTTGTGAAGAGGGTTTGAGTTTCCGCATTGGTGATCCCTGTGCTTGGGGTACCCAGCACAGGGATCCCTGGGGGCTGGTGGAGGGGCCCTACGCTAACTCAGATATCTGGGAAAATTCTGGTTGTGGTTCATTCTTTCAACAAATATACATTGAGCACCTACTGTGTGCAGGTACTTTTCTGCCTGCAGAAGGCACTCCCTGGGGATTGTCTGAATTCTGGCTGGGGAGTCATGGGTGCATTAGACATCATAAGCAGGCTGCGTCCACAGTATGTTGACACTGTGATGTCCTCCTGGCCTCTTCTAGATACACATGCATCCTGACATATTCTGACAGAGATGATGGACCTCAGGATCAACTAAAAATGACAGTGGACTTCAGGTCTAGAAGGACGGGCTCCTGTTTCCCCAGAACAGTTGGGGGCATATGGGAGTCTGTGGCTGGGGAGGGGTTGGCAGAACCCTGGATCTCATACATCTTAGGATTCCCATGAGAGGGCTGAGGTCTGGGGGCTTCCTCTGCAGGAGGAAATTAGTCAGTGAGAGTTATGGATAGGATCCAAGTCCCCTGGGAAGTGAAAGGGAGGCTGGGGCTCAGAGCCATCCCCACCACAGTCCCATCCCAGCTCTACCCGCCTCCTTCCACATCCACCCCTCCAGACCCAACCTCTAGGGGACCTAGAACAGGAGCTGTAGTGAGCAACCTGCTCACACTTCTACCTCAAACCTCATTCCTGGTGCAGGTAGCCCTTCAGAACAAGAGTCACTGGCAAGACCCAGCCCATGTAGGTTCTGTGCCTGCCCTGCCTGAAGACCAGGGCTGTCTCTGCCAGGACAGTCACAGAGGGGTTGGGTGGGGCCATCTCTGAACAGGCAGGGCAGGCACAGGGGCCCACATCCAAACAAGGGTGCCCTAGAAGAGCAATGTGGAAGGAAATGCCAGGTATCTGACTCTGCTGCCCCCCATCCTCCACCCCCTAACACTATCTCTTCCATCCTGGGCACCTGGCCAGAAAAGTACCCTTAGGGCACTCTGGGGAAGGAGCCTGCTCCAGTGACAGCCCAAGATAGAATCAGTCCCAGAGCCCTCCTGCCCCTAGCCTGGGACCATACAGAACTGGCCCAGTGAGGAGGTCCCCAACCTCTTGGGGGGTTCTTTCCTATGCTGGTGACAGAGCAATTGACTCTGATGGGTGCAATGAGCACTGGGCTCTCAGGGCAGGGTGGGGACAGCCTCCCCTCTGGGACCTTTCCCTGAGCCTCAGTCGAATGATGGAGGCCCAATCCCATCTCCACCTCTTACCAACCATGTGGCCTGGACTAGATTCTTAACCTCCAGACCTCCACTGTCCACATGTGCAGGGCAGAGATGGGACATAACAGCACCTGCCACACACAGTGACTGTGCAGAATGAGAGGAGAGAGGGAAGGCAGGTCAGGACCTGGTCCCTTTGTAGGTGGAGGGTGCTCACTGAGGAGCAGCCAGGTGCATGGGTTGTCCACTTGTGCTCAGGAAACCTCACCCACCTCAGGCCTTATTAGGCACCTAATGTGGATTCTAAGACAGACACTGAAACAAAGCTGCCCCTGGAGGTGGGAGGGGAAGACGACATGCTTCCGAATGGGGAGACAGACTAGATGGCTGATCAAGAAGGAGACAGATGCCATGTGGGGAGGGACAGGCATAAGCCACTTTCTGGTGCTTGGAGTTAGTGAGGAAGGGCTGAGTGAAAATGCCACTCTCCTGTGCCTGCCAGTATTGGGTCCTGGGTCATCATGTGCTGAGTGCCCTCAGTGAACCACCACGTGATGCAGAGACCAGAGAGTGAAGGCCCGGGCCAGCGCAGGGTGGTGCAACTTTGAATCGAGGTGGCCAAGGTTTGCTGTGGGAGGCCCAAGGAGCTCCCGTCTGTGTCACCATCCAAATCTCATCTTGAATTCCCACGTGTTGTGGGAGGGACCCAGTGGGAGGTAACTGAATCATGGGGGCAGGTTTTTCTGTGCTGTTCTCGTGACAGACAGTAAGTCTCACGAGATCTGATGGTTATTATAAGGGGGAGTTTTTCCTGCACAAGCTCTCTTTTTGCCTGCTGCCATCCATGTAAGATGTGACTTGCTTCTCGTCTTCCACCATGATTGTGAGGCTTCCCCAGCCACCAACCATGTGGAACTGTAAGTTTAATTAAACCTCTTTCTTTTGTAAATTTCCCAGTCTCAGGTGTGTCTTTATCAGCAGTGTGAAAACGGACTAATATGCTCCCTCTTTCAGCCTTGGGAATGGCCTCCTTGTCAGCTCTCAGGTGTGTGGTCTGTGGTCTAAGCCCCCACACAATCCCTAGGCCTTCCTGTCAGGGGCATGCTGGCCTTGAACACGTATCTCAGAGATGGGATGCTCACTTCCTACTGGGCTCCTTCCCTGTGAGTGTTGCTCACTGGGTCCCAGGTGTGCCCCTACTCCCTGTCACAGCTCCCCAGGCTTCTGTCTCCTCCAGGAGGGGAGATGTCAGTGGAGGAGCTGGAGTGGAGCCGGCGGGATTCCAGCTCCCCACCTCCTGGCTCATTCTCCCTCTTCCCCAGGAGTGCTGAGTCCTCAAGAACTTCTCCTCACTCCACACCATCCTCTCTGCTCTGCAGAGCACCTCAATTCCCATGGAGAGAAGTTTCCAGGTGAGCAGGCCTCTCTCTATAGGAGCACCAGGGTGGATCAGGAACATCCACGGGGCTGGGCTGGGCATTGCCTCTCAGTGAGCCTAGGAGGTACTGGGAGGCTGTGAAGCCTCGAGGTAGGGACTGGGAACCTGAGTGGGGTCTCTGAGCCTCCCTGGGATCTTAGGCCAGCAGTTCTGCTTCAAATTAGGTTACCTTTCCTTACCTGTCAGATATAGGCTGGGGCCAAATTGGAGACTGTCAAGAGCTTACCTCACAGCAACACATTTCTCTGATGATTGAAATCAAAACTGGTCAAAACAGACCTGCTCAGCTGAAATGGGAGTGGGGGCCCAGTGGACCAACCTGAGACTCCCCTCCCCTCCCCAGTCCCATGGGGCCCTTAGACTCAGAGGAACCTGTTGGAACCTCTCATCTAGGGTGTTTGGGTCTGTGACTTCTTAAATAAATGGGATTTGCACTCATACCCCTCCCCGTGATTCCCAAATTTCTCCTTCCTTCTTTCCCCTCTGCACAGGAACAGTCCCGGAAATTTCCAAGGTGTGTAAGATAGTGCACTGTGCAGGGTTCTGCTCACCATGGCGAAGTGGAGGAGGAGATGGGGACAAGCCTTTGGGAGGGAGGGAACTGCGAGGGTGGAAGGACTGGACAGGGTGTGGTTTTTCAGTTTCTTATTGAGAGTTTCTTTGCAAATCTTCAGTCTCCATCTTTTCTGGATTCATAGCATCTTTTTTGGATTCATAGCATCTTTTCTGGATTCATAGCATCTTTTCTGGATTCATAGCATCTTTTCTGGATTCATAGCAGAGGGACCCCTCTGGTCCATGGGCAGGCAGGGTGGCGGGGGGGGGGGGGGCACTTCAGAGAGCAGGAGGTCCCAGCGATGGGTCATAGTGGTGGCTGTGCTGTGATGAGCCAGGAGGGCTTGATGAGGTGGCAGATTGAGCAGGTCCCTGGCTCGGGTCCCTGGCTGGCCCATCACACTGGCTGGTAGCCCCCTCCAGGCTGTTGGTGGATGGGGAAGGTAGAGGGTCCTCAGGAAGCTGGCCTCCAGCTGCTCTTCTGTCTGGACTGCAGCTCCAAGGGGAGGGGGCGCCCTGCCTGCACCAGGGATGGGCACTGCCGAGGAATCCCATGGGCCAGGTAGTCAAAAAGGCTGCCCAGCCATGGGTCCGAATGGGTAGAGTAGAGGACAGGTGTGTGCACTCTGCAACTGCCCACTCTGGCACCATAGCAGGCACTGCTGATCAGTCACAGATTCCGGCCCTGGTGCCTCATTTGCAATGACATATATCCCAGATGGTTTATGAGGAGTATATGGGGACTAATGGATCCCTGGTGGCTACTTCCTGAGAGGATTTCACAAGCATCCACACAAAAGAGGAAGCAAAGTGGCCTCACCCATCACCCTGGGCACCCCTAGCCTGTCAATCAGAGACAGCACCTCGGAGTCCCCCTTCCTGAGTGGAGGAAGAAAGTGTTCTGTGCAGGGGAACTTCCTGGGGGTTTCCCTGGGGAGGTGGAGCCTTTGCATGGCCTCAGCCCAGCCTTTGGGGCAGAGAATCCTGTGGCTGAGGCAGGCAGGAGCCACTCATTTGGGCCTCCTGGGACTACCCTGCCTTCTCCCACCACGGCTGGGCCTGGCTGGGGGCCTGGACACACATCGAGAGCCCAGAGGATGGGACCCTGGTCAGCAGTGGTGCTGAGGAGCATGTTGAAGGCAGCTGGGATGGGGCCTCCAGCTAGGAGGAGGAAGCTGGCCTCTCCTATGGGGCCCTGGGCAAGTCACTGCTCCTCTTTGGCCTCTGTTTTCTTGTCTGAAAAGTGGAGGGATGATGGCCCTGTGGTGCTGGACTCACATGGTGACAGTGCAGTCACAGAGAGGAATGTGGAGGGCTTTGTGCCTGACTCTGCCCTGGGGGAGGAGTGTGATGGCAAGAACAGTGATGTGAGTGCTAGGAACGAGGTGCTCAGGAGAGCCTGTGAGGCAGGTGGAGTTCCTGCCGCACTTTCCCAGAGGAGGAAACACACAGGTTCAGGGAGGCCAAGGGAGTGAATCTGGAATCAAAGCGCCCCAGAAGTGGTGGCAGTAGTACTAGTACCAGCTGATCTGGCCAGGTGTGCAGGACCCCAGGGTCAGGAGGCTGGGAGAATAAAGGGGTGAAGAGGATGTCCTCACTGACCTTGCCCTCGACCCTGGCAGGAGGGGACCTTCACGGTGGCCACCCTGGAGATGGAGCCCCAGAGAGCGCAGAAGAGGCAGCAGCTGCAGGTGGGGTGGGAGAAACTCCAGGGAGTCAGAGGACAGGACTCCTCCCTCCCAGCGAAGGCCTCACGTCAAGAGAGGAGGGGTCTTGCTTCTCCAGCAGTGCCTGAAATGCCTCCAACAGAAGTGGCCAGAGCAAGGGTCAGGGAGAGCTGGGCTGGTGCAGAGGGTGGAGGTGGTGGGTTGGAGAGGAGCAGGGAGAACCAGGGCTGGCCCCTCACAACCTTTGTGATTGCCAAAGCCGGCTGTAGGAGTGGCTACAGCGAGTTTGCTAGACGCAGAGAAGTGTGGGGACGGGTTTTGGGTGGCGGCAAATCTTGGCTGCTCCACGTGGGAGGCCTGGGTGGGTCCGGGAGGCTGAGTGTGAGGGATGATTAGGTAATTAGGGAGCTGCAGCTGCCCCAGGTGGCCGCAGATTGTTTGATCTGATCAACCCGAGGGCGGTACTGGAGAGCCAGTGCTCATTAACACCCCACCCCATGGGCACAGGGTCCGACCCCTCCTTGGCCCATTCCACCTGACCTGGTGATGCTGGGCCCTGCGATGAAGGATTTTCCAGATGCGATTGAGGCTGGGGAGGGGCGGGGCGGGGCCAGGGTCCTGAGCTTGGGAGGAGAGAGCCCCTCACCGAGCCTTGAGCTCTCGGCAATCCTCCTCTCAGGCGGTCCTCACACTTCCCCTGTGAGCCGGGCGTCGCGCCCACCGTATTGATGAGGGAACGGAGGCTCCACGGAGCCGCCAGACCCCGTTCCCCGCCTAGTGAAGCGGCCCAGCTGCCTCGCTGTCCAGCTGCAGGAGATTGTAGCTGCGCTGGAGTCAGACGCTCCCTCGGGCGCTGTCCGTGGTGGCAGCAGAGTGACGTTAGGGAGCACGGGAGTAGGTGAACAATCCCTTCCAGCTCGATGCCTCGGTTTCCCTGTCTGTCATCAGAGAGGGCTGGGCTCTGAACTCCCTGAGCCTCCGCTGCCGTGACCGCCTCCTCTGGAGCCTAGTCTGACCCAGGTCCAAGTCCTGTTTTGTGTGCACGCCCTGCCCCCTGGTGGACCCTGTTGGTACTGCAACGTGAGAGGAACGTGGTCGGGAGGTGGTCAGGGGCCAGGGACCTTTTTGATGGGCTTTGGCTGTCTGACTTCCAGGCAAATCTGATCAACTTCCAGGAAAAGAGTTAGGTAAGCAGCTATGGCATTCACTGCGGGAGGCTGGGGGCGTGGAAGTCGGAGACTCCCCGCCTGCCAGACACTCCCTGGACCCATCCCCTGCATCTTAGACTCATTGGGAGGGCTTGATACAGAGCAGAGGAGGAACCATCCCACTGGAGGGTGGGGGTAGGCGCTGGAATCAAGGACAACTTCCTGGAGGAGGGACTGTTTGAACCCAACTCTGAGAACAAGTAGGGACTGGATGGGATTTGAGGGGAGGTGGGAGCCTCTTAAAAGCAAAGACCTAGAGACTGGCCCTTGGCCCCACTCCACACCCCCACCAGGGCTCCTCCAGCACCCCCCACCAGGCCCTGTCACTCTGCTGTTCTTCCCTCTGGCACCAGGAATGCACAGTAATTAGGGAGCTGCAGCTGCCTCAGGTGGCTGCAGATAATTTCCACCTGAGGACTTTGGAACCTGGTTCCAGACCATGGAGCAGCTCAGTGAGGATGAGAGATCAGGCTGGGGAAGGACTTGGGTGAGGGCAGGGGTGGACTCTCTCTGGTGGCAAGCAGCAGGAAGCCTGCAGCTATGGCTCCTGGTCAGAGTCATCCTCTAGCATGTGGTGACAGCTGGGCCATCCAGACTGCAGGTGCTGGGCAGGCACTGGGAGGGAGAGCTGAGGTGTGGCTCCAGGTAGTCTCAGGGCTGCCACCCTGTCCTGTAGCTATAAGCAGTCCTGCCAGTCAGAACCACCACCGGAGTCAGCCAGCAACGGCCTCAATTCCAAGGAGAAAAGGCCACAGTCAAGCTCAGGTGCCTGTGAGTGACCTGGTGTACTGGACAGACTGTCCCAGGGCTCAGTGCAGCTTTGGGCTAAGTGTGGGTTCAGAGTGTTAGACAGCTGGCACTGGGCTCTCAGCTCCATCACTGAACAGCCTTGTGACTGGGGCAGGTCACCTCGCCTCTCAGGGACTTGCTTTCCTCCTCTGTGAAATGGGCTGATGCTAAATGATCACTCTCGTGACTGGGACACCAAGCACTCAGCACAGTGCCTGGAGCACAGAGTAAGAGCGGGTGGCAGGGTAGTCTGAGACCCTGGGGTAGTCCCCTCCAGGTCATCCTGCTCTCCCATCCAGCCACCAGGCCCCCAGAGCAGAGCCCTGGACCAGCGGCAGGACAGACACGAGACACGCTCAACTGTGACCCCTACATACGCAGCAGGGCACAGCTGGGCCCCCCGGGGACCCTGGGCCAGCTCCTCCAGCCCAGATGAGAAGGACAGCAAGGTGAGTCTTTTTCTGGGATCCCTTGAAGCCCAGGAGAACATGAGACACTCCTGTCCCCTCTCCCTAAGAGTTCTCCCCCAGCCCTGGCTGCTTTGAAGAGGGGCAAAATTTATTTACTATAAAAATGGATACAATAGAGATGAATACTATATTAAAATCCTGTTTCTGTTACAGCCTAGGAGCTGTGGTTTTGTTCTTTCACTTCCTGTGTTAATTGGAGATACAGGCTCTCATATCCCTCCTAGAGATGAGGCATCTTGCAGGGGTGCCTGTGTGTTGACTGCAGAAGAAGGGAGATGGGAGAAAAGTAGGACTTCCTCAGGGCCCATGTTCATTTCTGTATCGTCAACTTGGGCAAGAAGCAGAGACAGCCCGTCAGAACTCCCAGGTTAGCAGCTGAAGGGGCTTTCACACGGCATAGCAGCACCCTTGGGAATCTGGGTGTCTTTAAAAATAACCCTCCCAGGGACCACTTCCTGACCCAAGACAGTGGCTACCTTTCTACTGCTTTGGAGGAAGAGGGAACATGTTCTGATTTGCTTACTGAGGTTTCCTTTGATCAACTATTAGGGACTTGTAGTTTTCTTGTTCAAACGCTGGAATTGCATCAGTACTAAGTGTGCATGTGTGTATGTGTTGGGGCGAGGGGAGTGTAAAAAGATCCAAATGTGTAATGTGGAAAGGACAAGGCCAAAGGAAGATTATTTGCAAATGGAGTTAGGGTAGGCTGGACATTGCATCTTCAGTTCACTTCCGGGGGACCCATGAGTGACCCTTGACCTTAGATTTAACTCCTCCTGGGATTCTGTCTTTGACGTCAGCACTTCTTTTCTTGCTGGTTTCTTATCCAGGGGGAAAGATTTTGCAATGCAATTTTTAAGGCTGCAGCTGGGCCTCATTGCATAAACATTGCTACTACCTATGATCTAGGATTTCCAGCATCCCTGCAATTCCTGGTATAATTCCTTTCAAGGCGGAAATTCCCTAGAAGACTCCCAGCCTCTCTGTCAGGCACATCCTGGCCATTCCTTCCTGGCTGGAGCCTGATGAACCACAGGTGAGCTCTGGTTTGCCAGGATAAGAGTACTTATTCCTTGTCAACGACAGACCCCACACTCCCATACTGGCCAAGGTGAAGTCTGGGGTCCTGTGTTCCTGAGGTCCAAGGTCTTGGGGGTCCCCTGTTTACACACTCAGTTGTGTTGTTACTGACTTGTCCTAAGGGCAAGCTGGCCCGAGTCCTTAGAGCTTACAGCCCCCTGGATGGCTTTATCCTCTGTCCGGTCTTGTACTGTGGTTATTTCATGGGGCAAGGTGGGCAGGGGTTGGGGGGGGACTGTGAACTTTTCCCGTGGGGAGAGTTGAAGGTGAGGCATTAGGGGGGCAGTGAATGGGAGGCATAGGAGGGCCCAGCAATTAGGCAAGAAAATAAAATGAAAGGCATTCAATATGTAAGATATAGGGAAAAAGTGGTTTTTCCCTCTACTCACACACCACTCAGTACAATACGTCTGACACCGGATGTGTGAAGGTCATTTCCCCATACATCAAGCAATTCTGCAGTGTATTAGGCAGTGAATTAGGAATCCTCTAATTCAATTCCGTTCTGATACTATCTACCTGGAGACAGGCTGAGTGCCCAGTCCCACAAGACTGCCCTCCACTTTAGATGCCCGTAGCAAGTAGTAGGCTGTCACCTGTTAATACATTCTTTAGAAACTGGCTGTAAATCAGGGTTCCTGTAACTTCCTTCTTGGGCTTGATTAATTTGCTAGAGCAGCTCACAGAACTCAGGTAAACACTTTACTTACATTTAGTTGTTTGTTTGTTTATTTACTTATTGAGATGGAGTCTCACTGTGTCGCCAGGCTGGAGTGCAGTGGAGCTCTCAGCTCACTGCAACCTCCGCCTCTCGGGTTCAAGTGATTCTCCTGCCTCAGCCTCCTGAGTATCTGGGACTACAGGTGTGTGCCACCATGCCCAGCTAATTTTTGCATTTTTAGTAGAGACAGGGTTTCACCATGTTGGCCAGGATGGTCTCGATTTCTTGACCTTGTGAGGCCCACCTTAGCCTCCCAAAGTGCTGGGATTACAGATGTGTAATCTGTAATTGATGCACCCGGCCTACTTGTTTATTCATAAAGGATGCAGATAAACAGCCAGATGGAGGCAATACATAGGGCAGGGAATGGAAGAAGGGGCACGGAGCTTCCATGACCTTTTTGGGCGTGCCTCCCTCCAGCAATCTCTATGTGGCCAGCTATCTGGAAGCTCCCAGAACCCTGTCCTTTTGGGGTTTTATGCCTCCAAACTGATGATCCACAGGCATGCAGGGATACAGCCATACCAACTAAAATACTGAAATGCTTCCAATCAGGGTGGTAAACAGGCACTGCCCTGCACTCACCCCGAGTGCTTCCCCTCTGCTTCTCTGACTCTATTCATTCCTCTCCCTGTTGTTTAGATTGGTCATTTCTAGTGTTCTTTTTGTTCATGGATTCTTTCTCCTCATTTTTGAAACCTGTTGAGCCTACACATTGAGTTTTTAAATTTTGGTTATTATATTTTTCAGTTAAAGCTTCCACTTGGATTTCTTTCTTCTATTTTTTTTTTTGTTACGATTTTCTAATTTTTCATTTGTTTCAAGTGTGTTTATAATTGCTTATTAAAACATTATTATTATGGCTAGTTCAAACCACTGTCAGATAATTCCAACATCTGGCATCTTGGTATTCACACATACCAACTGTCTGTTCTCATCCAAGTTGAGATCTTCCTGATACTTGGTGCGATTTTCTGGTGTGTTCTGCAGAACTTCCCTGACTGTAGAGCCCTTGGTGGAGGGGGTCTGCAGACTGGAGGAAGGCCTTCTAAACCTAGTGCCAGGGGCTTCACTTTCCTTACCTAAAAAAGAAGCTTCTCACTGGAGCAAGAGCCAGCATTCTCCAGGGTGCCAAGACGGGGTCTCTTGTAAAGCTCAATTTAGACCCAGACATTTGTCTTGGCCCTGTTGGGCCTTGGCACCTTGGCAGCAACAGGGTACAGTTTAAGAGGATGAACTTGAAGTCTTAGTCCAGTTTCTAGGACCCTCTTATAAAAAGAAAATTAAGTTTCAGGATCTTCCAAATTTATTATGCCAAAGGGAAAAGTCCTGGAAGCTGACTCACATAATATGACTGTTTTTCTTCTTTGGTGCATGACCTTTACTTTCTGACCTTTGCATTGAGATGTTATACATTAACCAGACTCTCTACTCTTTATTCAAACCTAGACTAAAAGAGGTGCAGACAGAGACCCTTGTGACTGTTGCCTTTTTACAATAGAGTGTTAAACAACTCTCTTAGAGTGTAGTCAGTATATCTGTATGTCAGCCTTTGTATGGACAGTGCCGTAGCTCTGTTCAGCACCTCTGTTTTGCCTGTATAAATGGTCCTCATTTTTCCCCACACACTGAAGCACTGATCACCATTCTTCATTGTAGCTCTGCTCCCCAGATGGCCACCTTCACACTGTGTGCTTGAATAAACTCTCTTTAAATCAGATCATAACCTTTTAAATTATTTTAGGTTGACACTCTGGATCTCAAGCTGGTTCTGCCCATGATTTGTTGGTGACTTTGAACAGTAACAGTGAATGTAATACACCATATCAACAGGATTAGAACAAATATCACTTTTTTTTTTTTTTTTTTTTGAGATGGAGTCTTGCTCTGTTGCCCAGGCTGGAGTGCAGTGGCGCGATCTCAGCTCACTGCAACCTCTGCCTCCTGGGTTCAAGCGATTCTCCTGCCTCAGCCTCCTGAGTAGCTGGGATTACAGGCGCATACCACCATGCCTGGCTAATTTTTGTACTTTTGGTAGAGACGGGGTTTCACCATGTTGGCCAGACTGTCTTGAACTCCTGACCTCAGGTGATCCACCTGCCTTGGCCTCTCAGAGTGCTGGGATTACAGGCATGAGCCACTACACCTGGCCTAAAAATCACATTTTCAAAAAGCATCACAATTGATGCAGGAAAGGCAATTGACAATATCCAGTATCACTTCATGATAAAAACTCAACAAATTAAAAACAGAAGGGAATTTCCTTGGCATAGTAAAGAACACCAGAAGAAATCCACAGCTAACATGATGCTGAATGGTGAAAGACCAGATGCTTTCCTTGTATGAACAGGAACAAGACAAGGATGTCAGCTCTTGACACTTTTATTCAACATTGTACTAGAGGTTTTAGCCTGGGCAATTAGGCAAGGAAATAAAATGAAAAGGCATTCAATATGTAAGATATAGGGAAAAAGTGGCTTTTCCCTCTACTTACACACCACTCAATACAATACGTCTGATACCAGATGTGTGAAGGTCATCTCCCCACACACCCAGCAATTCTGCAGTGGGCATTAGGGGTCCTCTAATTCAATTCCATTCTGATACCGTCTACCTGGAGACAGGCTGAGGGCCCAGTCCCACAAGACTGCCCTCCACTTTTAGATGCCAATAGTGAGTAGTACTTGAGAAACTTTAGATGCCGGTAAGTGAGTATCCTTGAGAAACTGGCTCTTAATCAGGGTTCCCATAACTTCCTCCTTGGGTTTTATTAATTTGCTAGAGCAGCTCACAGAACTCAGGGAAACACTTTACTTACATTTACTTGTTTATTAATAAAAGATACAGACGAATAACCAGATGGAGGCGATACTTAGGGCAAGGAATGGGAGAAGGGGCACGGAGCTTCCATGATCTTGCTGGGCATGCCTCCCTCCAAGAATCTCCATGTGGCCAGCTATCTGAAAGCTCCCAGAACCCTGTGCTTTTGGAGTTTTATGGATGCTGCATTACATAGGCATGATTGACTAAATAATTGATCATTGGTCATTAGTTGATAACTTAGTTATCAACTCCTTGGGGTTTGGGGCTGAGAGTCTCAGTCCTCTAACCATGCCTTGATCTTTCTGTTGACCAGCTCCTGTCCTGAAGCTGTCTAGGGGTCCCCAGCCACCAGTCGTCTCATTAGCATACAAAAGACACTCTTATCACTCCAGAGATTCTAAGGGTTTTAGGAGCTACACATCAGAACATGGGGAACATGTATTTCATGTTCAACCAAACATGTATTTCACTATATCACAGGTGCCAAGACAATTTAATGGGGGAAAGATCAGTATTTTCAAGAAATGGTGCTGGAACAACTGGTAGCCAAATGCAAGAGAATAAAGTTGAACACTTACTGCTATGTACAAAATTAACTTAAAATGGATCAAAGACCTAAGTAGTAGAGTTAAAACTATACAACTCTAGGCTGGGCGTGGTGGCTCACACCTGTAATCCCAGAACTTTGGGAGGCTGAGGCAGGCGGATTATTTGAGGTCAGGAGTTCGAGACCAGCCTGGCCAACGTGGTGAAACCCCATCTCTACTAAAAATACAAAAATTAGCTGGGCAGTAGTGGTGCATGCCTGTAGTCCCAGCTACTCGGGAGGCTGAGGCAGGAGAATCGCTTGAACCCGGTAGGAGGAGGTTGCGGTGAGCCAAGATCTCACCACCACACTCCAGTCTGGGTGAGAGAGTGAGACCCTGTCTCAAAAAAGAACAAACAAACAAATAAAACAACTATACAGCTCTTAGAAAACAGCAGTAAATCTTTGTGACTTTGGATTAGGCAATGGAGTCTTAGATATAACACCAAAAGCACAAGCAACCCAAGAAAGAATAAACTGGACTTCCTCAAAATTAAAAACTTTTGTGTATCAAAGGACACTATCAATAAACTGATTTATAACTGATCTAAAGATAATTTTGTAAGTGAAAACAACATACAACTGGAAGAAAATATTTGCAAATCATATGTCTGATAAGGGTCCAGTGGCTTGAATATATAAAGAACTCTAACAACTCAATAATAAAAGTAATCTAATTAAAATTTTGATAAAGAACTTGAATACATTTCTCCAGAGAAGATATTCAAATGGCCAATAAGCACATGAAAAGATACTCAACATCATTAGTCATCGCAAATGCAAATTAAGACTATAATGAGATACAACTTCACACCCACTGGGATGGTTATCATCCAAAAGTCAGATAATAACAAGTTTTGGCAATGATGTGGAGAAATCAGAGCCTTTATATACTGCCAAGACTGATATAAAGTGGTACAGCTACTTTGGGAAACAGTCTGGCACTTTCTCAAAAAGTTAAGCATACAGTTACTTTTTTTTTTTTTTTTGAGACAGAATCTCCCTCTGTTGCCCAGGCTGGAGAGCAATGGCATGATCTCGGCTCACTGCAACCTCTTCCTCCTGGGCTCAAGCAATTCTCATGGCTCAGCCTCCCAAGTAGCTGGGACTACAGGTGTGCGCCACCACCCCTGGCTAATTTGTGTATTTTCAGTAGAGACAGGTTTCACCATGTTGGCCAGGCTGGTCTCTTAACTCCTGACCTCAAGTAATCCACCCACCTCAGCCTCCCAAAGTGCTGGGATGACAAGTGTGAGCCACTGTGCCCAGCCTAGAGTTACTTTTTGACCTAGTAATTGGTACATACCCAAGAGAAATGAAAATACGCATCCACACAAAAGCTTGTTCATGACTGCTCATAGCAGCACTATCTTTTAGGCAATGGAGTCTTAGATAAAACAGCACTATTTTTTAGTGCTGCTATGGGCAGTCATGAACAAGTTTTTGTGTGGATCTATAGTAGCCAAAAGGTAGACAAAGTGGCATTGGGTTCCTTCAGTCCTTGTCAAGCTGGGCCTCTTAAGCCTAAGGGGGTCCCTGGGGTACGGGTATAGGGGTGATGAGAGTCCAGTCTCACTCACTATTAGAAAAGTGATTTAGATATGATTTCTCACCAACCAAACCAGCAAAAAATTTCCCCCAAATCCTGAAACTAGAACCCTTGGTGTGGACGAGGAAAATGGGCAGTGGGCAATGGGCACTGCTTAATGGTGGGAGGGGGTGGCCTGTTTCCCTGGAGGGTGACTTGGCACCATGTCCACAGCTGCCACCCTCTGATTAAGGAATGATTACAGATGTGTACAAAGAGCTAGTGTGGGAGGATGTTATCTCTGCCTTCTTTCTAGGAGCCCTGCATGGGACATCCTCGCCCTTGTCCGACAGAGGCGATCTGGTTCCCCAGGCAGTGGGAGCACTCTGCAGCTGTTTAAATGACAGTGTCCCACACTGCAATCAAAGCCCCTTCGTGGGCCATGAACTGAGTTAGTGGACTGGGCTAGGATTTAAAAAGCAGGGAGAAAATATTAGAAAGCAGCCTTTCTAGTAAGGTTAAGTGCTGTCCTGTGACCTGTTGGTCCCAAGCTGTGTATGTGTGCAAGGACCGTGTGTTTAGAACATGTTTATACAGTGGGTCAGAGTCAGAAAAGTATGAAAACCAATGATGTAAATGAATACTGAAGGATATGGCATAGGGTTTATCCAGTTAAAATTTACCAAGCAGTTTATGCAACCTAACGCATGTTATGATTCCATTTTATAAAAATAACTCACATACATGGAAAGATGCTATGGACAGTGGCTGTCTCTAGATTCCAGAATTTTATTATTTATTTAGTTATTCGTTTATTTGAGACAGAGTCTCATTCTGTTGCTCAAGCCAGAGTGAAGTGGCATGATCTTGGCTCACTGCAACTTCCACCTCCCGGGTTCAAGCGATTATCATGCCTCAGCCTCCCCAGTAGCTGGGATTACAGGTGTGCGCCACCATGCCTGGCTAACTTTTTGTATTTTTAGTAGATATGGGGTTTCATCATCTTGCCTCGGCTGGCCCTGAACTCCTGAGCTCAGGTGATCTGCTCGTCTTGGCCTCCCAAAGTGCTAGGATTATAGGCGTGAGCCACCGTGCCCGGCTCAGGATTTTAAAGTTATCCTTTTGCTAGTTTCATAAATTCTTTTTTCTACAATGCACATATATTCCTTTTGGAATAATAAGCAATGACAGGTAGCACATTGGGGTGGGGGTGGGGGGAGCACAGAAAAGAACAGGAGATTGCTTTTGCCTTGATGGAAGGGGACTCCTCACTCTCCTGGCTTCAGTGCACAAAGGCCACCAAGCTAACCAAGCTAACCAAGCAGGGCCTCACTGGGTGGAGCAGACCAGCAGAACAGGGTGAGTGTCCCCAGGTGAGGGAACTGCACTCAGAGGGTCACACAGCTGTCAGGGGCTGGAAATTTAGGGGCTGGGGCCTCCTAGGTCTATGGCTGAGGAAACCTGTCCAGATGACACACAGAGCTACTGACAAACGAAGCCTGTATGCTCAGGCCATGTAATCGAAGAAGAGTTGACGAGCAACAGACTGGCAGGCTGGAGGACTCCAAGAGAATGATCTGAGCATCACAGGACTAAAGCGGCCTGGAATATTTTTTTTTTTCCAAAATATTGCAATTTGCTCAGACAAATTGTGGCACAAATACCAATCAACATTGGATTAGTTATTTGTTGGGTCTAGGAACCAGTGCAGAGTTGCAGTTATAACCCATACTTGTTTAATCTGTTAAATTAAAATATCATTTTCCCATGACCTTTATTTCATTTTTCAAGATGACGTGCCCTGCCCAGCATGCTGTTTGGAGGTGATGTCCTTTGAAGTTCTGGTGCCTATTTTAAGTGACTGATTCCTGGTACTCACCCTCCCTGCTAACCACGTGGACTTCCCTTTCATGCTTGCCTTCCTCATGGGAAGAGGGCTCCACGTGGGCAGGGACCATGCTGTGTCCTGTTCGCTGGTAAAGCTACAGTGCCTGGCACAGAGCAGGGGTGGAGGGATGAAGGGAGGGAGGGATGGACGGAAAGTAGGTAGGCAGGTAGATGGACAGGGAAGAAGTCTGTATAAGAAAGCGTTTATTCATGGTGGGGTGGAGGGTCACACATACAGGCTCTGGATAGTGTGCAGGGACTGCTTCCAGCTGTCCTTCCAGCGCTGAGCCTCCTTCATCTGAGATGTGCAGTCATCCTGGATCCTCTTCAGCTCCTCCTCAAATGATGCTAAATATTTCTAGAACGAAGGTAGCAGGAGGGGTCCACATGAGGAGAGACATCTGGACCCTCTCCCCTAGGGCAATGCTGTAACTTGCTGGCAGGTGGTTTTTAACCCATTCCAGGCACTGGCAAGAGTTCCCCAAGTCACTTCTCAGGTAGAAACCAGGTAGGCCTAGTTGTTTCTCCCATTTTACAAGACAGGGAAACTGAGGCTCAGAGTCTGGCCTGGGGTCACCCAGCTAGAAGGAGGCTGAGCAGGGACTAGGACCTGTGTCTATCTGACTCTAGGCTCAGCACTCCTTCCTGAGCTCTGTCCCACACTGCGGCCTCTGGGGAGCTCAGGGCTCCCGGTTTTTGGGTAGGCTGGGCCTTCCAGGCCTCCCGCCCTCACTGAACTCAGCAGGCTGAGCTGTACCCTCTGCCTGGGGCTTGGAGGGGAAGCTGGGGGAGGGCTGACCCTGGGCACTTCAGCTTCTCCCAATAAGGGGGCCAGCTGGTCTCTGGGCAGGACAAGGTTTATCTCTGGGCATCAGGACCAAAGGTCCACAGATCTTCAAAGCCAAGAGGTCCCTCAGGTGGCATCTGGGTGTAGCCTCCTCATCAGGCTGTCCCCAGGGGGTCTGACAGGCACTGGGATCAAATCCTGGCTCTGCCACTCTGTAGTGGCATAGAGGGGACAAGTTTCTTTAAGCCTCAGTGTCCTCGTCAATGAAATGAGGATAATAATTTTACCTCCCTTGTGGAGTTGTTAGGAGGATTCAGTGAGATGCCTCATGTCAAGAGCAGAAGCTCTCAGTAAGTACTTCCCAGTAAGTTCTCAGGAGCTGTGACTGCTCCTGCTGCCGCGTTCCCCCTGAGCCTACGGCTACCATTGCTTCCGTACCTGGTGACAACGTTCCCTAGCTGTGACACTACAGTGCCTTTGGAAAGCCTTTCTTCACCCCTAATCTGGGTGGGATGTCCCTCAGCTGGGCTCCCACAGCATTGGGATCACGCCTCAGATCCACACTAACGTCCTCGTGCCTGTGAACGGCGACTGTCCTGAGTGTTGAGACCTGCAGCTCTGGGGTGCGCTAACATGTGTTGCCTGCTGCACCAGCCAAATGTTGGGTGCCGGGTGATGGGAAGCTCCCCCTTCCCAAGGCAGCCAACCTGAGCTGTGCTCCCTGGGACACGCCCACTCCACCCTGTCTCACCAGGTACACAGCATCTCGGGCTTCCACAGCCGCCAGGTGGCCCAGGGTGGTTTTGGTGGTGGATATCGATGATGTTGGCCGGAGAAGAATCTTGTTTTGGATGGTGACTTCAGTGGGTTTGATCCCTGGCCACTTCCTACAAACAAACATGTGTGAAAATCTCACAGGCTTGTCTTCATCTTTCATAATCCACCTACCAACCCTGTTGGAAAAGCTTAGCATTTCTTTGAAAAAATTATCATGGCTTTAAATATCTTAATGAAAAGAAAAAACATACTGAGCGTGAATGCCTGCACTTGTTCAAGTTGTTTCATATTAGCCCCCACTGGTCTCATCACTGTGCACGGTCTGGGGTTCTGCGGGGGAAGGGGAGTGCCGCAGCTCAAGTTGCTCCCCTTTCTGAGCCTCAGTTTACTCACTGATCTGCCAGCCAGGCGGTGGCCACCAGTGCCTGGTATGCTTTTCCTATGATGCTCTAAACACCACTTCTGAGAACATAGCTGGGCAAATCACTGCTCTGCTTCTTCTTGCAGAGTCACACTCTTGGGGCACAGGGGACAGGCACATTGCCAACTCTCTTCACACATAACAGACAGCTGGAGTGGCTCACAATGCCAGCAGTGACCCGAGAATGTGTCTCCCACTGAGCCAGGCCTCCCTTTCATCGTGGGACCCTTTGGTGGGTCCTTATCATGTGAACTAATAGCTGTTGAGCTGTTCATATGTGCTGGGGCACCCCAGGTACTACCTCATTTAACTTTCTCTTGATAATATCAAGGTAGGCGGCCATGCTCATTTCATAGATGAGGAAACTAAGGCTCAGAACACAATGCCTTTCCCAGGCCTGTCTAACTTCAGAGCCCAAGCCCCTAACCATTACACTGCACCACCCCCAGCAGATACAGCCATTTACAGTAGTCCTTGCTGCTCTTGGTTCTCACCTGCTTCCACGTTCAATCAGGGGTTTCTCACTCTCTTCCTTCAGGGAGAGCCCAGCGAGTTTCCTTCGTATGAGCATTGATATTTTCTGTTTGGGGGGCTCCATCCCTAGAGGCAAAAGATAGGCTAGTGACTGCAGCCTCACCGACAGCCTGAGATCGAGGGATTTCCCCTGGCATTACACTTAGAGGAGGGAGGACTGGCACCCCTCCTCCCCACTTGGAGTTATGGCAGGCTGAGCCCTCTCCACAGAGAAGCTGAATGCACCAGCCACACAGCTTGGGGTGGTGACAGGGGCAGGGGGTCATGGCTGAAGGAATCTGAGCAGTGGTGTGGGGTGCTGTTTCCAGCTCCAAACCCAAGCTTGATGCTCTGACGTTCCTGCAGTTTCCATGAGTCCCCGGATATGGTTCATAGAGACTTCTTTGGCTTAGGCTAGCTCATACAGGTTCCGAACTAAGAACCTCCCTTGGAACAAACACGTTCAAGGTTGTCCCTTGACTATCTAGCTCAATAATCCAATCTTTGATGCTCTGATGTTCTTTCTAGATCAGGGGGCAAGGGGGTGGGGGGCTCTGTGTGCAGAGAGCCAGCAGGCAACCTGTACACTCCTCTGCCATGAATGGCAGGGCCCAGTGGCCTGGCTCAGAAGCCGAGTTACAGAGCAGGCAGAGGCCTCCTAAGGCCTGGTGCAGGGAGTCTTCCTGGCTCAGGGGTTCCTTGCAAGGGGCTGTGATCTGCTCCACTACCAGCTCGCCTGCCTGTTCTCCCTGGGGTCTCGACCCCAGCATCTCTGCAAGGCCCTGATTTCCCAAACGAGGCTCACCTTTGACAGAGACCTCTGATATAGAAAAGTGACCAACACTTCAAAAATCTGTACACAATTTGATCCAGACACCACACTTCTAGGAGTCTGTTGCCCTAGAGATGCATGGATGCAGAGATTTTCTTCAGCACAATTACAGGAGTGGGAAATTGGAAATGGTCCAAAGTTCAATAGCAAAGGGACTAATTAGTAAGTTACAATGCTTATTACATTATGGTGTGCAGCAACTGAAAACGCTGAAGAGGAGGAGTGTTGACTGGCCAGCCCAGCCAAGGTTCACCTGCAGGGAAATCAGGTCACAAAAGTGCCCAAGCCCTGTAATCTTCCCCAGCCACCCTGACACACAGGCCTGTGCCCAAAGGGAAAGGCCTGGCAGGATGAACAGCAAGTGCAAAGGGCGCTGCTTTCAGGGCAGAAGGACTGTGTTCTTCACTTGCTTCTTGGTTTATACTGATTTTCTTGTTTTACTGGAATGAACATTTATTGTTTTTGTAATTAAAAACCTTTACAAATAAAAAGGATGTATTTTAATTACTTTACAGATCAGTGATAAATGGATAACATTTAATGTATGATTTTAATCTTATAGTTATAAAAGTAATATGCACATTATTAAAAATGTAAACATCACTTCATGATGAAAAAAAAATTTTTTAGGGATCTCTCTCAATCCCACACAGCAGAGGTGATCATCAGCAGTTTGGTACCTGTCTCTCTGTCTCTGTCTCTCACACAGATTCATTTAAACAGATGTGAGTATGCATGTTGATATCATGCATGTGTTTTAAAAGATGGGATCATAGACATGTCCTATTTGTCCATTTGTTTTTTCACACAACAGCCCTCCTTCATGTCTTTCCATGTCAGCACATGCAGACCTACTTTAACAGCTGCGTGGTATTTACCTGCACATCTGGCACTCTTATTTATGCATCCAATTTTCTTTGTTTTTGAGTCACGGTCTTGCTCTCTCACCAGGCTGGAGTGCAGTGGTATGATCAAGGCTCACAGCAGTCTTGACATAGACTTAAGCAATCCTCCCACCTCAGCACCCTCCCAACCGCCCTCCACCTCCAGGAGGTGGAGCTGGAACTACATGTGCACACCACCGCACCGAGCCAATCTTTAAATTTTTAGTAGAGATGGGGTTTTGTCGTGTTGCCCAGGCTTGTCTCAAACTCCTGAGCTCAAGAGATCCACCCACCTCAGCCTCTCAAGTGCTGGGACTGCAGGTGTGGGCCACTGTGCCTGGCCCATTGAATTTTCTGTATATCAATGTCAGTGTTGCTTCCAATTCTCTGCCATTTCAAACAGTGCTGTGAACATTTTTGAACATATACCTTTGAAAAAGTGTCCAAGTATTTCTCTCAGATAAATTCCTAGAATTAGACGTGCTAAGCCAAACGTCTACACACTCAGAATTTTGACAGGGACTGACAAATTGTTCTCTATGACAGCAGTATCCATGTACGCTCTACCAAGAGTCTCTGCAGAGTCTCTGTTTCTTGACATTCTTTTACGTTGTTACCAAATGTAAAAACTTTGCCAGGCTATTGGTGAGAAATGATATCTAAATAATGCTTAGATTTTCATTTTTCATCATCAGTGAAGTTGAGCATTTTTTACAGTGACTAGCCATATGAACTGCTTCTCTTTTGAAGAGCATGTTTTTGTCCTTCGTCTCTTTAAAAATTTGACCTGTGAGAGTTCTTTGTACCACAGGGATATTAACCCTTTCTCTGATCTGTAAGTTGTGAGGAATACTTTTCCAGTTTGTGGTTTGTCTTTCCATCTTTTGACATTTTTCTGTTTTTGTTTTGGCTACAAAGAGCCAGCCATTCCCTCTATGGCTTCTAGCTCTCCTGTCATACTTAGAAAAGGTATCCCTAACCCCAAGAGTATGGAAATGTTTACTTAATAGGGTTTCATTTTTTATACATAAACGTCGAGCCATCTGGCATTTGCTTTTCAATCAAAAAATTATTTTTAAGGAAAACAAAAATTAATCAGTCCCCTCAATGGATCACTTGTTTTCACTCTGATAGAGTTGGGGAAAGCAGACCCCTGCCCAACCTAGCCCTCACCAGCCCCCCAGGGCCATGGCACAAGGCTGGTGGTGCCTCTTACTTGCAACCTGGACATCGTCAATGGTGACCACCTCATCCAACTGCAGTAGGAACTTCTCGGTGAAGGTGGCCAAGTTGGTTATGAAAACCTGGCCATTCCTTCTGGTACATTCCTGGAAAAAACATGGTGAGCACAGTGCTGCTAGGAGAGGATCATCCCTCCAAGGCCAGCTGAAGAGGGGATGGGTGAACTCTGCAGGGAGATCTGGGGACCCAAGCCATTATATCCACTGTGTCCAAGTAACCAGCATCTGGCCCTCAGCCAGGAGGCCTCTCCCAAGATGTGATCTGGTTTAAACATAATAAATGATTCAGAAACGGCCAAGGGACACACACACAGACAATTCACAGAAGAGGAAATAAAACTAGACATGGATCACTAAATAAAAGTTATTATCAGTAATTTTGTAATTAATTAATTTACAAGTCAAAAAGGATACAAGTTAAAACTGCCAGTAATGGCCATTTTTACCTACTAAACCCAACCACAATCATGCCTGCTTTGGGCAAGATACCAACAAAGGGCTGCACCTGGCGCTGTCAGTGGCTGTCCATTGGGCTATATTTGGAGCGCGCCTGGACTGGGGAATCAGTGGTATCACTGACCTCCAGCTTCTCCCTGTTCATCCTAATCATGCTGTCCAGCTCTTCCTGCCTTTCCTCTTCACTTAAGTGTAGAGACTCCATTTCTTGGAAATGTACGGGGTGTCCAAGATTTAGATGGAGCTTCTGGGCATTTTTGTCCTTTAATCAAACAATCCAGAATTCAGCGGCAATGTTAACCCACCAAAAGTCACTGACCTGTGTCTTCTGTCAATTATGATTATGGCCAGACTCATGTGTCCTCTGAACTGGGTGTGTGGGGGTGATGGGTGGGCAGAAGAGTGGCAGAGGGGTTAAGAGGGGGGCATGGCTGGACCTGACTCGGGGGTTTGGAAGAGAAAAGGCTGAGCATCTGCCCAGCACAATCAGAGTTTTAGTTCAGTGAAATCAGCAGTACCCATGTTCCACAGCTCCAAGGACCAGTGTGGACAATTATTGTTGCCTTAACGACTACAGCCCCATGGAACCCAGCACACCCACCCATTATAGCCAACAAGGAGTTTACTGAACACCTTCTATGTAGAAGCTGTTGGCTCAGTTCTTATTTCGCCAATGGCTCCTGTCCCTCAGCCCCCATCCAAAAATCCCAAGCCCAGCTCACCTTCTTCCCTTGGACTTGGCCCTGCCCACAACCTGTCACCATTTCTGAACTCCCAGTTCCCCTGGTCCTAGAGTGGAAGGGCTGGTCCTGGGGCCCTCACCTTTCTTTTCTCCAGCTGCTTCTGCTGTTCCTCAAACTGTCCTCGGATCTCCTTCACGGAGGTGAAAAACTTTTTCCAGTGGTGTTCCTTGAAATTCTCCATCACCAGCCAACACACTTGGGGCAGCAGCTCCTCAAATCTCCTCATCTGGATCCGTAATTCTGCCAGAATTGCGGGTAAGAGGCCAAGGGAAGGAACAGATTAGAATCAACTTGCAGAGGCGATCTCTACAACAAAGGCCCAAAGCAGCTTCCCAAAGACAAAATCTTGGTCTCCAATGTGGTAAGAGCTATTCCATCAAAAGGGGTCCTGAGGTCCCCTTTTGTATAGAAAATACAGGGTTAGCCAGTTGCAGTGGCTTACACCTGTAATCCCAGCACTTTGGGAGGCCGAGGTGGGAGGATTTCTTGAGGCCAGGAGTTCAAGACCAGCTTGGGCAAGACCCCATCTCTAAAAATATATTTAAACATTAGCCAGGCATGGTGGTATATGCCAGCTACTCAGGAGGCTGAAGTGGGAGGATTGCTTGAGCCCAGGAGTTTGAGGCTATGGTGAACTATAATTGCACCACACCCTAGCCTGGGCCACAGAGCAAGACCCTCTTTCTAAAATAAAATAAAATAAAATAAAATAAAGGCTTAAATAAATTCAAAGGGCTTCTCCTATATACTCTGCAGACTTCTCATCTCATTTAAAATGCATTGTGTCTCTTGGCATTTTTGGCAAGTTCTCATCCATTATTTCAACTATTGCCTTGATTCTAGGTCTCCCTCTTTCTCTGTATCTCCAAATGGCCGTATGTTAGACCTGCTCTTTCATTCACATCTCTTTACCTCTATCCCATATTTTCATCTCTTTATATTTCTGTGTTATATTTGGTTATTTTCTTTGGATTTGCCTTCCAGTTCACCAATTCTACTTTCAGCTATATATAACCTGGTAGTAAAGTCATGCATAGTTTTAAAATTTCAACTCTTAATTTTTCCTTCATGAAAGTTTCATTTTATTCTCTTTTATAGCTACTTGGTCATTTTCATAGTCTCTTGCTTCTTATTCATGTTTCCAATTCCCTCTTATATTTAACTAGAAGTATATTATTTTATGTTGTGTGTCCAATACTTTTAATATCTGAAGTCTTTGCTGGTATCCTGCTGCCTCTTGCTCAAGGCATTTTGTTTCCTTGTGTTTATGGGGATTTTGTTGCTCTTTGTTTATTACTGTGAGCTCTTATTCTGGGCATTTTATTTGTGGGAATCCTTTGAGGCCTGAACTGAAGGTAGATTTTCCTAGAGAGAATTTGTTATATGTCCAACAAGCAAGCTTCTGAACACCACCAACTCAAGATCATTTTAAGCTCAGGTATTAGCTTGAGGTCTTTTGGATGAGCCACAAAATCAAAATTGAATTCATGTTTAGATAAGTGTGAATTATCTAAACATAAATTTAGAAACCACACAGGGACTGGCATATAGTTCTGGATTTCTCTTTGGAGTTTTTTTCTTCACCCAGTACCATGGTTTTTGATAAGACAGTTTCCTTCTGTCTTATGGAGGGACAGAGGGAGGAGCTTGGTTTCCATCTCATTTGCCTTACTCAGGAAGCCCTGTTGGGTTCCAGCTTTAGGTGGCTTGCTCCTTTTAGACTTCCCACTTTGGAGGTCTGTGGATTTGTCTCTTGTTCCCAATACCCTGGAGGCCATGAAAATAGAGGCTCAAGTTCACCTGGGAGTCAGCAAATGCCCCTAGGGCAATAACCAGGGTTACTACTCAATTTATCACTCAGAGTTTCTATATTCACTTAATTTTTGGCTTTTGTGTGTTTCTCACTTTACAGATAGCTTGCTAATGCATTTAAAAGATTTTATTACAAAAATATTTTATGCAGCATTTTACATGTTTTTAGTGGGAGAATGGATACCCCATTAGCCTGCCAAGCTGCAGGAAACAGAAGTCTTTACTAGTTGTGAGTTTACCAGAGAGGGATGCAGTCTGCAGCATTTTCCAAGCCCATCTGACCATGGAACCCTTGTTTTGAGGACAATCGTGTAGGATGGGATCCCCCAGAGATCACTTGGGGGAAATTCTGAGCTAGAGAAACAAAACAATGCCTGTAGTTTCAACTCCAGTCATTCAACAACCACAGCTATGAGCACTATCGCTGCTTAATTCCCTGTACATGCCAAGTGTGTGAGGAACTTAATCCTCAAGAAGGCCTTCTGTGGTGGGTGTTATTAATATCTGCAGTCCACAGACAAGAAAACTGAGGCTCTGGCTGGGTGCAGTGGCTCATGTCTGTAATCCCAGCACTTTGGGAGGCCAAAGCAGGCAGACCATCGGAGGTCAGGAGTTCGAGATCAGCCTGGTCAATGTGGTGAAACCCTGTCTTTACTAAAAACACAAAAATTAGCCAGGCATGGTGGCATGCGCCTGTAGTCCCAGCTACTCAGGAGGCTGGGGCAGGAGAGTCTCTTGAACCCAGGAGACGGAGGTTGCAGTGAGCTGAGACTGCGGATCGCGCCACTGCACTCCAGCCTGGGCAACAGAGTGAGACTCTGTCTCAGAAAAAAAAAAAAAAAAAAAAAAAAAGAAAACTGAGGCTCAGAGAGGTGAGATCATTTGGCCAAGGTGATACAGCTAGGAAGTGGCGGGGCTGGGTCCTGGCCCAGCTCTGGCTATCCCCTGAACTCTCCTCCTTCTACCCAGAGGGCCTCTGAAACAGCGCAGTAGACCACAGCAAAGTGTGATAGATTCACACAATGGAATATTATTCATTGATAAAAAGGAATGAAGTACTGGCACCATCTACAACATGCATAAACCTTGAAATATTATGCAAAATGAAATAAGCCAGTCCCAAAGACTACATACTATACAATTCTATTCTCATGAAAGTAAAGAATAAGGAAGTCTATAGAGACAGAAAGTAGATTAGTGGTTGCTTTAGGCTGGGGAGGGGTTGGGGGATGGGGTTTCTAAAATTGACGGTAGTGGTGATTGCATAACTCTGTAAATAAACTAAAAACCACATTGAGTACACTACACGGGTAAATTTTATGGTATGCAAGTATCTCAATAAAGCTGTCAAAAATATCTGTAGGAGAAACAAAATATTTTTAGAGGTACAAATCACCATATTTCTCAAAAAAGTGAACTTTTTTCTTGCATGGTCACATTTCCCCAGTAAAATCTGATTATTGTTTTTACCTAATTTTAAGAGGTCAGCTTTTCACAGGGAAGCTCTTCTGCCTCCCCTAGAGGGGAGGATCCAGGCCACAAGGCCAAGGCCAAGCTCCACCACTGGCTTTGCACCCTGCCCCGCTCCCTGTGCCTACCTGCTGCCTATACTCACCTATGAGGCAGGAGTTGTGGTACTTATTTGCCTGGCTCTGGTACTCCAGGATCTTTTTGCTAATGTTCTCGGCGCACTGGTCAAAGGTGTCATACATGCAGTCAGGCCTGGTGACTGGGCGTTTTTCTTTACGGTAGAACTCCTGCCAGAGAGGGTGACCATGTGCGGGTGAGGACCCCATGGGACTCTGAACCTTGCTCCTGGGATCCACCAGCCTGCCCTCACCTCTACACTCCCTAGCTTTTGCTCGTGGCTTCCCCTGTGGAGGTGACACGAGCAGACTCCTCCTTCCCTGTCTGCCCGTGTCGCCTCCCTGGGCCCACCCGGAGTGAGTGGGGCCATGGCCAGCCCTCATTATTTCCTGAATGAGTGACTGGCGAGAATCCTATTTATCCTTCAAGACCCAAATCAATGGAATCTCAAATTGGTGACCAGGTTGGGAGCTTATAAGGAAGTGCCAAGCTGGGTATAGGCTGCAGGCCACAAAGATGGGTGAGCCAGGGACCCTGCCCTGAAGGAGGCAGACAGACCCGTGGGAGGCAGACAGGAGAATGCACTCACACTACAGTGCAGGGCATGTGGGAACAGGGCACTGGGCAGCTTGTCTGGTGCCTGGTACCACTGCCCCACCTCTTTCTGTGCCCCCGCCAGGTCTGTCTGCTTCCCACTGGGCCTGGGTGCCTTGGGGACAGAGGATGGGCTTGTTCCTCTTGGCACACACAGTACCTGACATGCAGTTGGTATCTAAGAAATGTTTGGTGATCAATTAGATGAATGAATGAGGTTTGGTTTCTAGAAGAAAAAAACTCATAGGGAGGTGACAGAAGCTGGGGAGCTGTGGTCATGGCGGGGGTGGAATCCTCTCTTCCTCATTTTCCCCCAAGTGGCCATGATCAGCAGACTGCAGAAGGCAGGCGTGGCTTCCAGGGCAGGCACAGGCCATGGGTGGTGGTCCTCACCTCTGCGACTGTCAGCAGGTTCTCATTGCTCTCCCAGAGGAGGGTCAAGATGATCCCCTTAAAATCCCTGCAACACACACGAGACAGATCCCTGAGGGGCCTGGTCTAGACACACGAACATGGACAAAACCACACGAACAGAACTTTCCAAGTGCTCTGTTTTGGCCGTGACACTCCTTGAAATTACTCACTGCTGCCCCAGGACCTCTGCACACTCTGATTCCACTCCATAACAGCAGCTAACTTTCTTCTCTTCTTGGTTGTATTTGTTCCTGCCCTTCCTCAGACCCCAGCTCAGCAGCAATTTCTGACCACCTGGCTTTAATGATCTTGGATTAATGCCCCCTCAGCCTTATGACATGCTAATCAGGTGGATTTGGGATTGATTTGTGTGACTGGCTGATTAATCTCCATCTCTCCCAGCAGACTGTAAAGGCCACCAGGTGTTTAAGATCATAAACCGGAGGCCATCAGGCTGACACGGTTCGAGTGCCTGGAGTTTCTAGCTAGAAAACAAACCTAACTCAGAATGAATGGTCATAGTCTAGGAAAATGAAATGTAAGCTTAACCAATCAGAAATATCCAACTAGGAACTCTTCACTTTAACCAAGCAAATATTTTATTTGCCTTCCTTCTATGAACACCTTATAAAAGGTTTCCCCTGGTGTTCCCTCGGTGGATCCCTGAACCGCCTGGGGTCTGGCACTGCCCAATTCATGAATGACTGACTGTTCAAATAAACTCATCAACATTTTAATGTGCCTGAGTTTATCTTTTGACACAGGGCATGGACCTGTCTGTACTAGTTCACCATGGAATCCCCCGCCCCATGGCAGTGCCTGTACTGGGCAGTGCCTCGATTAGCTGAAAGAATGATTACTCCTAAATAGTAATCAAATGAACAAGACTTCATGTAGGGCCAAACATCCTCCTGCTTCGAGCTATAAAAAATAGAGAGCCGAAGTATTCAGGGTGCAGGAGCGTCCTTGGGTGTGGGACGAGGGAACTGTCTACCTGCCAGCTGGAGGCCACACCTGGGCTGCCTGATGTGTCACAGCCATCCTTCTCTGCCAAGTTCATGACCCCCAGAGACGAGGTCTCCAGGGTGAGAAGGCTGATGAGAGGGGGCCGCTGTCTGGGGGGATCTCTGACATAGGGGGAGTGGGAGCTCCATTGTGGAGTTTGACTTTCTCCGAAGGCTTTTTGTTTTCTGACCTTTTGGAATTTTGCTTGTTTGCTTGCAATGAAGCTATACTAAGTTGAACAGCTTTTGTTTTAATCACTGGAGTTACAATAAAGGAAAAGATAAATGGGGGAAAGCACTGAAAAAAATTACAAAAAAAAGTTCAGACCTCGAATTGGGTCTCCTGCCCTACCACCAGGAAATGCTTGTTAGCTTGGAAAATGTGAAATGTTGATGAAAATGTTTCTTAACAAATTTAGGTGAAATGGGCTGAGACAAACTGACCTTGACCTTGCTATCTCCTCTCACCCCTCCTCTGCTTGGACCTCCCTTTCCCCTTTCTGATTTTTCCCCTCAGTTGAGTCACATTTGCTGCCCCCCCAACCCAAAACAGGTTAAATGCAGTCAAAAGGAAAGGCGTTGTTACTCACTCGGCAGGAGGGGGAGGCTTGTCCCCAAGCACCTGGTACTTTCTCTCCATTTTATTGGGCTTGGGGTGCGGTGTGAAGCTGTGGGACAAAGGTGGGTGGGTGGTCTGGAGGCTGTGGACAGATGCAAGGCAGGTCAGAGCCTGCAGGATCCTTGCCTGGGTTTCTGGAGGCATTGGGCCTGCCTGTGGGCAACCGGACTCCCATTTCTAGGGCCTAGCCCTTTGGGACATGTCCCTTCTCAACAGCTGTGAGTCTACCTTACCGTAGGGTGAAACCTTAACCACCTTAACTGCTGAAACCCAACCACGGCTGCTGTGAGAGGGCAAGGGGCGGAGGTGCTCAGGCCCAGAAATTTGCATTCCTGCTTCCCCGTGATGAGGACCCAAAGAAAAAAAAACATTGAGCCACAGGTAGGGTTGCCAGATTTAGCCATAACAATACAGCACGCCCATTTAAACTTGAATTTCATATAAACAGAGTAATTTTCAGCATTAGTGTATCACATGCAGTATTTGGGACATACTTATGCTAAAAAATTAGGTGGTGTTGATCTGAAATTCCAGTGTAGATGGGCACCCTCTCTTTTATCTGGCAGCCCTAGTGACATGGACTTTGTTTTGTAACCTCTGAGAGACTGAATATGGAAACAGGTCATGGCTGGATCATATAAAAAATAGAGCTCTGCCCCATGATGTGCAGCAACCTACCCAGAAGGCCACCCCCACCTTACCTATAAGAAGCCACCCGGGAAGTCAGCCTGCTCTAAGTCAGATTTGCAGGAAGTGAGATTGTCATCTTTGGGGACAGTCCAGGAAGCTACACAATATCACCTATAACAGTAGGTCCAAAATGGCCAGGACTTAATTAATAAATGACAGCTTCCCTAATTTTTGTCCTCATTTCCAACTTCGGACCAACCAGAGAAAGCCAAACATGTCCTGTAACCAATCACGTGGGATGCCCTGCTTTCGGTGGGCAACCTCCAGCTTCCCCATGACAGCAGCCCCCAACCAGCTCACAGCTGGAGAGGAGGGCAATGCTTCCCACTCCTCTGCCTGCCCTGGGAGCTCTGCTGAAACACCCTGGATGGTGACTGACTCCCTGCTGCAGTCAGCTCTGAGTCAATAGCCTTTGCTCTTCTCATGTGGCTGGTCTTTGTTTCTTTCCCCATTGCACACAGCACACATGCTCGAAAAGACCTTCTGGAGGGAAAGGTAAAGCAGGGATTCCCCTTGCCTTCTCAAAACCAGGAACAAACCCATGTCAACCAGGCTGACACAAAGAGCTAGCGAGTCTACTCAGCCATGGGGCTTCTGATATGCACCTTCCATAAAATATGCATGTGGGGTAAACTTTGAGTCTAACAACCCCACTGAGGCTTGGTGGGCAGGGCGCCAAGGCCCAGAATTCTTTCTGTGGCTCTGTGATGTCCCTCCAGGAAAGCCATCTGCCCTGTCTTTCTAACTATGACCGTGTGTGGAAGGTGGCAGGGCTGAGATCCATCAGCACTATGGACAACCAGCAAACTAAGGATGGCGCTCACCCCTCACTGCGCCCCCTGGAGTCCCAGAGCCATAAGCGTTGTGGTGCCTTCTGAGGAAAAGCCTGGGAAAGCCATAGGTCGTCTCCTGCCTTTGTGTGGGGGGATGGACTGGGAAGGGGCGATTCTGGCTGCTCTGTGTCCTACCTGCCTGCAGAGGTAGCACTGGCGCTGGGTACAGCCTTCTTCCCAGAGTTTTCTGGCCGGCACCGATGTCGCTTGAAGCCTTTGGGTGACGAGGGCCCAGGACAGGAACAAAGGACAGGAGGTGAGCACACAGCACCACCTGCCCCCGCCTCACTGCTGCCCCAAGACCCACAGGCCTGTGCACCTCTACCTGTCTGGGACGGATCTTTGTCACAATGGTGGGTTGGCCATTTTGTGTTGGGAAGTCTGAAACCAAAGGAAAGGGTGTGAGCTCTTCTACGGTGACCATGGGGATAGCTCAGGCCAGGCTCTGAGCAGCATCCCAGTTAGTCCTCAGTGCCACGTCAGTCAGTCCTGTCGCGAGCCCCATTTCAGATGAGGAACTGGGGCTCTGGGTGGGGAAGCCCTTTGCCTGAGGTCACAGGCTCTCAGGGGTGGACTCACGTGGGAACCCCAGTGTGTGGGGCCCCAAAGCTGGTCCCTGAAGGTCCAGGGCCAAGGGCAGGGGTGGCAGAGCCTCAGGTGCATCCTGGGGCCACTCACTGCAGGAGCTTCCTGATCACATCCACAGCTGGGTCCTCAATCAGGGGCTTCCCCATGCGGCTCAGCTGGGCGAAGGACTCAGGGGTGACCACGTCCAGCTTGGCCTCCTCTTCAAGGGCTTCTGAAGATGTCAGGATGTCACTGTCTTCCTCCTGGTCCTTCAGAATGGCGTTCTGCAGGCCAGAGAGAAGGGCCTGAGGGTGTAAGGACCAGCCCAGGTGCCAGCGAGGCAGCAGGCTGAATTCATGTTCACCCCAACCTTGCCTCAGTGGAGTGGCTGCAGGCAAGCTAGCTGACCTCATTGAGCCACTATTTTCTCCTCTGTAAAGTGATCTCCCTTACAGAGCCATTCATTCATTCATCCGTTTATTCATGCCTTTAGAAATTTTCCCAGGTGCCTGCTCTTCACAAGTCTCTGCCCATGTTCTAGGAACACAGGGGCCAGGAGGCCATATACGATCCCTCCCGTCTCAGAGCTTGTGGTTTAGTCAGAAAAGACAGACATTTAACTTGCACTTATACCAATAAATGCTTCTCCCAAACTGGGACCAGTGCTGTGAAAGAAAAGTTCCAGTATCTTCTGTGAGATTGAAGTTAGACCTGCAGATGTGCCCGGTCAATGTTTTTGACCAAATGGATGGAGGAGTGAATGCCAGGCTGGGTGAGTGGCCAACTCCCCTTGAGCAGGCTCCTAGAGAAAGTGTGGAATTGGCGCTCATGGTGAGCACCTAGGCTGTTCTCTGTTTCATTCTGAGTCTCATCTTAGCAATGGCCTGTCAGTCCCTTGAGTGAAGGTCCTGGGAGACCTTCACTCAAAGTCTCCTAGTCACTGAATACCTTCACGCTAGACCCTTGGAGCCCCATGCTACTGGACATCCCACCAGAGGTAGATGGATGCCTAGTGCTGGCTGCATGGTGGGAAGGGCCTCCCCAGGGAAGGAAGGCTGGTCAAGGCTTGGTGGTGAGAGCAGGGCCTAGCAGTGCTCTACTCTGCAGACATTGGCTGTCAGGCCCTTCCCTGGAAGTTGGCTGAGCATCTCAGCCCAATGTGAGGTGTGGGCAGGGGTGGGGGTGATGCAGGCTCTGCCCATAGAGGCTTGCAGTCTCGGGGCAGACAGCAACCGAAATGGAGACCCCACCGCGTGGGGAAGTGGGAGGTGCTATGGGCCAGGAGACCCCGACCCAGACCAGGGGGTGAGAGGAGGCTTGGTGGGGAGTGACATCTTAGACGGAGTGAGAGGGATGAAGAGGCATGGAGGACAAGCCACGGAGGCTGCTGTGTGTCCAGTGAAAGGGTTTGGACTTTGCCTCGAGGGTAGGGAAGTGACATGGTCAGACCAGCCTCTTCCGGCCATGTTCGGGGAACGGACCATGGGAGATGTGAGAGGATGTGGGCATCAGCTGGACAAGAGGCAGGGGTCTGGATGAGGTGTTAGGGGTGCCATGGGGAGAAGCCAGGGCTGCCCCTGGATGCAGGTGGGAAGGAAGAGGCTGAGAGGTGGGACTGGTTTGAGATTCCGTGGATAGGGTGAGTGAGGGTCCTGATGGAGCAGGTGAGGTAGTGCCAGGAGCTGAGGGGTCTCCTCCAAGACCAATGCAAGGAAGTGGCCCACTGGGGATTAGAATCCAGCTCTGACTTCATAGCTTGTGATCTTTCCGCAGCATCTCAGTAAGCCTGATGTCCCACGGAGGCCTGGGAGTCCCCTCTTCCCTTTGGCTCTACTGAGCCCTGCAGGTCTCCTGGGAGCCCAGACAACAGCTCACCCACCCTTTCCTGCCACCCTATCCCATTCCTTACGGTAAAGACCAGTTCAGTCATGGACACCCTGTCCAGGCTGCAGTTAAGGTACTGAATCCTCTGGCTCAGTTTTTCTTTCCAAGTTTGGACGAAGCCAAGGAGTTCTTCTGTGGTCACTGTCTGGTGCGAAAAGGGAGGAAGAAAGCCCCAAGGAAGCAGACTGCAGGAGGGTGGGTAGATTCTGTGGGAAGTGCGGAAACAGGGGCTGGGCTGGTGAGGATGCCTCTTGGCTTGATGGAGGCTCCTCACATGCAGGGAAGGCCCTTGGGGAGTAGGGAAGGCTGGGCTGGCTCTGCTAGGCAGCCTTCACTTCACAATGAAGGACAGCGCACCCTTCACTGATGGGAACATCAGGAGTTCTCTTCCTGGATCTACAGGTTCAACTCTGGGCACATAACTTAAACTTGCTCAACTTGGTCTCCCCATCTGTAAGATGGGGACACAAAATATTCCCTAGGATCTCCTCTGGCTCTCACATTCTATGTTTAGAAGGAAACATTTGACCCAGGTGGCAAGGGTGTGCAGGAGTGTGCAGGAGAGTGATCTGGCCATCTCCATGGCAATGTCTAACACGCACCCTCTTGGAGCAGCACCCCACAGGTGTACAGGAATGCGACGGTGAGGATCTTCCCTCTCACCACACATTCAAGGCATCACTCTTGTCCCCTAATCACCACTCTGCAGACTGTCCAGCCAGCCTCCTCTGTCAACACAGGAATGCCCGCACACCCATGCTCACATGCTCCTCACCTGGCTGGGAGGCTGGGCAAGCCCCTGGCACCCACCCAACACCCTAACAGGAGAGGACAGAGCAGGGGTTGGGAGGCAAGGATGTGAGAGACTGGACGTTTCTGTTCTGGAGAGGTAGAGCTGCCTTAAAGAGCCTGTTGAAGTGTTACAGCTGATTAACCTCATCTTCCCCCTGCTCCTCATTAGGGGGTTCATAAGGGAGATCAGGCAAGTCACAGGCAAAATATAGGAGCCACCCTTCCTCTGCACATCTGCACTGCAAGGCAAGTAATCTCAGTGGATGTGTAGAAACAAGTGCATGCATATACATAACAGGGTTTAGAGTGCCTCAGTGCAAAATGAGAATACTGAGAGGGACATTTATCCTGCAAACTATGCTTTGTAAGTGTTTACGCTTTTTTCAAGAGTCATGCAATATACTATATAAGAAAAAGCAATAAAGACAGAAAAATAAACGTCCTCTCAGTGCTAATAATAGAACTGCAACTCAGAGTCACTGAAATGGTAGAGAAAAGACAGAGAATGGTGAGGAGAAAGCTTCCCACTCCAGAACCTTCAGGCTGGGGTGTCTGGTTCTGGGAGCAGCTGGCTGGACTGTTCAGGAATGGTTCCCTGGTGTGACCTGGGTGACAGGCCAGGGGAGACCGAGCTGAGCAAGTTTAAGTCATTTGCCCGGAGTTGAACCCGTAGATTCAGGAAGAGAACTCCTGATGTCCCCCATCATTGAAGGGTGTGCTGTCATTCACTGGGGGACACAGTCGTGCACTCATGGCAGAAAAAGCAGCACGTAGACATCCAGAGACCTACTCTGAGGATCAGGGCCAGGCGAACGCTTGGAACCACGCTCCCCACAAACTCTGTTCCAATTCTGACTTTTCATACTTTAAACAGAGAAAACCAGTTTCTGTGCTACGATCAAAAGAAGCAAGTGAGGCCGGATGCGATGGCTTACATCTGTAATCCCAGCACTTTGGGAGGCTGATGCGGGCGGGTCACTTGAGGTCAGGAGTTTTGAGACCAGCCTGGCTAACATGGTGAAACCCTGTCTCTACTAGAAATACAAAAATTAGCCGGGCATGGTGGCAGGTGCCTGTAGTCCCAGCTACTCGGGATGCTGAGGCAGTATAATCACTTGAACCCGGAGGCAGAGGTTGCAGTGAGCTGAGATTGTGCCACTGCCCTCCAGCCTGGTGACAGAGTGAGACTTCGTCTCAAAAAAAAAAAAAAAAAAAAAAAAAAAGCAAGTGGAAAGTCAAACAAAAAGTGGCTGTTCAGGGGGCAGGGCCCTGCTTCTGTTATGCATCTGGGACTGAGTTCTCCTTACAGCAAGAGACACCTGGTGACATCCCAAGGGAGTGAGGTCAGAGGAAGCCAGACTCAGGCCTCCCCCATCACTAGACGCTGCTCCATGCTTGCCTGGGAGGGGTTGGGGGTGGAGAACAGTGGCTGCTTTCTCTTTTGTTCCTTTCTTGATTCCATGAAACAGGGGTTAAGTAGGAAGGCTCAGAGATGTCCCCCCACCCCACCAACCTTGTGCTGGAGAAATCCTATACACACATGTAAGTTTATTTCACATTTATGACTTTAGCATGATATATCTTTATTATTCACATGCAGAATCTATTGAACACTTACGGTTTTCTCTCCCCTGGACTCTTGACAAGTTTTTATCTTGTTCTGAAGCTGTTGCAGAGAGAAATTTAATCCATTTGTTTGCGAATTGGATTTTGCCACCTAGAAAACCAGAGGTTCTGAGATTTTGTTTCTAGAATACATATTGTGATCTGGGAAACGTTCTGTGAAACATACCATCTGAGAAACTGATTAAGCACTGAAAAAAATGAAATCAGGGAAAAATATGCAGGTTTACCAGACATTGATACGAATTAAAAAGATTTTTCCCCTCTCAAATAAGTAAGGTTCAAGCAAAATTGGCACCCCAGAATGTGGTGAGGGAGTTGGGAGGACAGGCTCCGCTTTAGCAGGGCCAAGGCTGTAAAGACTCCCTGGAAAGCTTCGAGAGCCATAGAAAGGTCATGCTCTGACTGAGGACTGTGGCTTCCATGAGGCGCCCTAAGGATGCATGCAGTCAGATTGTCCTGGCAAGTGCACAGGCTCTGCTCCAGCAGTGCAGAGCCAAGGCTGTAAAAACTCCCTGGAAAGCTTAGAGAGCCATAGAAAGGTCATGCCCTGACCCAGGACTGTGGCTTCCAGGAGGTGTCCGAAGGATGCAGTCAGACTGTCCTGGCAAGTGCACTTCTCACAGCATCACCTTTCATAACAAGAAGCAAAATTCACCAAATGTTCCTCCAGAAAGGAATGCTTAAGTAAAAATGTCAACACATCCATGACAGAGAAGCCATCAAAATAGTGTCTTTGCAGAATATTTAAAGATTATACAGCTTATAAAACTGGTATAAATAGCAAACAGCCAATTTTGGCATATCCCCATCTTTTCATGTATAGGAAAAAAACTTAAAAAATGAATTGAAATCTTAAACGGGGTTATGCTGTGTAGCAGAATTACAGTTTACTCTCTGTTTTGTATTTGTTCATATTCTCAGTATTGTCCATGATGGAAATGTATTTTGTTTATTACAGGTGTTAGATATTTTGAAATGCAACCCCTGTACACTGTGAACAGTCCCCAGATAGCTCAGAAAAAAGAATCAGTGCCAGCACCAGCTGGAGGCCCATTAGGAATATACTCCTCAAACAAGAGTGTGGTGACATGCCCTGGAGCCGTGGGCTCTGCTCCCTGCAGCTGCCTCCTGCTCCTTCTGGAATGACTGGAAGCCAGTCCTGAGAGGTTCATCTGGGGCCTCCACCAGAGCCTACCTTTATTGAGGATTCACTATGCTCCAGGGACTATGTCATGAGTTTAGCACATATCAGCTCCTTTATTGGTGCCATAATATTAGGAATTGCTTTTATGATTCCCATTTCACAGACAGATGAATTAAATGCTTCCTGGGGTGAAATGGGCAGGAAGCTGGGTCTGGAGTCCCTATCTCAGAGCCTGAGATGCCAGCAAACCCTTCTTTTATCGAACTGCACTTGCCACTCCCAAAAGACAAGTCTGTCCTCACCTCGGCTTGTCCTAGCCCTAGTGGGTCCTCAAACATTGCTCCCTGAATGGGCATTGACCTATGCAGATAACCCAGGCCCTTCATTTCCAGTGTACCCCAAGTCCCTCCCATCCCACTTCCACTCAGCTCTGGAATCAGAATGTGTCCCTGCTGACATTGTGCCCAGGCCATGATTCTCTCCCCATCAGCCTCGCACTTCTGCCTCACTCCTACCCACCTCCAGCCTTTCTGTGGTCAGCAGCCAGGACCCCCACCCTCCAAGTGCAGCCCTAAGCACACAGCCCCACCCGAACCCTTCCCAGGCCCCCACTGTCTGCCCGCTGGTGCTCTCCAACCACAGAGCTCCCCACTCTCTCCTTCGCACTCTTGCAGTCCTGGGCTCCAGCCCCCTGGATTTTCTCCATCATCTCTCCAGAATGTTTCACTCCCTACCGCCCACCTGGCTGGTTCCTACTTCTCCCTCAAGCCTCTGGAATCTCCACTTTCTTAGCCCAGGTTAAGTCCTCTGGCCCCTCAATCCCCACGCAGCTAACTTCTCCTTCTGTTGCATAGATGGCCTGTTTGTGGTTAAGGCCATAAGCTCTGGTGTCGGTCAGACCTGGGTTCACATTTTGACTTTACCCTTTAAGAGCTCTGTGTTCCTACCTAAGTCACTAAAATACTGTCTCAGTTTATCTCTAAAATGGAGATAAAAAACAGTACTTGCCTCCTATAGTTCTTGTGAGGACTAACACAGCTAATCAAAATAAGTTGCTTAGCAGGATGCATGGTGCTCAATAACTAGTAAACATTAGCAGTTATTAAGATTTTATTTTTGGCCAGGCGCAGTGGCTCATGTCTGTAATTCCAGCACTTTGGGAGGTTGAGGCAGGAGGATCGCTTAAGCCTAGGAATTCAAGATCAGCCTGGGCAACATAGGGAGACCCCATCTCTACAAAAAATAGAAAAAATTGGCTGGGCATGGTGGCGTGTGCCTATAGTCCCAGCTACTTGTGGGACTGAGGTTGGAGGATCTCTTGAGCCCAGGAAGTTGAGGCTACAGTGAGCTGTGTTCATGCCACTGCACTCCAGCCTGAGCGACAAAGCAAGACCCTTGTCTCAAAAAAAAAAAAAAAAAAAAAGATTGTGTCTGTCTTCCTGGCTGGAGAGCAAGTCCCACGCACGAGACAGAGACCACAATGGCCTCCCAGCACCGGGGACAGTGCCTGGTGTGCAGGTGTGTGTGATAAAGATCCTTGATGAAGAATGAATCTATCCTACCTGGCACTTGATTTTCACTTGCA
Organism: Pongo abelii; assembly: GCF_028885655.2. Taxonomy (NCBI): domain Eukaryota; kingdom Metazoa; phylum Chordata; class Mammalia; order Primates; family Hominidae; genus Pongo; species Pongo abelii. The sequence continues at coordinate 88,398,687 of NC_071998.2, read as the reverse complement.
GATTCGTCAGCAACCGCTGGATTTTCTCTATGAAAATAAGGTCCACAGACAGGTTATGGAATTTGCTTTCAAACTTGTTGATGACATCATTGGCCTGTACAGAGAGATAAAGGGTAAAGGACAGGGGTTTAATTTGGACCTTTTGGACTCTGAAAGAGGAGGGGGACAGGCCCAGTGAATGGTTGGATGGAGGGCTTGGCCCTCCCTTCAGAGGGAGTTGAGCAAGGGATACTGTGGAACCGGTTGGCCTGGGGCCTGGCTGGGGGCCCTACCTGGTCCAGGTACTCGTTCTCCATCTTCTCCATGTTGAGCATGATGACACTTTCAACCAACTCTATCCGGGCAGCTTCCTTCTCCAGTCGGCAACACAGTGAATTGATTTCTTTAGGAGAAAAGTTGCCTCCCTCTGAAAACAATCTGAAAATAATCAAAGAGAAATAAAAGCCACAGATCAGACCTGAGAGTTCTCATCTATCCCAAATACTGTGGCTGACATACACTTTTCATCTAGGCTTCCAGTTAGAGTTCAAGATGTGGGAAAATGAATGCAGATAGCTTAAGGACAGGAGTAGGATTCATAAATGGTGCAGAATTTCCATTTTTGTCAGTTCATCAGGTTGGAGACTCTAACAGACCCAACTGAAACAAAATTCGAAATAAAAATAGCTTTCTTGGAACTGTGTAAAGGTAAGAATTCCACATGAACTTGCCAGGCGCAGTGGCTCATGTCTGTAATCCCAGAAGTTGGGAGGCTGAGGCAGGAAAATCACTTGAGGCCAGGAGTTCAAGATTAGCCTGGGCAGCCTGACCCTGTCTCTACAAAAAGTAAAAAAATTAGCCAGGTGTGGTGGCATGTGCCTGTGATTCCAGCTACTTGGGAGGCTGAGATGGAAGGATTTCTTAAGCCTAGGAGGGAGAGGTTGCAGTGAGCCAAGATTGCGCCACTGCACTCCAGCCTGGCTGACAGAGTAAGATTCTACCTCAAAAAAAAAAAAAAAAAAAAAAAAGAATTCCAGATGAAGTGAAACTAGAAGGAGCTTGGAATGTGGGCAGCACCAGCACCAGAAGCCAAGACTTTGCACCAGAGACTTGGAGTTTCAGTCTTGATGACTGCACAGGTGAAGAGATAGCCTAGAGCTGGATCCAGAGGACAACCTTTGCATTATAAGACTGAGGAAGAAATGAACCCCACCAGATACCAGGACTCTTGCCTGTCTAGATCCAAGGGCAAAGAGGAAAGAAAAGATCTCTGTCCCCTGAAAATTCATCACACAAACTAGACTTCACATACATTTACAAAATGAATTCATGTTCTCTGGAGTGACCCAAAAAACCTCAAGCAGAGATTTCTAATTGGTCCTGGGTAGGTAGTGCTCCCTGGCTACCCAGCAGAAACAAATAAGGATTCTCTCTCAAGGAATGCAATGTCCACTCCAGGCCTCAAAGAATGCCACAGATAAAGTCCCAAGGAAAATTAGTGACTCGTAGTTTTAAAAATTGATAAGGAATCAAGATACCAGATACCATGCATGAGAAACAGTAAAACAATAGAGAACAGAAACAGACCTCCCCAAAACCCTTAGATATTAGAAATATCAGATATAGACTATAAAATAACTAGGGTTAAGACGTTTAAAGGAATAAAAAGTAAGCTTCAAAATATGAAGAAGAAGCAGGCAGTTTTGAAAAAGTATCAAATGTAATTATAAACGGGCAGAGAGTGGTGGCTCACACCTGTAATCCCAGCACTTTGGGAGGCCGAGGCGGGTGGATCACTTGAGGTCAGGAGTTCAAGACCAGCCTGGCCACTATGGTGAAACCCTGTCTCTACTAAAAATATAAAAATTAGCTGGGCATTGTGGCACATGCCTGTAGTCCCAGCTACTCGGGATGCTGAAGCAGGACAATCACTTGAATCCAGGAGGTGGAGGTTGCAGTAAGTGGAGACTGTGCCTCAGCATTCCAGCCTGGGTGAGAGAGCAAGACTCTGTCTCAAATATATATATATATGTATATATGTGTATATATATATACATATGTATGTGTATATATCTACAAATGGAAACTATAATAATTAAAATTGAAAACTCAGTGAATAGATTTGCAGGAGGTTCAACACAGTTACAGAGTGAATCAGTGACTAGGAAGAATAATATAAAGAAATTAGCTAGAATGAAGCTAAAATATACAAGACAGATGCAGAGATAGGCAAGGTAGAGATGATTAACATGTCAAATTATAGTTCTAGTTTTCACTACTTTCCAAATTTTCTTTAAAACTTCTATTTTTAGAATCAGAAAAATCTTAATAATATTTAAAACAAATGCAAGCTTTGCAGATACTGACATGCAACGTGCCCACTCTTGGGGCTCAGAAAATGAAACCAAAAATGTGCTGCTTTGAACTTCAAACTGAGAGTACCTGGGGAGCAGCAAATGCAGGGAAGAGCTTTCTCTAAAGTTCACCTGTCTACCTGAAGGCTGGATCCTCCAGAAGATATTCAACTGTTGTGAATCCCTTCCCCAGATATCTCATCAACCAGGAGAAACTGATGCATAGTTGTAGGAAGGAAGACTGGAGTTGACACCAGAGCCCAGACAGAATTGGTCCCAGGCTATTGTCTGTTCTTTGGGTCCATTAATCTCCCCTAAACATCATTTACCCTTCCTCTAAAATTTCCTACATCTCCCATTTCTCACTCTCCTATGAAGAGGCTATTTAAGCTTCAACCACCTGGTCTTTGTTTGAGTTTCAAACTTTGTGTGACACCTACACACTTGCATGTTAATAAATTGGTTTCCCATTAATCTGTTTATCATCTTTATTGTTTGTTGTTGTTGTTTTGAGATGGAATCTCACTCTGTCTCCCAGGCTGGAGTGCAGTGGTGTGATCTCAGCTCACGGCAACCTCCGCCTCCCAGGTTCAAGCAATTCTCCTACCTCAGCCTCCCAAGTAGCTGGGATTACAGGCGTCTGCCACCATGCCCAGCTAATTTTTGTATTTTTAGTAGAGACAGAGTTTCTCCATGTTGGCAAGGCTATTCTCGAACTCCTGACCTCAGGTGATCCGCCCGCCTCGGAATCCCAAAATGCTGGGATTACAGGCTTGAACCACTGTGTTCGCCCTTGTTTTACTGGCTCAAATTGTTGAAACTTCAGGGGTGGAAAGGAAGTTCCTTTACTCCCTACATCACCATGATTCAGTGATGCTGGTAGTGGCGGGCTGTGGGTCAGCATGTATACTAGGATTCCATTTCTGTACAAAACTAACAATTTTTTGCTCACGTATACGTAAGTACAGGCACATAGAAAATATATTTTTGGAGGGCTTCCACTTTGTACTTTATATACAATCTGTGTTTGATTATGCTCTAATGATTAAAAGATTTGTGATTTTTAAAATAGCATAAGCCTTAAAAAATAAATACAGCCTTTCAAAAATGTCAAAGACTAAATCTACGATTACTTTCATCCAGGATTAAGATTGCAGGGGTAAAAATAAGGGGAAAGAATGGCCAATAAACACATGGAAAGGTTAACAGCATTAATCGTCAGGGAAATGCAAATCAAAACCACAACATAGAAACACCTCACACCCATTAACAGGTCTATTATAAAAAACAAAAAACACCAGAAAGTACAAGCGTTGGTGATAATGTAGAGAAACTGGAACCCTTGTGCATTGCTGGTGAGAATGAATATGGTGCAGCTGCTGTGGAAACAGTGTGATGGTTCCTCTCAAAGTTAAACATAGAATTACCATTTAATCCAGCAATTCCACTTCTAGGAAATACCCAAAATAATTAAAACCAGGACCTTGAACAGGTATTTGTACACCAATGTTCCTACCACCATTATTCACAATAGCCAAAAGATGGAAACAACCCAAATGCCCATCAAAGATGAATGGGTAAACAAAATGTGATATATACACACAATGGAACATTATTCAGCCTTAAAAAGGAATGATTTTGTGACACATGATACATGATACATGGATGAACCTTGAAGACACTATGCTAAATGAAATGAGCCAGACAAGAAAAGGACAAATATATGATTCCACTTATACGAAGTACCTAGAGGTTTCAAATTCATAGAAACTGAAAGGAGGATGGTGGTTGCCAGGGGCCATGGGGAAGGAGGAATGGGGAGTTCTTGTTTAATGGTACAGAGTTTCAGTTTGGGAAGATGAAAAAGTTCTGGTGACCAGTGGTGGTGATGGTAGCACAACAACCAGGATATCCTTAATGCCACTGATCTGTGCACCTAAAAATGGTTAAGATGTTAAGTTTGATGTTATGTATATTTTGTCAAAACTAAAAATTAAGGGGGAAACAAGACCACATCCCAATAGAGAAACTCAGGTGGCCTGAAGAGGCCCTGGACACTGGCTCCCACCTGCAGTGTCTGATGAACTCAATATTTGAGTAACGGAGTTTGCCCAGACTCTCCTCCAAGTACTGCCGGAAGCTGCGCAGGGACACCTGGGTGACATCAACATAGCTAAGCAACTCCTGGTGCAGTGTGTTGCTGAGAGTGACCAGCCTGTGGGAGACAGAGGAGGAACAGGACAGTGATGAGGGACAACCTTGGGGGACAAGGGAGGGGCAGGTGGTGATGGTGATCAGCCTGAGGGACAAGGGAGGGGCCGGTCATGATAATGACCAGCCTGGGGACACAGGAGGGACAGGTGGTGATGGTGAGCATCCTGGGGACATGGGAGGGGCAGGTGGTGATAGGTGACCTTCCTAGGGGCACAACACTGACGGGTGACCAGTTTGGGGGGCATGAGAGGGGAGGGTGGTGACCTGGGCCTGAAAGGACAACCTGGGAATCTATTTGGGCTCCACAAGCAGTGCCCAGCTACCCAGCTTCTCTGGGTAGCAAAGGTGGCAGTAGAAGGAAGTTCAAAATTCCAGTGTCTGCAGCACACATTCTGGGTGTGCTGGATCAGAGTACATCAAATTGGTGAAAGAATCCCAGAAGATCCTACTGGTTTGTCCCTACTCCAGTGGGCTGTGTCTGACCCCCAGCAAGGTGGCTCCTGCACCCATGATACCCCAAAAGAGTGCCCTGCGAGTGTCCTCTTTACAACCAAGTCCACCAGAAACAGCTGTCCCTCATGTGCCTGATGGCTGCGTAGACACTTGCCAGTCTCCTTCCTGTGACCCGCCTGAGGCCTCCATCTCATAACCCAAATGGCCTCTCTGGAGCCCCTTGCTCTGCCCTGAGCACACTCCTACACTGAGCTGGGCCAGTGCTCTTTCACTGATTGTGGAATTCAACCCTCTCCCATCTTTCTCCATTCAGGGCTCCTCTGAGTTCATCTTCAATGCTGCCTCCTGCAGGAAGCCCTCCCTGATTTTTCCTGAGGGGAAGTGGTCTTCTCTACCACTGATATTTCACAGCACATGGTGTGCACCCTTGCATGCTGCCTGTGTATATTCTTTACTCTCTGGCTGCTCACTCCCTGCCCTCCCAAGCAATATTCCACACAGAGTTTGACTTGACTCTCTTGAAGAGTTTAACTCAAAAGAAGGCTCTGGAGGTGCCTTCTGCTTTTTGTCTACAGGGAGGAGGGCTCCTTTGAAAGCAGCAGCCAAACTGGGATTCCAGAGCCACATGGCTGGGGTGGAGACTCCCAGGACCCCTTACTTTTGGCTCCTGGTGGCATTCAAGAAGATGTGTTCCATGTCATAGATCTTAAGGCGGAAGTTTTTGCTCCTCACGTTTTGCTCTTCTTGGAACTGGCAGAACATCAGCCGCTTCTTCTTCAGCGTCTCGATCACCCCAGCACAATGGCTGTCCAACCGCTCTTGATGAAGCAAAAGCTCGGCTGAAAAAGGATTAAGAGAGCTGGGGCCCCGGGACCTGATTCACCTCAGCACATTGCTTTCCTGGAACAAGGCCCGCCTGCTGCCTCTTCCGGGCCAGCTGCAGAACAGGAACGATTCAGGTCAAGGCCCCTTGTCCTGCCCCTGTTGCCTTCATCAGGGCTTGGGCTGGAGAGGAGGCCTGGCCATGAGCAGGGAGCTTCTGTTTGTGGAGACACCCTGCCTGGAGCAGAGGGAACAGAGCTAGGAAGATGGAGAGTCTGGGGAGCAGCTGAGTAGCAGGCAGGATGGGCAGGGGGTGTTGGGGAGGGCTGAGATCTAGGTGAGAGGGTCTGGTGGGTAAGAGCAAGTACAGCACTGAGCAGTCTGAGTTTGCTCCTTAACATCAGCGGATACTTATGTCCAGTGAGCCTGAATTCCAACTGTCTTCCAAGGTGGAGTGGCAAGAACAAGGACTGGGCTTCCAGGGCTCCATCATGGGCCTTTAAATGAGCAGAGAGTCCCTAGACCCCCCCCACCCCTACCACCTCCCGTCTGATCCCACTATCGTCTGAAGTGGTGGAAGTGCTGTGGTCTCAGCTCTGCCAAAAATGAATGGTGAGATGCTGGGACTTCGCTTCTCTGGCCTTGTTTTCCACACTGTCTATTGGGTCAGGGGCCCTGGGAAAGAAAGGGAGCCAGCCTTCAGGGAGGTTTTACTCAGTGCGCATAGAATCCTTTTTATTCCTCAGTGCATTTAGCACACACGTTTTCCAGATGAGAACAATGAGGTTCCAAATGCCACACAAGTTGCCTGAGCCCACAAACGCTGGGATTCAAGGCCAGTTGTCAACTTGCACAACTCTTTCCCTGCTCCAGGAATAGGAGTTTGCATGGGTTAGTGACGGGGCTCTCTGATAGCTCTAAAGGGCTTTGAAGGAGTTGGAGTATAATTTGGGTGAAAAACCAACAGAGGTCATTGAAGGATCCTACTGAAAACATGCCCCCCCGCTCCGCATGAACAGAGTCCACCACATAGGTGTGAAATGCATGTATTTTTAAGTATGATAAATGATAAAGTAGAAATAATGGCTACCACTTTTGGAGGCTGTATCTTGTACGAGGTGTTCATGATTCCTTACTATACCATTTTAAAAGGGTTTATCACCACCTCCTTAACACCTCTATCAACCCCTTCTGCAGGTGAGAGAGGAGTCAGAGAGGTCAGGTAACCTGTACAGGGTCACACGGTCACAGGAGTTGAAACTGAGAGCTCTAATCCCTGAGCTATGAGCTTGCCTCTAGAACATCCACCATGCAGGTGTGTATCTGACAGGTGTATGAGCAGATCTGCGTTCCAACAGCTAAAACAGTACAACACTCTTTGTTTTCAACTATAACACCCTCTTGAAAAAAAAATGGAAATGAGAAAAAAATCTCACAGGAGGATTCTGAGTACTACCTTTTTCTGCAAGCCTCAGAGGTGCGAACCCTCATGTACATCTTCCATGGTGTGATGAGAACATGCTAAACATTGCATGGTACAAACTGGGGCAGCTAATGAACATGGAGCCGCAGTGAAGCAGACGCTGAAGAAGGGGCTGGGGGCAGGGCAGACATTCCCAGGCAGCGTCTGTACCTGCCCTGACGTTGTGGATGTCTTTTTCAATCTTCTGGGCTCTTGGCTGGTGCAGGTTCAGACGCAGCTCCAGTTCTGAATCCAGCTCATTGATTTTGGTGGCCACGGTGACCCGGGTGTTGAGGGAACACTGGTCAAACCACTTCTCGAGGTGCTCGAAGAAGCCAGCTCGAAGTCTGAGGGAGAGACCAGCCAGGGTCAGCCCTGCCAGCAATCATGACCCATGAGAGGCCTTTCCATATGGAGACCCAAAGTGCTTCCCCCTTTCCCTCATTCTTCATTTCATTTCCCAGGTACACTGCATTTCACTGTGTAAATGGACCATTACTCTTTTAACCATACCACTGCTGGAGGACATTATGTATGTCAGATGTAGAAGTGTTTCTTTGGATAAATGATCTTGAACTGGAATTGCTGAATCAAAGGTTAAAATACATTTGTGGTTTTGGCAGATATGGCCAAACTGTTTTCCACTAGAAGGCAATTTGTATTCTTATCAGCAATGTTCCTATTTCTCCACAGTCTCAGAGTATATTGTCAGACGTCTAAATTTGACAACTTTGTCATATTGTGATTGAGACTGAGCATATTTTCATGTGCTTAAGATTATTTAGTTTGGGCACTGTGGCTCATGCCTATGATCCCAGCACTTCGGGAGATGGAAGCAGGAGGATTGCTTGAATCTAGGAGTTCGAGACCAGCCTGGGCAACATGGTGAGACCCCATCTGTACAAAATATTTTAAAAATTAGCTGGTCATGGTGACATGTGCCTATGGTCCCATCTACTCAGGAGGTTAAGGCTGCAGTGAGTCATGCCACTGAACTCCAGCCTGGGCGACAGTGAAACCTTGCCTCAAAAAACCCCAAGAGTATTTAATTTCTCTTTCTGTGTACTGTCCCTGAATGTCTTTTGCCCATTTCTCTGTTGTGAATAGCTGTTCTTTTTTTACAAATCAATTTCTAGGAGCTCTTCATATACTAGGGACATGAAGGTCATTGACTTTGATGTGAGTTGCAAATGTTGCTTCTCAGCTTATCATTTCTTCCTTTTAAAAATGTATAGTACTTTTTTGGCCATGTATTGTTAAGATGTCAGTTTCCAAAAACTGATCTATAGATTCAATGCAATAACAAGAAACAACATCACAGATGTCTTATGGAAACTTGAGCTAATTTTAAAAATTATGTAGAAATACAAAGAGCCAAGAATAATGGAGGGAGAAGACTAAAGGTGGAGGACTTACACTATCAGATATTAAGACTTAGTGTAAAGCTGTAGTAATAAAGCAGCGTGAAGTCATTGGATAGACACATAGAGAACTAGAAAAGACACGTCGCAGAGCAGTAGGGGAGAGGAGAGTCTCCTCATTAAGTGACTCAGGATCAACTGGTTATCTGTATGGGAAAGAAGTGAATCTTGACCCCTATTTCACACCGTAAACAAAAAATCAGTTCCAGGTGGATTTTAGATGTTAATATGTAAGTTGAAAACAATAACATTTTAAATATATAACATTGGAGAACATCTCCATGTCCTTGGGGGTAAGGCACAAAGTAAATTAACCCTAATTTAAAAATTGATGAATTGGACCTTATTAGAAACAAGAACTTCTGTTCGTTAAAAGATATACCTTGAAAGAGAGTTTGAAAAGGCAAGCGCAGAGAGGGGATGAACATTTGCCATTTATTTATCTGACAAAGCCTTATATAGAATATATAATTGAATTTTTTTTGAGACGGAGTTTCACTCTGTCTTCCAGTCGGGAGTGCAGCAGCACTCTCTTGGTTCACTGTAACCTCCGCCTCCCAGGTTCAGGCGATTCTCCTGCCTCAGCCTCCTGAGTAGCTGGAATTACAGGCACACACCACCATGCCCGGCTATAGAATATATAATTAATTCCCATAAATTAATTAAAAAAGACAGAAAATCAACCAGAAAAATAATAGGCAAAAGATTTTGCTAGGCATTTCCCAAAAAGATAACCAAATGGCCCAATGAGTATTTTAAAAGGTATACAATATCATACTCATTAGAAGAATACATATTAAAACCACAATGAAACACCACTATAACTATATCAGAACAGCTAAAATAAAAACCACTGATAATATCACTGACGTTGTGGAGCAACTGAAGTTCTCATATGCTGTTATAAACTGTAAAACTGTTAAAAACCACTTTTGAAAACTGCTTGGTAGTATCTTTTGGCTGTACCTCCTAAAGACGGATATGGACACACACACTCTGTGAGTCAACAGTTCCACTCTTAGTTCTATATGTAACAGAAATATACACATATATTCACCAGAAGACTTGTACAAGAATGTTCAGAGCAACATTATTGGTATACGCCCAAATTGGAAAGACCAAATGTGTATCAGTAAATTGGATTAATAAAATGGATAATTTTTTTTATAACGGGATACTATACAGAAATAAAAACTGAACTCTAGCCACATTCAATAATATATATGTCTCATAAACATAATAAAAGTGAGTTCTGTAAGACTTAATTTAGACAAAGTTAAAAAAATAAGCAAAATAAACTCAGAAGTTATAATACTTGTTATCTTTGGGGAAGAGAGAGTGGTGACTTGGGATGGGTACATTTGAGGGTTGGTAATGGTTCTATTTCTTGTGGGCTTTGGGTATCAACTGTGTCATATTTGGGCAATTCATTGAGCTATTCACTTATGATTTTCATACTTTTATGAATGCATGTTATCCTTCAGTATGCAAACCCAATCAGTTGGACAGATAATTTTTTTTCTGGTTAGTCATAAGGCCAGATAGCATAGTGGCTGGTGCAAGATTCTGGAGTTACAGGGTCTGTCTGGATTCATATCTTGGATCAAACTGCTTCCTGTCCTGGAGATCTAGGCCAAATGACTAACTCTCTGAGCCTCAGTTTCTTCATCTGTAAAATGGAGTTAAGTATGGTACCTCTCTCACAGTTATTAAGGGGATTAAATACACTCAGTAAATAATAGCTCCTGTGATAGTCCTTGCTGACCTTTGTCCTATCTGCTATGGAGAGGGCAGATGATGGCCTCTGGTAGAGGAAGGAGAGGGATGAAGTTTGAGTCAAGAGACATTTCCAAGGTGAGATGCTGCTGAGGTGTAGGAGAAAGAGCCCAAAGGCCTGATTGCACTCCATTCATTCCTTGTCTCCAGCCTCCTGCCCATGTTACATACGGGAGGTGAATGAACCAGGAGATCTCTAGCTGATGAGCCCTCCTATGACGTTGTAGAGGCAGGAGGACAATGAGAATGCCATCCAAAAGGCAAACACAAATGTCCACATTTGATCCAAACTCAAACACAAAGGCCCAGAAACTTGGGAGTTAGGGGAAGTAAATTCTCAGTGGTGGGATTATGGGTCATTTCTCTATTCTTCATTGTTCTTATATTTTCTGCAACAAAACTCTTTGGTAGTATCTTTTGGCCATGTCTTCTAGCGATGGGCATGGATATACTCTATGAGTGAACAGTTCCATTCTTATATTTTGCACATATTGAGTACAAAATACCATACATGAGATATTTATATTTATGGTGTATATCTATAGAATTAAAATAGAAAAAGAAAAGAAGCCTATGATTACAGATGTACCAGGAACTAGAACCAAAAAGTATCTGTCAGGGAAAACACTGTATCTTATCTCCAAGGCCCAAGCCAGCAGATAGCCTCCTCAGGTGGGTGCAGGGGGTCACTCTCACAGAAGATATCTGTGACTGCAAATAATTCCTGGATTTTGCCATTTTATATTGTGTTTCTCACCCCTACCTTCCTTCAGTTACCTACATTTTTTTCTTTATCCAACTGATATCAGCCCAATCCTTTTTTTTTTAATATTTCACCTTGTTAACAAAACTCAGAACAACAGGATGAGAATAAAATAGTTCTTTACTCACTGTTTTTTAATTTCTAAAATTAGTCTCGATGGAATTGTCACTTGTTCTATGAACTTGGCACTGGAAGTGTCATTGATGAACATGGCTGAGAAGGTGGAATGGGACTTCCTGCAATGCTCTTCTTCTTCCAGGGGTACAAAGACAAAATAAGTGTTTCCACTGGAGATTGTGAAGGACTCCATGTCCTCATAGTATATCTCCTCTAGACCCTCTTCCTTGTCTTCTTCCTAAGCAGGCAACAACACTAAAGTTGACTTGATATCATCAAATGGACTTGGGAATGCCAACCACAGGTTCCTTGATATCAGAGGTTGTAAACCAAATGTTGGGCCAAGATTATGGGCCGAATCTTGCCTAGGTTTCCCCCCCACACACACAGTGCTTTTAAAATTAGGAAGTTCTGCACAAAAATCTGGGTTTCTAATTTCTCTTAAAACATCAGAATATATGTCAATTCTGAGCCTGCATTCCCACATGGCATCTTTAGTTGGAGCTGAGTAATGCCTGCACCAGTCTTCATCATTTGTCATTATTTTACACTTGGTCTCCAGCCTTCTTTTCTATTACATACCTGTGGGCATTTGAGTTTGGGTTTCCTGCTCAAAAAGAAGTCTACAATTTTTCCACAGCAATATACAAAATGATTCTTCTGCAACTCTATGATTATGAAATTCAACTTATTGTTCTGTGATTTTGAATGTGTTTTGAGGACAAGATTTATTTTATGAGAGTTACTTCCCTGCACTCAAAGGAGAGCTCTGTCTGCCAGCTTGGATATGCAGCTTTTGAGAATAGGAAAAGAGAAGAAATAAACAGACCAAGGTGAAGCAAGAGAGTCTAAGTTGATCTATTCAATAAAGAGGAATTGAGAAGGACAGCGAACCAGGGAGGCATAAGGAAAGCCATACAGTTGAAGGTTGAAGAGTGACTTTAGAGTAGGTTGCAGGGATATGAGGAGAGAAAAATGAATTTTAGAAAGCATTGCTGTGGCTGGGTGCAGTGGTTTAAACTGGTAATACCAGCACTCTGGGAGGCTGAGGCAGTGGATCATTTGAGGTCATGAGTTCAAGACCAGCCTGGGCAACATGGTGAAACCCTGTCTCTACTAAAAATACAAAAATTAGAGGTCTGTTCCAAGATGGTTGAATAGGATTGGGAGGCTGAGGCGGCGGATCATTTGAGGTCATGAGTTCGAGACCAGCCTGGGAAACATGGTGAAACCCTGTCTCTACTAAAAATACAAAAATTAGAGGTCCGTTCCAAGATGGCCAAATAGGAACAGCTCCGGTCTGCAGCTCCCAGCATGATCAACACAGAAGATGGGTGATTTTTGCATTTTCAACTGAGGTACCTGGTTCACACCTCATTGGGACTAGTTGGAAAGTGGGTGCAGCCCACAGAGGGCAAGCCGAAGCAGGGCGGGGTATCGCCTCACCCGGGAAGCACAAGGGGTCGGGGGATTTCCCTTTCCTAGCCAAGGGAAGCCGTGACAGACTGTACCAGGAAAATCAGAACACTGCCACCTAAACACTGTGCTTTTCCAAAAGTCTTAGCAAATGGCACACCAGGAGATTATATCCTGCACCTGGCTCAGCAGGTCCCACGCCCACAGAGCCTTGCTCACTGCTAGTCTGAGGTCGAACTGTAAGGCGGCAAGCCTGGCTGGAGGAGGGGCATCCACCATTGTTGAGGATTGAGCAGGTAAACAAAGCGGCCAGGAAGCTTGAACTGGGTGGAGCCCACCTCAGCTCAAGGAGGCCTACCTGCCTCTGTAGACGCCACCTCTGGGGGCAGGGCATAGCTGAACAAAAGGCAGCAGAAACTTCTGCAGACTTAAACGTCCCTGTCTGACAGCTCTGAAGAGAGCAGTGGTTCTCCCAGCACAGTGTTTGAGCTCCGAGAATGGACAGACCGCTTCCTCAAGTGGGTCCCTGACCCCCGTGTAGCCTAACTTGGAGACACCTCCTAGTAGGGGCCCACTGACACCTCATACAGCCAGGTGCCCCTCTGAGATGAAGCTTCCAGAGGAAGGATCAGGCAGCAATATTTGCTGTTCTGCAATATTTGCTGTTCTGCAGCCTCCGCTGGTGAAACCCAGGCAAACAGGGTCTGGAGTGGACCTCCAGCAAACTCCAACAGACCTGCAGCTGAGGGACCTGACTATTAGAAGGAAAACTAACAAACAGAAAGGAATAGCATCAACATCAACTGTAGGGTCCAGCCCCATAGGGCCGGTGGGTCTCTCCCCATGTGCGGAGACGAGAGAGTATAGAAATAAAGACACAAGACAAAGAGATAAAAGAAAAGGCAGCTGGGCCCAGGGGACCACTACCACCAATGTGCGGAGACCGGTAGTGGCCCCGAATGTCTGGCTGCGCTGTTATTTATTGGATACAAAGCAAAAGGGGCAGGGTAAAGAGCGTGAGTCATCTCCAACGATAGGTAAGGTCACGTGGGTCACGTGTCCACTGGACAGGGGGCCCTTCCCTGCCTGGCAGCTGAGGCAGAGAGAGAGAGGAGACAAAGAGAAAGACAGCTTACACCATTATTTCTGCATATCAGAGACTTTTAGTACTTTCACTAATTGACTACTGCTATCTAGAAGGCAGAGCCAGGTGTACAGGATGGAACATGAAGGCGGACTAGGAGCGTGACCACTGAAGCACAGCATCACAGGGAGACGGTTAGGCCTCCAGATAACTGCGGGCAAGCCTGACTAATGTCGGGCCCTCCACAAGAGGTGGAGGAGCAGAGTCTTCTCTAAACTCCCCCGGGGAAAGGGAGACTCCCTTTCCCGGTCTGCTAAGTAGCGGGTGTTGTTCCTTGACACTTTTTGCTACCACTAGACTGTGGTCCACCTGGCAACGGGCGTCTTCCCAGATGCTGGCGTCACCACTAGACCAAGGAGCCCTTCTGGTGGCCCTGTCTGGGCATAACAGAAGGCTTGCACTCTTGTCTTCTGGTCACTTCTCACTGTGTCCCCTTAGCTCCTATCTCTGTATGGCCTGGTTTTTCCTAGGTTATGATTATAGAGTGAGGATTATTATAATGTTGGAATAAAGAGTAATTGCTACAAACTAATGATTAATGATATTCATATATAATCATATCTAAGATCCGTATCTGGCATAACTATTCTTGTTTTATATTTTATTATACTGGAACAGCTTGCGTCCTCGGTCTCTTGCCTCAGCACCTGGGTGGCTTGCCTCCCACAATCAACAAAAAAGACATCCACACCAAAACCCTATCTGTAGGTCACCATCATCAAAGACCAAAGGTAGATAAAAACCACAAAGATGGGGAGAAACCAGAGCAGAAAAGCTGAAAATTCTAAAAGCCAGAGCGCCCCTTCTCCTCCAAAGGATCACAGCTCCTCACCAGCAACAGAACAAAGCAGGATGGAGAATGACTTTGACGAGTTGACAGAAGTAGGCTTCAGAAAGTTGGTAATAACAAAATTCTCCGAGCTACAGGAGGATGTTCAAACCTAACGCAAGGAAGCTAAAAACCTTGAAAAAAGATTAGACGAATGGCTAACTAGAATAAACAGTGTAGAGAAGATCTTAAATGACCTGGTGGAGCTGAAAACCATTGCACAAGAACTACATGACGCATGCGCAAGCTTCAGTAGCCAATTCAATCAAGTGGAAGAAAGGGTATCAGTGATTGAAGATCAAATGAATGAAATGAAGCAAGAAGAGAAGTTTAGAGAAAAAAGAGTAAAAAGAAACAAAGGCTCCAAGAAATATGGGACTATGTGAAAAGACCAAATCAATGTTTGACTGGTGTACCTGAAAGTGACGGGGAGAATGGAACCAAGCTGGAAAACACTCTTCAGGATATTATCCAGGAGAACTTCCCCAACCTAGTAAGGCAGGCCAACATTCAAATTCAGGAAATACAGAGAACACCACAAAGATACTCCTCGAGAAGAACAACCCCAAGACACATAATTGTCAGATGCACCAAGGTTGAAATGAAGGAAAAAATGCCAAGAGCAGCCAGAGAGAAAGGTCGGGTTACCCACAATGGGAAGCCCATCAGTCTAACAGTGGATCTCTCAGCAGAAACCCTGCAAGCCAGAAGAGAGTGGGGGCCAATATTCAACATTCTTAAAGAAAATAATTTTCAACTCAGAATTTCATATCCAGCCAAACTAAGCTTCATAAGTGAAGGAGAAATAAAATCCTTTACAGACAAGCAAATGCTGAGAGATTTTGTCACCACCAGGCCTGCCTTACAAGAGCTCCTGAAGGAAGCACTAAAATGGAAAGGAACAACCGGTACCAGCCACTGCAAAAACATGCCAAATTGTAAAGACCATCAATGCTAGGAAGAAACTGCATCAACTAATGGGCAAAATAACCAGCTAACATCATAATGACAGGATCAAATTCACACATAACAATATTAACCTTAAATGTAAATGGGCTAAATGCCCCAATTAAAAGACACAGACTGGCAAACTGAATAAAGAGTCAAGACCCATCAGTGTGCTGTATTCAGGAGACCCATCTCACATGCAGAGACACACATAGGCTCAAAATAAAGGGATGGAGGAAGACTTCCAAGCAAATGGAAAGCAAAAAAAAGCAGGGGTCGCAATCCTAGTCTCTGATAAAACAGACTTTAAACCAACAAAGATCAAAAGAGACAAAGAAGGCCATTACATAATGGTAAAGGGATCAATTCAACAAGAAGAGCTAACTATCATAAATATATATGCACC
Organism: Pongo abelii; assembly: GCF_028885655.2. Lineage (NCBI taxonomy): Eukaryota > Metazoa > Chordata > Mammalia > Primates > Hominidae > Pongo > Pongo abelii. Next base: position 88,382,583 of record NC_071998.2, on the reverse strand, counting down.
CAATACAGGAACACCTAGATTCATAAAGCAAGTCCTGAGAGACCTACAAAGAGACTTAGACTCCCACACAATAATAATGGGAGACTGTAACACCCCACTGTCAATATTAGACAGATCAACAAGACAGAAGGTTAACAAGGATATCCAGGACTTGAACTCAGCTCTGCACCAAGCAGACCTAAAAGATATCTACAGAACTCTCCACCCCAAATCAACAGAATATACATTCTTCTCAGCACCACATCACACTTATTCCAAAATTGGCCACATAGTTGGAAGTAAAGCACTTCTCAGCAAATGTAAAAGAACAGAAATCACAAACTGTCTCTCAGACCACAGTGCAATCAAATTAGAACTCAGGATTAAGAAACTCACTCAAAACAACACAACTCCATGGAAACTGAACAACCTGCTCCTGAATGACTACCAGGTAAATAACGAAATGAAAGCAGAAATAAAGATGCTCTTTGAAACCAATGAGAACAAAGACACAACGTACCAGAATCTCTGGGACACATTTAAAGCAGCGTGTAGAAGGAAATTTATAGCACTAAATGCCCACAAGAGAAAGCATGAAAGATCTAAAATTGACACCCTAACATCACAATTAAAAGAACTAGAAAAGCAAGAGCAAACAAATTCAAAAGCTAGCAGAAGGCAAGAAATAGCTAAGATCAGAGCAGAACTGAAGGAGATAGAGACACAAAAAAACCTTTCAAAAAATCAGTGCATCCAGGAGCTGGTTTTTTGAAAAGATCAACAAAATTGACAGACCTCTAGCAAGCCTAATAAAGAAGAAAAGAGAGAAGAATCAAATAGACGCAATAAAAAATGATAAAGGGGATATCACCATCTATCCCACAGAAATACAAACTACCATCAGAGAATACTATAAACACTGCTATGCAAATAAACTAGAAAAACTAGAAGAAATAGATAAATTCCTGGACACATACTCCCCTCCAAGACTAAACCAGGAAGAAGTTGAATCCCTGAATAGACCAATAACAGGCTCTGAAATTGAGGCAATAATTAATAGCCTACCAACCAAAAAAAAGTCCAGGACCAGATGGATTCACAGCCAAATTCTACCGGAGGTACAAAGAGGAGCTAGTACCATTCCTTCTGAAACTATTCCAATCAATAGAAAAGGAGGGAATCCTCCCTAACACATTTTATGAGGCCAGCATCATCCTGATACCAAAGCCTGGCAGAGACACAACAAAAAAAGAGAATTTTAGACCAATATCCCTGATGAACATCAATGCAAAAATCCTCAATAAAATACTGGCAAACCGAATCCAGCAGCACATCAAAAAGCTTATCCACCAAGATCAAGTTGGCTTCATCCCTGGGATGCAAGGCTGGTTCAACATACACAAATCAATAAACGTAATCCATCACATAAACAAAACCAAAGACAAAAACCACATGATTATCTCAATAGATGCAGAAAAGGCCTTTGACAAAATTCAACAGCCTTCATGCTAAAAACTCTCAATAAACTAGGTACTGATGGAACATATCTCAAAATAATAAGAGCTATTTATGACAAACCCACAGCCAGTATCATACTGAATGGGCAAAAACTGGAAGCATTCCCTTTGAAAACTGGCACAAGACAGGGATGCCCTCTCTCACCACTCCTATTCAACATAGTGTTGGAAGTTCTGTCCAGGGAAATCAGGCAAGAGAAAGAAATAAAGGGTATTCAATTAGGAAAAGAGGAAATCAAATTGTCCCTGTTTGCAGATGACATAATTGTATATTTAGAAAACCCCATTGTCTCAGTCCAAAATCTCCTTAAGCTGATAAGAAACTTCAGCAAAGTCTCAGGATACAAAATCAATGTGCAAAAATCACAAGCATTCTTATACACCAATAACAGACAAACAGAGAGCCAAATCATGAGTGAATTCTCATTCACAATTGCTACAAAAAGAATAAAATACCTAGGAATCCAACTTAAAAGGGATGTGAAGGACCTCTACAAGGAGAACTACAAACCACTGCTCAAAGAAATAAAAGAGGACACAAACAAATGGAAGAACATTCCATCCTCATGGATAGGAAGAATCAATATCGTGAAAATGGCCATACTGCCCAAGGTAATTTATAGATTCAATGTCATCCCCATCAAGCTACCAATGACTTTCTTCATAGAATTGGAAAAAACTACTTTAAAGTTTATATGGAGCCAAAAAAGAGCCTGCATTGCCAAGACAATCCGAAGCAAAAAGAACAAAGCTGGAGGCATCACACTACCTGACTTCAAACTATACTACAAGGCTACAGTAACAAAAACAGCATGGTACTGGTACCAAAACAGAGATACAGACCAATAGAACAGAACAGAGGCCTCACAAATAATACCACACATCTACAACCATCTGATCTCCAACAAACCTAACAAAAACCAGCAATGGGGAAAGGATCTCCTGTTCAGTAAATGATGCTGGGAAAACCGGCTAGCCATATGTAGAAAGCTGAAACTGGATCCCTTCCTTACACCTTATATAAAAATTAATCCAAGATGGATTAAAGACTTAAATGTTAGACCTAAAACCATAAAAACCCTAGAAGAAAACCTAGGCAATACCATTCAGGACATAGGCATGGGCAAGGACTTCATGACTAAAACACCAAAAGCAATGGCAACAAAAGCCAAAATTGACAAATGGGATCTAATCAAACTAAAGAGCTTCTGCACAGCGAAAGAAACAGGCAACCTACAGAATGTGAGAAAATTTTTGCAATCTACCCATCTGACAAAGGGCTAATATCCAGAATCTACAAATAACTTAAACAAATTTACAAGAAAAAATCAAACAACCCCATTAAAAAGTGGGCAAAGGATATGAACAGACACTTTTCAAAAGAAGACATTTATGCCACCAACAGACACATGAAAAAACGCTCATCATCACTGGTCATCAGAGAAATGCAAATCAAAACCACAAAGAGATACCATCTCACACCAGTTAGAATGGCGATCGTTAAAAAGTCAGGAAACAACAGGTGCTGGAGAGGGTGTGGAGAAATAAGAATGCTTTTACACTGTTGGTGGCAGTGTAAACCAGTTCAACCATTGTGGAAGACAGTGTGGTGATTCCTCAAGGATCTAGAACTAGAAATACCATTTGACCCAGTGATCCCATTACTGGGTATATACTCAAAGGATTATAAATCATGCTACCATAAAGACACATGCACACGTACGTTTATTGCGGCACTATTCACAATAGCAAAGACTTGAAACCAACCCAAATATCCATCAATGATAGACTGGATTAAGAAAATGTGGCACATATACACCATGGAATATTATGCAGCCATAAAAAAGGATGAGTTCATGTCCTTTGTAGCAACATGGATGAAGCTGGAAACCATCATTCTGAGCAAACTATCGCAAGGACAGAAAACCAAACACCATATGTTCTCACTCATAGGTAGGAATTGAACAATGAGAACACTTGGACACAGGGTGGGGAACATCACACACCAGGGCCTGTTGTGGGGTGGAGGAATGGGGGAGGGATAGCATTAGGAGAAATACCTGGTGTAAAGGACGAGTTGATGGGTGCAGCAAACCAACATGGCACATGTATACATATGTAACAAACCTGCACATTGTACACATGTACCCTAGAACTTAAAGTATTAAAAAAAAAGTTTTAAAATAAAAAAAGAAGAAATGGGAAAGAGTTTTTAATAGAGCAAAAGAAGGAAGAAAGCTAACATGGAAAGTCTTACTTTCAAAAAATAAAACAGGCTGGGGGTAAAAATGTGTGAGGGATTGGTAATTTCAATACAATATTACATAAGCTGAGATTTAATTTAATGAAATGTACCCACTATTGTATCCAGAACAGTACTAGACATGAGAGAAATGTTTAAAATATGGACCTTCTCTTCAAGATATATAATCTCTCTGAGAGAAGTGTGCATTCATGGATAACCATTCAAAGTAAGCTGCTAAGACAACAGAGAGTTGCTTTGGAGGTGTACCTAATTCTACTCTTTGAAACTTTCTTGGTGGCATTGTTAAAGATGAAAGTCTAACGAGTAGACTATGTTTGGCCCTATGATTTTGTTCCTTATGTTACCATATTCTCAATGAAAACTATAAATAATGTAAACTATAATTTTCTGTTTCCCTATGACTCGACATTTCATTAGTGGGAAAAAATAGCCTATATAGGAAAACAGGAAACATTAGCAAAAATGCAACTTAATATTATAAGGACATACATAGCCCTAAAGGGACATGTAGCAGAGCATAAAGGTGTATGTACTGGAAAGCCAGCACAGTAGCATTGGTTTGAGAAGGCAGTTAGCTTAGTGACAAAGAAGAATATGGATCCTGGAGTCAGGCTACCAGGGTTTGGAGCTTGGCTTTGGCATAGAAAAGTTGTTTAGCTTTGATAACTCTCAGATTCATTGTCTATACAATGAGGATAAATGTAGTATCAACCTTACAGATTGGTCATGCAGATTAAATCATGTAATCCATGTAAAGTCCACAAAATGCCAGGCACATGACAAACACTCCGTAAAATAATGGCTATTGCTAATAACGGCTCTCTAGGGCTAAGTCGTATAATATAAAGAGAAAAGAGTCCCAGCTTTTCCATTAGTAGCTGAGTGAGTTTGTGGAGTCCCTTATCTCTAGGATAGGAGCATTGTTTTGCATGCTTCTAAAAAGAGAATAATTAATAATATTTGCCTCACAGTGAAAATTTTACTGGGAAACAGAATAAGAACATGTATGCAAAAATACTTTGTAATAAGTAAAATGTTAAACATATATGGGTTATTATTTCACTTAACAATTCCCTTGTTCCCCCTTTAAAGAAAAAAAAACACAAAAATTAGCCGGGTGTGGTAGTACATGCCTGTAGTTCCAGCTATTTGGGAGGCTGAGGCAGGAGAATCACTTGAACCTGGGAGGCAGAGGTTGCAGTGAGCTGAGATCACGCCTCTGCACTCCAGCCTGAGCGACAGAGTGAGACTCCATCTCAAAAAAAAAATTAAAAATGTTTTAAAAATGAAAAGCATTACTCTGAGTAAAGAATTGGATCACTGTTAGCAAAAATAAAAAAGTATTAATACATTATCACTGACCCCGCAGAAATACAAAAAAAACCTCCAACAGCCATCAGACTACTATGAACACCTCTTCGCACACAAACTAGAAAATCTAGAAGAAATGGATAAATTCATGAACACATACACCTCCCAAGACTGAACCAGGAAGAAACTGAATCCCTGAACAGACTAATAATGAGCTCCAAAATGGAATCAATAATAAATAGCCTACCAACCAAAAAACAAAAACCCAAACCCAGGACCAAATGGATTCACAGCCAAATTCTACCACATGTACAAAGAGCTGGTATCATTTCTGCTGAAACTATTCCAAAAAGTTGAGGAGTACAGGCTCCTCCCCAACTCATTCTATGAAGCTGGAATCATGCTGATGCCAAAACCTGGCAGAAACACAACAAACAAAGAAAATTTCAGGCCAATATCCTTGATTAACATTGATGCAAAAAATCCTTAACAAAATACTAGCATGCTGAATCCAACAGTACATCAAAAAGCGAATTCACCATGATTGAGTAGGCTTTATCCCTGGGATGCAAGGTTGGTTCAACATATGCAAATCAGTAAATGTGATTCATCACATAGAGAGAACTAAAAACAAAAACCACATGATTATCTCAATAGACACAGAAGAGGCTTTTGATAAAATTCAACACCCCTTCATGTTAAAAACCCTCAACAAACTAGGCATTGAAAGAACATACTTCAAAATAGTAAGAGCCATCTATAACAAACCTAGAGCCAACATACTGATTGGGCAAAAGATGGAAGCATTCCTCTTGAAAACCAGCACAAGACAAGGAGGCCATCTTGCACCACTCCTATTCAACTAGTATTGGAAGCCCTGGACAGAGTAATCAGGCAAGATAAAGAAATAATAGGCATCCAAATAGGAAGAGAAGAAGTCAAACTATCCTGTTTGCAGATGACATTCTACAGCTAGAAAACCCCATGCTCTCTTCCCCAGAGCCCCTTGATCTGATACACAACTTCAGCAAAGTTTCAGAGTACAAAAGCAATATACAAAAATCAATAGCATTCCTACACACCACCAACATCTAAGCTGAGAGCCAAATCAGGAATGCAATCCCATTCACAATCACCACAAAAAGAATAAAATACCTAGGAATACAGCTAACCAGGAGGTAAAAGGTCTCTACAATGAGAATTACAAAACACTGCTCAAAGAAATCAGAGATGACCAAACAAATGAAAAACCATAAACATCCTATGTTCATGGATAGGAAGAGTTAATATCTTTAAAATGGCCATACTGCTCAAAGCAATTTACAGATTTTATGCTATTCCTATCAAACTACTAATGACATTCTTCACAGAATCAGAAAAACTATTTTAAAATTTATATGCAACAAAAAAAGGGCCTGAATAGCAAAGGCAATCCTAAGTAAAAAGAGCACAGCTGGAGGTATCATGTTACCTGACTTCAAACTATACTACAGGTCTACAGTAATCAAAACAGCATGATACAAGTACAAAAACAGACACACAGACCAATGGAATAGAATGCCTCACACCTAAACCATCTGATCTTCAACAAAGCTGACAAAAACAAGCAGTGAGAAAAGGACTACCCATTTAATAAATGGTGCTGGGTAGCCATATGCAGAAGATTGAAACTGGACCCCTACCTTATACCACATAAAAAATCAACTCAAGATGGATTAAATACTTAAAGGTAAAGCCTAAAACTATAAAAACCCTGGAAGATAAAATAAGAAATACCATTCTGGACATAGGACTTGGCAAAGATTTCATGATGAAGATGCCAAAAGCAATTGCGACAAAAACAAAAAATGACAAATAGACCTAATTAAACTAAAGAGCTTCTGCACAGCAAAAGAAACTATCAACAGAGTAAACAGACAACCTACAGAATGGGAGAAAATAATTGCAAACTATGCATCTGACAAAGGTCTAATATCCAGAATCTATAAAGAATTTAAATTAACAAGCAAAAACCAAACAACCCTATTCAAAAGTGGGCAAAGGACACAAACAGACACTTTTCAAAAGTAGACATACATGTGGCCAACCAGTATATGAAAAGGTGCTCAACATCACTAATCATTAGAGAAAAGCAAATCAAAACTACAATGAGATATCATCTCATAACAGTCAGAATGAATATTATTAAAAAGTCAAAAAACAACAGATGCTGGCAAGATTGCAGAGAAAAGGGTATGCTTATTCACTGCTGGTGGGAGTGTATTCCAGTGTGGCAATTTCTCAAAGAACTTAAAACAGAACTAACTACCTTTTGACCCCACAGTCCCATCATTGGGTATATACCCAAAGGAATGTAAATCATTCTACCATAAAGACACATGCATCTATATATATTCATTGCAGCACTATTCACAATAGCTAAGACATGGAATCAACCTAGCCCACTGACAGTAGGACTGGATAAATAAAATGTGGTACATATAAACCATGGGATACTATGCAACCATAAAAAGAATGAGGTCATGTCCTTTGCAGCAACATGGATGGAGGCCATTATCCTAAGCAAACTAACAAAGGAACAGAAAACCAAATACTGCATGTTCTCACTTTTAAGTGGGAGCTAAACAAAGAACACATGGATACTAGGAGGCGAACAGCAGATACTGGGAACTATTTGAGGGTAAAGCGTGGGAGCAGGGAGAGGATCAGAAAAAAAAAACAACTATTGGGTACTATGCTTATTACCCCGCTGACAAAATTATCTGTAAATCAAACCCCCATGATACATAGTTTACCTAAATAACAAACTTGCACATGTACCCCTGAACCTAAAATAAAATTTTTTTGAAGTATGAATAGTATGAATATTTTTGTAATTCTCTTTCTGCACCTCTATGGAGACTGGGCCACTGAAGACCCCAGCTTACACTAGAGATAAACACAAAACGAGCATAGCAAACTTTCTCTATGCCCAAGAATGAATCAGTTGCTGGCTTACCTCACCCACAGATAAACTCTCTTGCTCTTCCTGTGCCTCCTTCTCCTCCTTCTCTTCCTCCAGCTTCTCCTCCTCCTCCTCTTCCTCCTTCTCATCTTCCTCCTCTGACTCCTCCTTCTTTTCTCCTTGACTCTTCACATTCTCCTCATTCAGGGATGGGTTTAAGGAGCCCTCTCTTTCAACCTGCATTTCTTCCAGTCCCTGAATAGAGCCTTCTTTGGACTCATCCATCTCAGCATGCAGTGGAGATTTTTTCTGCTGCCCCAGCACCTCTTCAGTTATGAAGGACTCCATTTCTTGATCGTTTTCTTCTTCCACCTCTTCTACTGACCTGGCAGCACTTGTCCCACTACTTATGCTTTCCTCACTTCTGCTCATGTCGTCTTTAGACCCTTGCTTCTTCCTCAGTTTTTTCATTCTCTTCTGGGAGGGTTTTTCATGTGCTTCTGTTGATGAAAAACACCAAAGCACAAGGAGAGACAATTTACTGATGCTGCCTGGATTGGGCCTCCCAACCCACAAATGCATAAGAGTGAAGTCTGGGAGAATAAAACTTGAATTGAAAAAGTGCTACCTGGTTGCCTGAATTTGAAAATGACTTCTCCAGCCAAGTTCTACAAGGAAAAACCACGAGTCACTGAAAGACCTGCACTGCCTTTCTTCAGAGTGCCCCCCACCCTTTTTTTTTTTTTTTTGAGAGGAGTCTGGCTCTGTCGCCCAGGCTGGAGTGCAGTGGCGCCATCTTGGCTCACTGCAAGCTCCGCCCCCCGGGTTCACAACATTCTCCTGTCTCAGCCTCCCGAGTAGCTGGGACTACAGGCGCCAGCCACCACGCCTGGCTAATTTTTTGTATTTTTAGTAGAGACAGGGTTTCACCGTGTTAAGCAGGATGGTCTCCATCTCCTGATCTCGTGATCCGCCCGCCTTGGCCTCCCAAAGTGCTGGGATTACAGGCATGAGCCACCGCACCCAGCCCAGAGTGCCACTTTTAAGTAGAAGGACCCATCCCTCCCCTTTAATATCTGATGCAGGCCTTGACCAACTTAGTTCCCTGGGATAATTGGGTTGTTCTCAATCCTAGGAACCAGTTTTTCTTAATTCCAAGAAGGCTAGCAAACCCTTATAGCACACAATGGCTAATCATGGAATTAAAGCTCATTATGATATATTTTTTGGCAGTGATCTGGAGCAAAGGGCAAGAAAAATATAAACTGAGGGATGCAAACAAAGGGCAGAAATCTGCTGCATTCTGTGCTAGATGGAACAGACACAATGGGCATGATTTACATGATCCTGAGAGCCCCCTTGTAAACCCTGCAAATTTCCTGTTTCACAGGCTCTGGGTGAAGTTTTGGATATTCTGTGTTATGGATAACAGTGCAGGCTGTGGAATTTGCAGGTCTGGATTTGATTCCCAGCTCCTGACAAGCTAAGTGATCTTGGACAAGTCCTCTACACCCTATGGGGCTTAGTGTTATCTTCCATGAAATGGAGATCTTAATAGTGCCTATACCTTTAACCCAGGTGACCCAAACGATCTCAAAGCGCAGGCAATGAGCTCGCCATCCTATAGCTTGAGCTTTCCCCTCAACCTAGGTGGCACAGGGAGCAGCTATTAGCAATCTAAACAGGAATCTCTTCTGGGAGGAGAGATGCTCAGGGAAGGAGCCAGGTGTCCTGTATATGTGGGAAACCTTTGGCCAGGTTCAGTGGCAACCACGAGCATTTCCATTCAGGCCAGGCAGGACTATGGCTGGTGTGCGGGAAAAGAGCCAAACTCTGGGGGATTCAAACCAGGGAATCCCAGGTATTCATGCATTTACCCAGAGAGCATTTATTGTGTCTGAATTATGTGCAAGACCCTTGTGCTAATGACAATCAAAATTGAATAAAAATTACGGCATACTTGCCCTTTAAGAAATACATTATAGTTGGGTGCTCCAGACTCCTGTATTTGACAGCAACCAAGCACAAAAAAGTTCAGAGCTCTGAGAGGTGGCAGGGTCTGAGCAAGGTGAGATGAGGGGTCAGGCTGAATGAGTGGGAGCCTTTCTCTTGGTAGTGAATTGGAGGTATGGGTGGGTTTGGGATATGTGGAGACAGAGGGGCCCCAGCAGAGGGAGCACAATGAGGAAGGGCAGCAGGCAGGGGGCACATGCCAGAAGAGGGATGAGTCTGCTGGACCAGGGAGAGTCAAGGTGGGAAGCAGAGAGAGTGGGGCCTTTGTGGTTATCCAGGGACTGTAAGTTGGATTTGGTGGGGGCTGCACAGTTGGGGAGGGATTTTGCAGGAGAGTAGGTGGGTCAAAGCTATATTTTAGGAGAATTATGTGGCAGTGGTAGGTATGATAAATGGAATTCCAAGCGCCATATAAATTAACCTTTTCATTATAAGTCCATTCAGGCTTGAGCCCTGAATTCTGAACCCTTCAGCCTCTTTTATACTGAGAAAGAGATGGTCTCTTTAGAGACACTTTCAGCTTCTTTCTTCTTGCATTGATTTGAACTCTGCAGCATTAGGAATGGCTTTCAAAGTCTAGGCAGATCATAACAAGAAGTCAGCCTCTCCCTTAGCTTCTTCATGAGTGGCTGGGTGTATCATCACCCTCTCCATACCTGTTCAAAGATTTCACGCACAAAGAAGTATTGGCTGAGGGCGGAGCTGTAGGAGTTGAGTTCTTTCAGCATGATTGCTGGGTACTCCATCACTTCCTTTGTCAGGAGGGTGTGAAAACATTCATACCTGGGAGGTAGGTAGGTAAGACAGGAGACCCCAGCTAGGAACCACACCCCTGACCCCAAGGAGATGGGCTGCAATCTGGCACATAGCTCTGTGTAGAGCTGCTGTGTGGCTGCTCTTTTACAGCAGCAGTCCTTGGCTATGCTATTTTTCTGATCATACAAGAAATACATACTTTTTGTAGAAAGTTTGGAAAACACACACAAGAGACTTTTCTGCTTGTAACACGAGGTCCCTTTCCCTGTCCAGGGTCCTAACCCTTGTCATTGGTCTTAATGCTGTCCTTGAACTTGACGGTACCCAAATTATTCCATCAAACTCGCAAATGCCCCAAGGTCCAGACTTCTGTTTCTCAGATAAGTAGACCAAGGCTCATAGGGTTACTTACTTGCCTAAAGTAATCAGAATTGCCCTCTGAATCTAAGTACTGCAATCAATTGGCAGTGTCATTCCATTTCTGTGAACAGTCCTTACAGAATCAGCTCTACAAAGTCACAAAGATGCAAGAAAGTTCACAGAGAACTGCTTGTCATATTGAGAAATTGGAACCAATAGAAAACAGCTAATCAATTGAGGGATTGCTAAACCATTATGAAGTATCTACATTAATGAATGCTACATGGCATTTAAAAATGGAAGTATATCTGTAGTTATGGAACAATTTGCACAGTATAATCCAACCTTTATTCTAAAAACACTATATATGTGTATATATTCATATATATAAATGTATATGCCCATAAAAAAAGAAAAGTGGGCAGGAATGAGGGAAAAAAATCTCTATATGTTTACAGTGGTTAACTTCTTTTTCCCCCTTTAACAAGAATGTACATGTTTAAATTTTTTTTTGTTTTTGAGATAGAGTCTCGCTCTGTCACCCAGGCTGAAGTGCAATAGCATGATCTCCTCTCACTGCAACCTCCGTCTCCTGGGTTCAAGTGATTCTCCTGCCTCAGCCTCCTGAGTAGCTGGGATTACAGGCACCTGCCACCACGCCTGGCTAATTCTTGTATTTTTAGTAGAGGTGGGGTTTCACCAAGTTGGCCAGGCTGGTCTTGAACTCCTGTCCTCAGGTGATCCACCCACATCTTTAAATTTTTAAAAGAAGGCCCCATGTTCTTGAACTTAAGCCACATTGCTTTGAAACCTCCCTCCACAAACTTTAAAAAATTCTCCCTGGAAGCTTCTTTGTTGGCTGAGAGCAGAGCTGCAGAGGGCCACATGCTTTCCAAAGTGAGAGGCACAATTTTCATCTTAAGCTGACAGGCTCCTGGGCTCTTGGGCAGGCTGCCCTTGACCTTGAAGATGAATTCCTGACCATCCCTTCCTGCCTTTTGGAGTCTGGTTGGCCTACCTGGATTTCATGTTCTTCAGATAATCTTTGACCTTTTCCAGGTGAAATGCCAGTGTTTCTTTGTCACTTTGCTGCCTCAGTTGGTCCAAGAGCCTATCGAGGTGGGCCTCCTGCACCTGGAAGCCACCCCCAAAACAAGAGGAAGCAGATGTGACCTCCAGTGCTCACAGAGTGTAAGTGACCTACAGGGACCCTGCTGCTGGAACTGAGGCCCAGGTGCCTCAGCAGATCCAGGACTTCCTTTCTACAAATGGGGTACCCAATCTGCCACCACCCTCCCTCTTTCCACTATAGTTCTCCAGACTTTTCTCTGCCTGCAGTGTTCTTCCCTGCCCACATCATACCCCTGGGGAACCAGCTCAAATGGGACCCCCTGGAGACAGGGCCCTCATACCCACCCACCTGGTCAGGGCTGCACTACACCTGCTCCTTGCTCTTCTTCTCACCAGTCGTGCTTGAAATCAGAAGCTGAGTTTGTCCCCCCACCTCCTGGACTGTGTGAGAGCAGGCAAGGCAGGGGCCAGCTGACCTCCTGTGCAGGCAGGAGATTGCCCCAGTTATGGAGCTTTGAAATGATTCCCAACACGTGCACAGTTTGCTACATGAATGACACGTTTGTCTGTAATAAGAACTTGGAGTGTCTTCCCCTTTTTCTTTCAGAATGTGATGTCTTATCAGACCCCATATATGAGAACTTGGAGTTATTCCCCCCACTCACCTTGGGAATGTGATGTCATCCTTATCAGCCCCCCATATGTGAGTTACTGACCTTAACTACTGGACTTCAAAATACTCAAGAGTTTGACACTTCGAGAGCTTAGGCTGAGGCAGGTTTCACTCTGTCAGTGGCTTCTTTGAATGAGAGAGAGCTCAGGCTGTGTCAGGCACTGGGGCTATGAAGCCATGCCACCAGCACCGGCACTACCCTCTGGCTTCCAGGGACCTATGTGCCATCACAGATGTCCACTGTGTTAGCTTGCAAGCCAGTTTCTCCTGAGAAACCGCACATAGAAAGGCACACCTGAAGCTTTTATTAGACTTCCCATGGAAGCCTGCATCCATCCTTATTGAAAAACTAGACTTTAATAGCTTTGCAGCTCACAACGTGCCTAATGTACCTTGTCTACTCCCTGTGGATGTATTCCTTTTGAGGTTGGTTCATGTTATTCTCCCCCTCTTTAAGCATTGTGAACCTATGAAAAAATTCTCTTTCAATGGCAATAAAGTGTGTGATTCGTGATACCATCCTTTAATCGTCTCTTTACTTGAACCATCTGTCGGTCTCTCATGCACGCTCTTAGAGACACATTTGGTTCCAGGAGATTTCTGCTACTCCCATCTGATCCCATGACCAGCATGAGCCTCAGTGTCCCCATCTGCACAAATTTCATAGCTTAAGGTTCTCCATTTGGGTCAAGGATCTGTTTGAGTTCACTGCTGTTTGTGGTGTGAAACATGGAGCCCCGGGTGTGGGTCTCACCTGGCTCTCCAGGCTGTGCTTCTGCCGGTGCTGCTCCATCCTTTTCTCCAGCTCCAGCTCCTGCACCAACAGCTCGCTCTGGTGTGTCTCCCACAGTTGTACCGCCTCCTGGAAATACTTGAAGAGGTTCGAACTCTGCCACTCTGTCTGATCTGCCAGAGTCTCGAAGGATTTCTGCAGTGGCAGAGCCCAGAGAAGGGACTTACGGGCTGACAGTCCCAGGGCCAGGAAGAGGGCCCACCTGTGGGACCCCCTGTCTCTAATGACTGAACAGTATTGCCCAGACACCATCCCTCAAGGTCAACTTCTAGGCCACACCTGTGCTCTTGGTCCTCCCTCCCTAGGGCAGCGTTTCTGGTCTGCCCAAGGCCCTGCCCTTGGTCTTGCTGACCCTCAAGTCCCATCTCTAGACATATCCTACGCTCCACAAAAGTCTCTGACAGGAAGAAGATGGAGTTTGGGCCATTCCTAAAAACCAGGCGGGGCACTCAGGAGGCCACAGCAATGCTGGCCTGGGCATCTTTCCTTCTGTGGAGTTCCCTCACTCATGGCATCTGGGCCAAACACCACACCTGCTGTGAAATCCTCCACACCACCCACCTTTTTAAAAAATGTACGTGTCTTATGCCCTCATCTGGGCCAGGGGTGGGCAAGCTGCCACCTGTAGACTAAATTTGGCCCTCCACCTGTTTTTGTTTGGTCCTGTGAGCTACACACAGATATTCCAGTTTTAAAATGGCTGGAAAATAATCAAAAGAAGATATTTAATGAGATGAAAATTACATACAATTCCAGTTTCAGTGTCCAATCAATAGTTATTGGAACACAGCCATGCCATTTGTTTCTGCATGGCCTAGGGCTGCTTTTGTGTGGCACTGGTGGAGTTGACAAGGTGCGTCAGAGACCTGATGGCCCACAGAGCCTAAAATAGTCACCATCTGGCCCTTCACAGAAAACACGAGCCAACCCTGGTTCAAGATAACATGTGTCTTGGGCTGGGGGCTTATTGTGCCTCCACAGCCCTTCAGTGCCCAGGGTCAGCAATGGCCAGGGAGTGCTCATGGCATGGAGTTCTGTGCAGCACCCATGTCAGTGGGTGGCTGGGAGGAGTCAGGTGAGTGAGCTTGGAGTGGCCAGCATAAGGGGGCTACTCTGAGAGGGGCTGACAAGGGTGAGTGGACACACTAGGAACATGCAAGTTGGAGTTCTTGGACTCTCCCTACAGCCCAGCACCCCCAGGGACCCCCAGCCCCACCTCAGCTCCCCATTGGAACAGTCCCCAGCACGCACGTCCAAGAGTTCCAGGTCCTCCTCCACCTTGCCCTGGAGTGCTCCCACCATCTGGAAGAAGAACTGGTTCACCAGGGTCTCTGCCTCCTCCTCAGTGAAGGCTTTCCAGTCCAGCAGCTGCTTCTGGAGTGTGTGGGACAAGGCAGAGCCTGGCTTAGGACTGAGGTCCCCACAGGCATCAACGGCATCCTACAGGCCTCAGTGTTGCACAAGTCAGACCTGAGATCCAGGTGAAGGGCCCTGCACCCCATGAATTCTGTTCCCCTTAGGGTCTGGAGGGCCAGGCACAAGCTGGCTGGAGAGGCATGCAGGAGCTCTCGGGAGGCTCCCCAAGTGGTGCCCTCAGCTCGAACATGCTTCACAACAGTTAAGCTTTGGGGGTGGGGGCATCGCTTAAAGTCTTACCAAGGAGGCAGGAAGGGACATTCTGACTCAATAGTCCCCCTACCCCAGAGAACAAGTCACAGTTGTGCTTGGGTTTGGGAGCGAGTTTACTGTCTCACTCTGTCATGCAGTGGGCAGGGTGGAGGGGAAAGTGGGGCCAGGCCTATCTATGAAGGGGGCGCATTGCAATAACCCCCAGGACACGACCTCCATTCATAAACAACGCCCAGTGCTGTGTATGACATAGAGTCAAGGGTGAAGTCTGAGGTGATCTGAGAGCGCACACTTCATCTTACATGGCCTTCCTGGAGGAGGTGATGGGTTAAAACCTGAGAGATGGCAGGGATAGCTGGGGAGGGGATCTGGGCAGAAGGAACAGCTTCAGAATGCCCAGAGGCCAGTGAGCACCAGGCATTGGGGCTATGAAGCCACGCCATTTTCTTCCATGAGGAAGAAAAGCTTGGATGGAGGCTAAAGGGTGTGTGGGTGTGAAGTGGGGACATAGCTGGAGAGGAGAAGGCAGTGGGTATGGGGCCAGGGAAAGCACTTCAGGTCCTGCCCAGGCATTCCTCTTCTCAGGCCTGCAGGAAGGGTGCCCACCTTACAATTCTGCACATGCATCAGGCACTCCTGCCACGTCTTCTCATAGAGCAGGCGGATCCGCATCATGCAGTCCACGTGGTAGGTGTCTCCATGGGCAGAAAACAAAGAAAATCAGTCCAGAAGGAAGAGAAGATTAGAAAGGGGAGTGTCCCCTTTGCAAAGGAGCAAAATGCCTCCACAGCAACATTTATTTAGGTGAAGATCAGTGGTCCTGATTGAGATCAGGGGCTGGTGTCCCCTTACAAAGTTCCTGACACCCCAAGATAAGGATGTCAAATGAAGAGCTTGTCGTTATCTGTTCTGAACCCATTCTGGCCCTAACTCTTGACTCGGTTTCAGGGCTGGTGAAATTCCTTTTGGGAAACTGCACCAAGTTGTAAACGAGTAATGAGAGTGGAGATTAATGAGCATTTACTGATCCTATCTGTGGTTCATCCCTGAAAAACGGAATGCACTAGCAGAATGCACAGAAGCTTGCTTTTTTATTTATTTTCTCTATTTTTCCTCCTTTCAGTTTCCCAGCTTATAATAAACTCAGTGTGACTCTGATGTCTAGGATAAGCAACTCTGGTTTAGTGCTGCTGGCAATTTCTAGAAACCACACAGAGATTTTGTGGTGGTTGTTCTTGGGGCTGGGGAGGAGGGCAGGGAGATGGCAGCTAGGTGTAGATTTAGGATACCTGGGAGGGTTGACAGATGCTAGAACTGATGAGAAGAAGCTCTAAATCTGCTTCTTCCTGTCCCCAGGGCTAGTTCCTAGGCCAAGGTAACCACAACCTTCCGTGAGGCCACTGTAATGGGCTCTCCCAGGTCCCCCTGCTTCCACTCCTGCATCCCTCTGGGCCATCTGCACCCCCTGACATCATCACCCCCAGCTCAGAACCTTCCACTGAGTTCCCACTGCCCTCAGGATAAAGCCCAGACTTCCACATGCAGCCCATGTGGCCAGCAGAGTCCGGCTGCTTTGCATCTTCCAGCCTCCCCTCCCTGTTTCCAAAGGCCCCAGCCCTGTCTTGCCTCCGGGGCCCCGTACACTGTATCCCTGCTTGGAATGCCTCCTCCCTCTTGGCCTGGCTGACTCTTACCTCCCTTGGAGTTCTCAACCACATGATCACTTCCTTGTCAATGTTTCCATGACCCTGAACCAGCTGTGTCCCTAACTGTGGCTCTCATGGCTGGGGACCTGTCCATTCCCTACTTGCTCTGACTTCTGCTCTGGACTGGAAGTGCCCGAGGGCAGAGCCAGCTACTGAATGCCAGGGCCCAGCACAATGCCTGTCTGTAGGAGGCACTGAATGAATGGCAGCCATTGCTATTATTTAGGGTCTTGTGGCTCATATAGAAACACTCTTAGTATTATAAACCTGAGAGCCCTAGAAGCAATGGCGGGTACTACTAGCCAAAGTACCCAGGCTAAGTCCAGCTGTGACACTTCATTGGCTGTGTGACCTTGGGCAGGATACTCCACCTCTCTGTGCCACTAAACCCTTCTCTTACTACAAGAGGACAATGACACCACTGACCTCACTAGGTTGCTGTTATCCTCTAAGGAGATGAAAAACTTTTTACATATCTTCTAGAGCAAGTCGTGACAAACCTCATACAGTCTCAGTTGTAACTACAGATGTTCCTTTATTTACAATGCGGTTATGTTCCAATAAATCCACCATAAGCTGAAAATATCTTCAGTTGAAAATGCATTTAATATACCTAACCTACCAAACATCATGGCTTAGCCTAGTCTATCTTAAATGTGCTCAGAAAACATACATTAGCCTACAGTTTGGCAAAATCATCTGGCAACAGAGTACACTTGTTTACCCTCATGATTGTGGGGGAATGACTGGGAGCTGCAGCTTGTCACCGTTGCCCAGCATTGCCAGGGAGTATCACACCACATATCCAGGCACCATAGCCCCCAGAAAAACAGCAAAATTCAAAATCTGAAGTACAGTTTCTGCTGAATGTCAATCACTTTCACACTACCGTGAAGTTGAAAAGTCCCAAGTTGAACCATCCTAAGTCAGGGGCCATCTGCTTTCATCTCTGCCATTTAGAGTGAAAGCAGCCAGACAATACGTCAACAAATGAGGCAGCTGGGGGTCTAACGACACTTAGTTCCAAAACCAGCAGTCAGCACACGGGCTATAGCCTGACTGCCCTTACTATAGAGCATTTTGAAACATCACCATTTGTGATTGAGGACTCTCTGTGTAAGCCAGGCACTGGACTACCACTGGACATCCACCCCACAAGTAGGGACCATTATTACTCCTCTTGCCCTCCCTATTTTACAGAGGAGGACATTGAGGCTACCAGAGGCCCTGATTTTCCCAAGGTCACACAACCTGGGAGGAGCAGAGCTGGGCATCAAGACCATGTGCTCCACCTCACACTCTTGGGGCATGCCTCTGAGCCTTCCTCAAAGAGGGCATCAGAGCCATCTCTCTGTCTCAATGCTCGGGTCAGGGGTCAGGGGTCAGAGGGTGCAGCTAGTGTAGCTGCAGGCTGGCAGTGAGGAGGGGAGGCCTTGGAAGGGAGGGGGGCCTTTTGAGCCCTCAGAGCTCACTTTTCCCACCACACCCCATCCTTCCTCCCCATGATGGTGGCGCCACTCATTTGGCTGAGCTTCAGCAAAGCAACTGCTCAAACAGAGTTCTGGAGAAATGCAGGTGGAGTCCTGCAGACGTCACTCACCTAGCTCCTTGTTCAGGGAGTTGAGGGAAGAATGCCACTCAGTCAGCTGAGTTTGGCTGTAACTGGGGGGCAGGAGGTCACTGGGAAGGAAGACACGGCAAGTAAGCCACACAGGAACAAACCGTTTACTCACCAAAATGGGTAGCATCTTCAAGGAACATAGCTCCAGAAAATCGTGGATTTAAACACTGAAGAACAAAGGGAACTGCTGGGGATTTCCTGGTGCCAAAACATGACCCGGCTGAAAGGTCTTTTAATTAAAAAATTCTAAGTAATGAATTTGTTACTTAGAAAAGAAAAGAACATAATTTTTCCAGTGGAAAAAACAAACTGTTCACATCCCTTGACCAAGGAAGCCTCCTTCTGGGACTTAATCTGAGATGGCATTATAGAATGCACATAAAGTTTATGTATTAAGATGTTCACTTAACAATGCTGTTCATAAACACACATGATGATTTAAAAACCTTCACATCCACAGTAGAAAACTAAGTACAGCAAATCCTCTTCTGAAGTCATTAAAAATAGTGTCGTAAAAAAAGAATGAGATCATGGCCTTCGCAGCAGCATGGATGGAGCTGGAGGCTGTTATCCTACATGAACTAACACAGGAACAGGAAACCAAATACCACAGCTTCTCACAGGTGGGAGCTAAACTTCGAATACATATGGGCATAAGGAAGAAAACAGACACTGGGGCCTACTTGAGGGTGGAGGGTGGAAGGAGGGAGAGGATGGAGAAACTACCTGTCTTGTACTATGCTTATTACCTGGGTGACAGAATAATCTGTACACCAAAACCCCACAACACGCGATTTACCTGTGTAACAAACCTGCACATGTAACCCTGAATCTAAAATAAAAGTTAAAAAAAGGACACCGAATTCTTTTTCAAATTTTTATTTTTAAGTTCCAGGATATATGTGCAGGATGTGCAGGTGACACAGGTAATGTGTGCCATGGTGATTTGCTGCACCTATTAACCTATCACGTAGGTATTAAGCCCAGCATGCATTAGCTATTTTTCCTAATGCGCTTCTTCCCCCAACCTCACCTTCAGACTAAGCAGACCAACTCCCAGCTCTCTGGCCCTGGGCTGGCCACCTGGATCTAGAACACTCAGTGGGCACCCCACTGAATAGCTTTCTTATGAAATTGAAATCAGGGCTGGTTGGCCCCACATCTGAGCAGAGTGTCCACAGCCTCCGACAGGTGCCTCCAGCCTCCAGTGTCAGATGCCTCTGACACATACCTCCAAACTGCAAAGCTCATGGAGCCACTCTGCTCCTCAGTGCCCTCAGAAAAAGGTCCAAACCCCTCCACCTGGCCACAGGTCCTGCGTGCTCTGATCTGTGCCTGCTCCTTCCTCACCCCCGTTCATTGCTTCTTTCAAGTTGCTTGGCAGCTATACTAAGTTTCTTCCTGCAGCAAATGGGCCATGGCCTTTCTTGTGAGTGGGGCTGAAATGGTCCAGGTGGCCAGCCCAGGGCCAGAGAGCTGGGAGTTGGTCTGCTTAGTCTGAAGGATGCCTTAGCGGACAGGCCTGTGGCCAGCCCAGGGCCAGAGAGCTGGGAGTTGGTCTGCTTAGTCTGAAGGATGCCTTAGCGGACAGGCTGCAGGCCACTTCTGCCTCCCCTACTGTGCCCCAAGAAGCACCCCTCCTGGGCCACCCCTCCTGCCCATACCAGATGGTGCAGAGGTGCTTCAGCCGCCTTTGCTGCAGGACGTTCTGGGTCTTCAGCATGACCTCTAGCTCCTTCGTCACAGCTGGGGGAGTATGGATACTCTCACTGGCCATGAACTCACTGGTGGCCAGACATGTTGGCACCATAAAGGGGAGAGGAGGAGCAGGGCAGGAGTGAGAGAGGGAAAGAGAACCATGGTGACAGCATTCAGAGCCCCAGCACTCCTTCCCTAACACCACCCCCAGCCCCTTCCTCCCCAGGCTTTGCCTCTTCTCTAGGACCCTAAAGAAAGGAGGGAGAGAGGGTGGGTGGGAGAAAGCGGGGACGGAGGAATGGAGGAAAGAATGGAGAGATCGTCAGGTCAGTGGAGCTCTGGCACCAACAGCATGAGACCAGCAGGCTCAGATTTGATGGGGTCCTGACCACCGCCTGCCTGCTCTGTAACTTTGGTCAAGTCCTTCTCCTACTCTGAGCCTCAGTTTCTTCTTCTGTAAAATGGAACTCATGATGGTGCCTTTCTCATTGGCACTTGTGGGAACTCAGTAAAATGATGCAAGCAAGCCCCCTAGCACTGTGCTTGGCTCATGGGAAATGCCCAGTAAACGGCAGCCATTGCTATCACTGTTGATGATGCTTGGCATTTATAACAGCTTCCAGGTGCCAGGCCCAGATAGGCACTTTCCATGCAGTATCTGGTTGGATCACTGAAACACTGTCCCAGGTCCATTAGGATGCCTGTTTTGCATAGGAAGAGACAGATTCCGAATGTTCAAGGGCTTGGTCAAGGTCACATGGAAAGGCAAGATGGAGGTAGGCCTTGGTACACTTTTCCTTCATCCACAGCAAAAGTGCCACTTGGCAGAGGAAGCATGGAGAAGGGACCTCTCTTCACACCCCCTCCCATGGGAGGGAGGAAACACGCTCCCCAAGGGTGGGAAGCGTTTGCCTGAAGGATGTCCATTTGTTTAGGCCCAGTGTCCACAGGGTTATGAGTGATAATAAAGAGTGGAAATTATACAGATAATTGGATGAATGTTTTCCAGCTGTATGGAGCTCAGAGAATGGTCATGAAGCAAGGTTCATGAATAAAATATGAAACTGCATATACTGTATGGATCTAAAAGAGCCTGGGAGAAAATATACCAAAATATTTGCTGTGCTTCTCACTGTGGGGAGAGATTAGTGGTGATTTTTAATTTATTCTTTATACCTTTATCTATTTCTAACTTTAAAAAGAGCAGAGAGAAACAGCAGCATTTTTAAGTAATGGCAAAAAGTGAGGGAGAATGCCACCCCTACCCTTTGCCAGGCCCCTGGTGGGCTGGAGAAGGAGTTGTGTGGGCGGCGCTGACCTGAAACTCTGCAGCAGGGCCTCCTTCTTGAGAGCCTTCCAGGTGTCCACCAAGCCTTGCCAGCGGTGGCGGCTGTCCAGCTCCTGCTGCAGGGTGGACTCCATCAGGTTGACAAACAGCTGGGCGAGGGCCTTCCGGTTGCCCAGCAGGGCATAGTTCATGACCTGTGGTCACAGATGGACAGAGCTCTAGACAGGGCAGGGTCTCTCTCGGGTCAGGGCAAGGCTCAGTTAGAGAGGAGCAGTGGGAGGCTGGAGAGGGAAGATGCAGGCTGAGGGCCAAGTGGGGCGGTCGCAGGTCCCAAAGGGGACTAAGGGGTCAGTGGGCACTCGAGGAAGCTTCCTGGCACTGAGTAGCCATGGACAAGGGTCTTCCTTGAAGGCTTAACCACAGACCCTGACTGCATGAGCTTCAGCTCAGCTCCAAGGTCACTTCAGATGGTTTGTTAAAGAAGGTGAAAGGAGGCAGGCACTCAGTGAGCTCTAAGTGTTTACTCTTTTTTATAAATTTCTTCCAAAAGCAGAGTGCTCATGCCATCAGGGACGAGCCACATATGGTTGTTAGGAGAACCGAGACCCAATGGCAAAATGAGGCCAGAGCTAGAACATTCTTCAGCAGTCCTCCCATGGCTTCTCACCTGGGCACCCTTGGCATGGGCGTGGGATGATCCTCCATTGCATGGCACTGTTTTGCCCTTTAGCATCCTTGCCCCTGCTTAGATGAGAGTAACTTCCCCCATCCTCCCCGGCCCCAAATGCCTCCACACATTTCCCAAAGCCCTCCAGGGAGGTGGCAGTATGCTGGGGCAGTGGGTGAGAACCCTGCCAAGCTCAGAGGCTAGAAATTCCAGTAATGCTTTTCAGTGGAGCCTGAGGCTTGATTTAGCTGTACTTCCTAGCTGGGTGGCACTGGCAAGTATTTCCTCAACCTACAGATCCACAGCTGTAAGATGGGGTTCATGCTATTTAGAGCATAGGGATTTTGTGAAAATAAATGAGAAAAATGCAGGTAGAGCAAGTAGCAAATGCAAGTTGTAATAATGAGTAGAAGCACAAGGAAGGGAAGCAGTGAAACACATTTGGGACACTGAAATCCTTGACTCTCACATTGGATAAAATGTGCACAACTTAGGAGCCCTCCCTGATCTCAGAAGACAGCTACCACAGCTGGACCCTCTTTTATTATCCTCCCAACAAGTCCTGACAGGTATTACAGGCAGTCCCCGACTTACGATGGCTTGACATGATTTTTCAACTTTATGATGGGTTTATGAAGGTGTTAAATGCATTTTTGACTTTCTACATTTTCTACTTATGATGAGTATATTGGGATGTGACCCTATCATAAGTGGAGGAACATCTGTATTATCTTCATTTAATGACACAGCAAGCTCCAGGCTCAGTGGCTGAGTCTTTTCGGAAGCTTCCACATCTGGGCAGTGGAAAATGTCTGTGTTCACTCCTTGCCTGTGCTTTATCTGGGTTACCATAGAGCTGACATGGGCTGGACCCATCTGTGATTCCGAACACTGTCCTCTTTTCAGCCTACTGTGCTGCCAGGAGGCCCCTTTTCCAGCAAGCTCAGCTCACCGCACAAGACCAGGAAACCCACAATGTGCCTTTCGGCAGCCAAAAGAGGAGTCCTCTCCAGCAGCAGAGGAGTTAGACTTTGCTCTGACTTTGGAGACATCATGAACAACCTTGAATTTTGTGTTTTCCACCCCAAGGAAAGCAGCTGTGGGGAGGGGTGCTGGGGGCATGGACAGGGGAAAGCAGTGGGGACAGAGCCAAGAGGCAGGCTCAGCAACGGGCACAGACCACTGGTAGGAAGAGAGGCAAGAAGAGGCAGAAAAGCCAGACATAGCAGGCAGAGCAGATCACTCATGAAGGTGGAAACCACCCTGAGACCACCATAGCCCCCTGATGATGACTCCATAGTGTAGCGCCTATTGCATTGCACACAGTTGCTGAGACATGACCTAGTAGGTGCTCATTAACATCACCAGCGCTCCAGACGATAGCCCTATATTAGGTGTGCCTGGTTCAAGATGTCAGGGAAATATGAAATGTACTTTAGAAAGATCTCTATTGAAAAATCCTTACAATAGCAAGGACTCTGCTTCTCTACCTCAGAGGCCCACCTGAGCCCCTTAGAAACATAGTAGATGAGAAGCCCACCATTCCTGAGACACCAGACACCAGGCTCGGGGTGCCCTGGGTTCCTGGTCCTGCCCCTTCTCCCACGGGCTGATCCCTGCACAGGAAACCCACTCACCATGGCTTCTTCATTTATCAGCCTGTACACGTCGGGCCGCATGAGGTATGAAGTTTTCTCTATGACTTCTGCATATTTCTTCAACACGCTTTTTAGCTAGAAATGACAAGGCACCATACTTAGTGGCTCATTTCCTGGAGAACTAAAAGGAAACAGAAAGATGCCTAATAAACCCGGCAAGTGACAGTCACCACAGAGCCCACCTGCAGCCGACTTACTTTATCGGCTCGGGAGAACTCCAGCGAGTGCAGGGCCTCATCCAGCTCCTTAATCTCCTGCTTCCGGAGCAGTAACCGCCCGGCCACATTATCCCACAGCTCCAGCAGGGCCTATGCAGAGAAGTTTGGGTCAGGCTAGGAGCCGGTGGGAGGCAGGGAAGAAGCAGGACCCGGGTGGGGCAGGCCCAGCCACGAAGGGACCCCTACTTGGATGGTGTAGTCCTCAAGGTTGGTGTCGTTTTCCACCTTTAGGAAGAGACGGTTCATTTCTTCATCAGACTCAGTCAGCTTCTTCAAAAAAAGTCCTCCTGTGTCCATGATGAGAGGTTCCATTTCCTGCAACAGGCCAGGGCAATGATGGCCAAGGCATCAGCACCCCTGGGAAGGAGGGAGCCCTCCCTGTCATGGGGGAAGTGCCAGGCATGGTCCCATCTCAAAAATGATGATCATTGCCTAGACCTAACGAGTTGAGGCTCACTAGTCAGCTCACAACCATGCCACACGCTCTGCGCTGAGCCCTCCTTCTTGGCTCATTTGATCCTCATCACAGTCTTTGAATTGGCTGCTGACATTGGGCCTAGCCTATGGTTGGCACTCAACAAATATTCATTAAAGATGTGGCCAAATGAAAGAATGCCAGGTTTACTTCAGATGAGGAAACTGAGGCTCAGGTAGATGGCTTCACCAAAGCCACAGAGCTCAAGGGTGAAAACAGACCTGGCATCTAGTTGGGACGTATGAAGAAACATGGCTGGAGAGCCTGTTCTTGGTGCTTTGGGCACACAGCCAGCTCCAGGAATCCAAGGCAGGACAACACAGGTCAGAGAAGACTCAGGGAGAAGGGGACAAATGGAAATCTGGGGCTCAGGGCAATCCAGAAGGGCAAAGGCTGGTCTCGTTTAGGGAACATTCCAGACACCAGTGTATCTAGAGATGAGGTCTCTAGAGAGGAATGAGAGCTGAATGGGGGGCAGTCCATAAGAGCCCAGCAGAGCTGGGCTATCAGCGAGGGGTGTGCCATTCTGCCCTTCATCAGAAGGACCGAGCAGGGAGGCCAAAGGCTAGGCTTTGGTGTCAGACCTGGAGGGAAGTTCTGACTTGGGCCCTTATGCACCAAGTCAGGTGAGACTCTCTGGGCCTCACTGCAAAAGGGGTAACAACAGCACATGACCTGTAGGGCTTTTCCAAGAACTACGGGGAGCTGTGCCCACAAACACTCATAACGAGCCACTCAGGCACTCAGAGAGGGTTCCATGTCGTCTAAGGCTCTGTGAGCCCCTGAGGACCTCTCTGCTGTAGAGGGGGAGGGAGGCTGGGAGCCATGACACACCCGCCTTTGGAATGGCACAGGAAGGGAAGAGGAGGGAGAGGGAGGATTCTCACCTTTCCCACCTGTGCAATCTCCTCCTGAAAGCTGGCCAGAGCGCTCTCGTAGCTCCTCCTCTTGTGTTCTGCTCGCCTTTGAAAGGTGCTGGTGCTTATCTTCTCAGGAACTGCAGAGCAACAACAGAGGTGATGAGGCTGCCTTCAGAGCTCTCAGCAAAAGGCAGCACAGGCAGACAGCCCCTGCACACTGAGGCCTAGCTCAGAAGGCAGACCCCAGAGCCAGGTCAGGGTGGCAGAGGCTTAAGGAAAAAGAGAAAAGACGACAGTGATTCATGAGTGCTAGAGGGACCAAGGCCTCAGATACACAGTTAAAAGCTGAAAAAGCTCCAAAACAGTACGCACAGCATGTTTTTTTAAAAAAAGTTCTATGGAAGCAAATACATATAGAAATGATAACTGCCAACACTTCCATAGCACTTCTTGCATAGTAGGTATTGTTTAAACTCAGCTAGTCTTCATGCTGAGGCCAAGAGGTGGCTTCCATTCCTAGCCTCGTTTCACAAGTGAGGAAACTCAGTCATGGGGGGTTGAAGAACCAAGTTGGCCAGCAGCTGAGCAGGGATCTGGGCCACTTGCTTCCAGGTCTGTGCTCCTGCCACATGCTCTGCTGTCCCCTTTACCCAGGTGGGAAGCCAGATGCCACGTGGGTTAACCGGGGGCGGGTTGGGATGAGGGCTGGTGACTCTCTTTGGAGAAGAACAGGTGTCATGGTGAAGGGGAAGGTTTTACTTTCTCTTTCTCTCCTTCCTTTGTTTTTCTTCAGTGAGCATGTATTACTTTTTTAATCATAAAGAAAAAAGGTTTCTATATTAGGATAAGGTCAAATGAGGACAATGTAGTAGGAAGGAAGAAAATGCAGATGAGAAATACTGTTGGGAACCTGCAAGAAAGCAAGTGGCATCCTTTAATCCCTGTTTTGCATCAGTAACTGCCCTCCATGCAGGCAGCTCCCCTCCTCCCCCCAGCTCCCTGCACAGGGGAGGAATCTTGGGTGAGATGCTCTTGGTGAGATGCTCTGGGTGGCTGAGCCAAGGAACACAGTGGGAGCTCAGGGCCTTCCTCAGAGGCGTTGCCAGGAGACGTCCCCACCTCCTACCCAGGTCTCACCCTGGCCCAGGACAGGCCTGCCTTGAGGCTGAATGGAGGCTCACCCATAGTATCCATGAGACCCCGCACTTCTCGGGCAGCGATGGTGCTCTCACTCTCTCGGGCTTTTTCCCTCTTGGCTCTTTCCTTTTCCCTGAGACACAAGCAGAGAAGAGTGAACTCCCAGCTCCTGATGCCATCCATGGCAGCTCTGGCACATAAGGGCACCAACGGGTGGTTCTCCAGAGGGACTGTGGGCAGCAGCAATGGACCAGGCACACCCCAATTCCAGAGAGCCCTGAGGCAGTGCCCAGGCTCCCAACAAATGCCACCTGGGGTTCCCTGCCAACAGACACCATGGGTCCCTAGGTGAGAGGTTGGGTCCCTGCCCTCAGGGAGCCTGCTCTGGCTCTGGTGGTCAAGCGTGGATGATGAGCCTGAGCCACTTCCCACCTGGGGAAACTGAGGATCAGAAGGGGTACGAGCAGCTCAGTGAAGCCAAATCATGCTAGCTCTTGGCATGCATCCTCATTTGCTCCTTCAGCAACCCATCCTATGATGTACTTGAGGTAACCTCGTTTTCCAGAAAGGGGGATGGGGCTTATAGGAACCACAGAATGCAACAGAGAGGAGACTCCAAGATCAATCCTTGTGGCACTAAGGCCCATGGAATTTGAGTGAGGGAGGAGAGAGCTGGGGTTTCAGGAGGAACTATTTTAACAGGGAGGACCAGCAGGGTGGATGTGACATCAGCTTTGGAACTGGCATCTGTGAATGCCCTGTCCATGGGGCAAGCACCACAGAAATCCCGCAGCTCCCAGCGACCGCTGCCATTCCTTGGGCCCCCCATATGTCCAATACTTTCCAGTCAACTTCTCATTTAGCCCTCATGCAGACCTAGCAGGGAGGAAGCTGCTGGGCCTGGGCTGCAGCTGATGGGGCCCAGGCCAATCTTCTAGAGACAGGTCTTTCAGACCTTGTCATTCTAAATGCCCCTGGAACAAGGCAGCCCTGTAGGAGCTGAGATGATGACACCTGCTGTCAACTCCGGCTTCTTGGTCACTTGCTCCAGTGACTTGGGGCTTGGTTTATACCAGTGGTGATTTACCCCCTGGCCTGGGCTGGTCTCCACCCACCCAGGGGTCTGCCCTGGGTGATGAGCACATAGGTGGACTGGCCTTGGCTGGCTGAATCTTCAAACACCTGCACCCTTTGCTTTGACGCCTGAGGGAGACAGGGTGCTCTGGCTCTGCCACTCATGTGTTCAGCCCAGTCTGGCCTCTGCTAGCCCTGCAGAGTGTCTAGAGGTAGCTGGGCCCTGTGGGTAGTTCCTCTAGATTCCCACCTGGGGCATCAGGCTGCCTGTAACCCTGGATGCCCACCTGGGGCATCAGGCAGGGTGACATGGGCTAGAGAACGCTGACCTCCAGTCTGGGCTTGGGTGGGCCAGTGGATTTTTCCATCTGTTGGGAGTTCAGAGCATGAGGGTCAGGAGCTTTGGGGGTGGCTTTCCTGGGAAAATTCAAAGGCCAGGTCAGGGCAGAGAACTATACTCAGCATGGGGTCTGTCCCTGCCCCAAAGAGGGTGAAAGGAACAACCAAGACAGGCAGCGGAGGCCTGCTTTCTATCTCACAGTCCCAGGCCCAGCAAGGGTTTATGGCTCGTGTGGAACTCAAAGTGCCTAAGGGGAGCACCGCGCCTGCTCCATTCTTTCAAGAACCCTGGGAAGATCTGTCTCTTCCTTTTCCCCATAGCTGAGAGTCAGAGCTCAGCGAACTGAAATGGCATGCTTAGGAACTTCTGAACTTGGAAGTTCACAAGAAACTCCAGATCTCCATGCCTGACCCCGCCTGCTCTCATCTCAGGAAAATGCATTTCTGCTGTTCACCCAGCACTCAGGCCAGAGACCAAGGGCTCTCAGGAGCTCTCTCCTCTCCTCTAATTCGTCACTAGGTCTCATGGGTTCTGCCTCCAAGAGACACCCGAGGCCCACAGCTACTTTCCCTCTCACAGCCACCAGCAAGGTTACAAGGACAACTGCAGTGTCCTGTGCCCTGGCCTTCCGGCCTCTTCTTGAAGCCCCCCACATTCTGCACAGAGCTGCCTGAGGGACTTCAAAAATGCAAACCAGCTGCTCACTGCAGTAAAGTTCAAAATACTGACTGCTGCCTGAAAGGCTGCTCCCAGCCTCATCTCCTGCCCTCTCTCAGGGTCCATTTACCTTCAGCCTTCAGGAGGGGGCCAAGACCACCTTTCTCAGAGCCTTGTCCCCATACTGCACCCTCTGGTTTCAGCTGATCCCTTCCTCAGAGAGCTTTCCTGACCCCTGTCCCTAGCCCCTGTCCCCTTAATCAGAGCTTTTCTGCCACTGGGGGGATGTGCTTATTTATTTACTTTTGAGGTCTCAAGTTTCATAAGGGTGGGATCCCCACACCCAGTGCCTGGTCCTAGGCACTTAATCAATAATGATTGTGGGAGTAGGGGAATGGGGGCGAGAGAAGCAAACCATCCTGCAAGGTAGGTATTAGCCTCCCTGCTTTAGGGGTGGTACTTGAGACTTCATTCCTACAGGCTACTCATCTTGTGCTGGCTCTTTTTGAGTTTTTGAAGGCTCAGGTACCCTAGTGCATGGGGGTGAGGCATGGACAGCAGGATCTACCTGTGGAGAACAGGGTTTTCCATGATCCAGTCATTGGGGAGGCTGTGCATCCACTTCTGCTGTCGAGGAGACAGCTCCCCTTCAGGAGTCTCCACCTTCTTCATCATGGGTATCCTGCCACTCTTCAGGGTCACAGAATGCTCTGCAGCCCTCTTCCTGGTGGCTTCCAGGGAGTGGACTAGCTGCACCTGAATCCAGGGAGGACCAAGGATGGGGGAGTGGTCAGAGCTGCTGACTTCCTAGCACTCTCAGGCTGATGGCGGCTGTCTAGAAAGACATCCAGAGAGCTGCCCCCAGGAAGGCACTTTTCAGGAGGCCTTCAACCCCAGGTCATATCTCTATAGGAGAGCTCTCCTCCCAGTAACAGTCACTCAGCCACTTCAAGGAAGGCCTCTTTCTAAGAACCTTAAATGAAGATCAAGATGAACATCTCAGCCATTTTTATAATCACAAGAAATTGGAAAAACAGAACTGACTAATAATAGGGATTGGCTGAGTAAACATGTATGTCTGTTTGACGGAATGTTAGGCATTTGTTAAAGATGAGACCCACAAAGAATTTTTTATAACCTGAGGAAATGCTTAGGAGATGATATATGGTTAAACATATCACTTAAATGCATAAATTAAAAATTATAACCAAAATTATACAGTATGATCTCAAAATTTAAAACGCATAGGAAAAGGCCCTGGGGGAAGTATGCCAAGAGTTAAGAATGGCCTTAGAGAGAGCAGGATCGTGTGAGTGATGTAATTGTTTTTTTGGCTTCTTTATACTTTTATAATTTCCAGAGGTTTTACAGATAATTATTTAAGGCTCAAATTAGGAATGCAAATCCCTTTTAAATACGCAGTACAGAACTTCAAAGGAAGAATTTGGGTCTGTGTGTTTCTTTTAAGATCTTGTTTTGTCTATACAGTGCTTTAGAGAGAACAAGGCAACTTCAACAACCTACACTGTTGTCAAGAGGGCTTTACTTTAATACAGTTATGGGAGTCCTAGATCAACAAGCGGGCAGCTGCTCAGCATGGTGAAATACATGGGTGCCCGCAGGCATAGAAAAGGGTCTGTGAGATAGTGTTATGAAGAAAAAGCAGATTTCAAAACACTAGTACAGAATGAAACCTATTTTTTAAATACAAAAATTAGACGTTTTTATGCATGGGAAAAAGAGAGGTCACCCAGTGGTTCCATCCAGGCTATTTCTCAGTAATTTACATTTAAAATTTTAATTTAAGTTTTCTAATTTTCAAGAACTGACATTCTAATTTTGTATTGGTACAATTTAAGAACCAGCAAGAATTATTTTTAAAATCAAAGTAATTTCAAAGCCCTTGTTTTCTTCAATTTCCAGTAGGGAAGCCCTGGGAGAGACGGAAGTTTGGAAGAAAGCAAGGGAAGGGGGATGGAGAAAAGCGGGACAGAGGGTGGCTCCTACCTCAGCTTGGAAGATCTGCTGGTAGGCTTTCCCATTCGGAACCTGGGTCACCTTCCCCACTGACGACATCTTGGCCGCTGGCTGGATGCCCCTGCCGGGAAGCCGTCGTCCAGGAAACGCGTTTAGGCTTTGGTGTCTCAATTCTAATTCCTGAGGTTGGGAAATCGCCCGTCCCAAACTCAGGTTCAGGTCCAGGCGGGACGACGTCTGGCCTCGAGGCGGCACCCCAGGGCAGGACTCCCCGGGGAAAGACTCTCTGCTGGGGGGTAGGGGGCTGGGGAACGTCGACTCAGGGTTTTAACTTTCAACGAAACGATTAAACTAACCTCAAATGAGCTCTGAACTCGAGCAGGAGGCCGGTTCTCCCCGCCGCGCATGGCGCAAATCCGAAGGGACTCTGGGAACGCGAATAATACGGGATTATTGGTTGTGCTTCACTCTGCCATGCTCTTCAGGGAAAAGTTAACTGCGCTCAAGGTGTCGGTTGGGACTGGAAAGCCAATGCGGCGCAGAACTCGCATCCGGGACCCTAATCCACCCTCCATGGGACACAGGGAGTATTGGAGGGAGAGAGTAACCTGATTCAGGTCACGCTAATTAGGCGCCTACTGTGTACTGAGAAGACCCAACCAGCCTCTGCCATCCCCCTCCCTAGCCCGCCAAGTAGACTGAGCAGCCTTTGGCTGTCCCCCTAAGCCCGGCAGATTGGAGGGAGGCCTTGCGTCCGGCCTGGCCGCGTCCCGGTCTGCAGAAAGCACCTCTCAAGGCAGCCAGGGCCGGTCCAGAGACAACTGCAGCTGGACGCCCACGGTCTCCAAGGCAACGCGGAGGGGAGGGGCTGCCCCGGCCCCGCCCACGCTTTTCTTCCCAGGGAGGGGAGTTTGCTCTTAGCAATGGGAGCGCCCCACGTGGAGTAGTGAAACTCAACTATTTCCTTCAATGCCAGTTTCTCCTCTCTACAAGGATTACAACCCCAGGGCTGCCAGGAGCAGCACTATTAAATGTTCTGAAAGGTGGTAGGATATATGAGATGTAGCACTGAGCCATCATGGTCAACAAAGTCCATCCTATCTTATTTGCCTTGGTTAAAACCAATCTCTGCTGGGAGACAGCATACGGTAGTGTTTGCCTGTAAGTTAGAAGCTGAAAGACTCTGGAAGAGACCATCTCTTTCTCATTTTAAAAGAGCTTGAGAGCTCAAAATTCAGGGATCAAGGCTTGCCTGGCCAGAGACGAAAATGCTTGTGGTTGGCACTGAACGTGGCCTCGGGTTTCCCATATATATGAGACACCCGGCGCCTTCTTACAGAATCCCTCCCTTTGGCAGTGATATGTTACGATTGCTAATAAATGCTCCCTATGCCAATTTTCTAGAATGAGTGATTGTTCTGTCCAGACTAGAATCAGAAATAAAGAAATGGTGAGTATAAAACCTTTTATTCTTATTCTTCAGTCCTGGGTTTTATTAAGGTGAAGTACTGTAACAAAGATTAGATTCATTTTAGCTGAAAAAAGAAGACGTGTAGGTGACTGAGGGAAGGGATGAAAACACAATAACAAATAGGTAATGTCCAGGAATTATTTGCAGTCTCATGTCTCTTTCCCATCCAAGGAGGCCCTACTGGCTTTGGCCTTGAACATTAGAAACTATTTTCCCTACCCAGATGCTTTCTGGGTTCTGGTTCCAGGTACATCTCTAATTTAGGGGTTTCTTTTTAAAAATTATATGGCTATAAATAGTAGGCATGGACATGTCAAGTATGGGATTTTGTTTTGATTAAACTCCATATTTATTGCCAAAAATTAAAAAAAAAAACACAAAAAACTTCAACGGAGAAAGTAAAAATAACCCATAATCCTACCACTGAGAATTTACCTCCCTTAACTTCCAAGTTTTTGAGACTGTGTGTTTGAGTTTGGATCAAACGTGGAAATTCGTGTTTGCCTTTTGGATGGCATTTCCATTCTCCTCCCAACCTGATAATATCATAGCTAGAAAGACTAACCAGTTAGAGATCATCTGGTTAGTCCACCTCCTGTGTTTAGATATGGGCAAAAAGCCAGAGATAGGGAACGGAAAGAATGACACCAGGGCCTCTGGATCTTTTTCTTGTAGCTCAGCATCATCTTTGACCTTTTCCCTCTCACTCTTAACTTTGAAAATGTCTCTTGACCCCATCCTTTTCCTTCCTCTATCCCAGGCTATTGTCTGTCTTCTGCATAGTCCAGACAAAGCAGAGCAATGAGGACCACCACAAGAGCAAATATTTAATGAGAGGATTTAATGCCTGCAGTAACTATGAGAGGGGGGCCTTAAGTAACCCATTTTACAGATTAAGAAACTGAAATTCAGAGTCAGTGACTTGGCCAAAATCTCCAAGATAGGAAGATCTAGGATATGAATCTAGACCCTGTAATTCGAGTCTTGAACCATCTGACCTGTGACTAGCCAGAAAAAAAGTTATTTAACCAACTGATTGGATGTGCATGTTGAAGCATAGCATACATATCTAAAAGTATGGAAATCATAAGTGAATAGCTCAATGAATTATCTGAAAGGAACGTGCCGAGTAAGCAGTACCCATAAGAAACAGAGCATTACTAACTTCCCAGAAGCCCCTTTTGTGTACCTGTCATGTCACTGCCCTCTCTTCCCCCAGAATGACAAATATTCTAACTTCTGAATTGGTTTTGCTTCTTTAAAAATTTTATTTAAATGGAACCACAGAGAATGGACTCTTTTATGTTGGGCTTATTTCATTATGTTTGTAAGTTTTATACTTTTTTTTTTTTTTTTTTTTTTTGAGATGGGGTCTCACTCTGTTACCCAGGCTGGAGTGCAGTGGCACAATCATATCTCACACTGTAACCTCAAACTCCTGGGCTCAAACAATCCTCCCACTTCAGCCTCCTAAGTAGCTAGAACTACAGGCATATACCACTATACCTGGCTAATTTTTATTTATTTTTTGTTGAGACAGAGTCTCACTATGTGGCCCACGCTGGCCTCAAACTCCTAGATTCAAGTAATCCTTCGCCTCAACCTCCTGAAGTGCTGGGATTACGGGCATGAGCCACCAGGCCAAACCCATATATATTTTTTAAGGTGTCTATAGTTTATTTCTGTATAGTATCCCATTATTAAAAAATATATACCCCATTTTATTAATCCTTTCTATTATTGATACACGTTTGGATTCTTTCAATTTGGAGACTACTGATAATAATGCTGCTCTGACCATTCTTTCATATGGTGAACATATGTAGGCATTTTTATTGGGTGTATACTTAAGAGTGGAATTGCTGAGTCATAGAATATGTGTATGTTCATCTTTAAGAGATACTACCAAAGAATTTTTGAAAATGGTTGTATCAGTTTACATACAGCAGTGTATGACAGTCCCAGTTGCTCTACATCCTCACCAACATTTGATATTGTCTCCTGTTTTTATTTTAGCCACTACATGGTAGTATCATACTGTGGTTTTAATTTGCATTTTCCTTATTAGTAACAATGTGGACACATTTCATATACTTGTTGGACATTTGGATGTCTTTTTGTGGAATGTCTAGTCAAATCTTTTGCCCAATTTTCCTGGCAGATTGTCTTCTTATTAATTTATGGGAGTTAGTTACATATCATAAATATGAGGCTTTTTCACATAAATCTGGCAAATATGTATTCCCCTTTTGTTCTTGCCTTTTTACTCTCTTGAAGGTGTCTTTCAATGAAGTGACGTTACAACTTGAATAGGTCCCAATTTATCCATTTTTGTCTTTATGGCCAGTACACTTTGTGTCCTACTTAAGAAATCCTTGCCTGCCTCAAGGTCATGAAAATATTCTCTATCTACTGTAAATATTGTTTTAAACTTTCACATTTAAATTTACAATCCACCTGGAATTGGTTTCTGTTTATAGTGTGAGTTAGGAGTCATGATTCATTTCTTTCCCATATGGAGAACCAGCTGACCTGGGCCACTTACTGAAAAGACTATCTTCTCCCTACTGCTCTGCACACCTCTTTCACCATACATAAAACATCCAAATGTGTGGGTCTCAGTTGGGCTCTCTATTCTATTTCTCTTAGTTTCTATCTTTGCACTAGCAGCACACACAGCCTTCATTACTATAGTTTTAAACTAAGTCCCAATATCTGGTAGTGTAAATCCTCCACTTTACAGTAGTGTGCTGAGAGTGGGGCCGGAAAGTCATTGGGTGGGGGGTTCAGAAATGTTCTCATTGAGGTGACATTTTTTGCTGTGACCAGAAAGACCAGAGGAAGCCAGCCCTGCCCAAGTATTTGTGTGATGGTTACTTTTATGTGTCAACCTGATTAGGCTAAGGGATGCCCAGATAGCTAAGAAAACATTATTTCTGGGTGTATCTGTGAGGCTATTTTCAGAAGAGATAAGCATGTGAATCAGTAGGCTGAATTTAAAAAAAAAAATGAACTTACCAATGTAAGTGGGGATCATCCAATCCTTTGAAGGCCCAAGTATAACAATAAGGTGAAAGAGGTGAATTCTCTCTCTCTCTCTCTCTCTAAACTGGGACGTCCTTCTTCTCCTGCCTTTGGACATCAGAGATCCTAGTTCTCATGCCTTCTGACTGTGGAATTTACACCAGCGGCTCCCCAGGTTCCCAGGTCTTCAGACTCAGACTGAATTACATCACTACCTTTACTGGTTCTTTTGCTTGACTATAACATAGTGTAGGACTTCACAGCCTCTGTAATCATATTAGCCAACTCCCATAATAAATCTTCTCTTAGCTATCTATATCTATATATCTCTCTACTTATCCTATTGGTTGTTTCTCTGGAGAACCCTAACTAATACAGATTTTGACACTAAGAGAGTAAAAGAATTTTAAGGATTAGTTTTCTGAACTGGTTTTGGGGTTTCTGAAAATGGCTCTCTAATCTGTTTAAACATAAAGATGCTAATGACTTCATTTCCAGTAGTAGAGACAGCACTGATAGTCCATGTAGTGAACTATTTATAGAGATGTGCAAAATATCTGGATTGGGTACTTCTAATTAACCACTTATAAGAAGGAAAGAGCTAAGTAAGTCTGTGTATGACACTTCCAAACATTTTTTGAAAACTAAGAAATATAGTTATGTTGGTTGATTGCTTTCACTACTGGATAAAGCAGTGAAAGAAAAGCTATCTGAGTCAGGTATTTGAATTCCAAGCTCAAGAGCCACATAAATGACTTAATTAAGAGTCTAGGTGTGCCCTGAGGGAGAGGCTTATCTCCTGTAGATGCAGGACTGAAATTACTGAAAATCAGACACAGGATCTTATCCCAGCAATTGGACGAATTACAAGCAAGTTGAACCCCAAGCCTCCCAGGGTGTCCACTGTTAAAAGTTCAGGCCTTCATTGGGAAACAGGGTTCTATACACTGGGATGGGGATGTGTGAGAAAATTTTGATGAAGCTGGGGACACTGAGCTCCTAAATTTTGAAGTCTTCTTTGCCAGTGGAAGAGGTATCCCCACTCCCAGAAAAAGTGGCTTTCCCACCCCCAACAGAAATAGCTTCCCACCCACAGTGGTATCAGCTGTTCAACCTCTATCTGAGGGCATCAACCCTGCATTGTCTGAAGAAATGACGGCCTTATATGAGGTAGTTGCCATGAAAGATAATAATGATGATTCTCCTCAAGATCTACCCCCACCATCCCTCTCTAGATCTCTAACTAGACTCAAGTTCCAGCAGGCCCCTAAGGTTAGGTACAAAGTGTGATGCATGAGGAGGTACACTACACTCCAGAAGATCTGCTTGAGTTTACTAATTTATATAAACAGGGATCCAGAGAACATGTGTGGGAATCGATGTTAAAGGTATGGGATAATGGTGAAGGAGCATAAGGCTGAACCAGACTGAATTTATTAAATGGGCTCACTAAGCAAGATTTTGCAGCTTGAGAAGTTAGAAAGAGCACTAACAATTTGTTTGGTTAGTTTGCTGAGTCATGGATCAAAAGATGAGCAAATTGGAAATGATTGATCTTTCTTGGTTTAAAGTAGAATGGACTTAAAGGCTCAAGGATATTGGAATGTTAACGTGAATTTGTCATTTAAAACCTAATCACCCACACCAAAGGTTCCAGAAGACATGTTTTTCTCCAATACTTTGAGAAATAAATTTGTGAGAGGAGCTCCAGTATCCTTAAAGAGCTCTGCAATCTCTCTTTTCTGTAGGCCAGACCTTAAAGTGGAAACAGCAGTCACTCAACTGGAAAACCTAAATGCAATGGGAGTATTTGGATTTTGGACTGGCAGGGGTCAAGTGGAGGCTCAACAGCCCAAACAAGGTGGTCTAAATTACCATAATGAATAGCTGAGTCAAAGAAACAATCAGAATTATCTGAATTGCACAGCCCTATAATGTTGGCTACTCATTTACACCAGTGGCTTCCCAGGTTCTCAGGTCTTCAGACTCAGACTGAATTACATCACTACCTTTCTGGGTTCTTTTGCTTGACCACAGCATATTGTAGGACTAGTTAATTACAGTGTTCTTAGAAGTGAAATGGATAAGAAGTCTACTAAATTCTTATATGATCCATATAAGCAGAAAAATTCCAGGTCAAGTCACCAAAAGTCTAATTTGAATCTAAAAACAAATAATCATGGCTCCTCAATCAATTCCAAGTTTTGAGCCTGTTTATACACTTGGAACCCTTTGAATGAAGGGGAAGTTGGGCCTCCTCAAGGAAGGACACAATTGAAAATTTAGACAGTACTGTTAATCTCTCTCTCAGCCTTCCACAAGGGACATACAGCTCTTTACCAAGGTAACTGTGTATTGAAGAAAAGGAAATAATCAGACATTTCAGGGACTACCGGACACTGGCTCCAAACTGACATTGATTCCAGGAGAACTGGAACATCTTTGTGGTATCTTGATCACCCTTCCTTGCCATAAGATACCACACTAGTCTATTACATTAATGACATTAGACTGATTGGATCTAATGAATGAGAAGTAGCAACTACTCTAGACTTATAGGTAAGACATTTGTGTGTCAGAAAAGTGGGAAATAAATCTAACTATAATTCATAAGACTTCTACCTCAGCGAAATTTTTAGGGGTTGGGTGGTGTGGGGTATGTCAACCTATCCCTTCTAAAGTGAAGAGGAAGATGTTGCATCTAGCTCTTCCTACAACCAGAAAGAGACACAATGCCTGGTGGGGCTGTTTGGATTTTGGAGGCAACACATTCTTCATTTAGGTATGTTACTCTGCACTTTCCAAGTGGCCCAAAAAGCTGCTAGTTTTGAGTGGGTTTGAAAACAGGAGAAAGGTTCTGCAAAGGTCCAGGCAGCTGTCCAAGCTGGTCTGCCACTTGGTCTGCCACAAGTACCATTGATCCAGCAGATTCAATGGTACTTGAGGTGTCAGCAGCAGAGAGAGATGCTGTTGAGAGCCTTTGGCATCCTACAGGTGAATTGCAGCTCCTGTCTTTAGGATTTTGGAGCAAGGCACTACCATCATCTACAGATAACTAATCTTCTTTTAAGAGATAGCTCTTGACCTGCTACTGGGACTTAGTAGAAACTGAATGCTTGATCATGCGTGGGACACCAAGTTACTATGTGCCCTGAGCTGCCCATCATGAACTTAGTGTTTTCTGGTCCACCAACCCATAAAGTTGCCATGCACAGCAATACTTCATCATCCAATGGAAGTGGTATATATATATATATATATATATATATATATATATATATATATGATTGAGCCTGAACAGGATCTGAAGGCAGAAATAAGTTACAAGAAGAAGCGGTCCAAATGCCTGTGGTTCCTATTCTTGTTACAATGCCTTCTCTCTCCCAACCTGTACCTTGTGGCCTCATGGGGAGTATCTAATGTGGAAGTTGACAATACAAAATGGAGTCACTTATGTCAAAACTCTAACCAAAATGGTGTCAGGGAGGATCCATAAAGAAGAAGCCCTCATGCTTGCATTCTGAAATACCTGCATATCTCCTTCATACCTTGTTAACAGAATAACAGAATAGAACTTATCACAGAAATGTTCTCTGATCTGCAGTATTTCAGATAAGACACTTGGGCCAGGACATTTGCCTAGAAACAGCTATTTTCTCCCAGTGAACTAACACCAAGTCCTGAAATGAGTCACTGAAACCAATGAGCTTTGTTTCAGAGTAGTTTGCATGTACTTCTTGATGATCGTATGATTTCAGTCTTTTAAAATTTAGTAAGACTTTTAAAGGGCCTAACATATGGTTTATCCTGGAAAAGGTTCCATATACACTTAAGAAGAAAACGTGTTCTTTTGTTATTGTATAGAGTGTTTTGTATGTATTGGTAGAACTAATTGATTTATGGTGTTGTTCAAGTCCTCCATTTCCTTATGAATCTTCTGTCTGGTTTTTATATCCATTGAAAGTGAGGTATTGGCTGGGCACGGTGGCTCATGCCTGTAATCACAGCACTTTGGAAAGCCAAGGTAGGTCGATCACTTGAGGCCAGGAGTTCGAGACCAGCCTGGATAACATGGTGAAACCTCGTCTTTACAAAAAATACAAGAAGAAAGAAAAAATTAGCCAGGCGTGGTGGCGTATGCCTGTAGTCCCAGCTACTCAAGAGGCTGAGGTAGGAGGATTGCTTAAGCCCAGGAGGTGGAAGTTGTAGTGAGCTGAGATCACACCACTGTACTCTGGCTTGGGCAATGAAGTCAGATCCAGTCTCAAAAAAAAAAAAAAAAAAAAAAAGAAAAGAAAGAAAATGAGGTATTGAAGTCTCTAACTATTATTGTAAAACTGTCTATTTCTCTCTTCAATTTTGTCAATTTTGCTTCATATGTTTTGGAGTCTAATATTATATATGCATATGTTTATAATTGTTATATATTCCTGGTGGGTTAAAAACCTTTATCAATATATAATGCACTTATCTCCTTAACCCATTTTTTCTGCAAATCTTTTTGTTTTGATAATATCTAGCCATTCTGGCTCTTTTCTGGTTATGACTTGCATAGAATATCTTATTCCATCATTTTACTTTCAATCTTTTTTGTTTATAGATCTAGAATAAGTCTCTGGTAGACAGTATATAGATGGAGCATGTTCTTTATCTTCTCTGCCAACCCCTGCTTTATAATTGGATGATTCTAATAC
Organism: Pongo abelii; assembly: GCF_028885655.2. NCBI lineage: Eukaryota > Metazoa > Chordata > Mammalia > Primates > Hominidae > Pongo > Pongo abelii. Next base: position 88,342,706 of record NC_071998.2, on the reverse strand, counting down.
ATTTAAATTTAAAGTAATTACTGAGAAGGAAGGATATACTTTTGCTATTTATCTATTTGTTTTCTGTATGTCTCATATGTTATTTGTTCTTCAGTTCATTCATTTCAGCCTTTTTGTGTTTAGTTGATTTTTTGTAGTGTACTATTTTGATTATCTTCATTTCCCATTTCTGCATGTTTTTAGTTATTTTCTTAGTTGTTACCTTGGGTATTAAAATTAACATCTTAAACTTATGACAACCTAGTTTGACTGATGCCAACTTAGTTTCAATTATAAACAAACTCTGCTCCCATACATTTTCATCCCTTCCCCTTTATAAAGTTACTGTCATAGATTGCATTTTTATACATTGTGTGCCCAATAACATAGATTTATCATAAGTGATTCATGCTTTTGCTTTTTTAATCATAGAGGAAATAAAGGCACTCTAAATGAAACATACAATAATACTGGGTTTTCTATTTATTAATGAAGTTGCCTTTATCAGTGATCTTTATTTCTTCATATGGCTTTGAGGTACTATATACTTTTACTTCTGCATGAAGAACTCACTGAAAATATTTTTATGGCAGGTCTATTAGTGAAAAACTACCTTGACTTCTGTTTATCTGGAAATATCTGAATTTCTTCTTCTCTCAAAGGATAAGATTTTCTAAATATAAAATTTTTGATTGACAGTTTTTTCTTTCATCAGTTAAAATATATCATCACACTACCTTCTGCCCTTCATGGTTTCTGATAAGATATCCACTGTTAATCTTATTGAGGATCATTCACTTGTGGTGAGTCTTTTCCCCTTTGCATCTTTCCAGATTTTTTTCTTCATCTTTGATTTTCAACAACTTGGCTATAATGTGTTTCAGTGTGTATCTCATTGAGTTTATCCAACTTCATTAATCTTCTTGGGTGTGTAGATTCATGTCTTTCATCTGATTTGGAAAATTTTCAACCATTAATTTTTTCAAATATTTTTCTTCTAATTTTTCTCTTTTTTCCCCTACTGGGACTCTTATAATGTGTATGTTGGTTCTTTTGCTATGTCCCACAAGTCCCTCAGGTTGTGTTCATGTCTGTGACCTGGAAGGCTACCCAGGGTCTTCAGACACCTTTGGTGTCTTGTCTGAGCCTGCCTGAGGGTGGCATGGGAATAGAATGAGGTACAGCAGGTAGTCCTGAAGCTCTACTACCTAAGATTGACACTGGGTTCTTTTGAATATTGTGCTTCTCTTAATACATTCTATGTCTACCTTATCTCATCCCTAGAAAGCAATGAGGCCTAGTGGTCCCAAAATAAAGATTCTTCATGTTGAGTGTCTTCATCTAGCATGATCTCCAAACTCCCAGGAAACTTCAAAGCTGGAAGGTACGCCTTGCCTTTTCCCTAACACAAATAAGAAATGCCCTATGTCACATCCTGTAGATTACAGCTCCCATGCCGCTTCCTCTGGGAAGTCTTCACTAACTTTACACAGGCAGAATTAGTAGTTTTCTTTTCCAAGTCTCCACAGAACTTTGTACAAGGCCATGTTATTACACACAGTGGGTTGGATCACAGATCACAGACAGCTGTTTACATATTAGCCTCCTCAATTCACTGCAAGGTTTCCCATGGGTATTCACTCACTATTCATTCAAACCATGATGCCAGGATTGATTTTGGTAAGTGAATTCATACTCAAAAGATTTATTCATCTTGATCTCATTATTTTATTCATTCCAAGATCTTACTATGTTATAGATGTGTGCTTGGTGATAGTAAGCAAAACCTGAGAAGGCCTCTTTCTTCATGGAGCTGATGTCTTAGTGAGGGGGTGAGCAGATATTAATCAGATCATCACGAAGTGTTATACGACAAATAACGATAGCTAATATCTATTGAGAGTTTAGGATGTGTGAGACACTATCTTAAGAGTGTTTGTCTCTATTAACTCATTTTTTTCCTCAAAACAATTTTAGGTGTTAGGGGGTATTACTCTCTTTTTATAGATAAGAAAAGTGAATAAAGGCAAAGTAATTGAGCTGCTAGCACACACCTACAAAGTGGTGGCATGGGAATCCCAACACTTTGAGTCTTGGTTTTCTCAGTTTCTAAAAAGCAGGATGATAAAGCTCAGTTACAGAGATTAAACTAAGAGACAATGCTGGCAAACACCTAGCAACAGGACTAGGTTTTACATTAGGTGCTTAACAATAACAACTGAATTACAATTGCTCTTGGATTCATGAGGGGAATGGGGATTCCCCTTTGTCCTGTTGGTGGGATCCTCATAATATCTGCAGAAGCTTCATAAGGAATTTTGAATGGACAGATTTTGCACAGGTCCTGCGCCAGGTTTTTGTGCTTCAGCATGAGATGTGGTTAAGTACTGGGCTTTGCACAGGACAAATGTCCAAGCCTCCTGTTATGATGTTTGGTCCTTCTTGGGATGGTCCTGGCCCCCCTAGAGTTCTGTACCCCAACATGTCACATGGCTCACCCTCCTCAAACATGCTTGGGGCTTGCTTGCTCACACAACTTTACTCTTGTGATCCCCCACCTGGAATACCTGCCTACCCTGTCTTTGTATCTTCAGACAGGTGGCTTTTCCAAGTAATCCCACCCTCATTAGAGAGAATCTGCGCATCTGCTTTATGACTAAGGCCCAAGTTAGCTCTGATCCATTCCTCATCTCAGTGGCAATGGGAGAGAAAGCCTGTTGTGTGCCTGCTTGCCCAACAACATTGGGGACCAGGATCATGGATTTCCTTTTTTCCCATCCACCATAAAGCCTGGCAAGAAGGAAGCAATGAGGATTCTGTCAGATTGAAATCCACATTCTGTTCCAGAGAAAAATAGGATCTGATGGTTAAACTCTCCTGATGTACACATTTTACCACCTTCTCCAGTGACATAAAATTCTGCTTTGTAGGTAAACTAAGTGCTTTTTAACAGGTAACTCTCCAAGGCTGCCTACCCACAATGGACAGTGGAAGTCATTAATGGGCAAAGTTTGTTCAACAGACTTTTCTTTAGTTTTTTAATCTTTTTTGCCAAGGGAGTGAAATAGTCCTGAAATCAACCCTCAGCCCAGGTGGCCATCCCATGAGTGACCATTGTTGTCTACCATCTGCATGGATGGTGCCTGTGCCATCCCATTTTATTGCAGGGGACAGCTGCTGGTTAGATTGAGCCCTCTCTTGGTGGCAGATGTCCTAGCCTGGCTTTGGAGCAGATGATGGGGGCCAGCGTCAGCTCTCCGAGCATGCCTTCAGAATTTGGGACTCCTGGGAACTGTGCCCTGATTTTAGTTTTCTGTGCATGGTGAGTCTTGGGTTGTTGATTAGGGTCTGCAACAGGAACCACCTTGTTCTGGACCTAGCTGAGACATGGGGACCTAGGATAGAATCAGAGCAGACAGACTGAGGGAGTGAGGGGTCTCAGGGAGGGGAACTCCCTCTCCAAAGTGTTTGAAAGGGCTGCCTGGAATGTGTAAAATGTGGCACATTCATGTGAGACTGGGACTCCTGCAGACATGACGGAGGTTGAAGGGATGTAAGTTGTCCTTTAGAACTGAGTATCTGCAGTGTTGGGAATAGCAATGAACACAGTCTGAGCCCTAGAGAGGAAGAGAGCCTCAGAGATCTTGTGGTAAGCAACAGGGCAGAATCATCAAAATGTAGCCTCATCTTGGAAGACATCTGCCATGTAGCCTGGGATATGGGTTGGAGACTCAAATACATGGGATATGGAGAACTCCACTAGCAGAGCTAGAGTTCACTTCCAGGAACAAGGCAGAAGACCAGTTAACAGGACAAGGACACAAAGCCTGAGTGGGTCCCATCGTCGGGTTGACTGGGAGCTAAGCCTCCTGGGCTTCCTAGCTCAAGGGCACCCAGGGCATAGAGTATAGAGAAAAGGAGCAGGAAAAGCGGAACCTAGGGCACCTCAGGGATCCCAAGGAGCCTCAGGATATTTACTTCCTGGGGTCTGAATCCAGCGTAGGTTCAAACAGGAGCCGTTACCTGCCGATTGATTTAGGCACCAGTATTTGGTGCTCTGCTGCAGCTTCTTCTCCCTGTGATTTGTGATCAGGATGTGGCAAAAGCTGACAAGCACAGGGTTGGTGTGATAATGGTCCACGTAGAGCATCCCAATCCATGCACTGAAACCTGAAATTCAGAGGCAGGTCAGGCCAGGCAGTACCTCCTGACATGGCCCCATTTGTGCTTTTCATGATATAACTGCAGAGCCAGTTTGCTCTCCAATGGTGCCTGAGTCTTTTCTGAGAATCTAAAAAATGAGGTATAAAGATCTGCAGGACTCTTAGAGATCATATTCTAATCTGCCCATTTTATGGGGAGCTCAAAGCTCAAAGGGTTAGGAGCTGCTGTGGCTAATCCCAAGCAAGCATCAGTACATTTATTGAATAGATGAGTGAATGAATGACTGTGGGCTCAAAATAGAACAAAAACTACTTTTGCTTCCTCAGAAATGGCTTTGAATTTGCAGCATTTCAACTGAATGGAACATCTTCTGCACTGTTTCCAACTAACAACACTAATAATTCTGAGATATGTTCTTCCTAAAAATTTTCAGAGCTGTGCATTCATAAATTAACTTCTAAGTGTTCAGACAGAATTTGACTACCTTTGACTACTCCTCCTGTACACCCCAAAGGTCTGCCAAATGGGCAGGAATTTAATAGCCTTGAACTCTCTTTTGACCAGGGGGCTGCATGTGTCTTTACTACTCAGCTTTATAGCCTCTGCTGGAAGATAAACTCTGAGCATAAATGAAAGGCATGAACTCTGGACCTCTGATACTCGTCTTCCCAGGCAGCTGCCACAGAGGTGCAAGATCAGCCCTCTCCAGAGGATGTGGCCAGGTGGGTGCTGGTCACTTACCCATGTCTGCTCCCTCATAGCCACACTGCATGATGGTCCTGTCGATGTGGGCAATCAGCCACATGCCGAGGAGGCAACTGATGAGCAGCCTGGAAAGGCAGGCACCCAGGCCCAGCAGCACACTGTAGAAGAACAGAAAGTAGTTGAAGTTGTGGAAAGCTTTCCCGCAAATAGAAGCCAGCCCAAGGCACCACCTTTCAGTAGAGCAAGGTTGCTAGGCAGGTAGGCTCTGGAGTCCCCCAGACCCAGGGTCAAATCCTACAGGTCCAGGCTCAAAGCTTTGTGACCTTGTGCCATAAAGGGGAGCTGACTGCCCTCACCTCACAGCACTGGTGTGAGGAATGGCTCAGGTACAGTGTGGGGGCCGCTAAGCACATTGAAGAATGAATGTCAGTGGGCACAGTCATTGTTTCATGCGATCCTTGGAGTTTGAGGCTTCCTGCATGATAAGGAATTTCACGGGGCTGCAGCTGGGTCAGTGATTATGGCAGAGGGTGGGGCTTCCCCACTGTCTGTTGCACCAGGGACCTATTCCCAGCTGCAGCTGTTCCAAAGTCTTCCAAAGGAAATTTCCCAAATGACCGCCTGATCATGTGGTTTCCTGTTGCCTCTGGAATAAAGCCCAAACTTTGCATCCTGAGTTTCAGTCCCCTCACTGCCCCCAGGGGTTTTCTGGTCTTGTCACTTTGTGTCCCCTTCCTGTCACTCACTAAGTCCACTGCATGGCAACCATTTGCGATTCTCACTCTTCTAACACATCCTGCCCTTTTGTGGCTTCCTGCCTTTGTCCTTGCATTGTTGGCTGCCGGCCATACCCTCTCCTCTCCTCTGCCTGTAGAAATCCTACCGTTCTGCTGACCTCAGCTCCAGAGTCCCATCTGCAGTGGCGTTAACCACCCTTGCCTCTCCTCCTCCGGGTTTCTCTTGTATTCCTTTTGCACTCCCTGGCGTCCTCTGTCCTTGTTATTTATGTGTCTGTTGTCTGTTCCAGTGGACTGAGCTTCTCACAGGCAGATTGTGTTGGGATTATTTCTTTACCCTCATGCCCATGTTGTTCCCCCAATGAATGGATGGCTTTGAATGAATGAATTAGAAAGGATTTCCACGTGCTGAGCACTATTGTTCTCAGTTCATATTTTAACACGTTTCATCCTCACAATGCCTCTTTGAGGTATGCACAATTATCTGTAAATGGGGAAACTGAGGTTCATAGATGTTAAGTAAGCTCCCACATGTCACATGGCTCCTAAGGGGTAGAGCCAGCATCTGGACCCTGGCAGTCCAGCTCCAGAGCCCCCCACTGACCCACTATACCTCACCCTCTCAGAGAGTGTAGAGCCTGCCCAGGAACCTGTCATGGGGAACAGGGAAGGACCCAGAGATGGCTGAAGCCAAAGGCCTACAATTCCCTCATTCCCTCCTTTACTGTCACCTGTTGTTGAGAGCCAGGGGCTTCTGCTTGTCAGCCGTGCCCAGCTTTGGCTGCAGGAAGAAGCTGGCAGCGATACACATCTGCAGGATCATGAGACCCACGACGATGGATATCATGAGGCTGAAATACAGGGTTGGGCCATCCTGAGGCAGCCTTTTCCCTTCTGCCAGATCCTTCTCTGATGCCCAGAGAGAGGAGACAGGTTGACCACCCGGCAGGACAATGGTAATGTGAGTTCCATGCTTTACGCTTACAAGGCATTCCCACACCCACTGTGCAGAGGAGAAAACAGAGGCTCACAAAGGGGAGGTGACCTTCCCAAGACCACATGGTTAGGTCTTCTAGCTCCAGATCACAGACCATTACTCCAGGATTTCACTGATGTCCCTTTCACCAGGGGTGGCAGCTGGGTAAGCGGTTTAACAGGTTGGGAATTAAAAAATGGAATGCGGTTCTCGGAAGTTCCTGAGAAGACCTCAAGAGAGTGGACAGGACAGGCTCTGCCCCCAACTCACAGGTGGTTCGAGGCAAGTATGGAATCAAGAAGCTCAGAGCAGGGAGGGGCCCCAGAGAGCACTGCATGCTGTGTTGACATCCCCTGGAGTGGCAATGAGAGGTAGTGGCTAAAAGGAGGCTTTGGTTTCAGATTGCCCAGCTCCCAATCCTGAGTCCTCTCCCTGCTTGGAGGAAACGCTCAGTCTCTCTGTGCCTCTGTTCCCTGGTCTGCAAAATGGAAGGTAACACAAGCACCAAATTCATAGGCTGTTATGAGAAAAGATGCATACTAAATGCTCAATGAAGCCAACATTCACTTTGTCTTCCAGATATGTAAACTGAGGCGTAGAGAAGTGGAATAACTTACCCCAGGTCACACAGCAGATCCAAAAGCTTTGCCAAGATTCCCTGCCTCCTTCCATCATACTGTCTTGCCTCTCATTTTACTTTCCTAAACCTCAATTTTCCCAGCTGGAAAATGGACATATATGTATCCCCCACCCCATACATGGTTGTGAGGGCATTGTGGAATGGTGTGAGAGGCAGCCTTTTGTGAAGGCTGTTTCCCCCCACCATGAGTTGCTATCATGGCCCATCTCTGGGTCAGGGCCAAGATCATGGGTCCACATAGCAGCTGGGGGGACCCCAGCTCTCAGAACATGGCAATGACAGGATACCCGCCCAGCACTTACATCCCGATGCCCAGCCCTTGCAGCATTTCCAGGCCCTGGTTGTGGACGATGGGTAGCACCAGGCCGTACGTGATTGCCATGCCACATAGGCTCTGCACCATGTGAATGATGAGGTAGCCTAGGAGTGAAAGGAGCCAGTGGTAACTCAAGGTCCTTTGTGAGCTACCCCCTATACCCCTCCTTGCAGGCCACCCTCTACCCTCCTCCCGCCAGACACCCTGGCACGCTTGCTTATCTGTTTCTTCTGCCTGGCAAGGCCTCACCTTCCTTCCTGTTCACTTCCTACTCTACCTGCCAGGTGCAGTTCGAGTGTCAACTCCCCTAGAAGGCATCTGAGCCCTGCCCTGGGGCTGGATAGTCACTTTCTTCTCTGGGTCACCACCACCCTTAGCATATGAACTCCCTGGGTTCAGGACGGGTGGTGAGGAGGGCCTCGAGACTATGTTTCTCCTTCTGTCCTGAAGGTCCCTCAAGGGCAGAGGCTAGGGCTGCTTCTGACAGCCTCTCTCCTCCCCACTCACAGCCAGGACTTCCTAGGTGATGAAGGGATGTGTGCTGAATTGGATGGGTCACATAACGGCACTTACCCCATAGAATATAGACTATTTGCCAGCCAGAGTACCTTGCAATGGCCACCTGAGGTTTAAAAGGAAAAAAGGGGTCTCAGAGCAGGAGGAAAATTTCATTACCTCTGCCATATGTGCCCAGCATCCCTTTCTCATTGGAAGTTCACACACCAACCCAGTGAGGCAGGTGCCATGCTCACCCTCAGGTTTTGGCATATGGCTTAGTCTCAGATCAGAGAGAGACCCTGGTAGACTCACCACGCTCTCCGACGAGGCCGGGTTATGGAACTTCAAAGGAAGAAAATGTTTATCTCCTGCCCATAGCCTCTTTATGTGCTTTCTGGAAAAGACGTAGGACATTAAGTAGTACCCATAACTGATGGTTCGTTGTGCATAATTAAAGTCCCATAGATAGCACAGTAAGGCCTGCGGGGCTGATGGTATGCACCCTAGCCTCCCTGTGCTGACTGCAGCTCACCAGGTAGCTCCGAGTTGCATTAAAAGTCTTGATCTTTAGTCTAGATTATATTTTGTAAAAATAATATGTATTTATTGAGTCATAATGGTGACTGAATCTGATAGATGAGATTATGTATGGCTTGTTTCTTTTTCTTTTCTTTCTGTCCTTTCTTTCCGCTTTCTCTCTCTCTTTCTCTTTCTTTTCTCTTTCTTCCTTCCCTCCCTCCCTTTCTTCTTTCTTTTCTTTTCTTTCTTCCCTTCCTTCCTCTTTTTTTTTTTTTTTTTTTGACAGAGTTTCACTCTGTCACCCAGGCTGGAGTATAGTGGCACCATTTTGGCTCACTGCAACCTCTGCCTCCTGGGCTCAAGTGATCCTCCCACCTCAGCATCCCAAGTAGTTGGGACTACAGACACATGCCACCATGCCCAGCTAATTTTTTTATTTTAATTTTTTGTAGAGACAGGGTCTCACTATACTGCCCAGGCTGGTCTCAAATTCCTGGACTCAAGCCATCCTCCTGCCGAGGCCTCCCAACGTGCTAGGATTACAGGTGTGAGCCACTGCACCTGGCGTATGTTTCTTTCTATATTTTCTTATTTTTCTATGATGAATATGTATTACCTATGTAGTAAGATTTAAAAACAGTTGAAAACATAGCCAGCTGTGGTGGCATGTGCCTTTAGTCCCAGCTACTCAGGAGGCTGCGGCAGGAGAATTACTTAAACCTGCGGGGCAGAGGTTGCAGTGAGACAAGATCACGCCACTGCACTCCAACCTGGGCGACAGACCAAGACTCTGTCAAATAAATAAACAAATAAAGTTGAAAACAGAAAACCAATTTCATTGATTGCCTAACCTTATAATAATATAAAGGAAAATGAAAAAGGGGAAACAACCCCTCACATTACCGCCCCTTACAAGTCACAGCTTCATTTTTCAATGTTCTAGTCCAGTCCTTGGCCCTGTGCATAAAGGTGAGGTTGACAGCATTATGTTCATAGTCTATACTCATATTTGTGTCCTAGTTTTTTAACTTCACATTCTATCTCCAGCAGTTTTCAGCCTGTTTTGTACTTTTCATGACCACTAAATTGGAAAGACTTGGAACAAATACAGAATGTAAATATCTCAATAATAATTTTTGTATATATTACATGTTGAAATGATAATATTTGAGATATATTGGGTTAAATAAAACATTATTAAGACTAATGTAACCTGTCTATTTTTACTTTTTAAACAGAGGCTACTAGAACTTTCAAAATTGAATATGTGAATTTCATTTTGTTTCTGTTTGGCAGCATGGAGTTGAGTGTGGTACCACCAATACATACAACACACACAGAGCACACACTCATATTTGCATTGTGCATGGAAAATTTCTGGAAGTATGCACAGAAAACAGTTAACAGTGGTTATCTTGAGGCAAAAAATTAGGGGTTTGAGTAGGAGGAAGACTTACTTTACGCTAAACATTTTTTGTAATATTTTTTAAAGCACCTGTATGTAGGTTGGAATAATAAAAACTAAAATGCTAGTGCTCTACAGTTTGTAGTGTGTTTCTCACACTTGGTGTCCTCTGCCCCATGGTTCTGATAAGGAAGCAGGGCAGGCATCATCACTCCTGGGTGACAGGTGGGGGCAGGGGCAGCCTGGACGGGAATGCAGGCCTCCTCTCCCTGTGCCCTTGGCCACACATCCATGTCCATGCAGCTCCCTTTGCATTGTGCTTGTTCCTGGTTGTGCTCAAATGTCTCAGTGAATATCTCCCAGCCACGTGCAGACTAATGAGAGAAGGAGGAGACATGTGCACACATCAGGCAGGGCAGAGGGAGTAGCAGTATCCACACCACCTGTGGGGTCCAGTGAGAAGAAAGTAGAGAGGGAGCAAGGCAGGGCTTGTGGAGAGCTGGGACCTTTTATGCCAGGAGAGTCTTCTTGTGGGTGTCCTCTGCAAAAGACTCGCCCTTTGGGCAGGCAAATGAGGAGGATGTAAAGGCAGGATGCTCTTTAGAGCTGGAAATTGGCCTGGGCTTCCTGTAAGACTGTGTGTGTGTGTGTGCGTGTGTGTGTGTGTGTGTGTGTGAGAGAGAGAGAAAGGTGACCAGCAGGTACCTAAAACCCAACTGATATCTGCATGCAAATGCTTACAACATGTTTAAAGCCGTTCCCTCTTCCTATACTGCTTTTCTTGAGACTGATGTCCCTTGTCCCTTGATTCAATATTCATTGATGTTCCCTTGAGCCTGATTCACCTGCTGCGGACCCAGTCTTACTAGCCCTGTAGAGCAAGGCAGGTCTGATACCCAATAGAGGTGTCTGAGTGTACAAGAAATAACAAGGTCTCTGGCGTCAGAAAGACTTGATCATCTGCTAATTGCTTGGGCAAGTTATTTAATTTGGTTGATTTTCAGCTTTCTCAACTGTAAAATAGGGATGAAAGTACTTATCCCTCAGGGTTGTTGTGAAATTCAAGTGAAGACTCTAAGCATAATGTTAGCTCATTGTAGAAGTTCAAATCAATAATGCTTTTCTTCTTCCTACTAAAAGATGTGGTTAGCCCTGGACCTTGCATTCACTTCCTAGGCCCACTGCAGGCATTATTTGGAGATTCTGAGGAAAGCTTGTCATACGTATTCCTGGTGAAAGACACACAAATGACTCTCAGAGTGCTCTTACCTGTAACAGACCAAAATGTGGAACAGATAGCTCACACACGTGAGAGAGGTGGGCAAAATGGTCACCACCCAGACTCCTGAAATATGAAAAGTGATATGAGAAGCCTTGAAAAATAAACATGAAATAGAATTTTTAAAAATGCGGAATCCTGCACCAGAAAGTTCTAAGCAAATCAAGTAGACTTTAACACATTTCTTGTGTAAGTAAACTTTTGCTCATTTTCTGTTTTATTTTAGCTGCACACACCCTAGTATACTTCCTGCATACTCCTCTCATTTTGTACTAATATTTTCGCTCTACAGTGAAGAAAGGAAGAAAAGTTATGGAGTATTTCCCACATATCATACATAGCCTCTGTGCATGAAAAACATATTTGACCTCTAACTGCCACTATTTTGGGAGGGATGTTGGTTATACCTCAACTGGGTACAAAGATAGCTGGGATCAAGATGTCCTGGCTATGCACTCACCCACCCTTCAGCAAGTTTTGATATTGAGAATCTAATTTGCTTTTAGAGAGATTGTGTGAGTTCATGAGAGAGGGATGTAGAAACAGGGAAGCAGGATGATTTGTTGGTTTAAAAACTTGTGTAGAAGTTGATTATCAATAGGTGCAAAAAAAGTATTTGACAAAATCCAACATCTCTTTACAATTAAAAACATTCAACATCTGGTGTTCTGTTGCACAGTACAGAAACTATAGTTAACAATAATGTGTTGTATATTTCAAAACAGCTAGAAGACAGGATTTTGAATGTTTTCACCATAAATAAATGATAAACGTTTGAGGGATGGGTTTACTGATTTAATCATCAGTCAATGTATATACATATCTAAACATCACATTGTATCTAATAAATATGTACAATTTTTACATGTCAATTAAAAACAAGACAAAAAAAAAACCCACTACTCAACCTATTAGGAATACAAAATAACTTCCTTAGCCTGATAAAGAGCATCTGCTAAAATCCCACAGCTAACACCATACTTAGCAGTAAAAGACTGAATGCTTTCCCTCAACCTCAAGAACAACAACAAAAAAACATATCTACTCTCCTCTAGCCAAAATTGTGCTAGAGGTTTGAGCCAGTGCAATTAGGCAAGAAAAATAAAATAAAATGCATCCAGATTGGAAAGGAAAAAATAAAACTCTATTCACAAATGCCATGATCTCATATATAGAAAAACCAGGAAATATACAAAAAAACTATTAGAACTAATAAATGAGTACAGTAAGGTTTACATAACACAAGAGAAATATATAAAAGTCAATTGTATTTCTATACACAAGCAATGAACAATCTGAAAATGAAATAAGAAAATGATTGCATTTACAATAGTATCAAAAATAATAAAATAATATTAAATTTAGCAAAAGAATGTACAACTCGTACACTGAAAACCACAAAGGATTTTGAAAAAAATTAAAGAAGACATAAATTACTGGGAAGACTTCCCATGTTCACATATAGGATATTCATTGTTAACATAGCAATACTACCCAAATGGATCTATAGATTCATCTCAATCCCTATCAGAATTCAAATGCCATCTTAGCATTAATTGACCAGCTAATCCTAATATTCATATAAAATTGAAGGAACCAAGAATAGGCAATAAAATTCTGAAAAAGAAAAAGAAAATTACAGGACTTGCTGTTTCTAATTTCAAACTTACTACAAAGTCACAGTAATGAATGCACTGTGATACTGACATAAGGATAGACAAATAGATCAATGGAATAGAATTGAGAATCCAAAATAAACCCTCATACTTATGGTCAATTTATTATCAACACAGATGACAAGACAATTCAATGGAGCAAAAATGTGTTTTTTGACAATTGGTGCTGGAACAACTTGATATTCACATGCAAACAAAGAAATTAGACTCCTACCTCACACCATACATAAAAATGAGCTCAAAATGGATCAAAGCCCTAAATGTAAGAGCTAAAACTAAAAAAGTCTTAGAAGAAAATATGAGAAAAATCCCTGTGACCTTGGGTTAAGACAATGGTTTCTTAGATATGACACCAAAAACACAAGTGACATAAGAAAAAACAGATATATTTGGCTTCACTGAAATTGGAAACATTTGTGTTTCAAAAGATAGCATCAAAAAAAGTGAAAAAGTAACCCACAAAATGGGAGAAAACATTTTCAAATCATGTATCTCATAAGGGATTTGTATACAAACTATATAAGCACACTCACAGCTCAATAAATAAACAGACAAATAATCCAATTTTTAAATAATCAAAGAATCTGAATAGACATTTCTCAAAAGAATATATACAAATGGCCAGTACATGTAAAAGTACATGTAAAGATACCAAACATTATTAGCCACTAAAGAAATGAAAATAAAAGCAATAGTGAGATTCCACTGCATTTCCACTAGATGACTATAAACAAAAAGATGGATAATAATAAGTGTTGACAAGGATGTGGAGAAATTGGAATTTCCACAATGCTGGTGAGACTAAACAGTGATACAGCTGCTTTTGAAAACAGTCTAGCAGTTCTATGAAAGGCTAAACATAGAGTTTTCATGTGTTTAACCGGCCATTCCGCTCCTAGATATATACCCAAAATATGTAAAAAAAAGAATAATAATAATACTTGCACATGAATGTTCCTAGCAGTATTATTTGTAATAGTCAAAAAGTTACAGCAACCCAAATTTTTATCAACTGATGAATGGATAAATAAAATGTATATTCATAGAATGGAACAGTAATTGACAATAGAAAGGAAAAAAAATAATTTAAAAATTTGGACACATGCTATGATATGGATGAACCTCGTAAACACTGTGCTACGTGAAAGAAGCCTGTCACAAAGGGTGACGTACTGTACATAGGAGGAATAAGTTCAAGAGATCTATTGTACAACATGGTGACTATAGTTCATAATGATATATTATATTCTACAAAAATGCTGAATGAATGTTGTGTTCCATCACAAAAATTTTAACTATTTGAAGTAACATATTTGTCAATTAGCTAGATTTAACCATTTTAAAATGATATATACTTCAAAACATTATGTTGTACAGAATAAATGCATACAATTTTAAAAGTCAGTTTAAAAACTAAATTTGAAAAAGAGATGACATTATCATATTATTCCATTTCTATGATAGAGCTGGAATAGGCAGATCCATAAGGATAGAAAATAGATTCATAGTTGTTTAGGACAGGAAAGGTTGGAGGGAAATGGGTCATGATGTTTTGGGGAGGTGATGAAAAATGTTCTAAATGGTTGCACAATCTTGAGAAAATACTAAAAACCATTGAATGGTACACTTAAATGGATGAATGTATGGAATGTGGATTATGTCTCCACAAAGGTGTTTCAAGGCCAGGTGCAGTAGCTCACATCTGTAATCATAGCACTCTGGGAGGCCAAAGTGGGAGGACTGCTTGATTGCAGGAGTTTGAGACCAGCCTGGGCAACATAGCAAGACCCTGTCTCTACAAAAAAATCAGCAAATTAGCTGGGTTTGGTGGCATGTGCTTGTGGTCCCAGCTACTTGGGAAGCAGAGTGGGAGGATTGCCTGAGCATGGGAGGTTGAGGCTGCAGTGAGCCATAATCATGCCTCTGAGTCTGAGTGACAGAGTGATACCCTCTCTGGAAAAAAAAAAAAAAAAAAGTTTCTTAAAAAGAAAGAAAATGAAAGTAGATTTCCTTTCCTTTCAAGTTCCAAATGTGTCCTTGTCCTTGTCCCAGATCACTAGGACTAGGCAAGTGCTACATTCCAAATCTCAACCAACCCAAAACTGTCATAAATCCTACCCCAGAGGATGCAGGGAAAATGTGTTTGGAAGGGAAGGATGAGACGAGTCTGGCTACAAGAAGGGTGAGTGCAGAGTTGCTCCAGCTAACAGCATGAACACTTTATGCATTTAATTTAATGCCTTTATCTTCCCAGGCAAAGGTGAAGTACGGTCAGCTTGAAAGTTTCTCTTGGCAAATGGGTAGCCGTTTTAAAGCTGGAAGAGACCAGGATAAAGAAAAATTTAATGTTTTGATTCTCAAAATGTCTGTATGTGTGACAAATACATCAAAACATGAGTGAACATGGTGATATATTCACCATAAAACACAGAGACCAAGAAAGTGAAGTTTCCTTTAAAATTTTTTCCAAAAACAGAGATGAAAATGTGTATTCTAAAAGTAAGATTTAGAATGGGTATCACTAAAATTAAAGATTAGAATATACTCTCTCAGTGTTATACTCAGGCACTCATTATGTTGAACATAAATCTCCACTGAAGATGAATAAAATTGTTGAAGGGCAACAGTAAACTATGGTACTGCGGAAGGGGCAGTATCTGTTCAGTGCTCACGTAAAAGGTAACTTTCCATGACATAAATATGTGATTTCACAGATGAGGAAACTGGGGCCAAGAGAGGGGTCCTGACTTGTCTTATGACACAGAGTGAATGTATCCAGGCATCTTGTCTAGGGTCCTTTCTCATCTGGGAATAATGAACAATTCTCATCCCTTCACAGGCAATAGACATATCACTCGAGTATGTCATTTTCAGAGAAAGTTTCCATTTTAAGATAAAGTGCCTTTCTTATTGCCTAGGGCAAAGGACCTGAATAGACATTTCTCAAAAGAAGACATACCAGGTATATGAAATGTTCATCATCACTAATTATCAGGGAAATACAAATCAAAACCACAATGAGGTATCATCTTATACTTGTGAGAATGGCTACTATCAAAAAGACAAGAGATAAGTATTGGCAAGGATGTGGAGAAAAAACAACTCTAGTATACTGTTAGTGTGAATGTAAATTAGTACAACCTTTTGTAAAATAGTATGGAGGTTCCTCAAAAAATTAAAAATACAATTACCATGTGATCCATCAATCTCACTACTGGGTATATATCCAAAGGAAATGAAATCAGTATATTGAAGAGATATCTGCACTACCATTTTCATTGCAGCACTGTTCACAATAGCCAATAGATGGAATCAACCTAAGTGACCAACAACAGATAAATGAATAGAGAAAATGTGTTATACATTATATACAATGGACTACTACTGAGCCTTTAAAAACAAGGAAATCCTGCCATTTGTGACAACACGGATGAACCTGGAGAATATCACATTAAGTGAAATAAGCCAGGCACAGAAAGACAAATACTGCATGATCTCACTTATGTATGGAATCTAAAAGAGGTGAACTCATGAAAGCAGAGTAGAATGGTGGTTATCAGGGACAAGCAGCGGTGTGTGTAGGGGGGTGGGATTGGGGAGATGTGGGTCAAAGGATACAAAATTTCAGTTAGACAAGAGAATAAGTTAAAGAGATCTATTTTTAAATGACTTTCAAGTAAAATTTGAAAGATATAAATAAACATTTCATAAAGAAAGGTCAAGGTTTGGTGTTTTATTTTTTTCCAAATGGAAAATATAGAATCATTTTAGTACTTGCCACTGGCATTGAGACAAAATGGGCAATTTAAGATGAGAAAATTTTCAGGGCATGTTCATTTTAGCTCCAGCTTCATTAAAGAAATGACTGTGTCTTGACCCCTTTGTCTTTCTAGTCAATCCAGGGAAGTAAACCAGCTCTAACACATTTTTCTCCAAGTGTGGTCATCCCTGCCAGGTATATCAATGCTAGCAGCCACAAATACTACACGTGTCCACCTGCCATCAGTTACAAGCCCCTCTCTCAGTTTCCCACACAAGTGTGAGAACAGGTGGCTTATGGTTTTACCTTTGGTGACACTGATCAGCTCTTTCACCTGCAGGATGACTGGGGTCAGGACCCCTGAATGGTTCGTGAAGGTGATGTAGCTTTCCAGCTTGTTTTCAAACATGTCCAACTTATCTCTCACGTACACAAACATGCAGAACTCGATGACAATGAACTGGGGACACAGAGCAAAGGTTTCCAGGTCTCACCTGAGTCCAACTCAGCATGGGAATAACATACGGATTTTCCTTTGGGGTCAAGGCCAGTGTCTTCCAGGCATTCAAAACTCTTCTGAAAATGATTCTAGACATTGACTATTCTAAGATGAATGGGATTTTGAGTTCTTGGGAGACAGGAATCACTTCAAGGTCTGTTCTTTACCCTCCAGCAAACAAGACAAGGGCCCACAAGGGCTCAAGAAACTCTACAAACATTCATGGAATCAGTAAAAAAAGAATGACTAACTTTGAGTAAGGGGTGATCTGGGGGACAATTCCAGCCCTATCTCACTGATCCCCTTCACTGATCTTTGCAGGAGCCACACTGGAGAAATGTACAAATATTTCTTGTACAAATGTCATGGTTTCCCAACATCTTATCATCCTGTTGTCATGCCATTGCTTCTATAGTTCCTGCTGCCAGTTCACTCACAAACCCAATCGTGTTTATCTCTGAAAGTGGAGCTCATACACTATCATGTTCATGCACCTGCTTGATCTTGAATGATTTGCTAAACTTCCAGAGCATTTTACTTTATCCTTTTTCTCTCTTAAGATAGCAGGTCCCTCATACCATGTCTTATCTCCTTCTCGTAGACCATGAGCTTCTCCCAGCCCAGGACTGAGCTGAATCAGCTCTCTGCCCTCTTCCAACTCTTAGTCCAGTGCTTGGCATAAAATAGGTATTCCATAAATACTTAAGAAACAATGTAATCCCAAATTTGTTATTCATTGTTGCACAGAACTGTAGTTGTCCCTTGAAATCCATTCTCCCTTCTTTGGGCACAGAGCTAGACTACATTTCCCAGCCTCCCTTATACTGGGTATGGCTACATGACTAGGTTCTTGCCAACAGAAGTGGAGTAGAAGGAACATATGATACTTCCACACCTAGTCCATGGAAACCCTCCACAAGCATCTCTCCTTGCTTTGCCCCCTTCTGTTGACTATATGCAGATTGTGATGAGGTCCTCCAGGATGGTGAAGGCACATGATGGAAGAATTCTGGGTTTCTGAATGACCACACAGAAGAGTGCAGCTTCCCCTACCTGAACACCCAACTCACCACTGTTGTGTGGGTAAAAAAAAATATACTGTTAAGCCACAGGAATTTAGGAGGTTATCTGGTACTTCAGCATAACCTACCTAATACACTCACCTAAAAACTTAATCACAGGATTTACTTAAATAGGTATTCTCCTACTACATTTAAAATGAAGAGAAGACAATTTAGCCTTGCCATTTTTATGCATCCATTTTGACCCTACTTTTAACTCAGCCATTTTATCTCAGATAACTTTGACCACACAAAATGTTTTGATTCTATTCTTAATAAAATATTGAAGTCAGAATTATGCCAGCACTTAAAATGTCTTGTTGAGAAAGCAAACTTAAAAAAGGATGTTTAATCTGCTTAAAAATATAGTATGGTAAACCAATTCTAGTTATCTGCTTTTATTTTTAATTCAATTAAAATAAATTCAATTATTAATTTATAATAAGTTCAACAATTTTAAATTCAATTATTGAAAAAGAATTGAAATTATTTTTTTAGAATCAATTATTTTACATTTAAATGATTTGATTTTTGCTCACAGAAGAATTTATTGATCACAGATTCTACTAGTGTAAGTTTTCTTTAGGGATGACTATTTCTACCAAGTAAACTTTCCTGGCTCAAATTTTGCATATCAAAATATTCTTAAATATATTTTTCTTCTATCAGGTTTTAGTTGACAATAAATTTTACCATGTGGCATTTTAACCATTATAGTTTTATTTTTTGTGGATTATTTTTACTAGTCATATTCACCATGTGGGTAAAAATGTCCTTGGAATCAAAATGGTGGGGTTGAAGCATTGTACTTCTTTGATTTACCAAGATTCAATTTTGATCCAGCTCTTTAGGAACATGCTGCTTGCCTCAAAGACTCCATAACCCTATCCCCAACCCTGCCCCACTTATAAAATATAAAAAGGTTTTCTTAGAGCTACTTACAAGATAAGGCAGATGAATGCCAACACAATGGTTCCAATCATTCTGCTTGGAAATTGAAAGCAGGGATCCCACTCATATATCCTGGTTTGGAACCAAGACTTTTTTTTCTCTCTGTAGATGAGAAATAAATATCAAGAGATGAGAGGCTGGTAGGAAAACAAATGCCTGATTCATGTGAAAATAACCCCACCTTCTTTTTATCTTAGAGTATATTATAGAAAGAGACCACTGTTAGCTTCCATGGTTTTCATTCTCCCCTTATTCTTAAGAACAAAAACTGGATTTTATTTTGGGCAGAAATTCACCAAACTAAAAGATTAAAGTTCCCAACCTGTCTTGCAGCTAAGAGTGACCAGACTAAATCCAGGCTAATGACATGTGACCACAAGTGTGGTGTGGAACTTTGGAGAGGCTGTTCAGATGGAACTAACACAGCTGGGAAAGCTGACTTGTCTTGCCTTGCCTGCTGTCTGAAATGCAGATGTGGTGGCTGGTCCAAGCTGGAGCTCCAGCAGCCACATTGGACCATGAGACAGCATTGAGGATGGAAAGCACATACATGATGCTAGAACAGAAAGACAGGTGATTGGTGAACTGCCATGGTGGGCAGTCCAGGGTCAGGATAGACTGCTCACCTTCAGAGTTATTTTATAAGAGAAAGTAATAAATCTCTCTCTTGGTTGTGTCACTATTATCTGTGGTTTTCTACTACATGTAGCCAAACTGAATTCTAACCAAAGTAGTAGCTTTGCCACTGTGTGACCATGGACCAGACACATCCCTTCACTGGGGCATATGCCCACATGCATAGTGAAAGGAGCAGATGTGGTGGTGGCTTGTATGATTCTAAGATCTGCTGCTTTTGCCTGACAACATCTATATCCTCCTCTACTGGTAACAGCACCTCAGTTTTATTTTGTTTGTTTTTGTTTTTGTTTTGATACATGGTCTCGCTCTGTTTCCCAAGCTGGAGTGCAATAGCGTGGTCACTGCTTACTGCAGTCTTGACCTCTCAACTCAAGTGGTCCTCCCACCTCAGCCTCCCAAGTAGCTGGGACCACAGATGTGCACCACCACACCTGATTAAATTGCTCATTTTTTGTAGAGACGGGGGTCTCATCATGTTGCCCAGGCTAGTCTTGAACTTGTGAGCTCAAGTGATTCTCCTGCCTCGGCCTCCCAAAGTACTGGGATTACAGGCATGAGTCGCCATGCCCGGCCTAACACCTCAGTTTTAATTTGGGGAACCACCACTCTCTGACCCTGGGTCTTAGTGGGTAAGTGATGCTGATCCCACTTCCTGGCTCCACGGGAAGGGGAGGGACATGTGACTCAGGCTTAGCCAATCAGTGCACTCCAATCACTGCCACAGTAAGTGGTTTCTGGGGTGGCGTGTGATCCAATTTGATCCAGTGAAACACATTTGTGGGACTTTTGTTTGAATAACTGGAAAGGAGCATTCGTCTTTCTTCTGGGCTTAAACCAGGAGGGTATAAACTTAGAGAGTCTGGGCGCCACCATGTGGAGGAATCCCACCTAACTGTGAGGCCCACACATAAAAGCAGAGCTGAGGGGAGATTGAGGGAGAGAGACCTAGTTCTGATGATATCAATTAAGCCTCTGGATCCAGCTTGCCTGAAACTGACTACCTCTAGACTTTTTCGTGATGAGAGCCCATAAATTTCCTTTCTTGCTTTAATCCAGTTTGAGTTGGGTTTCTGTTTTTAGCAAATGCGAGTCTTGACCACTATAGTGCCTTTCTGGTCGTCCCAGGCTCTGTCGCATCATCAGGGCTCACCAGAGTGGGTGCAAACCTGCAGGTGAATGAACAGAACTGTGGCTTACTGAGGGCGGGGTATCCTCAGGAGCTGCTTGACGTGCTCTCCCTGGTGCGCTTCCAGGACAGATTTTTCTTCCTGTAAGACAGCAGACAGGCTTACACTTTGGCTCACAAATTCTTGTTAGTGTTTTGATCTTAAGGGGGGGCAATGGCCATGGAGGGCCAGATTTGGGGTAGGAGTTGCTCTTTTGGATTTAGCCATGCTGTGGTCAAGATAGGTCTTTTCCTCCCCCCCACACCCCACTGTTGAATTTGCCCCATGCCAAAGAGGCTGTGTTTGACAGTGGTTAAGGAAGAGGCTCTACAACTGAACTGTCTAGGTTCCATTTCTGGCTCTGCTACAGGTTAGCCACGTGAAAGGAAAATATCTTGGGCCCCCAGAATTACTAAGCTAAAGGGAAAAGTCAAACTGAGAACTGCTTAGGGCAAATCTGTCTTCCATTCTATTCAAAGTCACCCCTCTGTTCACTGAGATAAATGCATATCTGATTGTCTCCTCTGGAGAGGCTAATCAGAAACTCAAAAGAATGCAACCATTTGTCTCATCTACCTATGACCTGGAAGCACCTTCCAGTTGTCCCGCCTTTCCAGACCGAACCAATGTTCATCTTACATATGTTGATTGATGTCTCATGTCTCCCTAAAATGTATAAAACCAAACTGTGCTCTGACCACACTGGGCACATGGTGTCAGGACCTCATGAGGCTGTGTCATGGGCACGTGTCTTCAACTCTGACAAAATAAACTTTCTAAATTAACTGAGACCTGTCTCAGATTTTCAGGGTTCACAGCTGGGTGACCTCAGGCAACTCAACTCACCTCTCTGCATCCAAGTTTCTGAATTCAGAATGTGAAGTGTAGTAACAGTACCTGCCTCTCTGGCTGTTGTAGAGATTAAACCCATCAGCACATGCAGTGCTCATACTTAGTACTCACCACCTGGAGCTCCCAGCCGAGGTGCACCCTCAGAGCCTTGACAAACATATGCAGGAAGCGACCCAGCAGGAAGGCAAGGCACAGCAGCAACGGCCAGTAAAACACAAGGGTCTCATACTTCCCCACAAACTGCAACAGAAGCAGATAGCAATGCAGCTCCAGGCAGGTGGGGCCGAGCCACCTGCTGAAGCTGCAGGACTCTGCCTGCCCCAGCTTGCTCCAGCAAGGGCCCCTCTCTCAGGCTTGTGAGTCAGTGGCCAATCCCTGATCCCCCAAACCCCCGTCACGAGAATGGGCAGTGAACTTGGAGCACAGCAACCCTGGATTCAACTCTTGGCACCCCCATTTTATTTTATAAAGCTAGCTTTCCAGTCTGCATGACAGAGCAAGACCCTGTCTCAAAACAAAACTAGTTTTCAAGGTATTTTTTTCCTTATTAGGAAGTTATTAATAAATACTCCTTTTGGAAAATACATGAGTGAGAGAGTTGGAAGTGGGTAGGTAGATGGGAGACGGAGGCAGAGAGGGAGAGGGAGAAGGAGAAACATAGCGAGAGGAAGAAATGGAAGGAGGGAGGTAGAGAAGAAGAAATAACCCATAATTGCCATAGGCTGGGAGTAACACAAGCTGAGGGAAGAGTAACAGTTCTCTCAAGATGGTACTCATCAGTTTTCTGTGTTTTTAGTTTTATTTTGATGAAAAAGATGGTTTTTCACTGTCTCAAAACAAATAATATTGTGACTTATCTTTTACACTTTACTGGTTGGTTTCATGTTTTTTACATTTTCAGAGTCATATTTCCTCCCACAGGAAATTGGGGTTTGACTTTGTGATGTTAAGGTGCAGGATGGAGATATGCTGAGATGCAGGGCTCATGTCTTCCCTTGATCCTCCTCTCCAACATATGCTTATGGCTAGATATGACCACGGTCAACATTCCTGTGTCTTTCATCTATATATCTATATGTACTATAAATTGAGACTGTACCAAACATAAAGGTCTGCATATATGCGCTCCTGGCCCAGGTGGCTTTCTTGGGCTCCCCACAACCTGCCTGGTAGCATTTCTAGGTGCATTGTGACATCCCTCTTTCAACTCGCTCCTTTTCTGGGATCCAGGGCTAAGGAGATGAACCAGTTCCCACCAACTCTGAGGACAATGTAAGGCAAAGTTGGAAGGGGCTCATCTGGTCCAAGTCTTCCATTTTATAGAAAAAGAGACAAGCTACATAGAGTGAAAAGAAATGGACTTTGGAGTCAGCCAGACCTGGCCTCAATACCCAATTCCACTGCTTCCTATGAGTGATTTAATGTACTTGAGCCTCACTTAATATACTAGTTTCTCACCTGTGAACTAGGTTTGATGAACTTCCCACCCTTCCAGGGCTGCAGAGAAGTAAAGCTGCACAGCTACAACCATCTGATCTTCAACAAAGCCAACAAAAACAAGCAATGGAGAAAGGACTTCCTACTCAACAATTGGTGTTGGGATAACTGACTAGCCATATGCAGAAGATTGAAACTGGACCCCTTCCTTTCACCACAAACAAAAAGCAATCCATGATGGATAAAAGACTTAAGTGTAAAACCTAAAACTATAAAATCTCTGGAAGAGGGCAGGTGTGGTGGCTCATGCCTGTAATCCCTGCACTTTGGGAGGCCAAGACAGGTGGATCATGAGGTCAGGAGTTCGAGACCAGCCTGGCCAACATGGTGAAACCCCCTCTCTACTAAAAAATATAAAAATTAGCCAGGTGTGGTAGTGTGCATCTGTAATCCCAGCTACTGGGGAGGCTGAGGCAAGAGAATCATTTGAACCCAGGAGGTGGATGTTGCAGTGAGCCCTGATCATGCCACTGCACTCCAGCCTGGGCAGAAGAGGAGGACTCTCTCTCAAAAGAAAAAAAAAAAACAAACACTATAAAATCCTAGGAAATACCATTCTGACACAGGACCTTGGAAAGATTTCATGATGAAGATGCCAAAAGCAATTGCAACAAAATCAAAAACAGACTAGTGGAACCTAATTAAACTAAAGAGCTTCTGCATAGCAAAAGAAACTATCAACAGACTAAACAGACAGCCTACAGAATGGGAAAAAAATGTCTGAAAATTATGCATCTGACAAACGTCTAATATCCAGAATCTATAAGGAACTTAAACAAATGTACAAGCAAAAAACAAACAACCTCATTTAGAAAGAAAAAGGGCAAAGGATATGAACAGACACTTCTCAAAAGAAGACATACACACAGCTAACAAACATGAAAAATGTTCAACATCACTAATCACTAGAGAAATGCAAATCAAAACTACAATGAGATACCGTTTCATACCAGTCAGAATGACTATTATTAAAAAGCCAAAAAATAGATGCTGGCAATGTTGCAGAGGAAAGGGAATGCTTATACACTACTGGTAGGTATGTAAATTAGTTCACCCATTGTAAAAAGTAGTTTGGTGATTTCTCAAAGAGCTTGAGAATTACGCTGAGACTCAGTAATACTATTATTGAGTATATACCCAAAGGAATATAAATCATTCTACCATAAAGACACATGCACACATATGTTAATCACAGTACTATTCACAATTGCAAAGATACAGAATTAAACTAAGTGTCCATCAATGGTGAACTGAATAAAAAAATGTGGCGTACATATACCACGGAATACTATGCACCCATAAAAAAACACTATCATGTCCTTTGCAGCAATACAGATGGAGCTGGGCTCCAGGTTGAATTCTAAGGTAAGGAAACTGGCCAGGCACGGTGGCTCACACCTGTAATCCCAGCACTTTGGGAGGCCAAGACAGGCACATCACGAGGTCAGGAGATCAAGACCATCCTGGCTAACACGGTGAAACCCCATCTCTACTAAAAATACAAAAAATTAGCCGGGCATGGTGGTGGGCACCTGTAGTCCCAGCTACTCAGGAGGCTGAAGCAAGAGAATGGCATGAACCTGGGAGGCAGAGCTTGCAGTGAGCTGAGATCGTGCCACTGCACTCCAGCCTGGGTGACAGAGTGAGACTCCGTCTCAAAAAAAAAAAAAAAAAAAAAAAATTATTCTAAGGACACTAACACAGGAACAGCCAACCAAATACCACATGTTCTCGCTTATAAGTGGGAGTTAAATATTGAGTACACATGGACACAAATATGGGAACAACAGACATTGGGGCCTACTTGAGGGTGGAGGTTGGGAGGAGGGTGAGTATCAAAAAACTACCTATCAGGTACTTTGCTTATTGCCTGAGTGACAAAATAATCTGTACATCACACCCCCATGACACACAACTTCCATATATAAGAAACCTGCACATGTACCCTTGAACCTAAAATAAAAGTTAAAAATGAATTAAATAAAATGTGCATATAAAAAATAAACTGGATTTAGGCATGTCTATTTGTATATAAAAATGGAGCTACTGGCATAGTCATGAACCAACTAAAATATATCTCAGTATATCAAAATGGCTAATATTGATGTAAAGACAATCAATAAGAGAAGAGAAAATATTTCAGATTGGATTTAGGGTTTTACATAAAATTATCAAAGGCCGGTTGCGGTGGCTCACGCCTGTAATCCCAGCACTTTGGGAGGCCAAGGTGGGTGGATCACCTGAGGTTGGGAGTTCAAGACCAGCCTGACCAACATGGAGAAACCCCGTCTCTACTAAAAATACAAAATTAGTCGGGCGTGGTGGTGCATGCCTGTAATCCCAGCTACTCAGGAGGCTGAGGCAGGAGAACTGCTTGAACCTGGGAGGCAGAGATTGTGGTGAGCCAACATCGTGCCATTGCATTCAAGCCTGGGCAACAAGAGGGAAACTCCATCTCAAAAAAAAAAAAAAAAAAGAAAAGAAAAGAAAAAGAAAAAGAAAGAAATTATCACTGCTGGAAAACCAACAGATTATATGCCAGATGGATCATAGCAGATGTGTGAGGACTGAAATAATGTGGAATAAACATTAAAAAAAAAAAGCTTCAACAACAGACTACATCAAGCAGTATAACAAATTTCAGAACTTGAAGTCAGATCTTTTAAAATTACCCCATCAGACAAAAATAAAGAAAAAAGAAAAAAGGAATGAACAAAGCCTACATGACATATGGGACACCATAAAGCAAGCAAACATTTGAATTTTCAGTGTCCCAGAAGGCAAAGAGCAAACCATGGGGATAGAAAAGCTACTTAACAAAGTAATAAAACTTTTCAAGTCTACCAAGAGATTTAGATATGCAGATACAGGAAGCACAGAGATCCCCAAACAGAGGGTGGATCGCTTGAGCCCAGGAGTTTGAGACTGGCCTGGGCAACATAGTGAGATTCTGTCTCTACACAAAAATACAAAAGTTAGCCAGGCATGCTAGTGTGTGCCTGTAATGCCAGCTACAAGGAAGGCTCAGGTAGAAGGATTGCTTGAGCCCAGCAGGGGGAGGTTGCAGCAAGCTGAGATTGCGCCATTGCATTCCAGCCTGTGTCTCCAAAAATAAAATGTCTTGAAACAAATGAAAATTGAAACACAACATACCAAAACCTATGGGATACAACAAAAGCACTGCTAGGAGGGAAGTTGATAGCAATAAACAACTATATTTTAAAAGTAGAAAAAATTCAAATAAACAAACTAATGATACACCTCAAAGAACTAGAAAAACAAGAACAAAACAAACCCCAAATTAGTAGAATGACAGACATAATAAAGATCAGAGCAGAACTAAATGAAATATATTTTGAAAACAATACAAAGAATCAATGAAACAAAAAAAGTAAACAAAATCGATAAACTGTTAGCTAGACTAACCAAGGGAAAAAAAAAAAGATGAACAAAGTAAACAAAATCCAAGATGAAAAAGAAAACATTGCCAGGCACAGTGGCTCGTGCCTGTAATCCCAACATTTTGAGAGGCTGAGGCAGGTGGATTGTTTGAGCTCAGAAGTACGAGACTAGCCTGGGCAACGTGGTGAAACTCCGTCTAAAAAAATACAAAACTTAGCTGGGCATGGTGACATATCCTTGTGAGAGGTGACAACGTGCTAGCAGCCCTCGCTTGCTCTTGGTGCCTCCTCGGCCTTGGCGTCTGCTCTGGCCGTGCTCAAGGAGCCCTTCAGCCTGCCGCTGTGCTGTAGGGGTCCCTCTCTGGGGCTGGCCGAGGCCGGAGCCGGCTCCCTCTGCTCATGGGGAAGTTTGGAGGGAGAGGTGGGGGGGTGGGTGTGGGGGGTGGGGAGGGGAGCCGGGGCTGCCGGCGGCGCTCGCAGGCCAGTGCGGGTTCCAGGTGGGCGCAGGCTTGGCAGGCCCCGCACTCGGCTCGGCAGGCCAATGCCTGTTGGGCTTGATCAGGGTACGAGCTCCCTCTGGGCTGCCAGAGTGCCCGGGCTAAGTGCACAAGTGGGATTTGTCCCAAAAATGCAGAGGTAGTTCAACATACACAAATCAACAAAGATGACACATCATATCAACAGAAAGAAGGACAAAAACCATAAGATCATTTCAAGAGATGTAGAAAAAGCATTTGATACAATTCAAAATCTCTTCATGATAAAAACTCTCAAACTAGGCATTGAAGGAGTATATAATTCCTCGACATAATAAAGCCTACATATGACAAACCCACAGTTAAAATCATACTATCACAGCTTTCAGCTTTTCCTCTAGGAACTGGAACAAGACAAGGATGTCTATTTTCGCCACTCATATTCAACACAGTACTGGAAGTCTTAGCCAGAGCAATTAGGCAATAGAAACAAGTAAAAGACATCCAAATTGGAAAAGAGAAAGTAAAATTGTCCCTCTATGCAGATGACATGATCTTGTATCTACAAAAACCTGACAACTCCAGCAAAAGCTCTTAGATCTGATAAATAAGTTCAGTAAAGTTGTAGGATATGGCCAGGCATGGTGGCTCACGCCTGTAATCCCAGCACTTAGGGAGGCCAAGGCGGGAGGATCACCTAAGGTCCAGAGTTCAAGACCAGCCTGACCAATACAGTGAAACCTCGTCTCAACTAAAAACACAAAAATTAGCCAGGCATGGTGGCATGCGCTTGTAGTACCAGCTACTCAGGGGGCTGAGACAGGAGAAGCGCTTGAACCCAGCAGGCAGAGGTTGCAGTGAGCCAAGATTGCTCCACTGCACTCCAGCCTGGGCTACAGAGCAAGACTCTGTCTCAAAAAAAAAAAAAAAAACAGTTGTGGGATAAAAAAATCAACATACAAAAATTAGTAGCATTTCTATACACCAGTAATAACTAGTTGAGAAAGAATTCAAGAAGGAAATCCCATTTATAATAGCTACAAGAAAATAAACTACTTAGGAAAAAAATTTAACCAAGTAGGTGAAAAACCTCTACAAGGAAAACTACAGAACGCTGATGAAAGAAATTGAAGAGGACATAAAGAAATGGAAATCAAATCCATGCTCCTGGATCAGAAAATATTAATGTTGTTAAAATGACCATACAACCCAAAGCAATCTACAGATTCAATAAAATCTCTATCAAAATACTAACGTCATTTTTCACAGAAGTAGAAAAAATAATCCTAAAATTCATATGGAACAAAAAAAGAGCTCAAATAGCCAAAGCAATCCTAAGTAGAAAGAAAGCTGGAGACATTATACTATCTAACTCCAACATATATTACAAGGCTCTACTGACCAAAACATCATGGTATTGGTATAAAAACAGGTATAAAATGAAACAAGATAGAAAACTCAGAAATAGATCCATACATTTACAGCCAATTGATTTTCAACAAAGGTGTCAAGGACATTCACTGAGGAAAGGACATCTCTTCAATAAATGGTGCTGGGAAAACTGGATATCCATATGCAAAAGAACGCGACTAACCTACCTTTCACTATATACAAAAATCAACTCAAGATGGATTAAAGACTTAACCATAAGGCCTGAAACCATAAAACTACTAGAAGAAAACACAGGGGGAAGCACTTCAGGACACTGGTCTAGGAAAAGATTTTATGGCTAAGACTTCAAAAGCACAGCAACAAAAACAAAAGTAGACAAAGTGGACTATATTAAACTAAAAAGCTTCTGCACATCAGAGGAAACAACACAGTGAAGAGACAACCTGTTGAATGGGAGAAAATATTTGCAAACTATTCATCCAACAAGGAATTAACATCCAGAATACACAAGGAACTCAAATACCTCAACAGTAAAACATGATAATAATTCCATTTAAAAGTGGGCAAAGGGTCAGTATTATGGCTCATGCCTGTAATCCTAGCACTTTGGGAGGCTGATGCAGGCCGACTGCTTGAGCCCAGGAGTTTCTTTTTTTTTTTTTTTTTTTTTTTTTTTTTTTTTTTTTTTTTTTTCTTTTATTATTATTATTATTATTATCATCATTATTATACTTTAGGTTTTATGGTACATGTGCGCAATGTGCAGGTAAGTTACATATGTATACATGTGCCATGCTGGTGCGCTGCACCCACCAACTTGTCATCTAGCATTAGGTATATCTCCCAATGCTATCCCTCCCCCCTCCCCCCACCCCACAACAGTCCCCGAAGTGTGATGTTCCCCTTCCTCTGTCCATGTGTTCTCATTGTTCAATTCCCACCTATGAGTGAGAATATGCGGTGTTTGGTTTTTTGTTCTTGCGATAGTTTACTGAGAATGATGATTTCCAATTTCATCCATGTCCCTACAAAGGACGTGAACTCATCATTTTTTATGGCTGCATAGTATTCCATGGTGTATATGTGCCACATTTTCTTAATCCAGTCTATCATTGTTGGACATTTGGGTTGGTTCCAAGTCTTTGCTATTGTGAATAATGCGGCAATAAACATACGTGTGCATGTGTCTTTATAGCAGCATGATTTATAGTCCTTTGGGTATATACCCAGTAATGGGATGGCTGGGTCGAATGGAATTTCTAGTTCTAGATCCCTGAGGAATCGCCACACTGACTTCCACAAGGGTTGAACTAGTTTACAGTCCCACCAACAGTGTAAAAGTGTTCCTATTTCTCCACATCCTCTCCAGCATCTGTTGTTTCCTGACTTTTTAATGATCGCCATTCTAACTGGTGTGAGATGGTATCTCATTGTGGTTTTGATTTGCATTTCTCTGATGGCCAGTGATGGTGAGCATTTTTTCATGTGTTTTTTGGCTGCATAAATGTCTTCTTTTGAGAAGTGTCTGTTCATGTCCTTCGCCCACTTTTTGATGGGGTTGTTTGTTTTTTTCTTGTAAATTTGTTGGAGTTCATTGTAGATTCTGGATATTAGCCCTTTGTCAGATGAGTAGGTTGCAAAAATGTTCTCCCATTTTGTAGGCTGCCTGTTCACTCTGATGGTAGTTTCCTTTGCTGTGCAGAAGCTCTTTAGTTTAATTAGATCCCATTTGTCAATTTTGGCTTTTGTTGCCATTGCTTTTGGTGTTTTAGACATGAAGTCCTTGCCCATGCCTATGTCCTGAATGGTAATGCCTAGGTTTTCTTCTAGGGTTTTTATGGTTTTAGGTCTAACATTTAAGTCTTTAATCCATCTTGAATTGATTTTTGTATAAGGTGTAAGGAAGGGATCAAGTTTCAGCTTTCTACATATGGCTAGCCAGTTTTCCCAGCACCATTTATTAAATAGGGAATCCTTTCCCCATTTCTTGTTTTTGTCAGGTTTGTCAAAGATCAGATAGTTGTAGATATGTGGCATTATTTCTGACGGCTCTGTTCTGTTCCATTGATCTATATCTCTGTTTTGGTACCAGTACCATGCTGTTTTGGTTACTGTAGCCTTGTAGTATAGTTTGAAGTCAGGTAGTGTGATGCCTCCAGCTTTGTTCTTTTGGCTTAGGATTGACTTGGCGATGCGGGCTCTTTTTTGGTTCCATATGAACTTTAAAGTAGTTTTTTCCAATTCTGTGAAGAAAGTCATTGGTAGCTTGATGGGGATGGCATTGAATCTGTAAATTACCTTGGGAAGGATGGCCATTTTCATGATATTGATTCTTCCTACCCATGAGCATGGAATGTTCTTCCATTTGTTTGTATCCTCTTTTATTTCCTTGAGCAGTGGTTTGTAGTTCTCCTTGAAGAGGTCTTTCACATCCCTTGTAAGTTGGATTCCTAGGTATTTTATTCTCTTTGAAGCAATTGTGAATGGGAGTTCACTCATGATTTGGCTCTCTGTTTGTCTGTTATTGATGTATAAGAATGCTTGTGATTTTTGCACATTGATTTTGTATCCTGAGACTTTGCTGAAGTTGCTTATCAGCTTAAGGAGATTTTGGGCTGAGACAATGGGGTTTTCTAGATATACTATCATGTCATCTGCAAACAAGGACAATTTGACTTCCTCTTTTCCTAATTGAATACCCTTGATTTCCTTCTCCTGCCTAATTGCCCTGGCCAGAACTTCCAACACTATGTTGAATAGAAGTGGCGAGAGAGGGCATCCCTGTCTTGTGCCAGTTTTCAAAGGGAATGCTTCCAGTTTTTGCCCATTCAGTATGATATTGGCTGTGGGTTTGTCATAAATAGCTCTTATTATTTTGAGATACGTCCCATCAATTCCTAATTTATTGAGAGTTTTTAGCATGAAGGGTTGTTGAATTTTGTCAAAGGCCTTTTCTGCATCTATTGAGATAATCATGTGGTTTTTGTCTTTGGTTCTGTTTATATGCTGGATTACATTTATTGATTTGCGTATATTGAACCAGCCTTGCATCCCAGGGATGAAGCCCACTTGATCATGGTGGATAAGCTTTTTGATGTGCTGCTGGATTCTGTTTGCCAGTATCTTATTGAGGATTTTTGCATCAATGTTCATCAAGGATATTGGTCTAAAATTCTCTTTTTTTGTTGTGTCTCTGCCAGGCTTTGGTATCAGGATGATGCTGGCCTCATAAAATGAGTGAGGGAGGATTCCCTCTTTTTCTATTGATTGGAATAGTTTCAGAAGGAATGGTACCAGCTCCTCCTTGTACCTCTGGTAGAATTCGGCTGTGAACCCATCTGGTCCTGGACTTTTTTTGGTTGGTAAGCTATTGATTATTGCCACAATTTCAGCTCCTGTTATTGGTCTATTCAGAGATTCAACTTCTTCCTGGTTTAGTCTTGGGAGGGTGTATGTGTTGAGGAATTTATCCATTTCCTCTAGATTTTCTAGTTTATTTGCATAGAGGTGTTTGTAATATTCTCTGATGGTAGTTTGTATTTCTGTGGGATCGGTGGTGATATCCCCTTTATCATTTTTTATTGCATCTATTTGATTCTTCTCTCTTTTTTTCTTTATTAATCTTGCTAGCGGTCTATCAATTTTGTTGATCCTTTCAAAAAACCAGCTCCTGGATTCATTGATTTTTTGAAGGGTCTTTTGTGTCTCTATTTCCTTCAGTTCTGCTCTGATTTTAGTTATTTCTTGCCTTCTGCTAGCTTTTGAATGTGTTTGCTCTTCCTTTTCTAGTTCTTTTAATTGTGATGTTAGGGTGTCAATTTTGGATCTTTCCTGCTTTCTCTTGTGGGCATTTAGTGCTATAAATTTCCCTCTACACACTGCTTTGAATGCGTCCCAGAGATTCTGGTATGTTGTGTCTTGGTTCTCGTTGGTTTCAAAGAACATCTTTATTTCTGCCTTCATTTCGTGATGTACCCAGTAGTCATTCAGGAGCAGGTTGTTCAGTTTCCATGTAGTTGAGTGGTTTTGAGTGAAATTCTTAATCCTGAGTTCTAGCTTGATTGCACTGTGATCTGAGAGACAGTTTGTTACAATTTCTGTTCTTTTACATTTATTGAGGAGAGCTTTACTTCCAAGTATATGGTCAATTTTGGAATAGGTGTGGTGTGGTGCTGAAAAAAATGTATATTCTGTTGATTTGGGGTGGAGAGTTCTGTAGATGTCTATTAGGTCCGCTTGGTGCAGAGCTGAGTTCAATTCCTGGGTATCCTTGTTGACTTTCTGTCTCGTTGATCTGTCTAATGTTGACAGTGGTGTGTTAAAGTCTCCCATTATTAATGTGTGGGAGTCTAAGTCTCTTTGTAGGTCACTCAGGACTTGCTTTATGAATCTGGGTGCTCCTGTATTGGGTGCATATATATTTAGGATAGTTAGCTCTTCTTGTTGAATTAATCCCTTTACCATTATGTAATGGCCTTCTTTGTCTCTTTTGATCTTTGTTGGTTTAAAGTCTGTTTTATCAGAGACTAGGATTGCAACCCCTGCCTTTTTTTGTTTTCCATTTGCTTGGTAGATCTTCCTCCATCCTTTTATTTTGAGCCTATGTGTGTCTCTGCACGTGAGATGGGTTTCCTGAATACAGCACACTGATGGGTCTTGAGTCTTTATCCAATTTGCCAGTCTGTGTCTTTTAATTGGAGCATTTAGTCCATTTACATTTAAAGTTAATATTGTTATGTGTGAATCTGATCCTGCCATTATGATGTTAGCTGGATATTTTTCTCGTTAGTTGATGCAGTCTCTTCCTAGTCTCGATGGTCTTTACATTTCGGTATGATTTTGCAGTGGCTGGTACCGGTTGTGCCTTTCCATGTTTAGCGCTTCCTTCAGGAGCTCTTTTAGGGCAGGCCTGGTGGTGACAAAATCTCTCAGCATTTGCTTGTCTGTAAAGTATTTTATTTCTCCTTCACTTATGAAGCTTAGTTTGGCAGGATATGAAATTCTGGGTTGAAAATTCTTTTCTTTAAGAATGTTGAATATTGGCCCCCACTCTCTTCTGGCTTGTAGGGTTTCTGCTGAGAGATCTGCTGTTAGTCTGATGGGCTTCCCTTTGATGGTAACCCGACCTTTCTCTCTGGCTGCCCTTAACATTTTTTCCTTCATTTCAACTTTGGTGAATCTGACAATTATGTGTCTTGGAGTTGCTCTTCTCGAGGAGTATCTTTGTGGCGTTCTCTGTATTTCCTGAATCTGAATGTTGGCCTGCCTTGCTAGATTGGGGAAGTTCTCCTGGATAATATCCTGCAGAGTGTTTTCCAACTTGTTTCCATTCTCCCCGTCACTTTCAGGTACACCAATCAGACGTAGATTTGGTCTTTTCACATAGTCCCACATTTCTTGGAGGCTTTGCTCGTTTCTTTTTATTCTTTTTTCTCTAAACTTCCCTTCTCGCTTCATTTCATTCATTTCATCTTCCAGGGCTGATACCCTTTCTTCCATTTGATCGCATCGGCTCCTGAGGCTTCTGCATTCTTCACGTAGTTCTCGAGCCTTGGTTTTCAGCTCCATCAGCTCCTTTAAGCACTTCTCTGTATTGGTTATTCTAGTTATACATTCTTCTAAATTTTTTTCAAAGTTTTCAACTTCTTTGCCTTTGGTTTGAATATCCTCCCGTAGCTCGGAGTAATTTGATCGTCTGAAGCCTTCTTCTCTCAGCTCGTCAAAGTCATTCTCTGTCCAGCTTTGTTCCGTTGCTGGTGAGGAACTGCGTTCCTTTGGAGGAGGAGAGGTACTCTGGTTTTTAGAGTTTCCAGTTTTTCTGCTCTGTTTTTTCCCCATCTTTGTGGTTTTATCTACTTTTGGTCTTTGATGATGGTGATGTACAGATGGGTTTTTGGTGTGGATGTCCTTTCTGTTAGTTTTCCTTCTAACAGACAGAACCCTCAGCTGCAGGTCTGTTGGAGTACCTGGCCGGCCCTGTGAGGTGTCAGTCTGCCCCTGCTGGGGGGTGCCTCCCAGTTAGGCTGCTCAGGGGTCAGGGGTCAGGGACCCACTTGAGGAGGCAGTCTGCCTGTTCTCAGATCTCCAGCTGCGTGCTGGGAGAACCACTGCTCTCCTCACAGCTGTCAGACAGGGACATTTAAGTCTGCAGAGGTTACTGCTGTCTTTTTGTTTGTCCGTGCCCTGCCCCCAGAGGTGGAGCCTACAGAGGCAGGCAGGCCTCCTTGAGCTGTGGTGGGCTCCACCCAGTTCAAGCTTCCAGGCTGCTTTGTTTACGTAAGCGAGCCTGGGCAATGGCGGGCGCCCCTCCCCCAGCCTCGCTGCCGACTTGCTGTTTGAGCTCAGACTGCTGTGCTAGCAATCAGCGAGACTCCGTAGGCGTAGGACCCTCTGAGCCAGGTGCGGGCTATAGTCTCCTGGGGCACCGGTTCCTAAGCCCGTTGGAAAAGCACAGTATTCGGGTGGGAGTGGCCCGATTTTCCAGGTGCCGTCTGTCACCCCTGGAAGGGGAACTCCCTGACCCCTTGCGCTTCCCGAGTGAGGCAATGCCTCACCCCTGCTTCGGCTGGCGCACAGTGCGCTCACCCACTGACCTGCGCCCACTGTCTGGCACTCCCTAGTGAGATGAACACGGTACCTCAGATGGAAATGCAGAAATCACCCGTCTTCTGCGTCGCTCGCGCTGGGAGCTGTAGACCGGAGCTGTTCCTATTCGGCCATCTTGGCTCCTCCCCCCCAAAAAGAGCCCAGGAGTTTCAGACCAGCCTGGGCAACATAGCAAAACCTCATCTCTACAAAAAAAAATACAAAAATTAGACTGAGTCTGGTGATTCATGCCTGTAATCCCAGCACTTAGGGAGGCCAAGGTGGTAGGATCGCTTGAGCCCAAGAGTTCAAGACCTGCCTGGGCAACATAGTCACTAGTTGCAGAGAACAGGAATCTATAAACTCATACCTTATTGTGTATACATATGTATACACACAGTATATACAGGCTCATGCCTGTAGTCCCAGCCCTTTGGTAGACTGAGGCAGGCACATCACTTGAGTTCAGGAGTTCCAGAACAGCAACATGATGAAACCTGTCTCTACAAAAAAAAATTAGGCAGCTGTGGTAGTGCCCGCTTGTGGTCCCAGCTACTGGCTACTCATGAGGCTGATACAGGAGGATCACTTGAGCCTTTCCTGCTTGCTTTGCTGAAGGCATCAGGCAGTTTCATGGCTGGGATCAACTCTTCTCAAAGCAGGTCCTAGCAGGACTGGGTGTCCACACCCAGGATATGGGTCCTGCAGAGAGTTTGTAATACTTACCCCTCAACCTTGGGGGAGGAGCAGGGGCTGGTGCCTTGAGGACTTACTGTCCTTCTGACCAGTCCTGATGTTTCCAAGGCACTGGGGTTTTCAGGACTGGATAAGACTGTTCTAAGGCCACAGTGTAGCAACTGCAGTGTGGCAACTGCAGTGAGTCACAGGCCAAATCCTCAACTTGGGCACTGTCTAAAGTGTCTTTCTTGGCCAGGTGCAGTGGCTCATGCCTGTAATCCCAGCACTTTGGGAGGCTGAGGCGGGTGGATTACTGGAGGCCAGGAGTTTGAGACCAGCCTGGCCAACACAGTAAAACCCTGTCTCTACTACAAATACAAAAACTAGCCAGGTGTGGTGGCACATGTTTGTAATCCCAGTTACTCGGGAGGTTGATGCAGGAGAATTGCTTGAACTCCGGAGGCAGGGATTGCACTGAGCCAAGATCACACCACTGTATTCCAGCCTGGGTGACTATACATATATACATACACACACACACACACACAACCAAGTACTATTCAGCCAGGCTGGTCTCGAACTCCTGACCTCAAGTGATTGGCCCACGTTGGCCTCCCAAAGTGCTGGGATTACAGGAGTGAGCCACCATGCCCAGCCCTCTTTTCTTTATGAATTACCCAGTGTCAGGTATTCCTTTATAGCAAGGCAAGAACTAACACAATCTCATAGGACAAAATAAATACCCATAAATCCATATGGATATAAATAAATAATTCATAAATGTATGAGAAGAGACACTTCTTCCTTACAAAATTCCAATTAATCAATGTAGAAGGAATGAGTAAAATACAAAATCCCCACTTGAACACCACATTAGTAACTGTTGACAAGATCCACCAACAAAAGCGAAAATCAGCAGCCAAAAGTTTGAGAAGAAACAGGATGCTACTGCAGTCTCAAAGCATCTCTCCAAGATGTTTATCATTTACAGAAGGAGAAAAGAAACCTGGGAGATGCCACCTTAACCAAGTGATCGTGGTAAATATCACTAATAAGCCACGTTGGCATCCTGTACCCCGATAGGAAATAACAAGAGCATTTCACCTTGTGATCTTCTTCCCCCAAACCCATCACCTTAGTCTAATCATGAGGAAAACATGGACAAACCCAAACTGAGGATCATTCTAAAAAACAGCTGACCAGTACTCATCAAGAGTCCATGAAAGACAAGGAAATATGGAGCAACTGTCACAGATTGGAGGAAACTGAGGGGACACAGAAACGAATGCAACGTGGGATCTTAGATTATATCCTGGAACATTAAAAAGGCATGGTAGGGGGTGGGAGGAGATGGTGAAAATCAAAGGGCTGTAGTTTAATTCATAGTATTGTATCAAAGTTAATTTCCTCATTTTGATTACTGAACTATAGTTACATAAGTTTTTAACATCGGGGAAGCAAAGTGGTAGATATATGTGAACTCTGTACTATTTCTGCAACTTTTCTGTCAGTCTGAAATTATTTCAGAAACAAAATAAATACACACGCATGCACAAAATAGGAACTATGAAGAGGTGATAATAGGCTAATTAGCTTGTGATGATCATTTCACAATGCATGTGTATATCAACCATCAAATTGTACACCATATATAATTTTATGTCACTAAATCTGTTAAAATATATAAAAATAAATGAATTAATCAAATAAAAAATAAAATAACTTAAAAATAAGAATAAGCTCCATCTGAAGCACTACTTGCATAGTGTACATTAAAAACCACACTCTATTGCTGCTGGCTGGAGGACTTGAATACCATTCAGAATTTCCCCTAACACTGGGCAGCTCTTCATCTAAAACCATAACTACAAAATTGCTGGCAAGGTACTCTCCCTGGTCCTCAATTTTCCACACCTATAAAATGAAAGCATTAGGAAAACAGATATTTTTCTTTCTCAGTTTTGACATTCTATGCGTTGTGCTTCATAATTCCTGACTCTTCTTAGCTTGGCTTTCATTGCAAAGTGAGGCTATACCAGCTTTGGTATACAAGTGACCAGAGATTACATATGCCAGTTTGGGGCTCAGTATGTCACCATATTAACCAAAGTCAGGCAATGTATGCGGCAGAGGTCTTTGGATTCTTAGTTTTCTTTTCTTTTTTTCTTTTTGAGACACAGTCTCACTCTATCACCCAGGCTGGAGTGCAGTGGCACAATCTTGGCTCACTGCAACCTCCGCCTCCCAGGTTCAAGCGATTCTCCTGCCTCAGCCTTCCAAGTAGCCGGGATTACAGGCATGCACCACCACACCTGGCTAATTTTTGTATTTTTGATAGAGACAGAGTTTCACCATTTAGCCAGGCTGGTCTTGAACTCCTGACCTCAAGTGATCCGCCTGCCTCAGCCTCCCAAAGTGCTGAGATTACAGGCGTGGGCCACTGTGCCTGGCCAGGTTCTTACGTTTCAATATCTCAGAAAGCTAACTAAAGATCTTAATCTCATTTAAATCTCCTGATTTTACACAGTAGTAACAGTGAACACATGGTGAAATCTGGCCAACTTAACTCAGAAACTTCATTTTAGGATGATATTTCAAACTCCTTTCCTATCTAGGCATTCAGTAGCCAGACATGTGGCACACCTGACTCCCTTCACCTCCCTCTTAGTGAAGGTTTAGGGATTAGAGATGTACTCAAAGCCAGAACTCAGTGGCCTACATTACCAATCCCTGGATTACTACGAGCTCACCTAGAGTCTAAAAGAACAATTCTCCTTATGCCCACTGTGACCCTGGAGAAATTACTTCTCTCCTCAGTTGTTGTTTCTCACTTAGCATCTCATTTTGAAAATCTTTATTTCACTGTGGCTACTATGACATCTGCTCCACTGAGCTTTCTGGCTTTAATTTTTTCCCCTTCAATCAGTTCCAAAGAGCCCTACTGAAGTAGCACCAGAAACTTGCATTGGTATTCCACTCTTTAAACTCTAATGATTTCTCATTTAAATATTAATTACCACTCCAACATTCCTGCATTTGTGGTCATCTTGTCAGCATATCTCACTGGCCTAAATGAAGAAATTCCTGTTCCTTTTACTCCAGATTATCCATATAATTCTTCTTAAAGCCATTCTTCGGATATACTGAGGAAAGTACCTCAATTTTGGAGTCTGCTGATCCAGGGTTTAAGTGTTGACTGCACCACTTACTTAGCAAATTTCAGAAAGTTATTAAATTCCTATAAATGTGAATGTCTGCTTTATAAGGTGTTTCAAAAATTCAATGATAATGTATGTGATATTCACACCACAGGGTCAGTCTGTCAAGCAGTACCCTGTCACTGGTGGCTAAGAAGATGAAGATAAGTACCCATGGGATTCCATGAACAGAGCAGTCATCTCTACTGACCTCAGCCACAAAACACCAGCCCTTCTAGCTTCCCTGGATCCTTTGCTAACTGTGCCTTTTTCTGGGATAGTATGTGGTTCTCTATTTGGCTTGAGAACAGAATACTCCTTCAAATGGTTGAAGTATCTTCATTATATACATGGTCTGCGCTTTATCATAATAATTTTTTTTTGAGGCAAGTTCTCACTCTGTTATCCAGGCTGGAGTGCAGTGGCATGATCACAGATCACTGCAGCCTTGAACTTATAGGGTCAAGTGATCCTCCTGCCTCAGCCTCCTGAGTAGCTGGGACTATAGGCACACACCACCAGGTCTGGCTAATTTTTTATTATTTTTTTTTAGAGATGGGGTCTCACTATGTTGCCCAGGCTGGTCTCAAACTCCTGGGCTCAAGTGATCCTCCCACCTTGGCCTCTCAATGTGTTGGGCTTACAGATGTAAGCCACTTTGACCAGCCCTGAATTTTTTTTCTTATGGTAAAATACACAAAAATGTACCATCTTAACCATGTTTAATTGTGCAACTCTGTGGTGTGAAGTACATTCATATTGTTATGTAGCCATCACAACTATCCATACCCTGAACTTTTAAAAGAATCATCCCAAACAGGATTAAACACTAACTCTCTATTCTTCCCTATCCCCAGCCCCTGGAAACTACTTTCTGTCTCTACGAATTTGCCTAGTCTAGCTACCTTACATGAGTGGAATCATATATTTGTCCTTCCGTGACCTGCTTATTTCACTTAGTATAATGCCCTCAAGGTTCATCTACGTTGTAGCATATGTAAGAATTGCACTTCTTTTTAAGGCTGAATCATATTCCATTGTACATATATACCTCATGTTGTTTATCCATTCATCGATGAACATTTGGGTTGCTTCCACATTTTGGCTATTGTGACTTTATCCTGTTTTATATTCTGCAGCAATTTACATCTTTATTTTCAGAACTATTAAGTTTCTTCATATTAACAGTCATAGGAAAAGAGCAATGAAAGACTTTTATTTGATTTCATTTTTTGGCCATTCCTTTTTTTTTTTTTTTTTTTGGCAGCCACAAAGACTGGGATTTCTAATTCTATGTTATGATAAGTAGACAATTTAAGCCATCTATCTTTTTTTCTGTTTCCTTTTTAAAAAAAAAGAAAATAGCATTTTTCTAAAATATGATCATGTCAGTTTGGTCTATTTTTATACGTGTTAAGGAAAGCACTAACAGACAAAAGAATAACAATACAGCGATTAAGTATTTAGTTTTTTTTAAAAAAAAAAAAAGGTTGACGATGGGGCAATAGATAGCCTGCCTCTTCTCTAACCAAGTTGTGAACTGTTTAAGAAATTGACGATAAAGAGTATGGCATATGGAGGCCAGAACATTCCTTTTATTATGAACAAAGTTGATTTGG
The DNA here is from genome assembly GCF_028885655.2 of Pongo abelii. Classification (NCBI taxonomy): domain Eukaryota; kingdom Metazoa; phylum Chordata; class Mammalia; order Primates; family Hominidae; genus Pongo; species Pongo abelii. The sequence continues at coordinate 88,302,039 of NC_071998.2, read as the reverse complement.
GAGAATGCAGCTTATCTCTACTTGCAGGCAGATGGCCATCTTAATTCTATACCCCAGAATTAAACAGGTCTCCCAGCCACTCATAGACAGGTCTCCAGGAGAGAAGGAAAAATTATCAACTGACAAACAGTCTGATTAAATGCTTGTCTTTTATACCTGCTATGGTTTGAAGTGCCTCCTCCAAAACTAATTGTTGCTAAATGTGATAGTATTAAGAGGTGGGGCCTTTAAAAGGTGATTAGGCCACGAGGGCTCCTATCTTGTGAATGGGATTAGGTGCCCTTATAAAAGGGCTTGAAAGAGGGAGTTCATCCCTTTTTGTTCTTCTGCCTTCTGTTATATGAGGACACAGCATTCTTCCCCCACTCCTCAAGGATGCAACAGTCAAGGCCCCATCTTGGAAGCAGAGAAACTAGACCCTCACCAGATAAATGAACCTGCCAGTGCCTTCATCTTGGACTTCCTAACTTCCAGGACTGTGAGGAAACAAATTCCTGTTCTTTATAAATTACCCAGTCTGTGGTATTCTGTTATAGCAACTCAAAACAAACTAACACAATGCCCTCAACCCACTTCTCTGCCTTGGTACCCATCATATTGTGTAGCAATGAATCTTGGCCTGTCTCTTTCCTATGAGCATGTTGCTTTCATCCATTCTTCCACTGACTCAACTGCTTTTACTGAGTGCCTGTTTTGGGCCTAGCAATACACTAGGTCTTGCATTCAAGACCTCGCAGAGGTGACAGAAACTGACAAGACACCTACCCTTAAGGAGAGCAGAATAGATAATATCGCAAAGGAGACAGAGTGTGGCGCTAGACAGTAAGAAGGGCAGAGTGACTTAACAAAGTGGGAGAAGGCTTTTCTTGGGAAGTCACATTTTTTATGATGCCTCAAGTTCAATGAGCACTTCACCAGTATATTATACTCTGGTGTCCAGTAGAGGCGTATAGCATGTAGCAGAGCTCAATAAATGCTTAACAAATTAATGAATGAGTGATATATGTGAAAGCACTTTATAAGCAGTCAAAGTACCACACAGATGTTAATCATTATCATTTAGTTAATATGGAGAGATCCACTTTATTCAGCTTCTCTGAAACACCCAAAAAGATATATGGCAGTGTCTGGAGACATTGTGAGTTGTCACAACTGGAGTTGAGAGGAGATGTGGTAACGAAGTCTAGCGAGTAGAGACCACAGTTGCTACTAAACATCCTACAACATACAGGGCAATCCCCCAAAATGTCAATAATGCCACTATTAAGAAATCCGATTCTAAAACAATTACTGTGTTTACATGTGCATTCACCTGTTTTACAGTGGAGAAACATTTCACCGTATAAACATAATACAACTAATGCTAACATTTTTGCATTCAGTCATTCAACAAATAATTACTAAACACCTAGTATAAGATGGTATAGTCCTCAAGACAGTGGGGATTTTTATTTTATTTGTAGAGAAAGGGGCTTTCTCTGTCTCCCAGGCTGGAGTGCAGTGGAAGGATCACAGCTCTCTGCAGCGTTGAACTTCTGGACTCAAGTGATTCTCCGGTCTCAGCTTCCCGAGTAGCTGGGACTATAGACATGTGCCACCACTCCTAGCTAATTTTTTTTTTATTTTTTGTAGAGACGGGGTCTCACTATGTTGCCCACACTGGTCTGAAACTCCTGGCCTCAAGCCGTTCTCCCACCTCGGCCTCCCAAAGTACTAGGATTATAGGCATGAGCCACCACACCTGACTGGATTTTTAAAATATTAAAGACACATCTTCGACCATTTGGAAGTATGTGAGATACTTTAAGAAAGTTACTAAAGTTCTAAATAAATAAATGTGCTAAAAGCTCAGGAGAGACCACACCTGACTGTGAAGAGGAAAGGCTTTATACACCCTGAAGGACTTTGGAGGGCAAAAGCATTTGCAAAAGGCACAGGGAATGGCCTAACTGGAGCACTGGGGTATGCAAGGACACCGCACAGGGGAGTATGGAGAAGACCAATTTGCATCAAGTTCAGGACTTGACTTGAAAATCAGAGCAGTGAAAAATACGATAAAAAGAGGCAGAGTCGGGCGCAGTGGCTCACACCTGTAATCCCAGCACTTTGGGAGGCCGAGGTGGGCAGATCACCTGAGGTCAGGAGTTCAAGATTAGCCTGACCATCATAGAGAAACCCCGTGTCAACTAAAAATACAAAATTACCTGGGCACGGTAGTGCATGCCTGTAATCCCAGCTACTCAGGAGGCTGAGACCTGGGAGGCGGAGGTTGCAGTGAGCCAAGATCGCACCACTGCACTCCAGCCTGGGCAACAAGAGCAAAACTCCGTCTCAGAAAAAAAAAAAAAAAAAAAGAAAGAAAAAGAAAAAGAAGCAGAAGGCAGACTGTTAAGAACTTCTGAATGCTAGACTAAGTTCACTTATTAAAATGAAAAATTAATAGTATCCTAATAGCATCTTTTACTCTCTAATCAAGGCTAGTCCCCTGAGTCTATCCTTACCCCTAAACACACACTCACATAGTATTTATATCTACCTTTTGTTTTCTTTATTCAAATAATGCTCTCACCTCTATTTTTAACTGGCTAAAATCAGCATTTTTAACGCAAATATTAAAGTAAGCACCATAAAATTATATAAAACAGTTTAAATGAAGAATTGAGTTAGAATGTTATATTCTAACTTTTTTCTATGAAAAGGATCATTACTTTTGCAAACAGAATTTAAAAATCAAAAGGCAGACTTAACAAAAAGAGAAGCCCATTCACCACTAGGTTCTTTGACTTCTTTTTATCAGATTACTCATTTAAACTAGCAATTCCTAGTAATCTTTATACCATCTACCTTTAGCAAAAAGACCTTCAAAATTTGCACCTAAAATACCCTAACAAAGTGCTAACATAGGGAAAGTTGCCAACATTTTTAATCAGACATCAAGTGATGGTATGTGTATGTGGGGTATGTGGTCTCGAGTGTTTATTTTTATTTTCTTTAGGAGCAAAGAAATGTAATAAACAACTGTTTTCATAACAAGAAAAATATAAAACCATGTCACCGGGATAAGGGCAGAGTATAGTATCTTTAGTGTAATTTACATGTTTAAACTCCACATACATAAAAACAAATATTTCATAAGAATCTCTAGAATTCCCTAAAGTAAACTATGATTTTTTTTTTTTGAGACAGAGTCTCTGTCACCCAGGCTGGAGTGCAGTGGTGTGATCTTGGCTTACTGCAACCTCTGCCTCCCATTCTCCTGCCTCAGCCTCCCAAGTAGCTAGGATTACAAGCGTGAGCCACTGCGCCCGGCTAGTTTTTTTATAAAGTAATATACCACCAATAATTTCTCATACACGGGATTAAGTGATAGTACTCTGGTTACTTTAAGGCTGGGATATTTATCAAAAGGAGACAGAAATCCAATAGCTGGCAATGACACAGCAACAGTTACTGAAAAGAACTGTTAATATTATCTGAAAGATTAAAACTGCATCTTGCTCCTTTAATTTTCAACTTGTCTGAAAAATGAGGGCCTGGAAAGTACTGTGTTCATCATCACACTAAACTTGGCCACAGGGCACCCTATATTCACACTTCATGTTCCTGTAACTATGTACACATCATCTATAAAAAGTTCCTTGTTTCACCTGAAAAGCAGCACAGACTAGTATTTACATCTACTGACAGCCATCATAACCTAAGTAAGTGTGCAGCATGAACAAAGAGGCCTTTATAAAGCCAAAGGAAAAGCTCTTAGTAACGACCCGTTTCAGCTGAGACAAGCTGATCTCCACTTTTGAAATTATACTTAATCATTCACCAAAATGGCTGCATGTAATAAACCACTTAAAGCATCTTTTTTAGAAAGGTAAAGGGGGCTGGGTGCAGTGGCTCACACCTATAATCCTGGCACTTTGGGAAGCTGAAGTGGAAGGATCACTTGAGCCCAGGTAGTTGAGACTGCAGTGAGCCATGATAGTGCCACTGGACTCCAGCATAGGCAACAGAGTAAGACCCTGTCTCCCCCAGCAAAAAAAAAAAAAAAAAAGGAAAAGAAGGGAGGCGCTAATTTTCTATGAATTCCTTTTTACACTTAATTCACTTTCAATGCTTGCACTTTCAAATGTTTCAATGTTTTTAAAAATGAAGTTTTAAGTCTTGATTTTGGAAGATAGTTCTAGAACTAGCACTAGTCCAATTTCAGAGGTTTTTATTGCAATCATTAAGAAACCATTCCATTTTCATTTAAGTCAAAAATACTTTAAAAGTTAACTTAAAACTTTGGTAGTTTGCTTGAATGTTGCTCTCATATGTACCGGGAAGGTTCTCAAGGTGTTAATATCCCAAAAAAGTATTCACGGGTTATCAATAAGAATCCCTACTGTGCTGGATCATTAGTTCTCAACATTATATGTATTACCATCCATCCACCTCTAAAGTCTCCTCTGCATAGCACAGAGTTTAATTTTTTCCAATGAAAGAAACTTCAAAATTAAAGAGACGTCATTACTCTTAACGCAATCATGATATCCAGACACCACCATCTTAAGTGGGAAGATTCCACTTACCACTACTGACTAACATGAAGAGATCTTTCCCAGAGACTAAAGAGCTGGGGCAATTTATTGGCAAACTTTTGAGAAACATACACTTCAAGACCGTACTCATTAAATAATTGTTCCCCTGATCTTCAGAATGCAACCTTCCCAACATACTCTTACTGAGCTCTTTGCACATTTCATTGTTACATCAAATTCCTTTGTCTGATAATAGCTCAGTCTTCCTGAGCTCAAACTAATACATCTACCTTCTTTGTTTTTAAACTAAAATCTTTTTATAATCATTTTTTAAATGCAAAAAATGGCAACGAATGGAGAAGACCTGAAAGGTCTTCTCTCAAGCTTCTAACAGCTCATTTCAAATATTTGCTGAGTACCCACTCTAAGCTAGAAACAGTGCTGGTACATGACGACACAGCCTCTTTTCTTCTTAAAGTAGTTAATCAGAAGAGACATTCCCATAAGTAAAAAGATTCCAGTACGTGTCATGTGTAGTGATCGACCTGTGTATCAGGAAATAATGAGTTTTCCCAAGGGAAACATGCTAAAATGTCATCAGTGGTGAATCTGAGTGATTACTTCCTAAGCTCCTTTATCTTTTCCAGATTTTCTATGATATGTTATAATACGCATTTACTGCTTTTACAGCCTGAATAAAAATCTAAATAACCAAAATAAAATAATAGAAATAGTACTAGTAACATTTATTGACTACTATATAATACCCTGTGTGCTACATGCTTCACATGCATTATCTCACTTAATAAAATCACCCTATTAAAAAAAGACATCCATATTTCAGAGAGGAGAGAGACAAAATACGAAATAATTTGCTGGAGATGTCTTTTTCAGCTAGAATTTTTACTTATTTCCTCAGAAATAAGCAGGGGTTGGGACAAAAACAATCAGCTGTGTAAATAGAAAAACTTGGAAATAGGTGCCATTTGTTGGATGTATAACCATAAGCAAGCAACTTAATCTCAGCGAGCCTCAGTTTCTCCTATTGTATTGTATTGCAAATGACTTAGTAGGCCCTAACTTATTTAGGTTCTCAAGAATAACTCATTTAGGGTTCTCAAGAATAAATGATATTATGTATAAGAAAAATAAAGAACCCTGTCTGGCAAATAACTGATAACAGAATGCTAGTTATCAGTATCTTCATCAGTATAATCCGAAAAACCTGGACAAATTATTTAACATCTCTGAGTTCAGTTTCTCTACCTGTAAACTGGAGATAAAAATACCTACACCATGCAGTAACTATGAGAATTACATGAAATAATACACAGTACAGTGCCTGCAATGTGGTAAAACAGTCAAAACAGCTATTATAATTATCCACAGGACAAACAAAATGGAGCTAGCTAAATAAGGTACAGTACATGCATATGATGAAATACTTTGCTGTTGAATATGTAAGGACATGATAAAAATATTGACAATGTATAACTGTTCAAAAATTATGTAGAGTAAAAGTCTTCTTTAAAAATATATAAATATATGTTACAAAATATACGAAAAGTAACAAGAATACATTCTAAGATCTATGATTTGTGGACTTTTAACTAATTCAATTAAAAAAATTAAACAATTCTCACTATTATCACCACCACTATATGAAGCAAGATGTTAAAACAACAATTTTTAAAATTCCCATATATATGTATTCAGACAAGCAGGGGCATCATGCCCAGATACCCCACTCCATTACATTATCACTAGGATTCTTTAACATACATATATTCTTCTCTGAACATTAAAAAAAGGGATTACTTTAAAACTTCTCAAATTTTAGTAAGAGAAAAGGAGGCTATTTTGCTTCTAAGACATACATTTTTAATTCCCACAATTCCAGGCTTTCACATTTTGTATTGTTTAATACAGAAAAATTATTCTGACTAAAAATAGGAATAAAACAACATTTCCACAACGGCAAATTCACCCCCAAAAGACTGAGAATTCTAATTCTTAAAGGGAATAAAAATTAATGTCAGGTGTGGTGGCTCATGCCTGTAATCCCAGCATTTTGGGAGGCTGAGGCGGGCAGATCATGAGGTCAGGACCAGCCTGCCCGTCTCTACTAAAAATACAAAAAATTAGCCAGGCATGGTGGTGTGTACCTTAGTTCCAGCTACTCAGGAGGCTAAGGCAAGAGAATTGCTTGAACCCAGCAGGCGGAGGTTGCAGTGAGTCGAGATCATGCTGCCACTGCACTCCACCTGGGCAATGGAGCGAGACTCTATCTCAAAAAAATAAAACCTAATATTTAAAATGAATATTTCACAATATAGGTGACACTAAAGTCACAATTCTGAGACTGTGACCAGAGAAGAGTGTCATTAAATTAACAAGATGAAATAAAAAATTATAGTTTCTTAATTTCTAAAAAATTAATAGGCTAACATGAAAGGTGATATTCAGCAAAAGGTAGAAATAACTATCAGAGATACTGAAAAAATATGAATCCTGGCTTGGAAAAAACATATTAGATATTATATTGTAAAATAGTTAAGAAATGCTATTTCATTAATTTCAGGGTTTTACCTCTTTCTCTTCTTACTTTCATCGCAAATTATATATCATTCAAATTAATAACATTCAACCACCGACTACACATGGACATGCAACATTCATTCAACCTTGAAGGTGGGAAAGAAAAGAGAATTCTCAAAAGCACAGAAATCACTCTTTTAAGCTGCAAATTTTACAGAAGCTCTAATACTAAGCAGATTCTCCCCAGCAAAATGCATCTTTTCTTAATTCACAAAGGTCCAAGATATCCAAACAGTGAAATACAATCAAGATATCTGAATACATGAAGAGCAAATTATTTTAGTACTGTTCTCTCTTAATGTCCACAAAGTAAGCCTCAGTAACCCAGATTTTATTTTCAGTATTCTGTCTCCCTCTACTGTATAAAAAAGGAAATTGAAAGATTTTTATCATTTATTTCCCTTAAGACACAATTAAGAAAACTTCTTTCAATTTGTTTTCCCCCAAATAGTTTTCAGTTAGTAATCTAACAAGATTATGTTTGTGTGTGTGTGTGTGTGTGTGTGTGTGTGTGTATAAAATATATATGTATAAAATATGGAGATTCCAGGGACAGGACAAGAAAAATAATCATCCTTTAGAACAAATCCTTAGAATCTAAGTTCTTCAATTCAAAACTTAGGAAAAAACTAAGCAAAGGCGTACTAGTTTGGTTGGGAGTCAAGTGTATGTATGTTTCCTGGGCCAGGCTGAGCAATTTAGTTAACTAGGTAAACTTAGGGAAAGATTTAGAGTCCATTAACCTCAGATTTTTTTTCCACCTGCAAAACTAAGAATAAAAATACTCTGCCAGTGCCACAGGACTAAAACTAGAACCCAATTTTGATTGATTCACTGAACTAAGCACCCACTGTGCAATACACACGGCAAGGGCTGCCAAGTTTAGCAAACAAAAATACAACACAGAACAGAACACACTTATACAATAAAAAATAGGCCAGGTGCAGTGGCTCACGCCCGTAATCCCAACACATGGGAGGCCGAGGCGGGTGAATCACTTGAGGTCAGGAGTTCGAATCCAGCCTGGCCAACACAGTGAAACCCCGTCTCTACTAAAAATACAAAAATTAGCCACGTGTGGTGGCGCATGCCTGTAATCCCAGCTACTCAGGAGGCTGAGAAAGGAGAATCGCTTGAACCAGAGAGGCAGAGGTTGCAGTGAGCCGAAATTGGGCCACTGCACTCCAGCCTGGGTGACAGAGTGAGACTCTGTCTCAAATAAATAAATAAATAAATAAATAAATAATTCATTGTTTATCAGAAATACAAACTTAATTGAGCATGCTGTACTTTATCTGGGAACCCTAACTGAGGCACATACAAACATACAAATAAGACACGCTTCTTAACCTCAAAGACTTACATAGGAATGAGGGATATGAAATATATTCATAAACAAACTACTATACTAGGAAGAAAAGTAGTTGCTTAGCATTTAAAGAGGAAAGGGGAAGAAAGGCAAACTGAGAACATAGTAAGTAGGACTGAAGAATGGTTAAAATCAACAAATGCAAGATTCAAAACAGAAAAAAGAATGAGAGATGAGAGTGCTTAATTACATCCTCAACTCTAGCCACACAGATCTGTGTATTTACCACACATGCTATTCTTCCACCAGTATATGAGATGGCTCAGTAATTTAAGCTCTTAAGTCATTTATCATTTATTCACACTCAATTTAAATTACTTCAAATGGACACGCATTACCAATCTCTTGATAGACATACACCAAAAAAATCAAATTCATAATTTTTGGAAATACCTCCCTTTCAAATCTACCTAGAGTTTTGTGCTTGGTTACTCAAAATTATTTTATTAAACAAATTCTACACAATGTGGATAGGACCAGAGACAGACCAAAATCCTGATAAGGGCCGGGCATGGTGGCTCACGCCTGTAATCTCAGCACTTTTGGAGGCTGAGGTGGGTGGATCACCTGAGGTCAGGAGTTCGAGACCAGGCTGGCCAACATGGTGAAACCCCCATTTCTACTAAAAATACAAAAATTAGCCAGGCATGGTGGCATGTGCCTATAACCCCAGCTATTCAGGAGGCTGAGGCGGGAGAATTGCTTGAACCCAGGAGTTGGAGGTTGCAGTGATCTGAGATCATGCCACTGCACTCCAGCCTGGGCAACAAGAGCGAAACTCTGTCTCCAAAAAAAAAACTTGATAAGATTTCATCCCTTTTCTCACTTTCTATTGTCCCAAGCAGCTATTTCATAAATCTGCCTCATAATTAACCAGCTCTGTTCTTCGTAATCTTTAAATAAATAAATAGGCAGATCCTTTTTAGCTAGATGCAAAAAAACTACTTCACTTTGCACTTCCTTCTCCAACCCTCTGAACCTGTCTCCTTTCTGCAGGCCCAGTTACCCTTCTTCATGACACAGGCCAACCCTGATCCTATTCCACAATAGGAAACTTCACATGTCCTTAGAACTTCAACTTAATAAATAGTAACAGTATGCTGCAGAACTTTGTATAAAAAAGGAGTAGTGGCCGGGCGCCGTGGCCCACACCTGCAATCCCAGCACTTTGGGAGGCCAAGGTGGGTGGATCACTTAAGGTCAGAAGTTCGAGACCAGCCGGGCCAACAATGGTGAAATCCCATCTCTGTTAAAAATATAAAAATCAGCCGGGCATGGTGACAGGCAACTGTAGTCCCAGCTACTCAGAAGGCCGAGGCAGGAGAATCACCTGAACCCAGGAGGCGGAGGTTGCGGTGAGCTGGATTGTACCACTGCACTCCAGCCTGGGCAACAGAGAGAGTCTCTGTCTCAAAAATTAATTAATTAATTAATTAAACATTAAAAAAGGAGTAGTAATGGAAAAAGCCAACCTATATCATTTATTCACCTGAACTCATTTATCATTATACCTTCATATAATTTTACAGCTGAAAGGACTCCAGAGCTCATTTGGTCCACGGACTTCCTTTCAAAAGTACTAAAAATTTAGTCATAGCCATTTTGTGCCTAGACTAAATTCTCAGGGCTAGCAAAGATCCAGAGTCAGATTTCTTGATTTTCAGTTCAGTACTTTTCTTACTAAATTACACTGTTATCTACACTTTTTTTTTTTAATTGAGGCAGAGTCTCACTCTGTCACTCAGGCTGGAGTGCAGTGGCGTGATCCCGGCTCACGGCAACCTCCATCTCCCAGGCTCAAGTGACTCTTCTGCTGCAGCCTCCAGAGTAGCTGGGATTACAGGCGCGTGCCAACACGACCGGCTAATTTTTGTATTTTTAGTAGAGATAGGGTTTCGCCATGTTGGCCAGGCTGGTGTATAACTCCTGACCTCAGGTGATCCGCCCAACTCAGCCTCCAAAAGTGGTGGTATTACAGGCGTGAGCCACCATGCCTGGCTATTATCTACATATTTTGAGTGATAGTTAAATATTCTCTGAATATTAATTCTATTGTATAGCTTTATTTCTTTTTGAAAATATAAAGGAATCTAAAACTTAGTTAAACTGTAATTTTTCATTTTTCCCTCATAATGAAGTAACATAATATTTAGCTTAATTAAAAAACAAAACAAAACAAAAAAGCAGATTCATCTTTATGGTAGTTTGTCCTTTTTTTTTTTTTTAGACAGAGTCTCGCTCTGTCACCCAGACTGCAGTGCAGTGGCATGATTTTGGGTCACTGCAACCTCCACCTCCTGGGCTCCAGGGGTTCTCCCACCTCAACTTCCTGAGTAGCTGGGATTACAGGTGCCTACCACCACACCTGGCTCATTTTTGTATTTTTAGTAGAGACAGGGTTTCACTATGTTGGCCAGGCTGGTCTTGAACTCCTGACCTCAACCGATTCACCTGCCTTAGCCTCCCAAAGCGCTGGGATTACAGGCGTAAGAATCTGCACCCAGCCTAAAAAGCTTTTGCAATAAATAGAATATATTAGTGGGCTTGGTGGGGTGACATGCACCTGTAGTCCCAGCTACTTGGGAGGCTGAGGTAGAAAGACTACTTGAGCCCAGGAGTTTGAGGCTGCAGTGAGCTATGATGGTACCACTGCACTCCAGCCTGTGTAACAGAGCAAGACACTGTCTTTTAAAAAAAAAAAAATTAAAAGTTACTTTTATTCAATTCCACCATAATTTTTAATAACTGAAAAGACTTGAAGGTCTTCATGCCCAAAACAATAAACATTACACTGAATTAAAGATAAACATTTCCAATTTTCCTTAACTTTTGTCTTAGCCTATCATAAAAAGCCCTACAAGCGATTCAAACTGTTGGACCTAAATAAATGTAATAAGGTTTTAGTAAGGAACAGATAAATAATCATTTTGACCATACTAAAACATACCAAATCGATTTTAACCACACAATAAATTCATTAAAATAGCCCAATAAATTTCATGACTAGAAACTTCCATATTTATGAAAAAATGGTTTTATTTCAGTTCCTAGAGGAACCAGTACTTAAATGGAATTGCTTAATATTTAACTGACAGAGAGCTCATCCTGAGTCCTGTCTCAAATATATTGGGTATTGAAATTTAACCTAAGTAAACAAAAACATGAAGAATGAAAACTCTGGACTTACCACCTCAGATTCTGAGCCTATTAAAACATAAAAAGGAAGCATTTTCAGTTAACGGTACATTTAAAGGCAAAGGTATTTATATGATTTTTATTGCACAAACATACTGATTAAGCAAGCCAATTCTCCATACCTTTCAACTAAAGAAAAGTGGGTTCATTTTGCCTCCTGAATTCATTTTAGAATCCTCAGTAATTTCTCTTTTTGAGATGGAGTCTCGTTCGGTCACCCGGGCTGGAGTGCAGTGGCGTGATCTCGGCTCACTGCAACCTCCGCCTCCTGGGTTCAAGTGATTCTCCTGCCTCAGCCTCCTGAGTACCTGGGGCTACAGGCACACACCACCACACCCGGCTAATTTTTGAATTTTCTTAGCAGAGACAGGGTTTCACCATGTTGCCCAGGATGGTCTCAATCTCCTGACCTTGTGATCTGCCCGCCTCAGCCTCCCAAAATGCTGGGATTACAGGCGTAAGCCACCATGCCCCAGCCTAGACTCCTTAGTAATTTCTTACTGATACGCCATATCAGCAAATTCACCCAAATCTCCTTTTCAACCTAAGAAGCTAGGCAAAAAACAGTATATTTTTGGAAGTCTACATTTAAGGAAACATGTATTATTTAAAATAAATTAGAAAGGTAAAGACAAATTTGTTTAAACCAAAAAATTTCAAATGTTTACTTCTTTTTAAATTGAAATACCATGGGAGATCTACATACCATTCTGAGCTTCGACACCTTTTAATCCAGTCACTAAAATTAGCATCTGCACCTAGAAAGAAAAACCTATCATATCACTCATCTGCACAACCTATTAATCAGCAAATACTTATTAAATACCTACTACATCCCAGGCACTGTTCTAGGCACTGGGGAGTCAACAGTGAATAAAACCTGTCTTAACAGAACTTATGGCAAACTCTGTTATAGCTATAAATATACCAATAGTTTAACACTTGGTTGTTCATCCTGAAACATTTTGATTTTTTTAAATTAATTTTAACTACAGTCAACCTCACTAATTTCATAGATATAAATAATGTACGTTTCCCTCAATCCCTCTGCCCTTAGAGAAGCTTCCTTATACACACAACAAAGTCAGATCTAAATCAGACTCCCAAACATTAGTTAGGGTGGGGAAGAGGCTTGGTAACTGGGAGCTGAGTTGAGGTCCATAAGCCTTTCCCAGCCCCAGCTCGCTCTTCAATGCAGCTACCTATTCAGTCCACTATTCTCTCAGTGGCTTTATCTGTTCCCATCCCTTTCCTACCAACACCAAGAAGCATCTTTAAATTCTGTGAAGTTTTCTCATATATCCAAGTTACACGGGGGTCAAGAGGCTACAGGTGATAAATTATATACTTACAGATAATAGTGTAAATGTATGCATAAACAAATTATTCATTTCTGGAGACACAGAACAATGATTACATTTATACACAGTGCATAGTGAAATACGTTAAAAACATTGAAAGTACTCTAAATAAAAGCCTACTAATTCAAGTTAACTCCAGCCAAGAGTAATCTGGAAATTTTAAATTAAAAATCTCTTAAAACAAAATTTTGTAATTCACTAATTTATAAAAGAAATGCAACTACATGGGCCTTAATAACAATTTTAAATATACTGTCTCACACACACTATATTCTAGAGAAGAGGGTTTGAATAACTTATTATTTTAAATAATCAGTAACTAAAACCAGGCAGTCTATCATACAAAGAGGGGAAAAGGTAATATTCTGAGTTATAAATTTTTTACCCTGTCTGATAAAAATAGAAGCCTAAAAGTTTAACTTAAATTTTTCCTGGATTTAAATTTAAAGATAAATTTGTTTTTTAGTGAAATATCCTCAATAGGAATTTTACCAAAGAGGCCTTCTTCTGAAGGCCACCTCTGAAGTAATTAGAGAATAAATGTCAATGGCATGATATTAAGATATTATTCGGCCGGGCGCGGTGGCTCACATCTGTAATTCCAGCACTTTGGGAGGCTGAGGCAGGTGGATCACGAAGTCAGGAGTTTGAGACCAGTCTGGCCAACATGGTGAAACCCCCATCTCTAATAAAGATAAAAAAATTAACTGGGCGTGGTGGCACGCACCTGTAATTCCAGCTTCTCTGGAGGCTGAGGCAGGAGAATCACTTGAACCCGGGAGGCAGAGGTTGCAGTGAGCCGAGAATGCACCACGCACCATTGCACTCCAGCCTGGGAGACAGGGCAAGACTCTGTCTCAAAAAAAAAAAAAAAAAAAGAAAGAAAGGAAAAAAGGAAGGAAAGAAAATGAAAGAAAGGAAAGAAAGAAAGAAAACTCAAGAAAAGAATTTAGGAGCCAAGTGCTGTGGCTCATGTCTGTAATGCCAGCGCTTTGGGAGGCCAAGGCAGTAGGATCACTTGAGGCCAGGAGTTCAGAGACCAGTCTAGGCAATGTAGCGAGACCTCATCTCTACACAAAAATGTTTAATGAATTAGCTGAGTGTGATGGTACATGCCTGTATTCCCAGCTACTCAGGAGGCAGAGGCAGAAGGAGAGCTTGAGCCCAGGAATTCAAGGCTGCAGTGAACTATTATGGTGCCATTGCACTCAAGTTTGGGTGAAAGAGTAAGACTCTGTGCCCCCAGGTCCAAAAAGAAGAAAAAAAAAGAAAGGAATTTAGGCAGGAAACTTTTCTATTGCTCTTAAAAGTAATAAGGCCTAGAAATGTAGAGGATGAGGTCAGGCATAAAGGCTCACGCCTGTAACCCCAACACTTTGGGAGGCGGAGGCAGGTGGATCGCTTTAGCCCAGGAGTTCAAAGACCAGCTTTTGTAACAGGGAGAAACCCTGTCTCTGTGAAAAAAAAAGCAAAATTTAGTGAGATGTGGTGGCACGTGCCTATAGCCCCAGTGACTTGGGGGGCTGGGGTGGGTGAATCACTTGAGCTCAGGAGGTGGAGGCTGCAGTGACCCAAGATCACACCACTGCATTCCAGCCTGGGCAACAGAGTGAGACCTTGTCTCAAAAAAAAAGAAAATGTAGAGGATGGTATGACTCATGTTTTTTCAGGGTTTTCAAGTATGTATCAAGGCACTAGATAACTTGACTCTGGAATTTGCTAGGAGTATAGATATGCTGTCTTCCTGACTGAATAGCCCTATTATTCACATACCAAAACTGAAACTGGGATAAGCAAATTTGACAATAAGCCCTGTCACCCAGATCTTTCCTTTCCTAATTTGTAGCTTCCATTTGTGTAATCAGGCCTAAAATCCCTTTTTTGAATAGGTATATAGCAGAAAAGCAAACATTCAAAGCAGTACAGAGTAAGAATTTAACATATAATACGTAAGAGCAGAGTTTCTTAACTCAGCACTACTGACATTTTGAACCAGATACTTCTCTGTTGGGCAGGACTGTCCTGGCCATTATGGGATGTTTCGTAGCACCCCCTGGTTTATACTCATTAGGTGTCAGTAGCTCCTCCTCCATCCACCATTCATGATATCAAAAATCTCTTCAAACATTGCCTAAAGTTTCCTGGAAAACAATTGTTTCCAGTTAAGAACCACTGCTTTACAGAATTGTGATAAAACTCTATCATAACATAAAGATAAAATAATAGTACAAGTAGGATTATGTAGTCTACAATTTTCTGGGATTACTCACAACTTTTGTCTTAGTATTTTTCCAATTTTAAAATTCTTGCTCTCACAATTCCTATATATGTCTAAATATCCACAATGCTGTGAGAATTTTCATATATTCGCCTCAAAAATGTAACATTAAAAACTAACAATACTCTCAAAACTCTGGGTTTCTTCTGTACTGTCTCATAATTTATCCAAATGTACACTTCACTTCTCCATAAAAATCTTATTGTTAAGATTTCCCATCTCAGCATTCTTAATAACTTAAAATGAACAGACTTCTGAC
Source organism: Pongo abelii (assembly GCF_028885655.2). Lineage (NCBI taxonomy): Eukaryota > Metazoa > Chordata > Mammalia > Primates > Hominidae > Pongo > Pongo abelii. The sequence goes on along the minus strand of NC_071998.2, from coordinate 88,286,462 downwards.
CAAGAAAGCAAATTAAACTTTCATTTCTCCATTAGAAAAAACAAAGTCAGGCCAGGTGCCAGTGGCTCACACCTGTAATTCCAGCACTTTGGGAGGCCGAGGCAGGTGGATCACGAGGTCAAGAGATCGAGACCATCCTGGCCAACACTGTGAAACCCCTACCTCTACTAAAAATACAAAAATTAGCTGGGCATGGTGGCACACGCCTGTAGTCCCAGCTATTCGGGAGGCTGAGGCAGGAGAATCACTTGAACCCAGGAGGCAGAGGTTGCAGTGAGCCAAGATCACGCCACTGCACTCCAGCCTTGGTGACAGTGCGAGACTCTGTCTCAGAAAAAAATAATAAATAAAATAAAGAAAAAAAAAAAAGCCAGACTAAGTAGAGAGAGCATGTTAAGTGTTTCCATATAGTTTTTTACTTCTAATGGTAAGTTTATCTGTGGTTTAAATGCTAAAAGGCTAATTTAACCAATTTTAAGTGATCTCATATCTGCAATCAATATGAAATGTAATTAAGGTGAGAAAAACAGGTATTGGGTTTCTGTAATTAACTTGAGATTAACATTAACAAAACTCAGCTTTGGTATTTAAGACAGAAATGGATAAGTTTATAAAACCATAATTTAATACTTACTAATTTTTGTCCTTCTATAAAAGTTTCTAGAGCAGCAGCATAGTTTTTTTAATGGTATTCACATATCCTGCATGAACATATTTAAAACAAATTAACACACACACAAGATCTGGAAAATAGCCTTCTTTCTAAATAAAAACATCTTAGTATTTTCTATTGTTGAAAGAAAAAATTTATTTTAAGTATATGTTAGTAAGCCAAGAGACTTTCTAAAATACTGTTAACATCTAGTACATTTTTAGTAAAATTCAATTTTAGAACTTACTTCAGAAGGAATTTCACTTTAATTGTGCATACTTGCTTATTCTAAAATATATACAAAGGAATTAAAGCAGTTTCTTACTTAAAGTTACACTTATCAACAGAAACAAGATGGGATATAAAGCACATAGATACAGAGCTTTCACACCATTAAATGTAGCCTGTTCAGCTTGGTTGAAGAATAGGATGTCCTCTAGTCAGTTAAATATGGTAAATTCAAAATTTTAAATAAAAAAAGAATGTGAAATCTATCAGTTTCATCTATACATTGCAGTTATTTCAATCATTGTTATTTTTAAATATATTAAGTATAGATCTCCATCACATACTATGGTTAACAAAATAATAGAACTATAACTTTATATTTAAAATTGAATCATATCTCTGCTATAAATACAGAATTTTACTACTTATAAAGCTTACACTGAACTCATTCAACAAATTACACATCTCCTATTTACAGTCCAAGCTCAACAAAAAGAGTAGCTATTGCATACCCTTTTCTCAGCATAGCAGTGGAACTATTTGGATTGAATTCGCGAGACTTCTTTGCATCAGCAACAGCAACTATGTAGAAAAAGATGAGTTTCTGGCTGGGCATGGTGGCTCACGCGTGTAATCCCAGCACTTTGGGAGGCTGAGGCAGGTGGATCACGAGGTCAAGAAATCGAGACCACCCTGGCTAACACAGTGAAACCCTGTCTCTATTAAAAAAAAATTAAAAATTAGCCAGATGTGGTGGCACGCGCCTGTAGTCCCAGCTACTCAGGAGGCTGAGGCAGGAGAATCGCTTGAACCTGGGAGGCAGAGTTTGCAGTGAGCCAAGACTGCGCCACTGTACTCCAGCCTGGGCAACAGAGTGAGACTCCATCTCAAAAAAAAAAAGAAAAAAAGAAAAAGATGGTTTTTTGTCAGTTATTTACAGATTCTAGCAAATACACACAGAATACGGATCGGTTTTAGATTTCTAAGTTTTCAAGTTGATAGAAACACCAAATGGTTTTAAATTAGGAAATGCTAATCCAACAAATCCAACACAGAATTCAAATAAATATTACACTTGTACCTTCCTTTTGGCTTAACATTTAGCTTCCTTCTTAAAGCTCTTCGGTCAGTGAATAAAGCTGTGTGACAAAATTCATCTCCTTTTCTCATTAGCATCATTTACGTAATTTGGCCGGGTGCAGTGGCTCCCACCTGTAATCCCAGCACTCTGAGAGGCTGAGGTGGGCGGATCACCTGCGGTCAGCAGTTTGAGACCAGCCTGGCCAACACGGTACAACCCCGTCTCTGCTAAATATACAAAATTAGCCAGCCATGGTGGCATGCACCTGTAGTCCCAGCTACCTGGGAGGTTGAAGCAGGAGAATCACTTGAACCCAGGAGGCAGAGGCTGCAGTGAGCTGAGATCGTGCCACTGCACTCCAGCCTAGGCAACAAGAGCAAAACTCCATCTAAAAAAAAAAAAAAGATATTCAGTTTTTCCCTATCCAGATTCTTCATCAGAATAATTTTTAAAGTTACACAGTACAGGAATACATTATTTTTTTAATAGAGATAGGGTCTTGCTATGTTGTCCAGGCTAGACTCGAACTCTTGGGCTCATGTGATCCTCCTGCTTTGGCCTCCCAAAGTGCTGGGATTACAGGTGTGAGCCACCATGCCACATTCTTTTTTATAAAAAAATACAAAGAAGAGCATTTTATTTTAATACTCTGTCAAATAGTAAATGTGATACTATTCTTTATCAGCCTACTCAATAACTATGAATGAAACCTATATACATTATCCACCCACTGAAGGAAAAAGAGACATCCATAAAATTTAAATAGGTGTTGCTCAACATGTCTGTCACACTTGAGCTACTTTACCTTGTAGGAAAGACCAACTCAAAAATCCTCAAAGACAACCTTTATTTTATTTGATTAATTGGTCATGGGTAAAATGTATAAGTAACTTATTAAAAAGGGGCAATATACTTTATAAGAAAAATTACCACAGTAATTCCCAAGAAGAATGTGACAATAAGCTCTTTGACGATAATATTGTGCATCATCTGGTTTCTGTTCCAAAGCCTTAGTCAGTTCCCACAAAAACAAACACGTTGAGTGTCAGTAAAAGTTTTTTAAAAGCCATCAAATTCTAATTAAAACATAATTTTTAAACAAATAACTTATTATCAGAAACTATTTGGAGGAAAGATAACAGGGATGTAATCTTGGAGTTTTTCCTCATAAGAGGATCTCCCCTTCTGCTGCTCCTCCTCCCAAAAGTAGACAATCTAACATAGTATTTCTGTACTGTAAAGCATTTAGGGGTCAGGTATGGTGGCTCATGCCTGTAATCCCAGCACTTTGGGAGACTGAGGCAGGTGGATCACCTGAGGTCAGGAGTTCAAGACCAGCCTGGCCAATATGGTGAAACCCCGCCTCTACTAAAAAAACAAGGATTATCCAGGCACGGTGGCACATGCCTGCAATCCCAGCTACTTGGGAGGCTGAGGCAGGAGAATCGCTTGAACCTGGGAGGTGGAAGTTGCAGTGAGCCGAGAACACACCACTGGACTCCAGCCTGGACGACAAGAGTGAAAGTCCGTCTCAAAAAAAAAAAAAAAAGCATTTAGTTCCTGACTTACAGAACTCAATAAATGGTAATTATTATCACCTCACATATTCTGAAGAGTTTGATATACATTGACCATTACAGATTTTCTCCTTCTAACTTGGAGAGGATTCAAACATCATATAGAATTTGAAATTCCTAGAAAATGTGAAGCTGTCCAATAAAGAAAGACTAAAAGTTAAATCTAGAGCTCAGGGAGGTTAAGACAATCAATACCTACACCATCAAGCTTACCTGGCCCTCTCTTATCCTCTATCAATAGCACACAACTCTAACAAAATGCAATTAAACATTCTGTTCAAAGCCCAGATATAATCTAGCAGATGGCTATGGCAACTGATCAAGAGTTAACATTAGACAGATTAAAACTTTTTCACCCTGTGCAGTCACAACATATAGGTGTGGTAGCTGGAAAAATAATGATGTAAGAGATTACACAATTAGGGAGATCACGGACAGGTGCAGGAACACAGGAGCACTTATTTTCTGCCAACTACCTACAAACTCTAGGGATTTGGTAGTTTTCTTAAATGGTAAAATTATTTCAATAGCCACATGTGTCACTGACTTTGCTTTAACCTAATAGATAATTCTCACAAAGCAATGAATACAGATGCCCCTCAACTCACCTGGGGTTGCATTCAATCAACAGAAACAAAGTGTGGCTCAAACTAAGAGAGCAAAGAAGCCATAAGATGCTACTTCAAGGGCCTCACTTTGTACCTTGCAGGCTGTTATAAGGAATTTGGACCTTAGGTGTGATGGAAAGCCATGGAAAGTTCATTGTTAGTAGGAGAAAGAAATGGTCCAATTTACTCTTTTCAAATGTCATTCTGGTTGCTGTATGGTGAATACATTATAACAAATCAGGACTGGAAACACAGACTTCTTAGGAAACTAATACATTAAGTCTAGTCTAGAAAAGGATGTTAGCCACAGAGGTGATGAAGAGAAATACAATGAGCTGGAATATATTAGAGCCAGAAAGACTTGCCAATGTGGGATAAGAGAAATTGAAGATCACTCCAGGATTTGGGGCTTACTTAGATCTATACCTGGCATCCAGTAGGTACTCAATGAAAAGTATTGATTTCTCTCCTTGCAGACTTTTTTCCGCCTTTTCCCCAATCTCTAATTTGACCGCACCTCCTTTGCCACAAAATATAAAAATGTTTGCCTCTCTAGTCTTAATCTTCTCAAAGCCACCAGTAACCCCTTATCAAATCCAACTGATTCCTATCTGACTTGATCTCTCTGTGGCCCCTGACAATAACCAGACCTTTCAGCTTACCATTCTGTTGCTTTTTAAAAACTAATGTTTCCGGGCTGGGCGCAGTGGCTCACACCTGTAATCCCAGCACTTTGGGAGGCCGAGGCAGTTGGATCACCTGAGGTCAGGAGTTCGAGACCAGCCTGACCAACATGGCAAAACCCCATCTCTACTAAAAATACAAAAATTAGCTGGGCATGGTAGTACATGCCTGTAATCCCAGCTACTTGGGAGGCTGAGGCAGGAGAATCGCTTGAACCCAGGAGGCGGAGGTTGCAGTGAGCCAAGATCATGCCATTGCACTCCAGCCTGGGTGACAAGAGCGAAACTCCATCTCAAAAAAAAAAAAAAAAAAAAACCTAATGTTTCCCTTGGGCTCAGTACTTAGACTTCCTCCCCTTTAGAAACATTCTTTGACTCTTCAAGTGGTGTCTGGGGCTTCACATATGTCTTGAATCATCCTGATGACTCAAGTCTATCTTGAGAGCCTAGAGAGTGCTCCTGTGCAATATCAGCATAGTTTTCTCTAGACTTCACCCGAAATGTCCCAGAGGCAATTCATATACGAATATTCAAAATCTAAAACTAATTCCTCTCTTCAAACATATTCCCCCATGCTGAATGCAATCTTCTAAGTGCTATCATCCTCGGTGCTATTTAAGTGAAAGGCACCAATTCCTACTACATTCCCCCAGCCAGAAACTCAGGAGTCATCCCTTATATTCCAATCATCACCAAGTCCAGTGCATTTTACATAAAACAACTCCCCTCCATGCTCACAATCACTGCCCTGCATGCAGATATTCATCTTTGACCTGGTCTGTACCACCATCTTCCTGCTATCCACTATCCCTTGTGTCTCCTCCAATTCATTACCTACTCTGCTTTTAAAGTAGGTTCTGTAATTCAGAAAATTTCATTTCCTTCCTCCAAATTCTTCACAGGTCTCCATGATCATATGATAAAACTGAAAACTATCTGTTGAGATTTAATGCCTTTGATGGACTAGCCTCTCTCCACTTGTTTAACCTTTATCTCCTAGCGCTTGCTCCTCACATTTTATGTTCTAATACTACTGAACAACTTGTATTATTCCCCAAACAGAACAGTTATGTAGTATTTACCATGTGCCTGGCACTGTCCTAAGCATATGATACAGGGTACCTCACTTATCTTCATAATAAACCTTTCAAGTAGGTCCTATTTGTTCCCATTTGACAATGAGAAATCTGCTCTGGACTGATGACAGGAACCTTACTGAAGTTACACCGTTATCATGAAACCAGAATTTTGACCCAAGAGTCTCTGACTCCAGAGCCTGGGCTCTTAACCACCACACATACTGGGCCCTGAACAATTCTCAAAATTCACATGTTTTCTCTCCCTACTCAATTTTGCAACCTCCTCTGTAAAGTTTTTAACTCCCTCAGTCAGATTCTATTCTGCTACACTCTTTTATACACAACCCCATTACAGTAGTTACCTTATATTTTAATGATCTGTTGACTTGTCTTTCCACTAGACTGAAAACTCACTCATTGAAGCTTATCCATCCTTAGATTCCTGATTTCCAGTACAATATTCACCACTTAATGTTCATTCTTTGTTGAATGAATGAAAAATGTGAAACAGCCTATGTGATAAGAACATTCCCCTTTATTCCTAATTGGATGACCTTATATCAAATATACACATTTTAACTCACATGATACCAAGTGACCTGAATCCCAAATGCCTGTTAAAGTAGCCCTTGGGACAATCCAGGAGAAATACACTTACATTCATCATCAAAGTTTCAGCCCTACTTATCACTACCAATTATTTAATAATTTACATTGACCTGTTCATCTTTGTGAGGTCATCTCACAGTTTAAAAAGAACATTTCTTCTTAACACAGCTGGTTCTTATCATGATCATCCTCCCCACACCCAGGGTTTCTGATTCTGGGTCTGTGGTGGGTCCTGAGAATTTGCATTTCTAGGGCCAGGCATGGTGGCTCACACCTGTAATCCTAGCACTTTGGGGGGCTGAGGCAAGTGGAACATTTGAGGCCAGGAGTTCGAGACCAGCCCGGCCAACATGGTAAAACCCCATCGCTACTAAAAATACAAAAATCAGCTGGGTGTGGTGACACGTGCCTGTAATCCCAGCTAATTGGGAGGCAGCGGCAGAATCACTTGAACCTGGGAGGCAGAGGCTGCAGTGAGCTGAGAATGCACCACTGCATTCCAGCCTAGGCGACAGAGCAAGACTCCATCTCAAATAAATAAACAATTTGCATTTCTAATATGTTGATGCTGCAGCTTATCTGGAGCCCACACCTTTGAGGACCACTGTTCTATAGCACTAGACTAAAATTCGGGAAACCTGTGTCCTGAGGCCCCCCTTCTGCCTGTAACTGGTGTGTCTCTATGACAGATCATTTGGATTTATTTGAATCTCTGTTTACTTTTTAAGAAACGGGATTTCTTTATGTTGCCTAGGCTGGTCTTGAACTCCTGGTTTCGAACTCCTGGTCTCAAGTGATCCTTCCACCTCAGCATCCCAAAGTGGTAGGATTACAGGCATGAGCCACCATGCTTAGCAAGGTCTGCTTTCTTATGTACACTGGGAAAAGGAAGAGTAAGAAGTACTGGACTACATGAGTCATAAGGACTTTTTTTTTTTTTTTTTTTGAGATGGGATCTTGCTCTCTCACCAAGGCTGGAGTGCAATGGTACAATTTCGACTCACTGCAACCTCCGCCTCCTGGGTTCAAGTGATTCTCCTGCCTCAGCCTCCCAAGTAGCTGGGATTACAGGCGCCTGCCACCATGGCCCAGCTAATTTTTTGTATTTTTAATAAAGACAGGGTTTCACTATGTTGGCCAGGCTGGTCTCAAACTCCTGACCTCAGGTGATCCACCGACCTCAGCCTCCCAAAGTGCTGGGATTACAGGCGTGAGCCACCGCGCCTGGCCCATAAGGACTTTCAATAAGAATTTGCACTTCTAGTGAATTGCCACATCATGCTGTTACTGCTGGCCCAAGAGCCACACATTAAAAACCAAGGTACCAGTGCTAACCACATGACTATTCTATCCAGTTCTACTTTTAGGTATATACAATCAAAAGAAAGAAATGCATGTGTTCACCAAAATACACAAAAGAGTACTCACAGAAGCTTTATTTATACTAGCTAACAACTAGAAATAAACCAGATGTCCAATTAAATTGTGCTATACTTACATTTATACAACATATATTTATACAATTATACAATGGAATACTACACAGCAATGCAAAAGAACTACTGCTTCACACAATATGGATGTATACTCATGGAATGATTAAAGCAAAAACAGACTGCCTACATTGAACACAGCACCTACTATATGATTCTGTTTATGAGTCAAGAACAAGCAAAACGAACAGATGGTGATGGAGGTCAAAACAGTAGTCAGCAGGACAGTAAGAAGAACTGCTGGCTGGGAAGAAGCGTGAAGGAACCTTATGAACGGAAATGCTCTATATCTTGATCTGGGTGGTGTACACGTATGTAAAAACTCATCAAACTGTAGACTTAAAATTTGTGTTATTTATGTATGTCATATATGCCTCAATAAAAAATTTAAGGCCGGGCATGGTCACACCTGTAAACCTAGCACTTTGGGAGGCCGAGGTAGGCAGATCACCTTAGATCAGGAGTTTGAGACCAGCCTGGCCAACATGGCAAAACCCCATCTCTACTAAAAAGTACAAAAATTAGTCGGGTGTAGTGGTGTGCGCCTGTAATCCCAGCTACTTGGGAGGCTGAGGCAGGAGAATCGCTTGAACCTGGGAGGCGGAGGTTGCAGTGAGCCGAGATCGTGCCATTGCACTCCAGCCTGGGTGACAGAGTGAAACTCCGTCTCAAAAAAAAAAATTAATAAGTAAAAGAAGATGGAAAGTGACAATGAAGTTTATTATATTAATATTCTTTAAAAGCAACTTTTTTTTTTTTTTAAGACAGAGTCTCACTCTGTCACTCAGGCTGGAGTGCAGTGGCGCAATCTCAGCTCACTGCAAACTCTGCTTCCCAGGTTAAAGCAATTCTCCTGCCTCAGCCTCCTGAGTAGCTGGGACAACAGATCCACACCACCACACCCCGCTAAAGTTTGTTTTGTATTTTTAGTACAAACAGGGTTTCATCATGTTGGCCAGATTGGTCTCGAACTCCTAACCTCAAGGGATCCGCCCTCCTTGGCCTCCCAAAGTGCTGGGATTACAGACATGAGCCACCGCGTCAAGCCTAAAAGCAACTTTTATATAAACTGGATGTCCAAAGGATGCACTAGCCCTAACATGACAATTAAGAAATGTAAATTCAAAGTAATAGCTATCTAATATAAGGAATTACAGAGAAAAATTTTCACTGCTTCCTGTAACATTATCCCAAAACTGATCCAGAAGCCTTATTGCTGGTATCTAAAGGTCTATATATTTAGATTCAAAAAACATACCTGGGCCGTAAAAGGCCATACAGGACGTGGCTCCTAGTTTCCTGTCCAACCTTATCTCCTAATCAAATGGGCCCTCTAATAAAAAGGGCCTTTTTGCTGCTCCATACACAGGCCAACTTCATGCCTACTTCAGGATCTCTGCACTGGCTCTTGGTCCTGCCTGGAATGCTCTTTCCCCAGAACTTCTAAGCGAATTCTCTTGCTTCTTCAGGTCTCTACTCAAATATCACCTTAACAGAGGCTCCAGCACCCTATGGCACATTTCTTATAAAAGCCATAGCTAGAAAAGACGCTGTCTTGCATCAGATTGTTAATGTTACTTATGTTAGATCATAACAACAAAACAGGGTTTCCTTTTTTCTGTGCTTTAAAGCAAAACAAACAAACAAAACGAAAAACAAAAACCTCCTGGTTAAATTCTGTGACCCACAGCATCATTTATCTTTAGTTTAGGCTCTTCTTTAACTCCTATTATTTAACTCTTGCTCTTTTACATTCCTTTACAGTTTTATAGTTTGTCTTCACTGCACACCTACAAGAAGTGATTTCTAGGTTAGCTAAGTATATAAATAAGACTAACCCATAGCAATCAGCGCCTTTGCACACAGCAACTCCTAAAACATTTTTTGATGAATAAACAAATGAGTGAATAATGAACTATGACAAGACATCTGGAAAGTTTCAGGGACGTGAGGGAAAAGGTTTTTGTTCCAGTAGACTGACTTCATACCGGCACTTTTACAGGAGAATGGCAACAATGATGTCAAACGAAAAAATTAATTTTCATCGAGCCCAGAGTCCACTTTTCTCTTCTAGTCATAACTGCCATTAAAAAAAAAAAAAATCCTTTCAGCCCAACTACAGTTGTCAACCATGCTCCCAAGAAATGGAGGAGGTTTTTCTCAGAAGCTGCAGGAATGCAAGAGTCTGGAAGTGGAAAGGGCAAGACAGGAGTCTGAGGTAACGCGAGGAGACTGAGAATCTCAATACTGGGGCGGAGACGCAGTAACCACAGGACCCTGGGTCCCAATCAGGTGCTGCTGGGAGGAGGCGCGTCAGCCAGGGGTGGAGGAAGCAGAAAAGGCTCTGTCACCTCTAACGCCGCAGTGGATTAGAGCATCTGAGAAGCTCTGGAAAAAACCTGTCAGGAAAACAACGACTTCAGCAGGACCCACTAGCCAAGGAAAGGGGGATAAAATAAACAGCAAAGGGAAGGAAAAACACGCACCTCTGAGATGCTGCAGGTCCTGTTGCAGCCGCCGCCACCCCTCGAAGTCACTGTTGCTTCTGCCTGAGCTGCTACTAGCGCGCTTATTAGCTCCGCCACCGCCCAAGGGGGAAACTTCTACAGAAACCCCAACCGAGCTTCCGTCGTTAGTAGCCAACGAGCAGACACGCAGCGTGCTGCTAGCGAGACGGGAGGCTACGCGCGGGCGCGTGGCCTGCTGGGGCAGTGGAGGACCAAGTCTTCCCAGCCCGCACCCTGGCCTGGGACCCGCGCTCCCAGTCCCCGCCCCTAGCAGCCATGGTTACGGAGGCCCGGGCCAGCACGTTCTCCTTCTCTTCCACCGCGCCCACCGCCGCGGTCACTCGGACCAAGCCTCCAGGAGTAGTAGCTCAGAAGCACTTTTGTAGCATACTGTTACCCCTCAGGAGCTTAGCGGTTAAGGGCGTTTGCATGTCTTTTAGTAACACAAGCTCCAGGCCGGGTGCCGTGGCTCACGCCTGTAATCCCAGCACTTTGGGAGTCCGAGATGGGTGGATCACGAAGTCAGGAGTTCAAGACCAGCCTCGCCAAGATGCTGAAAAACCCCGTCTACGAAAAATACAAAAATTAGGCGGGCGTGATGGTGGGCGCCTGTAATCCCAGCTACTGGGGAGGCTGAGGCAGGAGAATGGCTTGAACCTGGGAGGCAGAGGTTGCAGTGAGCCGAGATCGCACCACTGCACCACAGCCTGGGCGACAGAGCAAGACTCCTTAATAAATAAATAAATAAATAAATAAATAGATAACATAAGCTACTTCCAGCTCCGTTTTCCCTAGGTTTTGTCATGGCTACCACAGGTAGCCAAGCCCTTTCGTCTCCGTGATGTCACTGGCGGCTGCGTGGTCTTTTCAGGGAACAGAGGGGCCTGGATGGCGCCTGGATTCCAGCGATCGTTGCGCTGGGAATGGAAAAGGGCTGGGACTCGCTGGAAGTCGTTCTGAGCTAATAGCACTAAAGGCCTTCTGGTTCCTGGGGAGACGCGCCTGGCGCCCGCGTGCTATTCATTCCCTTCCTCATAACTCCGCAGCCCAGGCTTTCTTCTTAGTGGGCTTCCTAGACCAAGAAGCAAAACCTTTTCTATCCGAAAGCACTGAGGGGCAGAAGGTGGCCTAAAGTGATCTCAGGGCCGCTTTGTTTCCCACCCCAGTTGGTCAGGCCCTGCGTCAGCGCCCTTTGACCCATGCAGATCGGATGGGGAAAGCTGCCAGCGCCTTCCAGGGATGGGGGCAGAATGGGGAGCTGGAGGAAGTGGTCTTTTTCTAACTTTATACCACTATCAAACTGTGTTAATTCATTTATAATAAGTCTTGAAGTCCTGTGACTTTATTCTCTCAAGATTGCTTCGGCTTATTCTAAGGCCATTGTATTTCTAGGTGAATTTTGGAATTAGCTTGTCAGTTTAAAAAAAAAAAACAAAACTGCTGGGATTTGTACTGGGCTTGCGTTGGATCTGTAGATCTGTTTGGGGAAAACTAGTATATTAACAATACTAAGTCCTTCAATCCATTAATATCATTCTTTCCCACCATTTATTTAAGTGGCCTCTAATTTCTCCTGGTAATATTTTGTAGATTGTACACATATTTATATTTTAATGTTTGGATCCAAGTTGTGCTTGGATTGATTGCAGTATAGAGATCAAACATATCTTTCATTAGATTTATTCTTGAGCAGTGTTTTAAATGCGATGTTAAATAGCATTTTATTTTTTATTTTCTCATTTGTTGTAAGAATATAGAAATGCTATTGATTTTTACATATTGATGTTATATTCAAGCATCTTGCTAAGTTCCCTTATTATTTGTAAGGGAGTCCAAAAGACTTTGTAGAGTCTTTTGGAATTTATGTGATTACAATCTTCCAATCTGTGAATAGAGATGGTTTAACTTTCCTGTAATCTTTATACCTTTTAGTTTTGTTGCTGGCTAGTATGTCCACTATTGAATAGAAATAGTGATAATGGACTTCCTTGTCTTGGTTGTAAAATCAAGAGGAAAGCATTCAATATCAAGTGCTTTTTCTGCCTTTATTGAAATGTTCATATGTATTTTTAATAATAATGTTACTGTTATATAATAATAATTTTAAAATAATATTTTAATAATAATGTTACAATGTAACCAATTACATTGGTTAATTTTCAAATGTTATCTAAATGGCCAATTGTCCTTCCGGATCCCCATTGATTCCAATTGGGATGGCACTATAGGAGAGGCAGAACCAGTGAAGGAAACATAAGGTTTATTCAGGAGTTACATACAGGGGTGGTCCAGTGGTGGTGGGCTGGCCTGGAGAAACACTACCATTTGTATTAAAAAAAAAAAGCATGTAGTCCATATAGCATATAGCATTTTCACTTAGAACCCTCCTTCTAACAATCTCCATTTAACCCAAAACAAAGGGCCTTGATCACCTGTACAGCCTGTGTTCCAAGGGATGGGGCAGGGGTATGGCTGTCCTTCATAGATAAGTAGTGAATCTCAGTGTTGGCTACTCCTGGATTCCTTAGCCTGGGACTCCAAACACACTTAGAATAGGGTTATTCTCAGGTATGCTCCAGTTATGGCTCAGCCATACACCAAGGTGTATATACCAACCCCTGCCATGCATCAATATGCATATAAATATGAATAGCCTCTGAAAGGGCGAATTCCTAGACTGACCTATAGGCCCACATGAAAAGTTCTATATTAATAGCTATGTCATGACTGGGCGCAGTGGCTCATGCCTGTAATCCCAACACTTTGGGAGGTCGAGGTGGGTAGATCCCTTGAGGCCAGGAGTTGGAGACCAGCCTGGGCAACATGACAAAACCCCATCTCTACTAAAAATACAAAAATTACCTGGACTTGGTGGTGCGCACCTATAATCCCAGCTACTAAGGAGGCTGAGGCACAGGAATCACTTGAACCTGGGAGGCAGAGGTTGCAGCGAGCGAGATGGCACCACTGCACTCCAGCCTGGGCAACAGAGTCAGACTCTGTCTCAAAAAAAAAAAAAAAAAAAAAAAAATAGCTGTATTGTGGACATTGAAATTATAATGAGATACCAGAACTACCACCAGAATGACTTAAATTAAAAGGATTTCCAATACCAAGCATTGACAAGGATATGGAGCATTTTTTAGAGAGAATGACCAAGGAGTTGGCTACAGTCAGGTGCTGCAGAATCAGATCTGTGGACCTTAATGTGCATCTGGTGAAATAAATAACTATAATAGTGAAGAAGAAAGCAATTGCCCAGGAATCCTACTGTGGTCTGAGATAAGAAGATCGTTCCTATTGCCACATCCCTGGAGGCCATTTGTCTTTTTTCAATGACTGATCATCCTATTCAGAGTGAGAGGATCTGGCGTGGAAACAAGAGGCCTGTTGTACCACAGCAACTGAAAGCCACTCTTTTCTACTATTGTTTTCAAGCCATTAATTTCCTATTAAACTTCATTTTCCTCTTCCTGAGAGTTTCACTATAAAAATATATGTGTGTATAGATATATATTCCTAGCATAAGAGTACTATAATAGTGTTTTACATAGAACTTTTACAACAATTCTTTGAAGTGCTTTATTGTTCCCATTTGACAGGTGAGGCGATCTCGGGCACAGGAAGGCTGAATGACATTTCCAAAGTCACCTCCTTGTAAGAGGCAGTGTCAGAAGCTGACAATGGACTTGACCACTATGCTGTCGTAGCAACAGGGAGAAATAATTTTTAAGACAATCCATGTATTTAAAAAATATTTTTGTACCTCTTGTGAGTTTTTAAAAGAATCGTTTTGAATTTTTTCTTTTCGATTGTGATTGAAAACACCAATGCTTGTTTTATAGGCAAATATCATCTTATAGTGATCAGAGATCTAAGTAAAATATAGATAGGCTGATCTTAGCATAATCCTAGAAGAATAATTATATACAACCAAATGGAATTTCTTAAATGCACAAATGGAATTAAAAGAGGAGGTTCTTTTCCGTCTTAACCAAGAAGGAGAGCATAATGGAATGACCGTGTGCTAAGCAAGGGAGAAGGAAAACGAGTAGGAGGGAAAACATTGCAGAGGAGAAACTAAATTACCATGGGTGTAGAAAGAAAATGAGGACTGATGAATGTGAAAATATCAAATATAGTATTTCAATGTCAGAACAGTTCACTATATTAAAACTCAAGTCCATTTTGCACAAGAAAAACTGGAGGTAATGATTATACATTGACCCAAAATAGTACCAAGATGAGCACTGAGCCTGGGGATGACATGAAAACATTTTTAAACAAGAGGAAAGATAAAAAATAATGCAATTCTGAAAACTGCTGAGGAGCATAATGTTTTTTTCTAACACAAAAAGCTAAATTCAGTTACTTTTCTTTGCTGATTTCATGAGGGAAAAGAGTCTCACCATAATAAAGAGACAATAGATTTTTTCTGTCATGACACATTTATGGTCTCCATTTGGTATATTCTATGCACAGAGTTGGTGAAAACACTATATTTACTATTTCTGAACAGAATAAGGTAATTCAATCAGCTACATCTTATACATGATCACAGGCGTGGAGGTGTCATAGAAACACCTCTACAAATCTTGGAAATGTTTATGCAGATAAGACAGGGCAGCTGGCAAATTAATTTCCAAATTATATTAGAGAACTTAAAAATAGGCTGGGTGTGATGGCTCATGCCTATAATCCCAACACTTTGGGAGGCTGAAGCAAGAGGATTGCTTGAGGCCAGGAGACCAGCCTGAGCAACACAGGGTGACCTTGTCTCTACAAAAATTTTTTTTAAGTTTGCTGAGTGTGGTGGCACATGCCTTGTGGTCCCAGCTACTCAGGAGGCTGAGGTGGGAGGATCGTTTGAGCTGAGGTATTCGAGGCTGCAGTGAGCCACAATTGCACCACTTCACTCCAGCCTGAGCAATAGAATGAGACCCTGTCTCAAAAAATATATATATATATATTTCATGACTTTATTCAAACCAACGACGACGAACAGTGAGGATTACATTAAATGAGAAGCAGTTAGGGGCTGGTTTATGGTCTTGACCTCCATTCCTTCTCCACGAGTGCACCCAGTGATGATTTCCCCTTCCCTGCATTGCATTGGCACTGACTTAGTTTCTAGCCCAGAATCCTGTTTTCCAGACAAAAGCCCCTGCTCCATCTCCCAGCACACTTCCTTCTCTTGCAGGCTATGCCTTCTAGACTGAAATAGAAAATACTCACCTGATTTTTCCCTTGTTGCTGGGACAATAGGTGCAGGGTGATGCTCAAGACAGCCAGTGGGTGAGTGCATGGAGGGAGGCATCCAGGTCTCAGATACGGGTTTGTGTCCTGTGACCTCACCTTTTCGCAGCACTGCAATGAGCATTTCACCTGCGGCAACAATGACAGTGCACATTTGGGGAGCTAAAGATATTTCAAGAAACTTTGTCCCAGTTACCAATTACCAAAAACAAGTACAATTTTCTATGAAGGGAGCCAGCCCCCCTACACCTGTGGGTGTTTCTCGTCAGGTGGAATGAGAAACTGAGAAAAGAAAGAGACACAGAGACAAAGTACAGAGAAAGAAAAGTGGGCCCAGGGGACCGGTGCTCAGCATATGGAGGACCCGCGCCGGCACCAGTCTCTGAGTTCCCTCAGTATTTATTGATCATTACCTCTACCATCTCGGAGAGGGGGATGTGACAGGACAATAGGGTAATAGTGGGGAGAGGGTCAGCAGGAAAACATATGAACAAAGGTCTCTGTGTCATAAACAAGAAAAGGTGCTGTGCTTTGATGTGCACATACACAAACATCTCAGTGCATTAAAGAGCAGTATTGCTGCCAGCACGTCTCACCTCCAGCCCTAAGGTGGTTTTCTCCTATCTCAGTAGGTGGAACATACAATCGGGTTTTACACTGAGACCTTCCATTGCCCAGGGAAAAGCAGGAGACGGATGCTTTCCTCTTATCTCAACTGCACAGAGGCCTTCCTCTTTCACTAATCCTCCTCAGCACAGACCCTTTACGGGTGTCGGGCTGGGGGATGGTCAGGTCTTTCCCTTCCCATGAAGCCATATCTCAGGCTATCACATGGGGAGAAACCTTGGACAATACCTGGCTTTCCTAGGCAGAGGCCCCTGTGGCCTTCAGCCTTCCACAGTATATTGTGTCCCCAGGTACTTGAGATTAGAGAGTGGTGATGACTTTTAACAAGCATACTGCCTTCAAGCACTTGTTTAACAAAGCACATCTTGCATAATCCTAAATCCATTAAACCTTGAGTGAACACAGCACATGTCTCTGTGAGTGCAGGGTTGGGGCTAGGGTTACAGATTAACAGCATTTCAAGGCAGAAGAATTTTTCTTAGTACAGAACAAAATGGAGTCTCTTATGTCTACTTCTTTCTACATAGATACAGTAACAGTCTGATCTCGCTTTCTTTTCCCCACATTCTAGCCGGCATCTCTAGCAAGATGAGAGTGTCTGGCAGGGGCTCTTGCTTTCCATAATCCCTGGAGGCAACAGGAAGGGGCTCCTAGGGAGGGAGCAGGAAGGGGTGAGTCTAGACTGAGGGGCCAGCAGCAGAGCACACGCCTCTTACTAGAGTCTGTGCTTTCCTGAGATGGTCCCCTATAGAAAACCCAATTTTCTGTTAATCCTCAGATTCCTGAGCCAAAGTATTATTTCACTGTGAACAGAGAAATGGGATCATGCGAGGAACTTGAGAAGGATATGTGAACATATTACAGTGCAAACAGCAACTTGAAGTCAAATACTGATATGAAAAATAAATGGGAACAATGTTGGGCATTCCAATGTAAATTAACAATCAAATGTAGATGTTATATATTCTATAAATATATATTTTATTAACATTTACCCCTAGAGAAATAGAGATTCTAAATTGTACAATATTTATAAAAGAAACAGACATTTATCAGAGTCCCTCATATACACAGAAGCACCAAGTTCATACGATCCAGAGAGAAATTCTACTAGTAAACTAACTGATAACCTGATGCTACCTAAACTATTCAAGTCTTAGTCAATCTTCCCAATAGTTTTCAGGAAGAGTGCATAAAGGTGATATGAGATCTTACCCTGGTTTGAGCCATGTATTACAAAAGTATAGGACATGTGAATATAAATGTAAACTTTTTAAATATTAGAAGCCATTGTGTCAGCACATTGAAACATTACATCATAATCCACTGCCTTTTGTGCCAGAAATGCAAGTGAGAGTCAACACTTAGAAACCCATTAATACAATTAATTATGTTAAGAGAATCAATGAGAATGTTATGTGTTCATGTTCATAGATTTAAAAAAAGACATTGCCAGGATTCTGCAGAAAATCATATTTTAAAAATTAATAAGGAACTAGTGTAAAATATATACATATTTTTAGATAGGGTCTTGCTCTGTCACCCCAGCAAGAGTGCAGTGGTGCAATCATAGTTCACTGTAGCCTCGGCCTCCTGGGCTCAAGTGATCCTCTTGCCACAGCCTCCCCAGCAGCTGGGACTACAGGCACATGCCAGCACACCCGGCTAATTTTTTGTTTTTTTGTATTTTGTAGAGACAGGGTCTCACTATATAGCCGAGGCCAGTCCTGATCTCCCAGCCTGAGTGGATCCTACTGCCTCAGCCTCCCAAATTACATGCGTGAGCCACTGTGCCTGGCCCTAAATGTTTCTTGAGAGCAAAATCTACTTTCTATAAAGGTGGGCATAAGTCAACCCTTTCAAAGCCATTAGGGGCCAGGTGCGGTGGCTCATGCCTGCAATTACAGCACTTTGGAAGGCCGAGGCAGGTGGAACACCTGAGGTCAGGAGTTCCAGACCAGTCTGGCCAACATGGCAAAACCCCTTCTCTAGAAAAAATACAAAAATTAGTTGGGCATGGTGGGCATGCCTGTAGTCCCAGCTCCTCGGGAGGCTGAGGCAGGAGAATTGCTTGAATCTGGGAGGTAGAGGTTGCAGTAAGCCGACATTGTGCCATTGCACTCCAGCCTGAGTGACAGAGCAAAATTCTGTCTAAAAAAATTAAAAAAAAAATTTAAAAAACTATTAGGACAGTCTTGGAGGAAAAAGTCTTGAAAGAAAAAGTCTCTTGGGTAAGGGTTAATTAACTGGTACACAGGCTGGCAATGTGACCCCTAGTGGTCTGCCAGTCTCAGAAAAAAATTTATGCATCTAGGGAAAAATTGGTCACAACTAGGCAATTAGATCACAGCCTGCCCATCAAGTAAAACAAAATTCTGTGTCAAGCACACTGTAAAAAAAAAACACTGGTACAAACCTTAAACATTCCCTGATAGGCATCGTAGACTTTTTTGGTTTGTTCTGCTTTTTGTTTTGTTTTTTGCTCCCTAGAGATTAATCAGCAGAATGAGACCCTCAAATTTCAAAGCATGCAATAATTGTCCCCCCATTACTGGGACCCCTGCTAGTTACATGTTTGAAAATTAATTGATAACTGATTTTGGCCAGGCGCGGTGGCTCATGCCTGTAATCCCAGCACTTTGGGAGGCCAAGGCAGGCAGATCATCTGAGGTCAGGAGTTCAAGACCAGCCTGGCCAACATGTTAAAACCCCGTCTCTACTAGTGGCGGCACAGGCCTGGAATCCTAGCTACTCTTGAGGCTGAGGCAGAAGAATCACTTGAATCTGGGAGGCAGAGGTTGTAGTGAGCCGAGATCACACCACTGCACTCCAGCCTGGGTGACAAGAGCAAAACTCTGTCAAAAAGAAGAACGAAAGAGAGAAAGAGAAAATAAAAATTAAGGTCCTCTCTCAGGCATGTTTTAATTTGTATTTGTATAAATTTAAGAGGTACAAGTGTGGTTTTGTTACATGGACATACTGGGTAGTGGTGAAGTCTGGACTTGTAGTGTAAACATTCCCTGAAGAGTGCACATTATATCCACTACGAAATTGCTCAACCCTCACCCCTCTCACTCACACACCCTTCTGAGTCTCCAATGACTATTATTCCACTCTCTGTGTCCACGAGTATGTGTTATTTAGCTCCTATTTATAAGTGAGAACATGCAGTATTTGACTTTCTGTTTCTGTTATTTTACTTAAGATAATGAACTTCATTTCCCTCCATGTTGTTGCAAAAGACATAATTTCATTCTTTTTTAAATTTTGAAGTTTATTTTAGACATAGGGATACATGTGCAGATTTGTTACATGAGAATATTGTGGAATTTTATTGTTTTTATGGCTGAATAGTATTCCATTGTATGCATACCACATTTTCTTTAGCCAATCATCTATTGATGGACACTTAGATTGATTTCATATTTTTGCTATCGTAAAGATATGGAATACAGCAATCCTGCTACTGGATATATACATAAAGGAGAAATACTATATAAAAAAGACACTTGCACTTGTATGCTTAGAGCAGCACTTAGGTTGATTCCATATCTCAAAGACATAATACTTCTCTTTTATCTATATATCCAGTAGCAGGATGCTGGATCCAGCCTGGGTGACAAGAGCGAGACTCTGAGAAAAAAAAAAAAAAAAAGATTGAAAGATAGATCCTCACAACAGATCCAACAGAAATTTTAAAAGAATTTAAGGTATTATGATTAACAACTAATGTCGACAAGTTTAGCAACATAAATGAAATAAGCAAATTCCGAGAAAGACATTAAGTAGCAAAATTGACTAAAGAACAAATAGAAAATCTTAACAGATGTATATAAAGTAAAAAAAAAATTGAATTAGTAATTAAATATATTCCCCCTGAAGAAGAATGTAGTGCTAGATGCCTTAACCCATGAATTCCATCTAACATTTAATGAAGAAAGTATATCAGTCATACACAAACATTTCCAGCAAATACAGAAGAGAAGATATGCCAAAACATTTTAGAAAGCCAGTATTAGCTTGATACCAAAGCAGGACGGAGACATCAGAAGAAAAGGAAAGTGCCAAACAATATCTCTCATAAGTTTACCTGCAAACGTGTTTAACAACCTGGAAGCAAATTACATCCAACAGTATGTAAAACGATTGTACACTACATGTCTCTGGAATTAATACTAGTAATGCAAATTTGGTTTACTATCTAAAACACAATGAACATAGTACATCATATAAATAAAATAAAGTAGAAAATCAATAGAATCATGTCAAAAGACATAAAAGAATTTTGGCAAAATCCAACACTAATTCCTGAGAACTCACAACAAACATGCAGAAAAAAAAAAAGTGACAAAACTAACATAAAGGACAAAGGAGAGTAATTGGAATTATACCTTTTTAAGGCTCTTATCTTTAACAAAAGTGTTAAAATATTAATTCAGGCCGGGCACGGTGGCTCACGCCTCTGATCCCAGCACTTTGGGAGGCTGAGACGGGTGGATCACGAGGTCAGGAGATCGAGACCATCCTGGCTAACATGGTAAAACCCCGTCTCTACTAAAAATACAAAAAATTAGCCAGACGTGGTGGCGGGCGCCTGTAGTCCCAGCTACTTGGGAGGCTGAGGCAGGAGAACGGTGCGAACCCGGGAGGTGGAGCTTGCAGTGAGCCAAGATTGTGCCACTGCACTCCAGCCTGGGCAACAGAGCAAGACTCCGTCTCAAAAAAAAAAAAAAAAAAATATATATATATATATATATAAATTCAAGGTAGACTGTGATAAAGATACATATTGTAATTTTTTTTTTTTTTTGAGGTGGAGTCTCACTGTGTCACCCAGGCTGGAGTGCAGTAGCGTGATCTTGGCTCACTGCAATCTCCACCTCCTGGGTTCAAGCGATTCTCATGCCTCAGCCTCCCAAGTAGCTGGGATTACACGAGCATGCCACCACGCCTGGATTGGTTTGTATTTTTAGTAGAGACAGGGTTTCACCATATTGGCCAGGCAGGTCTTGAACTTTGGGCCTCATGTGATCTGCAGTCCTCAGCCTCCCAAAGTGCTGGGATTACAGGTGTGAGCCACCACGTCTGGCCTACGTATTGTAATCTTTCAGCTATCAATTTAAAAAATTGAAACGAACAGATATAGCTAAAAAGCCAGCAGAAGAGAGAAAACAGAAGACTAAAAAATAATCACACTAAAGAAAGAATCGAGAAAAAAAGAAACAGAGACAGAAAACAAATAGCAACAGGGTACACTTAAATCTAGTCATTTCAACCATTACATTAAATATAAAAGGGCCCAGCCTTCATAGCTCACGCCTGTAACCCCAGCACTCTGGGAGATGAGGTGGGAAGATGACTTGAGACCAGGAGTCTGAGACCAGCCCTGGCAACATAGTGAGATCCTGTGTCTGCAAAAAAAGAAAAATTTAAATAATAAAAAATTAGCCAGGCACAGTGCCATATCCCTGCATTCCTAGTTACTCAGGAGGCTGAGGTGAGAGGATCCTTTGACCCTAGGATTTCAAGGTTACAATGAGCTATGATCATGCCACTGCAACCCAGCCTGTGTGACTGAGCCAGACCCTGTTTCTAATACATAAATATAGAAGGACTGGATATCTCAATTTCAAAGTTCAGATTTTCAGATGAGATTAAACAATAAATAAATAAACAAGACCCAACACTATGCTGCTCACAAGAACCACATTTTAGATACAGACACAACATTTAGGTAAAAGTATAGACGTAAATGTGCCATGCAAATACTAATCCTAAAAGAGTTGGTGTGCCCATATTAATATTAGATAAAGTGGTCTTCAGAACAGGAGTACTGCCAAAGATAAAGGCTGGGCCCTTTTATATTTAATGTAATGGTTGAAATGACTAGATTTAAGTGTACCCTGTTGCTATTTGTTTTCTGTCTCTGTTTCTTTTTTTCTCGATTCTTTCTTTAGTGTGATTATTTTTTAGTCTTCTGTTTTCTCTCTTCTGCTGGCTTTTTAGCTATATCTGTTTGTTTCAATTTTTTAAATTGTTAGCTGAAAGATTACAATACGTAGGCCAGAGTCATAATCAAAATAGGCCAGTTCATAAAATTAACAATCTTAAATGGGTGAACCTAGTGAAACTTCAAAATGTGTGAAACAGACATCAACAGAGTAAAGGTGACGATCATCAGATCTACTTTTCAAGTGTATGTGGAACATTAATCAAGATAGATTAAATACTGGACCATAAAATAATTCTCAATAAATATAAAAGGATTTAAATCATAGTTTGTACTCTGAGCAAAATAGGACTAAATTAAGTCAATAACAAAAATATAGTCAGAAAAACCTTAATACTTGGCAATTGAGCAAATAACTTTTAAATAAAAATGGATATAGGAATAATTCTCAGATCTATATTTAAATTTTTAAATTGTGTTAAAATTTTAACTTTAAGTATATAATTCAGTAGCATTAAGTACATTCCCAGTTTTGTACAACCAGCATCTTCATTTCTATCACAAACAGAAATAAAGTACCCATTAAACAATAACTCAGCATTGCTACCTCTCCCCAGTCTCTGGGAAACACTAATCTTCATTCTATTTTCACAAATTTGCCTATTCTAGGTATTTCATATCAGTGGAATCATATAACATCTGTCCTTTCGTGTCTGGCTTACTTCACTCGGCATCATGTTTCCAAGTTTCACCCATGTTGCATGTATCAGAACTTCATCCTCTTTAATGGCTGAATAATATTCTATTATTTATGTATCATATTTGTGTATCCATTCATTTGTTGATGGACACGGGTTGTCTCTGCCTTTTGGCTATAACGAATAATGCTGCAATTAACTTGGGTGTAAAAATATCTGTTCCAGACCCTGCTGTCAATTTTTGCGTGTGTGAATACCTATGAGTGGAATTTCCGGTTCTGTGTGTGATTCTGTGAGGAACCACCAAATTGTTTTCCACAGCAAGTGCATCATTTTCTGTTCCTAGCAGCCAGTTCATGAGGGCTCCAATTTCTCCACCTCCTTAGCAACATTTATTTTCTGTGTCGTTGTTATGAAAGCCTTACTAGTGGATGTAAAGTGGCATCTCATTTTGGTTTTGTCTTGCATTTTATTAATGAACAACAGTGTTTAGCATCTTTTCTTGTTCTTCTTAGACATTTGTGTGTCTTCTTTGGAGAAATGTCTATTCAAGTCCTTTGCCTATTTTTTAATTGGGATGTTAGAAATTTTGTTGTTGAGTTGTGGGATATTAAGCTTTTATCAGATACACACTTTGATTTTTATCAGATACACACTTTGATTTTATCAGATACATATTTTCTCACATACTATGGGTTGTCTTTTCACTCCCTTGATAGTATCCTTTGATGCATAAAGGTTTTTTATCTTGATTAAATCTAATTTATGAGTATTTTCTTTTGTTATCTGTGCTTTTCTGTCATATTTCAAAATACACTTAAAACTCAAAGGTCATAAAGGTTTACCTTGTGTTTTCTTCCAAGAGTTACATATTTTTAGTCCTTACATTTAAGTTTTTTATTAATTTAGAATTAATTTTTGTATATACTGCAAGGTAGGGGTCTAATTTCTCTCTTGTGCACTGACATCCAGCTGTTGAAGAGACTGTTCTTTCCTCCCTTGACTAGACTTGGCCACCTTGTTGAACAGTCATTGACCATATATGTGACGACTAATTTGTAGGATCTCAAATCTGTTCTATTCTATTGGTCTAAAAGTTTATTGGTCTTATGCCAATACCACACTCTCTTGATTACTGTAGATTTGTAGTAGGTTGTGAAACTGAAAAATGTGAGTTTTCCAATATTCTTTTTCAAGACTGTTTTTTTCTGTCAGATCCTTTGAATTTTTGTATGAATTTTAGAATGAGCTTCTCTGTTTCTGCAAAAATGCCTTTGGGATTTTGATGGTATTGCATTGAATCTATAGATTACTTTAGATGGTATTGTCATCTTAACAATATTGTCTTACAACCCGTGAACACAGAATGTCTTTCCAGTTATTTCCACTCTCTTTAGTTTTTTTCAGCAAAGTTTTGTGTATACCACCATGGTTAGATTTATGCCTGAATAACTTATTCTTTGATGCTATTATAAATGGAATTTTTAAAATGTTTTCATAGTTCTTTACAACTATATAGAAATATGGCTCATTTGCATATGTTTGTTTTGCATCCTGCCTCTTTTATTAGTTATAATCGGTTTTGTGTTTTGTTTGGAGCTTTATACACATAAGATCATGTGCAGATATAATTTTACTTCTATTTTTTATTTCTAATTTAGATGCCTTTTATTTCTTTGTCTTGCCTAATTGCTCTGGGTAGAACTGTCAATGCTATGTTGAATACAAGTGGCAAATGCACCATCCTTGTCTTGTTCTAGATGTTAGGAAAACAGCTTTCAGTGTTTCATCATTGATCATGATATTAACTGTTGGTTTTTTATACATCCCATTGTCAGGTTGCAGAAGTTCCCTTCTATGCCTAGTTTATTGAGTATTTTTATTATAGAAGGGTGTTGTATTTCATCAGTTTTTTCTGCATCAATTGAAATAATCATGTGCTTATTCGTTTTACTGTTACAGTATATTACACTGATTGATTTTTTATATGTTGAGCCACCCTTGCATTTTGGGGATAAATATCACAGGGTGCTAGTTTACAATCCTTTGATTATACAGTATTGCTGCTAGTATTTTGGTAGTATTGCTAGTATTTTGCTGAGATTTTTGCTTATATATTCATAAGGGATATTGTGCTGTAGTTCTCTTTTTTGTGCTCTCCTTGGCTTTGGTATAAGGATAATGCTATTATCAAAAAATGAATTAGCAAATATTCCTTCTTCATATATTTCGTCAGAAGAGTTTGAGAAGAAATGGTATTAATTCTTCTTTAAATGTTAGGTTGACTCACCAGTTAATGCAGCGATTTGGTCATAAATGTTTCTTTGTTAATCACTTTCGATTACTAATTCAATCTCTTAGGTTATAGGTCTATTCAGATTTTCTCTTTCTTCTTGAGCCACTTTGGTAGTTTGTGTCTTTCTAGCAATTCGTCCATTTCATCCAGGGCACCTAATTTGTTGTTAGACAGTTGTTCACAGTATACTCCTGTAATCCTTTTGTATTTCTGTAAAGTTGGTAGTAATGGCTCTGCTTTTATTTATTATTTTAATAATTAGTCTTCCATCTTTTGCTCAGTCAATATAGTGAAAGGCTTGATCTTTCAAAGAATCTATGTTTATTTATTCTACTGCTCTCCAACCTTCTATTTTATTGATTTATGCTCTAATTATGCTCTTTATTATTTCTTTCCTTCTGCTAGCTTTGGATTTAGTCTTTTTTTGTTTTCTTCGACTGCCTTTAGGTATAGTATGAGGATATTGATTTGAGATTTTTTCTTAAATGTAGTTGTTTATATCCATACATTTTCCTTTGAACTCTACTTTCACTGCATTCAATAAGTTTTGGTATGTTTTGTTTTTATTTTAATTTGTCTCAAGATATTTTATAATGTTGCTTGTGATTTATTTTTTCACTCACTGGTAGTTTAAGACTGTATTGTTTAATTTCCACATTTTTGTGAATTTTCCAGTTTTCACTTATTTATCTGTTGTTTCTTCCATTGTGGTTGTAAATTATATTTTGTATGATTTCAAACTTTCAAAAATGATTAGGACATATTTTGTGGACGAAGATATGGCCTATCCTAGAGAAAGTTCCATATACACTTGAAAAGAATGTATGTTCCGCTGTTGTTGGATGGACTGTTCTGTATACGTATATTAGCTCTCAATGGCTTATACTGTTGTTTAAGTCTTGTATTTCTCATGAAGCTTCTGTCTGGTTTTTTTATCCATTAATTAAAATGAGGTATTGAAGTGTCCAACTGTTACTATAGAACTGTGGGTTTATCCTGTCAATTCTGTTAATTATTTCAGCTTTACTGAGGTGTAATAGAGAAAATTGTACATGTGATGCGTTTATATGCACATTCTGAAATGATTACCAAAATGAAGTCAATTAACATGTTAATTACCTCACAGAATAGTTACCTTTTTGTGTGCATGCCTGGGATGAGAAAACTTAACTCTATCCCCTGTGACTGCAGAGTGGCCATTCCAGCTGCTCCAGGTTCCGGCAGAGGAAGACCCGGTCAGGTGGCACCAGCAGGGGTGCCCTCAGGCCTGGCGTGCACGCATTCCAGAGGCCACCCAGACCATGCTCCGTCGCCTGGGCGCCCAAGCTGCAGTCACCCTCTGTGTGCAGGCAGCAGCTGCCTGGCAATCTCCGAGCCCGCTCGCGCTCCCAGCATCGCAGAACCAGGGCCAGGTGTCCCAGTGGCTGCGGCCAAGCCAGGCATTCTGCCGGGCGGCGGCTGCACAGAAGCAGAACTGAGAACCCGCCGCTCAACCCCACACGGGGTGACTGCCGAGTGCCCAGGCCAGCAGCCCCGATCTCCCCCTCAAGTGGAGGAGTGGGCGGGAGGCACGGCCTGGGGGCCCTCAGGCTGGGCGCGCTGGCGATCCCGAGGCCGACCAGGCCATGCACCTCCAGCCTGCCTGGGCACCCAAGCTGCAGCCGCCTTCTGTGTGCAGGCAGCAGCCTCCTGGCAACTCCCGAGCCCGCCCGCACTCCCCACATCTCAGAACCAGGGCCAGATGTCCCTGTGGCTGCGGCCAAGCCAGGCGGTCTGCCCTGCAGCAGCTGCACAGGGGCGGGAACCTGCCCTCAGCCCCATCTCCGGTGGCTGCAGAGGGCCCCTGGCTAGAGGTCTCGAGCTCTGGCAGAGGAGGAGCCGGGCGGGGGAAGGGTCTGGCGGGCTCTCAGGCCAGGGGCACTCGCGATCCAGGGGCCGGCCAGGCACCACCTGGGCGCCCAGCTACAGGCGCTGGGCAACTCCCAAGCTGGCTGGCGCGCACCCTCGCAGAACCGGAGCTAGATGTCGCTGTGGCTGCGGGCAAGCCAGGCGGTCTGCCCGGCGGCGGCTGCACCGGGGCAGGAACCGACCCTCAGCCCCATCCCCGGTGGCTGCGGACGGCCCCTGCCAGCGGCCCCATCTGTCTTCGGAGGAGGAGAGGGGCGGGAGTCACGCCCAGGCGGGCCCTCAGGCAGGAAGGGATGCGCGCCTGCGATTCCGGGACATGCCGCGCGAGCCCAGGAGAACCCGCAAGCCAGCGGCGCCTGCGCCCGAGCTGCAGCCGCCCTCTGCCCGCCACGCGAGCTCGAGAGCGGCTTCCGGAGTCCAGGCTAGCGCTGAGCTGCAGGCGCGCGCCTAATCGCTTTGCTGGGCTCACGCGGTCTGAGAGGTCGGAGCGCGGAACTGCTGGGGCGCTAGTAACGGCTTAGTTGAGCTCACTCTGTCTGAGAGGTCGGAGACTGCGAGTATCGCTGCTGAAGGCTGTGGTGGACCGGGCTGGATCGCGGATTCTGAGCTACATTCGTGAGGTTGGGGGTGGATCTTGGGTTTGGGGGTGGATCGCGGGTTTGGTGGTGGATCTTGGATTTAGGGGTGGATCGCGGGGTGGGGAGGGGGATCGCGGATTTGGAGCTTGGTGGGGGTGGAAAGGCCACGAGGAGCCGCGACGGCTCAGGAGCGGGTGGTGGGCGTCTGAGAAGTCGCCACCATGAGGAAGCTCTTCAGCTTCAGGAGACGCCTGGGCCAGGCGCTCCTGAGCTCCATGGACGAAGAGTACGCGGGTCGGGGGTACCACATCGGGGACTGGGAACTGCGGAAGATCCACAGGGCGGCCATCAAGGGCGACGCCGCGGAGGTGGAGCGCTGCCTGACGCGCAGGTTCCGCGACGTGGACGCCCGCGACAGAAAGGACAGGTAGCGGGGGCTCAGCCCGCGGTGGGAGGGGGCCCCTGGCCCGGTTTCCCCGCAGCCCCGGTTTCCCCGCAGCCCCTGACGCGGGGGCCTTGGAGGTCGCCGGGCCCTCGAGCCGCGGAGCCAAATGGAGCCTCAGCTGCTTTCCATCCCTGGCAATTTCCCGCCTGTAGCGCTTGGTGGATAATTTGAGTGATTTAACTCACAAAGTTAAGTATATCCACGTTTAAAACATGGAGCCGTATACATGATAGGGAGGTGCCTAATGAGAACTCATCCCCACGTCAAAAATACCATGAGCCATTTTCAGTAGGCGAAGAGTTCTCAGATTAAACCCTGTGTGGGTTTTACATCCGAATCTACCTAGGTAGATAGGTTCTTTACTGGGGCTTCTTAGAGGGACACTTGGAAGTGGGAGGTGAGTTCCTTGAATGAGAAGACTCAGTTTTCTCCAAATGTGAGCTCTTAATATGTTTATCAGCTTTACATAAATCGAAGGAAAATATCAAGGTTTTATCATTTTTGCATTACACTTGCTGTCTATCTTACCATTGTTTTGACATTTAAAAATTTTTATAATGGAGTGAAAAAAGACTTGCTCCTCTAGATATCAAAATGTGCTATTAATTCTCACAATTAATTATTTACTAACAGCTAAAAACACATATAAATAAATGGAACAGAATAGGAAATCCAAAAACACTGAAATATATGTAAGATATATACACAGAGATTAATAATGGTAACATTTCAGATGAGTAGGAAAGGATGAGTTATTAATAAAATGCCTGCTATGTGAAGAAAACTAATGAAATTTTATGTTGCAAAAATGAGTTCCTGATGGAATTTAGACTGAAATTTTTACATATGCAAAATGAGAAAAGTTCCAGAAGAAAACACAAAGACTTATTTATACAGGTACATTTTACATTAACAGAGGCCTTCCTAAGAATGACCTTACAAGCAGGCATTCTGAAGGTTGATTTAGCAAACTAAAATTAAAATCCCCTGTGTATCAGAAAAAAATTAACAAAAGATAACACACTTGAAAAATATTTACTATATATATTTTTACTAATATATAAAAATATGTATTCAGATGAAAAGTGTATCTTCATCCTACAGGGAATTTATTCTTTATTATATATAATATATATATTACTGATTATATGTATAACAAATTGTATATATTACTAATATAATGTTATATATATATACAGATAAAAAGCACATCTTTATTTTACAGGGAATTCTTTCCAATCAAATCCAAAATAAAAGAACTCTAAAAGTGAGCAAAATACTTTTTGCAGACCCACAAGTTACTTAGGTACATAGGAAAAATTCCTTAGTGTTTCTCATAAGAGAATTTAAGTTAAAAGAGGAATGAGACTGTTTTCTATCCACAGTGTTTGTGAGAATAAAGAGCAGTGGCACTTACACTGCTGCTTGAAGTTTAACTTGCTGATGACTTTTCAAGTGGATAATTTGGAGATAATTACCACATTTTAAAAATGTATATGCCCTTTACCCATCAATTCCATTGTATTAAAATACCTTCAGAAAATAGAGATACATGCACCTTTTTTCCCAGCACTTATGTTAACAAGAACCCATGGAATGGATATGTGGCCATTGAAGGTGGCAATAGGTAGAGAAGTATGTTGATGTGTGAAGATGCATTTTGTTACAGCCAGTGAGGAAAAACAAATCAGTTTGCTTGCACATACACACAAACATACTATGGTCTGGTGTTAGGAAAAACTATGTACAAAATAGGATAAAATTTGTGACTTCTGAGCATTTGTATTTTAAAGTTTTTTGTTCCTTTTTCTTACCTTTGATTTCTGAAGTGAGCATTTATAAAATTTCTGGTAAAAATTTATTATTAATGGAATAAATTTTGGGAAGAGAGAAATGTGAATCTTGTACAGATAAAAATAATTTCTCACTATTTTTTATCATTATTATTGTGAGGATTGTTATCTTGTTTGAACTTTTAGCTTCTTCAGAAGTAAAAAGGGAATCTTTATTTGCTTGCAGATTTTATGTATATACTTTATTATGTATATATGTTTTTCTTATGTATAGATTCGTTACATATAGGCAAACAAAGATTAATCATTTCATTATAGTTGTAGTCTTATAAAAATAACAAATAGCAAATATTATTACTATCACAAAAATATTGGTTTATAGAAGTTGTATTTTGAAATATTGAGCTCCCCAACTGTATTCTATCAATCCATTTATTCATCAAACATAACCTGAATATGTTATGTAGCAGACATTTTGCACTATCTCCCAGGACCCTTCCATACTTAAAAACTTTATGTTTACCTGTTCTGCCTCAGCAAGATGAGAGATTTAAAATGGGAATAGTAGGACTTAATCTTATTGAAGCTTTTCCTCCCACCTTTCAAGCAAAAGCATTTCTGAAGGTAGAAAACAATAAGAGATAAACTTTAACTGCCCTTTTGAAAATTTATCAGTCTTAAATACTAATATTAATCATTGGAAAGTATGATTTGCATATATTCTGTAAATCTAAGTGTTCACTAAAATGAGCCATACCTGTTCATCTCAATGATGAATTTTCTTTAGCTTCACGGTTTTTTTTTTTTTTTTTTTTTTGAGACAGAGTCTTACTCTGTCGCCTAAGCTGGAATGCAGTGGCGTGATCTCAGCTCACTGCAACCTCTTCTGCCAAGGTTCAAGCGATTATCCTGCCTCAGCCTCCCGAGTAGCTGGGATTACAGGTGCCTGCCACCACGCCCAGCTAATTTTTGTAGTTTTAGTAGAGACGGGGTTTCACCATGTTGGCCAGGCTGGTCTTGAACTCCTGACCTAGAGATCCACCCACTTCGGCCTCCCAAAGTGCTGGGATTACAGGCGTGAGCCACCGCACCCGGCCAGCTTCACATTTTTAAAAATCAGAGTAAGAAGTAATTTGTTTAAAAAATATGTTGTTATTTCAGTGCTCTTTCCCCATGGTACTTTTAGGAATTAAAATGTATTTAAGTGTCAATTAGACGCCTAGAACTGCCCTATACCTGCTGTATATATAGTATTCTACTTAATGTAAGGCCTCATGGATTGTGTGATACCCTACTATTTTCTATATTAATAAGATGATTTTTAAATTCTACCAATTACAGTTATAAAAAATTATGAATTATAAATACCGTTCCAATATCAGATATGCTAAAATGTGACCTAATCTTTAAATCATCCTGCAAAATAGCAATAATTGTATCATTTTACTTAATTAAAATGTTTTTGTTAAGTAGTAGTAATAGTAATAATTATAACATCTGGCTGGGTGTGTGGCTCACACCTGTTATTCCAGAACTTTGGAAAGCTGAGGTGGGAAGTTCCCATGATGCTAGGAGTTTGAGACCAGCCTGGGCAACAAAGTGACATTCCTACTCTACGAAAACATTTTAAAAATTAGCTGATCATGCTGGTGCACTCCTGTGGTCCCAGCTACTCAGGAGGCTGGGCAGGAGGATTGCTTGAGCCTACGAGTTCCAGGCTGCAGTGAGGCATAAATACACCATTGCACTCCAGCCTGGGCAACAGAGCAAGACTGTGTCTCAACAAACAAAAATCTAACAATTATTGAGTTGTTGCTTGTTCTGGAAATGGTTCTAAATGCTTTACATAGAGTCTCATTTAAGCATCACAGTGGTGTCCTGTGAGCTAGCTGCTGTTGTCATCTTTATTAATGAGGAAATTCAGGCACAGAAATGTTAAGCAATAGCTGGTACGTGACCGAGTTCAAAGTGGAACTCAAACCCTAGTTGAACTGAATCCAAACACCAAGCTCATTCTATCCAAATAGGCTGCTGTTTCATTAAGGTAGGGAGCAGTAAGAGCTAATAAATATTGTACTTTCTTCAAAAGAAAATTATTTGTTTTGAAGGCAGAGGAATAACATGCCATTCAATGTTTACTATTACATGAACCATTGTAGGTTTTCAGATACTGCACTACATTTCCTGAAAACTCCTCTCGCTCTCCTAGGACTGTTCTACATTTGGCCTGTGCCCATGGCTGTGTGGAAGTGGTCACCCTCTTGCTGGGCAGAAGATGCCAGATTGACATCTGTGACAGACTAAACAGGATGCCTTTAATGAAGGTATATAGTAGCCAACTCATTCAGCATGAAATGCATTTGATTTAAATACATAGAATTAAAATGATTTTTTAAATTTTATTATTATTATACTTTAAGTTTTAGGGTACCTGTGCACAATGTGCAGGTTAGTTACATATGTATACATGTGCCATGCTGGTGTGCTGCACATATTAACTCATCATTTAGCATTAGGTATATCTCCTAATGCTATCCCTCCCCCCTCCCCCCACCCCACAACAGTCCCCAGAGTGTGATGTTCCCCTTCCTGTGTCCATGTGTTCTCATTGTTCAATTCCCACCTATGAGTGAGAACATGCGGTATTTGGTTTTTTGTCCTTGCGATAGTTTACTGAGAATGATGATTTCCAATTTCATCCATGTCCCTACAAAGGACATGAACTCATCATTTTTTATGGCTGCATAGTATTCCATGGTGTATATGTGCCACATTTTCTTAATCCAGTCTATCATTGTTGGACATTTGGGTTGGTTCCAAGTCTTTGCTATTGTGAATAGTGCTGCAATAAACATACGTGTGCATGTGTCTTTATAGCAGCATGATTTATAGTCCTTTGGGTATATACCCAGTAATGGGATGGCTGGATCAAATGGTATTTCTAGTTCTAGATCCCCGAGGAATGGCCACACTGACTTCCACAAGGGTTGAACTAGTTTACAGTCCCACCAACAGTGTAAAAGTGTTCCTATTTCTCCACATTCTCTCCAGCACCTGTTGTTTCCTGACCTTTTAATGATCGCCATTCTAACTGGTGTGAGAATCTAACTGGTATCTCATTGTGGTTTTCATTTGCATTTCTCTGATGGCCAGTGATGGTGAGCATTTTTTCATGTGTTTTTTGGCTGCATAAATGTCTTCTTTTGAGAAGTGTCTGTTCATGTCCTTCGCCCACTTTTTGATGGGGTTGTTTGTTTTTTTCTTGTAAATTTGTTGGAGTTCATTGTAGATTCTGGATATTAGCCCTTTGTCAGATGAGTAGGTTGCAAAAATTTTCTCCTATTTTGTAGGTTGCCTGTTCACTCTGATGGTAGTTTCTTTTGCTGTGCAGAAGCTCTTTAGTTTAATTAGATCCCATTTGTCAGTTTTGGCTTTTGTTGCCATTGCTTTTGGTGTTTTAGACATGAAGCCCTTGCCCATGCCTATGTCCTGAATGGTAATGCCTAGGTTTTCTTCTAGGGTTTTTATGGTTTCTGTCTAACGTTTAAGTCTTTAATCCATCTTGAATTAATTTTTGTATAAGGTGTAAGGAAGGGATCCAGTTTCAGCTTTCTCCATATGGCTAGCCAGTTTTCCCAGCACCATTTATTAAATAGGGAATCCTTTCCCCATTGCTTGTTTTTCTCAGGTTTGTCAAAGATTAGATGGTCGTAGATATGTGGCGTTATTTCTGAGGGCTCTATTCTGTTCCATTGATCTATATCTCTGTTTTGGTACCAGTACCATGCTGTTTTGGTTACTGTAGCCTTGTAGTATAGTTTGAAGTCAGGTAGTGTGATGCCTCTAGCTTTGTTCTTCTGGCTTAGGATTGACTTGGCGATGCGGGCTCTTTTTTGGTTCCATATGAACTTTAAAGTAGTTTTTTCCAATTCTGTGAAGAAAGTCATTGGTAGCTTGATGGGGATGGCATTGAATCTATAGATTACCTTGGGCAGTATGGCCATTTTCATGATATTGATTCTTCCTACCCATGAGCATGGAATGTTCTTCCATTTCTTTGTATCCTCTTTTATTTCCTTGAGCAGTGGTTTGTAGTTCTCCTTGAAGAGGTCCTTCACGTCCCTTGTAAGTTGTATTCCTAGGTATTTTATTCTCTTTGAAGCAATTGTGAATGGGAGTTCACTCATGATTTGGCTCTCTGTTTGTCTGTTATTGGTGTATAAGAATGCTTGTGATTTTTGTACATTGATTTTGTATCCTGAGACTTTGCTGAAGTTGCTTATCAGCTTAAGGAGATTTTGGGCTGAGACAATGGGGTTTTCTAGATATGCAGTCACGTCATCTGCAAACAGGGACAATTTGACTTCCTCTTTTCCTAATTGAACACCCTTTATTTCCTTCTCCTGCCTAATTGCCCTGGCCAGAACTTCCAACACTATGTTGAATAGGAGTGGTGAGAGAAGGCATCCCTGTCTTGTGCCAGTTTTCAAAGGGAATGCTTCCAGTTTTTGCCCATTCTGTATGATATTGGCTGTGGGTTTGTCATAGATAGCTCTTATTATTTTGAGATATGTCCCATCAATACCTAATTTATTGAGAGTTTTTAGCATGAAGGGTTGTTGAATTTTGTCAAAGGCCTTTTCTGCATCTATTGAGATAATCATGTGGTTTTTGTCTTTGGTTCTGTTTATATGCTGGATTACATTTATTGATTTGCGTATATTGAACCAGCCTTGAATCCCAGGGATAAAGCCCACTTGATCATGGTGGATATGCTTTTTGATATGCTGCTGGATTCAGTTTGCCAGTATTTTATTGAGGATTTTTGCATCAATGTTCATCAAGGATATTGGTCTAAAATTCTCTTTTTTGGTTGTGTCTCTGCCAGGCTTTGGTATCAGGATGATGCTGGCCTCATAAAATGAGTTAGGGAGGATTCCCTCTTTTTCTATTGATTGGAATAGTTTCAGAAGGAATGGTACCAGTTCCTCCTTGTACCTCTGGTAGAATTCGGCTGCGAATCCATCTGGTCCTGGACTCTTTTTTGTTGGTAAGCTGTTGATTATTGCCACAATTTCAGCTCCTGTTATTGGTCTATTCAGAGATTCAACTTCTTCCTGGTTTAATCTTGGGAGGGTGTATGTGTCCAGGAGTTTATACATTTCTTCTAGATTTTCTAGTTTATTTGCATAGAGGTGTTTGTAGTATTCTCTGATGGTAGTTTGTATTTCTGTGGGATCGGTGGTGATATCCCCTTTATCATTTTTTAGTGCATCTATTTGATTCTTCTCTCTTTTCTTCTTTATTAGTCTTGCTAGCGGTCTATCAATTTTGTTGATCCTTTCAAAAAACCAGCTCTTGGATTCATTAATTTTTTGAAGGGTTTTTTGTGTCTCTATTTCCTTCAGTTCTGCTCTGATTTTAGTTATTTCTTGCCTTCTGCTAGCTTTTGAATGTGTTCGCTCTTGCTTTTCTAGTTCTTTTAATTGTGATGTTAGGGTGTCAATTTTGGCTCTTTCCTGCTTTCTCTTGTGGGCATTTAGTGCTATAAATTTCCCTTTACACACTGCTTTGAATGCATCCCAGAGATTCTGGTATGTTGTGTCTTTGTTCTCATTGGTTTCAAAGAACATCTTTATTTCTGCCTTCATTTCGTTATGTACCCAGTAGTCATTCAGGAGCAGGTTGTTCAGTTTCCATGTAGTTGAGCAGTTTTGAGTGAGTTTCTTAATCCTGAGTTCTAGTTTGATTGCACTGTGGTCTGAGAGACAGTTTGTTATAATTTCTGATCTTTTACATTTGCTGAGGAGAGCTTTACTTCTAACTATGTGGTCAGTTTTGGAATAGGTGAGGTGTGGTGCTGAAAAAAATGTATATTCTGTTGATTTGGGGTGGAGAGTTCTATAGATGTCTATTAGGTCCGCTTGGTGCAGAGCTGAGTTCAATTCCTGGGTATCCTTGTTAACTTTCTGTCTCGTTGATCTATATAATGTTGACAGTGGGGTGTTAAAATCTCCCATTATTATTGTGTGGGAGTCTAAGTCTCTTTGTAGGTCACTCAGGACTTGCTTTATGAATCTGGGTGCTCCTGTATTGGGTGCATATATATTTAGGATAGTTAGCTCTTCTTGTTGAATTGATCCCTTTACCATTATGTAATGGCCTTCTTTGTCTCTTTTGATCTTTGTTGGTTTAAAGTCTGTTTTATCAGAGACTAGGATTGCAACCCCTGCCTTTTTTTGTTTTCCATTTGCTTGGTAGCTCTTCCTCCATCCTTTTATTTTGAGCTTATGTGTGTCTCTGCATGTGAGATGGGTTTCCTGAATACAGCACACTGATGGGTCTTGACTCTTTATCCAATTTGCCAGTCTGTGTCTTTTAATTGGAGCATTTAGTCCATTTACATTTAAAGTTAATATTGTTATGTGTGAATTTGATCCTGTCATTATGATGTTAGCTGGTTATTTTGCGTGTTAGTTGATGCAGTTTCTTCCTAGCCTCGATGGTCTTTACAATTTGGCATGATTTTGCAGCAGCTGGTACCAGTTGTTCCTTTCCATGTTTAGTGCTTCCTTCAGGAGCTCTTTTAGGGCAGGCCTGGTGGTGACAAAATCTCTCAGCATTTGCTTGTCTGTAAAGGATTTTATTTCTCCTTCACTTATGAAGCTTAGTTTGGCTGGATATGAAATTCTGAGTTGAAAATTATTTTCTTTAAGAATGTTGAATATTGGCCCCCACTCTCTTCTGGCTTGTAGAGTTTCTGCCGAGAGATCTGCTGTTAGTCTGATGGGCTTCCCTTTGTGGGTAACCCGACCTTTCTCTCTGGCTGCTCTTAACATTTTTTCCTTCATTTCAACTTTGGTGAATCTGACAATTATGTGTCTTGGAGTTGCTCTTCTCGAGGAGTATCTTGGTGGCGTTATCTGTATTTCCTGAATCTGAATGTTGGCCTGCCTTGCTAGATTGGGGAAGTTCTCCTGGATAATATCCTGAAGACTGTTTTCCAACTTGGTTCCATTCTCCCCGTCACTTTCAGGTACACCAATCAGACGTAGATTTGGTCTTTTCACATAGTCCCATATTTCTTGGAGGCTTTGTTCACTTCTTTTTATTCTTTTTTCTCTAAACTTCCCTTCTCGCTTCATTTCATTCATTTCATCTTCCATCACTGATACCCTTTCTTCCAGTTGATCACATTGGCTCCTGAGGCTTCTGCATTCTTCACGTAGTTCTAGAGCCTTAGCTTTCAGCTCCGTCAGCTCCTTTAAGCACTTCTCTGTATTGGTTATTCTAGTTATACATTCTTCTAAATTTTTTTCAAAGTTTTCAACTTCTTTGTCTTTGGTTTGAATTTCCTCCTGTAGCTCAGAGTAGTTTGATCGTCTGAAGCCTTCTTCTCTCAACTTGTCAAAGTCATTCTCTGTCCATCTTTGTTCCGTTGCTGGTGAGGAACTGCATTCCTTTGGAGGAGGAGAGGCGCTCTGCTTTTTAGAGTTTCCAGTTTTTCTGCTCCGTTTTTTCCCCATCTTTGTGGTTTTATCTACTTTTGGTCTTTGATGATGGTGATGTACAGATGGGTTTTTGGTGTGGATGTCCTTTCTGTTTGTTAGTTTTCCTTCTAACAGACAGGACCCTCAGCTGCAAGTCTGTTGGAGTTTGCTAGAGGTCCACTCCAGACTCTGTTTGCCTGGGTATCAGCAGCAGTGGCTGCAGAACAGCGGATTTTCATGAACCGCGAATGTTGCTGTCTGATCATTCCTCTGGAAGTTTTGTCTCAGAGGAGTACCCGGCCATGTGAGGTGTCAGTCTGCCCCTACTGGGGGGTGCCTCCCAGTTAGGCTGCTCGGGTGTCAGGGATCAGGGACCCACTTGAGGAGGCAGTCTGCCCGTTCTCAGATCTCCAGCTGCATGCTGGGAGAACCACTGCTCTCTTCAAAGCTGTCAGACAGGGACATTTAAGTCTGCAGAGGTTACTGCTGTCTTTTTGTTTGTCCATGCCCTGCCCCCAGAGGTGGAGCCTACAGAGGCAGGCAGGCCTCCTTGAGTGTGGTGGGCTCCACCCCAGTTCGAGCTTCCCAGCTGCTTTGTTTACCTAAGCAAGCCTGGGCAATGGCGGGCGCCCCTCCCCCGGCCTCGCTGCTGCCTTGCAGTTTGATCTGAGACTGCTGTGCTAGCAATCAGCGAGACTCCGTGGGCGTAGGACCCTCCAAGCCAGGTGCGGGATATAATCTCCTGGTGTGCCATTTTTTAAGCCCATTGGAAAAGCGCAGTATTAGGGTGGGAGTGACCCGATTTTCCAGGTGCCGTCTGTCACCCCGTTCTTTGACTAGGAAAGGGAACTCCCTGACCCCTTGCGCTTCCTGAGTGAGGCAATGCCTCACCCTGCTTTGGCTCGCGCATGGTGCGCTGCACCTACTGTCCTGTGCCCACTGTCTGGCACTCCCTACTGAGATGAACCCAGTACCTCAGATGGAAATGCAGAAATCACCCGTCTTCTGCATCGCTCACACTGGGAGCTGTAGACCGGAGCTCTTCCTATTCGGCCATCTTGGCTCTTCCACCAAATTGAAATGAGTTTGTCTCATTTAAATATAGCTAGTTGGTGGAACCTGTGGAATATGTATTTTGAATTATTAGAATTTATAGTCTAATTTTTTATCCAACACTAATAGGCTGTACACTGCTAGGAAGAGGCTTGTGCCATTATTCTCCTGGAACACGGTGCCAATCCAAACATTTAGGGTATCTACAGCAACACTGCTCTCCATTAAGCTGTGTATAATAAGGGGACTTCACTGGCAGAAAAACTGCTTTCCCACCATGCAAATATTAAAGAACTAAACAAGGTACAGATCAATCAACTTTCTTTTCAAAATGTTTGTTTTAACATTGACATAGGTAAGAGTCAATTTTTCATATTTGGAACTCAAGTTTTCCTGAATGAAAATGTTTTGAAATAACTTAATTGTCTAAAATTTTATTTTAAATATTGATACTTTTAAAGAAGCATTAGAGGGCACAGCTATTTTAGTGCACTTATGGGAAGTATTTGTGAATTTGTTATGGTAAAACTTCTTTTCAAGTATTTATTTCCTACCCCAGGTGTATTTTTTTTCTAATTAGTGTAAGAACATCACAGGAAAAAAATTGCCCTGGAAATAGGCTTTATCTAAAAACTCAAAACTAAAACAACTTACAATAAATGGAAGTCTTGCTGCTGCTGCTGGTTTTCTAAAAAAATGGATGTATCTTTCATGGGCAAGGTTTAAGAGGGAAAAATAGGAAGGGAAAAGGAGAGCAATCAAAAACATGCAGGTCACTTGGAAATTAGGTAATGAGGGAAAATGCCAAGAAAAGGTTTTGTTTTTTAGTTTGTTGTTTTTCCAGTTTATGTATTGAGACAAAGCGCTCTTCAGCTTCGGGGTAATCATTTTTGGTTTGGTAAAAAGCTGACTGAAACTTGCCTAAAGATTAATTTTTAGAGGACTCTGAGGAAACCAGATTGGCAGTGAATATACAGTGATGAAGTGAGAAACACTTCAGCAAATGGTGGAACAAATTAGTAACTGACTTACTACTCATCCTGGCAAAAACAGCCACTTAGCTAAGAGTGTAAATTCTTCTTTCAAATCTAGAATATCTTGGTGGGAAGGTGGGAGATAAGCAGCTTATAAATAGCAAAATCAACTGGGATTTTGAGTTTACTTGTCCCTGTTATACCCACACCCAGGAAAATTAACTGGAGTTTTAATACATAACTCTATCTCATACTCTTCTCTCTGGCCACATCCCAAGCTAATAAAGGATATTGGCTGTGTGGATGAGAGATGAAACTGAAGTGATTGTCTGCTGCAGTAATTCTCAGCTAGAATTGTACATTACAGTAACCTGGGGAAATTTTGTTAAAAGTCTACAAGTGTAGGCTTCCCCTGAGGATTTTGATGTAATAGATCTAATAAGTTCTGAACATGTATGGTTAAAAATATTTTCTTGAAGCTATGCACAGTGGCATGTTCCTGTAGTCCCAGCTACTCAGGAGGCTGAGGTGGGAGGATTGCTTGAGCCTAGGAGTTTTAGTCCAGCCCGAGGCAGGCAGATCACGAGGTCAGGAGATGGAGACCATCCTGGCTAACACGGTGAAACCCCATCTCTACTAAATATACATAATAAGACTCTTGTCTCTTACAACAACAAGAGAAAAAAAGAAAAAAACCTCAGTGTTCGAATACACTCCTGATTAAGAAGCACAGAATAGATAAGTGCAGTATATAAATTCCCGTATCTCAAAGACATAAGAAATCTCTAAAAGAGTTGGCATTTGATAGGTGCTACTTTCTTCAAAGTTCTCTTTTCCAATAACATTAACCTGACTTATCTGTCTTTCTCTACGTTTGTGACTGGGAAGTGAAAGGAAGTATCATTGGCAATATCTCTCAGCTTACAGAATAATACCTTTTGCTTCCCACCGTGAATCATTCACTGCCATTCAGAAAGTTTTTAGCAATTTACTTGTGGGTAATCTTTCAATAAGTAGAGACTGACCCTTTCACAATTTCATGTTCCTTTGTCACCACTCAAGCGATTATGTGTCAACAAGTGTTCATTACAAGTGAGATTTTCTCAGTTAGATCAGTAGCAAATCTTGAACCTTTTTTTTTTTTTCAGTTGCAGTTGTATTAGGGACTATCTCAGTATGTCTATTAAGTTTATAGAGCTTTGGCATTATCAGGATGTCAGTTTTAAACACTGAAATCCTTGAAGTCAGTGAGAATACAATAGGAATTCTTTTAATAATTTAGTTTCAGCATTCCTATGAACTAATTATCTATTTGGTTAACAATCTGGGAAAATTATATACACATAGATTGCAAATGAATAAATGTTGGGAAAATTCTTGAGATGGGTATTATGAGTGTTAACAGCAATTTTTATTATGTATATATCAGGGCCTGAGTTTTTTTATTAAACATATGATACTAGAGAAAGAAAAAGTTCCACATGCAAATACTTGGTTTATACACAATCATTTAGCAACACATTCATAGCAAATATAAAAACACAAGGGCTATAGTCTAAATGTGGCATATAGATTTGTTCTTTGCCTCTTTGAATTGAGTCAACATGTAAACTTTAGTGGACTCATGCAGAAATCTGGACCTCAGGCTTAAGAATCAAATCTGGTGTTCCCTGAACCACATCACTGCTTGGTCTGCTGCGCAGAGGTTGCCCTTTGTAGGAGGCACATATTCTCCAGTTTGCTACTGTGCCCACCTGAGTACTTCACTTACTTAGGTAACCTCCTTCATCCTTATAAGTATTTGAGTTTACAACTCCTTTTTTATAGTATGTTTTCATAAAGATTTCAAGGTTTTCAAGACAGCATATATTGGTTCATAATATATAGTCTATAGTTTATGTAAGTCCCTCAATTATAGAGTTGAATTTTAGAATTCAGAAGTTTTTTTAACTCTTTTTTTATATCTATACCACAAATAGTCATCTGCTCATAAGAATGCCTAGAAGCCTTTTTAGGTTATTCCTGCTGAGAAGTGGATAGATTATGAATATTGCAGACATTATATCTTTCTTCTCAGCAATGTCCCTTAAAAATGCAAGTGATGGCTGGGTGCGATGGCTCATGCCTGTAATCCCAGCACCTTGGGAGGCCGAGGCGGACAGATCACAAGGTCAGGAAATGGAGACCATCCTGGCTAACACGGTGAAACCCCATCTCTACTAAAAATACAAAAAATTAACCAGGTGTGGTGGCAGGCACCTGCAGTTCCAGCTACTTGGGAGGCTGAGGCAGGAGAATGGCATGAACTCAGGAGGTGGAGCTTGCAGTGAGGGGAGATCATGCCACTGCACTCCAGCCTGGGTGACAGTGTGAGACCCCATTTAAAAAAAAAAAAAAGAAAAAAGAAAAAAAATGCAAGTGACTTACTGGCTTTTATTATGCTAGAAATAAGCCCTATACATCAGTATTAGAACTTTTTTTGATAAGCCATTGTATTTTTATTTCTGATTTATATTTTGCCTAAAGTAAAAAAAAATGTTAAATAGCAATTTAAATGGAAATCAATACAAATGGATTTAAAAAGTAAAGTTGCATTAGCATCCCAGGATTATTATAATTGAGAATAGAATTTCTTACTGAGCTTTGCTTTTTAATATTTGTTTTCAAAAATTTTTAACCAGTCTCTCTTACACAGAACATACTGAGATTTCTAAGAGTTAAGATAAAAATCTATCCTCTTGTATTAGGAAAAAATCCCATGGACTATTTAATAATAAGGAAAAGAAGTGCATTTGAGGCCAATCTCTCTTAATTCAGAGCTCATTTCCTTAGTGGCCCCTTTGGAGCAGGAGTGCCTGACACTGGCATCCTGACACCATCGATAGAAGTAAATCAAGCAAGTTTGTGCCACCCAGAGGAAACCGCCACTTGTATTGGGAAGCTCTGGCAACTGTATCCCTGAAACTCTAGTTCCTAAAATGTTAATGTTTGCCACAAAAAGTATTGTCAAATTGAGATTAGGCAAACTTCAAGGGATTTCTAGATTGTTGGCCATGTAATACAGTTTTATAATACTTCTCAAATGCAGATGATCATGGAATCTTTTTGTTGGGGTACAGTTCTTCTGGTAAAACAAATATTCTTTGAAATATAGTTTAAGAAACACTGCTCTAGAGATAATAATTTAGATCATTAATTTATTTTAAAAACTTAAAGCATTCACTACTATGTCTTAGGTTTTAGGGTTATAGACAAAAAAGATACAGCCCTTACCCTCAATAAGCTCTTGGTTTCAGTGGGAAACAATGAAATAATTACAATGTACTGTGCTAAATGCTGAGACAGAAGCAAGGATTTTTGGGACTGGGAAAAAAGGGAGTTTTGGAGATGACCGAAGTTAATGTGGGGAGGCAGAGGAGGGGTGTTCACAAGGCAGTGTGTGGGAAAGCACAGAGGAGTGAAAAGGACGGGACTGCTTTGCATTTACTTTCTCTCTATATTGCATGTTTAAGTTCATAGCATCTTATGGAAGATTTTTAGTTCAGTTGAGAAATACATAATTTTGTGAATTATAAATTGTTTTTGCTTTTTACAGGAGGGA
The DNA here is from genome assembly GCF_028885655.2 of Pongo abelii. Lineage (NCBI taxonomy): Eukaryota > Metazoa > Chordata > Mammalia > Primates > Hominidae > Pongo > Pongo abelii. The sequence goes on along the minus strand of NC_071998.2, from coordinate 88,243,276 downwards.
AACACTCCACTTTTGTTTGCTATAAATTCTGGGAGACAGCATATGGTGGAATTTTTATTGAAGAACCAGGCAAATATACATGCCGTTGACAATTTCAGAAGGTGCAATAGTTTTTGTTTTTGGGTTTTTTTTTTCTAAAAACCTCAGTGTTCTAGAGTGGTAAGAGTCACTCAAGTCAGAAATGTTAATAAGATTAAACTTATAATTATTGGCATATAGTAAAAAATAACACGAATAGTCAGTTAGGTAGGAAAGCAGTTATTTGGACTGAGCAACATAAAAAACAGTATATGGTAGGATTCATCTTCTCTTGTAGACTGTTATTTGTAATTTGATGTTTTTGGTCCTGTAATCTTATATTAGCTAAAGGGGTTTTGTATTTTATTAATTTTATAAAGTGTAGACTTTAACTTTCAGTTTACAACTACTACTATTACCATTATCATTATTATTATTATTATTATTGTTGTTGTTGTTGTTGTTGTTGCTGTTGTTTTCAGTCTGCAGATAGCTCTTACTTATTTGATCCCTAGCTGACTTTGAATTACAATATATCAGACTAGGAAAGCAACGGGAAAATCTTCATCTAAATCTTTGCCTACTTTAGATAAGTGACCTCAGCACAGTTTCTTGGCCATCAAAGGACTATAAATTAGCAACTTGTATTATGTCATATCCCAACAGAACATGAAGCTTGCTTGTTGTCCCTGCCTTTTAGCCTTGGTGGTAATTTACCAAGATGAACACTTGAGCACCCAAGATGCTTATACACATAAGCTAGTACATGTAAATGGTTATTATGTCTATCCTGACAAGCAAGATATGAAATTGGTAAAGTGTATCCAATTTGCCAATTAAATATCTTTATTAAAGTTCTTGAGTGCTGTTATTTCTTTATTATTTTAGAACAGCCCTCATGCTTGCAGTACAGCATAGCTCATCAAGTATCATCAGCCTCCTCCTTCAACAAAATATAAATATCTTTTCTCAAGACATGTTTGGCCAAATGGCCGAGGATTATGCTGTTTGTTGTGATTTGAGAAGGTATGTGCTTATATTAAAAGACCGGTTAATACTAAATTAAGGTTTAAAATAAATACAACTATTGCATCTTATATATTAGGTGACTTCATAATTTGTTTGATGTAGTTTGGAATGGCAACAAGTTAGTCCACTTTTTAGCCAGAAATCAAACAGAAATCTAGACTAGTTAGAAGTAGCAATGAGTGCAAGATTCTTTCCGGACTTTTAAAGACCTTTATCCCTAGGGATCTCAGTGTTGTTCATTTTATTCCAAGTATAACCCTTATATGTGAGATAGAAATAATGTCACATCTTTTACTTTTTCTTTCTTTCTTTCTTTCTTTCTTTTTTGTTTTTGAGACAACATCTCACTATGTTACTCATGTTCCTGAGCTCAAGTGATTCTCCTCCCTTGGCCTCGCAAACTGCTGGCCACCATGCCTGGCCTGACTTTTCTAATTAGTTATTGGGTCTTGAAATATCCACTTTAGCAGAAAATCTTGTATTATCCCCTGGGGCCATCTCCTATGCCTTCCTCCTTTGAATTTTTCAAAAAGCTAAGGGGTTCCCTAAGCCCAAGGAAGACAATCTTGCTTTACAAGTCAGAAGAAGGGGGGGAAAGGCCATTCTAATCATTCTGTTGTTTCCATTGATTCACTTGCTCTATTGCTGCCATTGTAACTGGTCCTGCAATCTGGTAATGATTGACTTTTGCCACCAGAATGCCCTTACTGACTCAGATCCATCACTCTATATGGTGACTCACACACAGAGTCCACAGCTATAGTGTTTTGTTTTGTTTTGTTTTGTTTTGTTTTGTTTTGTTTTGTTTTTTTGAGACGGAGTCTTGCTCAGTCGCCCAGGCTGGAGTGCAGTGGCACAATCTCAGCTCACTGTAAGCTCCCCCTCCCAGGTTCATGCCATCCTCCTGCCTCAGCCTCCCAAGTAACTGGGACTACAGGCGCCCACCACCAACCCTGGCTAATTTTTTTTTTGTATTTTTAGTAGAGACAGGGTTTCACCATGTTAGCCAGGATGGTCTCAATCTCCTGACCTCATGATCCACCTATCTCGGCCTTCCAAAGTGCTGTGATTACAGGCGTGAGTCACCGCACCCAGCCCACAGCTACAGTGTTATTTAATTCATGTACATAGGCTTAGCCATTGTTCCCAGCACCCTGCTCTGGCAGTGAGGCCTCCTGGCTCTACCCACACACATAGTGAGTAAATTGACCTTCCCCCAACATTAAAAATCTTATTTGTAGCCCACCTCTTGGCTAGGCTTAGCCTATACCTTCATGGTATGTTATCCTTTGAGACCAGTGTCCATTTTTTCTCTAGCAAATATTAATTGGGATTGTACTCAACAGTTAGGGATGTTCAAATAATGTTGCAAGAAGAGAGAAGAGGTCCCTTTGCCTTTTGTTATCACATCTGTACCTTGAGGCTTTTTTCTGACCTGTGTAGCAGCTTTTGTTAGATAGCAGAAGGTTCCACATTATCCTTCAATAGAGTAATGGGCACCAACTTGGAGTTGGCCCCTCAAGTAATGTGTTTCCATAATAATGAAAATCTCTCAGGATACTTGCATCTCTACCTCAAGTTTTTAAAATTTTACCTCACAGAAGTCATTCAATACAATTCTCTGTATCTAAAGTAGGTAATTTGGATTTAACAGAGCTAAGCCTTACCCATGACTCATCAGTATCCATGTATAAAACAGGGCTTTATACTTGTTTCAGCAGCACATATTCTAAAATTGGATCAATACAGAACAGATAAGCATGCCTGCTGCCTAAGGAGGGCACGCAAATTCAGAAAGCATTCCACATGTTGCACAGTCCCCAGAAGGTCATTTGACTATTTGTTTACTAGCTTCTAGGAAACAATGTGAGTCAAACCAAAACAGGAGACACCCGAGATGGAAATTGTTATTATGATCATTATAAAAGTATTCATGTAAGGTGATCTGTGAAATGAGAACAGAGCTGAGTAGCACATGGGATGTTACATGCAAATATATTGTTAGTACATGACTTGGAAATGAGGAAACATCAACTTGCATCTCTTTCATGGAACTGAAAAACAATACAAGCAGGACTTTGTCTTGTATGTCAGTTGGAGAGGATCAAGAAGATGCAGCCTCTAACACAGACCTGCTGGCTCTGAGTTTGAGGAGGTAGAGAAGGAATGGTAGTTGTCCCAGCTGGGTTTTGACACCTATTAGTTTTCTGCCCTTGGTGTGATTGATGAGCTCAGTAATAGGGGACAATTAGGTTATATGTTTTAATGAGATAATAATATATTTATATATAAATTTAGTTACAAGTTATGAACTAGCTAAAATGCTCTGAACTACAAGCCACAATGAATAGAACTAATATAACAAAAATTAGCACATTCTCTGAAAACTGTAACATTCAAATATTAGAACTTATGGAAAAACACTCATCAGGTTTTATTTGAGATTCCAAAATGGTTTCAGCAATGCAGTTCAAGAATAAATTTTTCCATTGCTTTACTATTTCTCTGAACATTTAAACATGTTATCTCATCACATCCTCCTAACGACCTAGTGAAGTCAAGTAGTAAAATCTTTATTTTTTAGAAGAAGCCATGGAGCCTAAGAGAAGCAACTGGTCTGAAAACAAAATACCTATTGGTTACAGAGTGAGGACTTACTCTGAATGCAGGACAGTTTCCAGGCTGTTAAGCTAGCTAACTAGAATTAATTTACTGAGCTATTCTTTTCTCAGTTTATGACTACTTCCTGTTTTTCTTCTTTAATTAGAAGCTTAATAAGTTTATAGAGCTTAAAATTTTAAAGTGTATTGGACATTAGAGCTCTGATATTAGCTCTGATATTGTCTGAAATGCTTTAAGAATTTAATCTGTTTGGTAAAGATTTTTTGTATCACTGTTAAAATACTAATTTTATTTATTACATTTATTATGCATAGCATTCAACAATAAATTTTGGAACATAAAAATAAGATACTTAAAAATCATCTTTGAAATGACAATCAAGGTAAGACTTCTGATAATAAATTTCTGATTTCCCTTGGTGATCTTACTGATTTTAAAAAAGCAAAATTACAGGCCAGGCATTGTGGCTCATACGTGTAATCCCAGCACTTTGGGAGGCCGAGGTGGGTGGATCACCTGAGGTCAGGATTTTGAGACCAGTCTGGCTAACATGGTGAAACCCATGTCTACTCAAAATACAAAAATTAGCTGGGCGTCATGGCGGGCACCTGTAATCCCAGCTACTCGGGAGGCTGAGGCAGGAGAATCACTTGAACCCGGGAAGTGGAGGTTGCAGTGAGCTGAGATTGCACCACTGCACTCCAGCCTGGATGGAAAAGCAAGACTCTATCTCCAAAGAAAACAAAAAAAGTAAGATTACATATTTTTAATCATAAAAGAGCAGTTTAAAATATATATGTTTATATATAAGTTTTTTAAATTTCTTTAGTTTAGAATTCAGAGTTATTTAAGAAGTTAGTTGTAGCTAATTCTCAGTCTCAAACAGTATTGTCTGAAAAAATTCATTTACCTACTTATGATCCCTGAAATTCTACATATTTTTGTATTAATATAAATAAGAAATTAGATTAAGTTAATATGTTGCATTTTCCTCTATAATTACATTGTTACAAATTGGACTTGTTATGCAAATGAATCTTCTATTTAATTTTTATAGTAAATGGTTTGCATTTAGTAAATAAATGTTAATTACAGTTGATTCTTGAATATTGTGGGGGTTAGGGACTCTGATCCCTGTGGAGTTGAAAATCTGAGTATAACTTTGACTTCTTCCAAACGTAACTACTAATAACCTACCACTGACTGGAAACTTTAGTGATAAAATAAACAGTCAGTGAACATGTATTTGTATGTGTTGCATTATTACATACTATGCTTTTAGAATAAAGTAAGCTAGAGAAATGAAGCTGTTATAAAGAAAATCATAGAAAAGAAAAAATATACTTACTATTCATAAACATAAGTGAATCCTCCCAAAGGTCTTCATCTTTATCATCTTCAGGTTGATTAGGCTGAGGAGGAAGAAAATGGTTGGTTTTGCTGTCTCTGGGTTGCAGAAGCAGAAGAAAAATCTGCATATAAGTGGACCCTTGCAGTTCAAACTCTTGTTGTTCAAGAGTCAACTGCATTACACAGGAATTTGTGTCATTAAGAAAGTAACTGTCTTTAGAACTAGGAATTCAAAAATCCCTTTCTGATACCATAAACAAATGGCAATAAGAATCATAAAATGGAGCCAGTGTGCACCCATACAAATAGAAGATTATGTTTGAAGATACCTACTGAATGCAGAAGACAGAAAAGTAATTCCTTTCCAAGAAGCAGAAGTTATGTTACATATTCTTATACAAACAAGGTCTATTTTAAATTTATTCACCATAAGTTGGAACTTCATGAGATATAGTCACTTCTTAGAACAAGCTGTGTTTTTTTATGTGCTGGATAATTATCATAATAATAGTAATTTTATTGGAACAAAATAATCTGTTACCAGGCTGGGCGTGGTGGCTCATGTGTAATCCCAGCACATGGGAGGCCAAGGAAGGCAGATCACTTGAGGTCAGGAGTTTGAGACCAGCCTGGCCAACATGGTGAAACCCTATCTCTACTAAAAGTACAAAAATTAGCCAGGCATGGGAGTGGGCACCTGTATTCCCAACTACTCGGGAGGCTGAGGCAGGAGAATTGCTTGAACCCAGGAGGTGGAGGTTGCAGTGAGCCGAGAATGCACCACTGCACTTCAGCCTGGTTGACAGAGCAAGATTCCATCTCAAAAAAAAAAAAAAAAAAAAAAGTTACTCTGTTACCATTAGGCAAGAGATAATCATAATAAATATTCCAATAGCCAAACTCTAGGCTCAAAAAATTATAATAAAATTATAAAAATGGTTCACAATAACAAAAATATAACACCTAATGCATTGTACAATCTGAACTATATAAAGACACCTTTAATTTAGTACATATTTATCAAACCACTTCTATAAGTTAGGTTTGGCAAATTGCAGGAGAGAAAGATGGAATTGACATAGTTTTTGTCTTTAAGGTACTCAGAATATAGATAACTATTTAATTTTTGTGTTTTTTCAACAGAATTTTTAAGAAAAGTATTTTAATTCATTCAAATACTTGTCCACTTAAATAATAACTATCATGTATCTGTTACAGACTAAGTATTTTTCCAATGTTACGAAATGCATTTAAAAACTAGAGTTAGGAGATTGTTATTACTACTGTTATTTATTTTATTTATTACCTGAAATAGTGGTTACTGTGTGTCCAGTGTCATCTGGGAGCTTATAGTTATTTATTACATATGTATCATGTTCAGTATGTGCCAGGCATGTTTACGTTTGTGGTGATGAATGCAATCTTCTAAAATGTGGGTAGGATTTGGGGTAAGTGTGTAGAGTGAGTGGAACTTTGCCAGGTAAGGAGGCAGAGGGATGATGCTTGGCAGAAAGAGTATCTAACAAGCTTGCACGTTTGACAGAAGCAGCAGCCACGAAGAATGAAAGTTTTAAAACACAAGGAGCAAGTTCAAAATGTAGGACACCTGAGTGAACTTTGTAGAGTTTATGAGCAGTTCAAATTTACTAGTGCAAAAAAAAATATGGAGTGCTTGGTAATGAGGTGAAAATAGCTTATAGTTATTATTTATTATATATTTATTATGTTTAGTATATGTCAGTGAAGGCAAGCTTAGGAAAGACTTTGTTGTTGTTTTACCTGTGTCTAGAAACCAGTTCAATAAAAGACTTTTAATAGTATAGGAATGAGTAGATCTTATCCTGTAGGCCAGGGGAAACTTCTGAGGTAGAATGCTTTTGGCTGCAAAATACTAGAAGACCTAACAGTGGCCAAAACCATAAGAACCAGACTTTTTTTGGTTGTCGGGTGATATTATTGGATCCCACTTGTTCCTCTTTCAGCTATGCTGTTGGCAGTGTCTTGTTCATGTCTCCCTTCATGGTTGGCTACTTAGCAACAGCTCCAAACATCATGTTCTCACAAGACAGTATCTAAAGGCTGGAAGGGCTGCTTTTCTTCACATGTGCCTTAAATTGGGAGAAAACTTGCAGGGGTCTTTTTGTAATTTTTTTTTTTCCTTCGGGGATGTAGTCTCACTCTATCACCAGTCTGGAGTCTAGTGGCATGATCTCAGATCACTGCAGCCTCCACCTCCCAGGTTCAAGCAATTCTCCTGCATTAGCTTCCCGAGGAGCTGGGACAACAGGCACATGCAACCACGCCCAGGTAATTTTTGTATTTTTAGTAGAGATGGGGTTTCACCATATTGGCCAGGATGGTCTCAGTCTCTTGACCTCTTGATCCACCTGCCTCGGCCTCCCAAAGTGCTGGGATTACAGACATGAGCCACCGTGCTCAGCCCTTTCTGTAATATTTTATTAGCTGGGTCACACCACATACTCATTCCTAAACCAGGCACTGGGAAAGCAAATGTAGTTATGTGATTAGCTTAGAATAATGACTTATCTTTTGAAGCTGAGGAGGGAGAGGTATTGGGATAATAAATACCCAAATAGATTTGTGATTCTCCAGCAAGAAACAACAAGGAACTGCTCTTGGGTAGGGAGCCAGCAGTGTTTGCTCTAGAAATTCATTGGAAAATTATAAGCAGGGGGGGCATTAGATTCAATTCGAGATATAGGGCATTCTGTTGAGGGTATAAAGCAGGGATTGGCAAGCTGTTTCTGTAAAGGGCCAAATAGGAAATATTTTAGGCCATGTGGTCTCTCTCTCTCTCTCTCTTTTTCAAGAATGATTTAAGCAGCTGAAGGCCATGTGGTCTCTGTTGTAGCTACTCAACCCTGGCATTGTAGTGTGAAAGCAGTCATGGGTAGCATGTCAGTGAATAGGCATGACTGTACTCTCATAAAACTTCATTGAGAAAAAACATATGGTAGGCAGGATTTGGCCTGTGGTCTGCAGTGTGCTGACCCATTATGTAGAGGGTAGATGGAGGATAGATGTCACCTGGGAGCATATAGTTATTATTTACTAGGTATTTATTATGTTCATTAGATGCCATTCACTTTTAAATTTGTGTTGATGAGTGCAAGCTTCTAAAAAAAAATGGGTAGGATTTAGGGTAAGCATGCAGAGTAAGTGAAACTTTGCCAGGTAAGGAGGCAGAGGGATGATGTTTTCCAGAAGGAATATCTAAGAAGCTTGCCTTTTTGACAGAAACAGCAGCTATGAAGCCTGCAAATTTGAAAAAAAGAAAAGAAGGTGCAAAATGTAAGACACTTGAGTATCTCCACTCTTAACCATGTAAAGAGACTGGGAGACAAGGGAAGCTTCAGCCATAGTTAATGCTATAGTTTCCTTGTCACAAATCCATGGAGTACATGAGTCTATTACAAGGTTTTCACCCATCCATGATAAGATAAAATGATAGAGCTCCAGTTTATTCATTTGAAAATATTGGTGTTGCCGGGGATGGTGGCTCCTGCCTGTAATCTTGTCAGTGTTGGAGGCTGAGATAGAAGCATCCCTTGAGGCTTGGAGGTCCAGCAACCTGGGCAACATCACCAGACCCTGTGACTATTTTTTCAAAAACTGTAGCTGGATGTAGTGTTCTGCACCTCTGATCCCAGCTACTTGGGAGGCTGAAGCAGGAGAATTACTTGAGCCTAGAAGTTTGAGCCTGCAGTTAGCTATGATAGCAACATTACACTGTAGCCTGGGTGGCAGAGTGAGACCCCATCTCTAAGAAAAATCAAGTCAAATAAGATAAGATATGATCAAATAAAATGTTGGTCTTTTTCTTGCAATTATGCTTTTCTAATTTGTTTTGCTTTTTAAAAAAATTTAAGAAACGACAGTAATACTTGATTTATATAAGGCTTTCAGAAACTGGCTTCATCTTCATCTGCAGCCCTTTCTCTGTCTGCCCCTTTTTCTGGCGTTACTGAGCTGCTGGTGATGCCTCTGTCACCATCCTTCTCACGTAGATAAATACATACGCTCTGGGAGGCTTCTCTCCCTCTCTTGCCACTGCCTGGCATGTGTTATCATTGCTGCCCTCTGCCTCTTTTATTCTGGTGAACCTCACTGTCTAAGTCTCAGGTCAGGCATGATCTCTAGAAAAGCCATCCCTGACAGCTTTTATTCTCATTCTTTAAACCCCAGTGCCTACCACTTAGCAGGAACTCAATAAATATTTAGTAAAATAAAGACTGTTTATACAAAGATGATCGCTACAGTCTAGCAACAAAGGGAATAGACATGCAAAGAGCTGATGTGCAGCTCAGATGGTGAAATGACACTAGAAAAATGGACAAAGTACTAAGGGAACCCCTAGGAAGGAGACACCTGTGTATGTGGAGAAAGATAGCCAGATTCAGGGAGGACTTCACAAGGCATTTTGAGCCTTTTTTCCTTTTTTCTTTTTCTGTTTTTGGAAACAAGTTCTTACTCTGTCACCCAGGGTGGAGTGCAATGGCATGATCGAGACTTACTGCAAACTGAAACTCCTGGGCTTAAGGGATCCTCTTGCCTCAACCTCTTGAGTAGCTGGGACTACAGGCACACACCACCATCACTGGCAAATTTTCTATAGAGTCAGGGTTTCACTATAGTCTCCAGGCTGGTCCTAAACTCCTGGCTTCAAGCAGTTATCCCACCTGGACCTTCCAAAGTGCTGGGATTACAGGTGTGAGCTACTGTACCCAGCCTGCATTCTGAGTCTTAAAACACAAAAATAAATTTGTCAGAATAGTAGAGGAAAAAATTTCAGATATAAAAAACAGGGTGTACACTATAAAGATGTAACGGTAACAAAAATTTTGCAAATTATTAGTAAATAACAACTTACTTAGCATGTTGTTAAAAAGATACTATTATGAAGTAGAGAATAGTTAAGTGTTACTTTATATGTTTTTACTGTATTTTTAAATTTTGTTTTGTTTCCAGCAGTTTTTTTTTTTTATATTGGGTGGAATAATTTTTGGATGACCCTGAGACTTTTGCGTGGCTTGAACCTGCTGATATCTAGTGTCTCCCCAAGTGGTTTGTTAAAGTTTTAGATAATTGGAAGTGTTTCTTAAAAATGTAAATATTCCAGTAAACATTAAGCTTCATTTAAACTCTCAATTTATAAAAGTATATGTTGTTTTGTATCAATTTTTATAAAGATGATAGTCTTTATTTTAAGTCATTCATTTTAACTAAACATATGGATTTGTCAGCAGAACACAACTTAAAAGTGGCTTCAGAGGAAAAGCAAGAAAGGCTTGAAAGGAGTGAAAATAAACAGCCACAGGTATGTAACAATTTAAATTTCTGGTTTAATATTGGTTTGTTTGTTTGTTTTTCTTTAATAACATAGCATAGTCCAAGAAGTGACCTTTTAGACTATCCTTTTAGAATCCAACAGAGCATAATTTCATACTGAATTTAAAACAATTTAGCCTGTTATAAAATTTAAAATATTCTTATAGTCTGTAGTAACTCATAGCTATCTGTACCCTTGGAATTGAGGCCAGAAATTTCCAGAACTCTCTTTGCTCTTTTATTTTTATAACCTTCTTCATGATAAAGAAGGTAACATCAAAAATTGAGTTGTATTACTAAGCAAGAGAAATTATGAACAATTGAACAGTGATGGCCACTGAGTTCACCTCATGTTAAAGGAGTCATCATTCCCAGTAGTTCAAACTTTGCAGTTTTATGTTGCCGGTCACCAGTGCTGAGGTTAAAGGCTTCATCTGTTTTTCGGTTTCTGGTTGCCTTCGGTGTCTATGTTCAGGGAGAGGATGGGGTCATAAAAGCAACCCAACTGCCTATTGAGAGAATTATGCCTTCCAGAATGAGACTTTGGCGTCAGTGTACAAACAATAACTTTCTTGTTGTTTACATAAATAGAAAATGCTATTAAAATTTTTAACCCACTGTCACTAGTGGAGCTTAGAATATATTAGACCTGGATATACGCAGATAACCTATCTAGATAACACCATCATATTACAGTATAACATTTGAAGTAGAATCTAAAAATTTTCTTTTCTTCCTGATTGGTATTCATTTTGGTTTCGAATAATTTAACATTTGCCTAATCTTTAGTTAATCCTCAGAAATATGAATTCACTGTAGGGGTTCACTATTTAGGGTATGCTGAGGTAAAAATCTTTTCAAGAGAGAAAGCCTTTAGAATACTACATATCATCTGTGAACCCATTTCTGTCAGATTTAATTGATAATGAATTAAGTTTACTCCAAACAGAGTTAAGCTTCCTGGTTCATGTTTTTCTCCTATATTAAGCCAAGGCAAATTATTTCTTACTTCTTAGTTATAATCTAGTAACTTAGGGGTAGTAAAACATAGATTAAGTTTCACAGTTCAATTTTAATTATTTTCTATTTTTTTCTTTGTTCATACTTAATTTAGAATAAAATTAATTTTAAAACATGCACCCTGTCAGAAAAGACATCTGAGAAACAAAAGAAGCAAATTAATTTTCTACTTTTGGACCTGCAAAAAAAATGCCTCAAGAACCAGAACTGAGTAAGAATTGTAATAAAGAGGATATATCTATATATTCGGGACTTTCTTTAAAATTCATTACAATGCCGGGCGCAGTGGCTCACACCTGTAATCCCAGCACTTTGGGAGGCTGAGGCGGGTGGATCACCTGAGGTCGGGAGTTCAAGACCAGCCTGACCAATATGGAGAAACCCTGTCTCTACTAAAAATACAAAATTAGCCAGGTGTGGTGGTGCATGCCTGTAATCCCAGCTACTCAGGAGACTGAGGCAGGAGAATTGCTTGAACCTGGGAGGCAGAGGTTGTGTTGAGCCAAGATCATGCCATTGCACTCCAGCTGAGCAACAAGAGTGAAAGTCCATCTCAAAAAATAAAAATAAAAATAAAAAAAATTTCATTGCAAAAAAGTTCAACTGAAGATTGGTGAAAGTTTTGAAAAATCCAGAATTACTGTTTGTCCTGAGGAAGAGCTCTTACATTGTAACTTTAAGGAGAGACAAACTTAAAGGGAGTACCCCATAATCTGATGAATCCTATCCCTGATGGTGAGGAAGCAGATGCACCTGGAGTGTCTAACTCTGTGGTATTCTAGGCATTGCCTGAACAGAAGGAGCCCATCTCACTCAGGTCTTGTCATTGCATTTATACTCTGGGTCCCTCCAACACACTTGCCAGTCATCTTCTAAGCTTTATTCAAATGAAAATAGATCAGACTATAAAAATTATAACAAAGCAGACATGTAGCCTGTTTCTCACAGAGATGAAGAAGAGAATTGTTGTAATGGTACAGAAATTGAAAAATTAAGGAACCCAGTAGTTATGGCTGAAATGAAAAAAGACCAAGAGTTTGATATGCAAATACAAGAAAATATAACCCAAAATACCACAGATTGGAAATTAGTCATTAGACATTGGCCTCAGTCTGGAGATCCAAAAAGTCTTTTTGATTTGTGGTTTGCTCACTCCAAAGAATGGAAGCATGTGATACAAATAGAAAGCTACAGTATTTCTGCTGTTACAGACACTTACAAAAACTGAAAACCAATACAGCACTTGTTCCACAAGCCATATGGAACTTAGAAGCTCTTCTAAAGCTTAGGTGTTTGGCAAGTGTGTTTCAGGGACCCACATATGACAGTCCCACTGCTAATATCTATAAAAGCATGAAACCTGAATTTAAAAATGTGAGCTATTCTCCACCACATAGTGACAGAACATCAAAAGCATATCTAGAAGAAGACTTACAGCAAGATATGCAAAGGCTTAAGAATGAGATGGGCTTGTTACAAGTAGAGTTCCTGGCTTTGAAGAAAAAATTTCAACTATAAAAAGAAAGCGGTTCCCTTGCTGCTTCTCTTATTGTAAGTTATCTGATTCGTTCTGGTTTTCTACTGAAGAAAATCTCATGTGTATAGTTACAGTGGGGTTACCTAAATGTGTAATTATGTGTCAAAGTAGATTAATGCTGCTATCTAAATGACGGTTCTGGAAAACATTCTTATAATCTTTGCTCATTCATCAACCTAAGTCTCACTGTGAGTCTTCCAGGTGGCATATGGGCTGGGAAAATTATTTAGCCATATACCATGTGACCTTCTGAACCAGATAAGCATAAGGGAAATTGCTAAAGAAATAATGTCTAGATTCTTTTTTCTAAATTCATTTAAAGATGAATTACATTTATTTAAATGACAAAATGGTAATACAGTGGGAGGGAAGCAATGACTGAGAAGAGACATGAAAATGTATCTGACCTTGAGAGTTGCGACAAATATTCCCAGCCAAACAAGTCTGTTTAATGTGCCTTCATGCATGCAAGTTTATCTGTTTGACTCAAACTGTTTAAACTTATACTTCCATCATGGCCACTTTAAATGTTTTTGGAAACAAATATATATACTTTCATATATTTAAGAAAATCACCACTCTCCAATGTTTCGTTGAATCAGACTTTTACATGATGTTGTTTAATAAAATATGGTAGGTTTTAGCATGTATGATTTTATCATATAAGTAGCATAACTCCTCAGCCAAAAATTTAGCATTTGACTCTATAGTAGAAGGCTGAGTTCTGTACATTTTGTTCTAAAGATAGACAAAAATCTAGAGATTTTCCTCTTTCAAAGTAAAAGCAGATGAGGCTCCCCACCACCCTCTGAGCCATTGAATTGCTTTGCCAAAGTCACACTTTTAATTTATTTGACAAATTTGATGTATTTATCTGGTAATTTATGTAATTCAGCAATATGTAATTGTATCTTCCCTTTTGATGCCATGAAATACTAGGTAATGCCACCTTAGGAGCTTTGGATGAGTTACTTAATATTTCTTGGTTTTACTTCCATTATCAAGTAGATAATGGGGCTAGAGTGGACAACTCTACTGTATATCTTCCAGCTATAAACTTTTGTGGTAATTGAATGTAAACTTGAGGAACATCTCATTTTCCAGGATTCTGCACTAGCAACTCAGCAGTTTCACTCGGCTCCTTGTGTTGTGGCAAACTTTGGTTCCTCTATTTCAGTGAGCGCCTTCACTTTTTTGGTATCCCAGGATCCAAAGGAAAAAATAAGCTTAGTTCAGAAAAGGGAAAGCTTTTCTGTTTCTGAAGACCCACAAGGTCACATCCTCTCAATCTGGCTATTCCATGGAGAATCCAGGTGACAAAGGCAGAAGACACATTTTATGCCTGTGTCTTTTTGTTACTCTGTTTTTGTGTTGATATATTCACACCATAGAAGTAACTGTGATTTGATGGAGAACTGGAAGTAGAGTCAGAAGCCCAGAGAAAAATCCTGCAGCTTGCTTATATATTTATTCTATTGTCAAATCACAATAGAATATGATCAGGGAAACAGAACTTTTAAAACTTTGAGAGATTTTATCTGTCCAAATAGATGTGGAGGTAAAGCTCTTACTATAGGGTGGTGTCTGGGTTAGATATCAGAGTATAAATGCAATTTTCTTTTTCCAAGATTTTAATTTAGTCAAATTTTTTAACAACTTCATGCTTTGAGTTTGTTGTGATTCAGAGAAAGGCTTTTCCAATTCTGATATTCTTAAAAATTCTCTAGAGTGTGTGTGTGTGTGTGTGTGTGTGTGTATTTTATAGATTCATTGACTTCAAATAAATTTTTGAACTTTTTGAAATGTATGTTCTCTAAGGTTTAAGGTTTTGCTTTAACTTTTTCTCCAGTTGGATATCCACTTACAGCAACTTTTAATTGCATGAATGTACAGGTTGTTCTTTCACTTCAGAAATAACCATCATATGTTGTTTTACTGAGTGCTAGCTAAACATTTCTTTTGTTTTATTTAGGATTCTCAAAGTTATGGAAAAAAGAAGGATGGGATGTATGGAAATTATATGTTGAAGAGAGACATTGCCATGCTCAAACAGGAATTATACTCAATAAAAAATGACAGTCTCAGAAAGGAAAAAGAATATATTCATGAAATTAAAAGTATTACAGAAATAAATGCTAACTTTGAAAAGAGTGTAAGACTCAATGAAGAAATGATAACAAAAACAATGGCCCAGTATTCACAAGAGTTCAATGATCTGAAAGCTGAGAATTCAAGGCTGAATTCAAAATTGGAGAAAGAAAAACACAACAAAGAAAGACTAGAAGCTGAAGTCAAATCCCTCCATTCTAGCCTGGCCACTGCTATAAATGAGTACAATGAAATTTTGGAAAGAAAAGACCTAGAACTAGTTTTACAGACAGCAGATGATGTTTCTGGACAAGAAAAAATGGATTCTGATATTTCTCAACTAACAGATAAGAATGAGTTGCTTACTAAACAACTTTCTAAAGCTCGGGTGAAGTTCAGTACCTTAAAAGCTAAGCTGCATGAGACAAGAGATGCTCTCAGGGAAAAGACATTGGCTTTAGAAAGTGTACAGCTGGACCTAAAGCAAGCACAGCATCACATAAAGGAAATGAAGGAGATGCATCCAAATGAGGAAGCTAAGGAGAGTCAATCCACTTGAAGCAGAACTCTTTAGAGGTGAGAATATGTCAACATGAACTCAAAAATCTCTTGCTTGAACAACAACTAGAGGATGCTCATAAGGAAGGCAATAATGAAGAGATAGTCATTAATATACAACGAGGCTGTCGAGAATGGAAAGGAAGATCTTCTAGAAGAAAAAAATATGGAATTAATGAATGAATGTAATTATTTAAAAGAAAAACTTTCAGTATGAAAAAGAAGAAGCAGAAGGAGAAGGAAGTATGAAGAAAACTATTTATAACCTTCTGGAAAGAAAATTTAAACATTTCATTCTGGCTATATGTTGAAACTAGTTCAATATAAAAATAAATAGATGAAAATGTGTTTACCATACTTTATAATTCCATTTACATGAATCATCCAGGAAATACAGGTATAGGGACAGAAAGAAGATTAATGTTTGTGTAGCCCTGGGGCTGGAAGTGGGTCGTGACTGCTAATGGGCATGAGGGATTGTCCTGGAGTGATGAAAATGTTCTAAAGTTGAATTGTAGAGATGGTTGCACAACACAGTAAATTTACTAAAAATCTTTGAACTGTTTGTTAAAACAGATAAATTCTATAAATCATATTTCAACAAATCTGTTTTAATAAAAATCATATTTCAACGAAGCTGTTTTAATAAACCAAAAAAAGGGTTTACTGTATCAGCTTGGAAACATACTTTGTTTCCAGGAAATAAAAGGTGGAGCTGACAGATGCTTTCCTTTGAGTAAAGACGTTATGTCACCTATGAAATTTTAGTAGGTACAGAGCATTGTTGATAAGGTATGTAGTCTTATACTACTGAAATAATAAATGTAATGTCTTTATGTTGCCACATTTTAAGACCATAATGAAGAGGGTAAGTGGAAATGCTTGTACCTGAAATGTATATTTTGAAATTAAGATTCAATTAAGTAAGCCGCTTTGACACTTAATTCTAGATTTCCCAGATGAACTGAAGTGTGTTGCAGTGTCTTGTGATGCTTTTCCTTCAGTGGCTCTCTCTTTTATGTATTTTAGTTGGTATAACTTTGTTTTGATTCATACCAATGTGACTTAAGTCTGAAAATATGTCAGTCTCACATTATGTATTTTTCTGACCACTTAGTATTTTAAAGACTTCTACTTGTTGTAAAATCCAATTTGGAATAAATGTGGTAAATTTTAGCAAAAGATCTTTGATGTAATGTTTCCACTGGTAGGTATTTATAATTTACTTTGAATATTTTTATGAATAATTAGCTCATAATTTACATTTTAAGTCTCAATGACTATCATTTGGATATAACTTTGTCCAGTACAAAGATACTTGTAGCTGTCTGTGATTTATGAGTTTGACATTGAATCCCCATTTTCAGACTAATGAGGGGCGGCAGAGTTCACGGAGAGTGGGAATGAAGTGAGTACACGACAGAGTTGTAGGAGCTGAGGTCAGGGAGGGAGGTAGAGGCCATGTTACCTAGGGCCTTGAAGGCCGTTGGAATTTTACTTTTATTCTGAGATAGGAATCTGTTGGAAGGATTTCAACAGGTGACGGAATATGTGAGGCACTCAGGTTGAGTTGAGGGTCTAAGGTGAATGAATAGTGGGCTGATTCAATCTGTCATGTAAGAGAATACGATTTGGCGGGAAGATAACACCTTCTATGTCCCTCACTGAATTCAGTAGTAAAGAAGAAAGTGTACATATAAGGGAAAGAAAGTGAATCTGTGTGTGTGGTAATAATTTTCAAAGTATGTATGCTAGAGTGAAATATTATTAACGTAATTTAATAATAAGGTACTTTATAAAATTGGTAACAAAAATATTTTGTCAGGTGATTGTAAGACAACTTCAAGAAGAACTGGCTGATCACCTTAAACAATTTTCCGTGTCAGAGTCTCCACTGGAAGGTACATCATATTGTCATATTAATTTGGATGAGACAGGGGCTTCAAAGAAGAAATTATTTCAAGTAGAAAGTCAAGTATGGATGGAATTTAACATGTAGACAGTTAATCTGTAGCTGGTTGAATAATATAAAGTGTTTTAGGATACTAATTTCAGTGGACAGCTTGATTTTGTATTTTCATTATAATTGATCATTATCATTTTATTATCTTTATAACGTACTTTTTCAACTCTGGCTCTTGTTCTGCCATTTTGAAAAATAGTTGTATATGTTTTCTCTTACAATATCTACTCTTGGGAAAGTTGAGAATGATACATCATTCCTCACAGAAAATTGACTTTTTTTCTGTTAAACAGTATTTTTAGATAATTTCCTTAATGCCTTGGTAAGGCAAGCCAGATTAAGTCAGAAGAGAATGTTTAATGGAATATTCCAGAAAGTTGTCTTATTTCTTCACTTTTGTGAATGGACATAGAAGCTGTGCCTATTCATTTCATGGATTCTAGGTTAACTCGTACAGAAAGGCCATCATACTGTTCTTTGAAATGCACACGTTTTAGGTTAATTTACAAACTACTTGAAAAGTTAGGCATTGCCTTCATCTTCCTTTCATTTAAAATATACTGTAATGGCGTAGAAATACTCAGATCTAATAGAGTATGTACATCCAAAATAGAGAGCTCAGAAAATTATCTGGATCCTACCATGGGATTTTAAAAACAGTTTCACTGAGAGATAATTCACATGCCAGGCAGTTCAACCATTTAAAATGTACAACTCAGTGTCTGTTAGTATATTCACAGTGTTGTGTGGTCATTAGCACAATCAATGCTAGAACATTTTCACCACTCTGAAAAGCAACCCCACATCTCTTAGCCATGACTGCAACCCCACTCCATGTCTCTCCACCTACCCCAGTTGTAGGCAACCACCATCCACTTTTGTCTCCATAGATTTGCATGGTCTGCATATTTTATATACATAGAGTCATACAATATGAAGTCCTTTCTGACTGGCTCTTTCACTTAGCAGAATGTTTACAGAATTTTATCCATGTTGTAGCACATAACAGTAGTTTATTCCTTCTTATTGTCAAGTAATAGTCTATTTCATGGCTACAGCAGTTTTCCATTCATTCATCAGCTGATGGACCTTTAGGTTGTTTCCACTTTTTGGCTATTATGAAAACAGCTGTTGCAAACATTCATTTACAGGTTATTGTATGGACATATGTTTTTAATTCCCTGCTATTGGACTTTATCCTCAGAGTTAACTGGGCAGATGTCAGCACCAGTTTTTCCCATGCTGTCCTTCCTGCCTTCTCAGTTCCTGCGCATCTAGCCTCATTCATTCAGACCTGGCAGGCAATTTCCTCTTCATGAAGATTTCTCTGACTGTTCTCTCACTGACTTTACAGCTAAGCACTTGTTGCCCAGTCTGCAGAACAACTTAGCCCTTAATTTGACATGGCTTTTATTTTTTAATGGAAGATAATTTTGTCTTAACATAAATTTGCTTAAAGGGAAAATAATATATGACATGCATGTCACCTATCCTTGTATAAATTGAAAATATTTTAGCTTGGCAGCTTTCAGCATAGAACAAAATATACCATACCAATTATTTCTTCTTTGAGACATTAACACAGTAAATCTTTTATTCTAAGTGTATTTTTAGCAATTAAATATGAAACTAAAACCAATTAGTCTAATAGAGGAGAATTGTTCAATCAAATGCTCATGTTTTTCTCAGTATGAAAAAAGAATCTAAATTTGCCTTCCTTCACTATGTAGCCAAACTGTATTTCTGGGTGGTTGCCGGTTTGTCAGCTGAACAGTTCTGGCTGCAGCTTGTCTGATGAAGGATAGCACAGCCCCTTAATCCGAGTGCTCAGGAGAGTACTCATGAAGGCAGTGCCACAGCAACAGCTGCTGGGAGGGGATTCAGAAGACTTGATTTAGCAATAGAGTCCAGGGTTTTCAGCTCCGTGGCTCAGCCTGTCTCTGCTGGTCATGTCGGTTATGTACTACTCAATCCAGGAGGTGCTGTTTACATTGTAGTACATACATGACTGTTGCCCACTGAGTCACACAGAGAGAAAAGCTATAAATTATATGCTTCCCATTTGCTGCCACTTTCAGTGGTGTGAAGAATGATTCAGTGCAGCTATAGGAGACCACTTCCATTGGAATGCCACCTGCTTAGCACATACAATGGTCAAGATATAAAAAACAGTAAAAATTATCATGCTAATAGCAAATATTGTCTGTAGCTCACTATGTACATGTACTCTTCTAAGTGCTTCTAAGCAAATCTTATCTGTAGCTCACCATGCACCACGTACTCTTCTAAGTGCTTCATGTCAGTCCCTGGTTTAATCTTCCCAACATCCCAGTGAAGTAGATGGTATTATTCTCTCCATTTCATAGATATAGAACCAGAGACACAGAAAATTAATTTGCTCAAGGTCACACAGCTAGTATCTGGTAGATCTGGGATTCAGACCCAGGCCTTCTGGCTTCTGTGTAGAACTGCCTCTCAAACCATTCCATGGAACACCTGGTTGGTGAGGTGGCTCATGCCAGTAATTCTAGCACTTGGGGAAGCTGAGGCAAGAACAGTGCTTGAGCCCAGGAATTTGAGACCAGCCAGAGCAATATAAGTGAGACCCTGACTCTACCAAAAAAAAAAAAAAAATTAAACAGTTAGCTGTGGTATGGTGGTGCATGCCTGTAATCCCAGCTACATTGGAGGCTGTGGTAGGAGGGTCACTTGAGCTCGGAATATCAAGGCTGCAGTGAGCAGTGATCAAGCCACTGTACTCCAGCCTGGGTAACAGAGCAACACTGTCTCATAAATAAAATGTTTTGTATAGATTCCCATAGAATTGAGTTAGACATCAGGCATAGAATTATTAGCCACTTTGATGTCTGCCTTGGGAGTGAAACATATAATAAGGGGCAGCTTTAAACCATCTCAATCAATAGCCTCTAACTTCTCCAGAGGTTCTTATTTCATGAATTCCTAAGCAGGAGACTACCTGGATTAAGACATTTGGTGGACCCATTCTGAGATGAATAATCTCGATTAGGAAGAAGGGAGATCTCTACTTGACTGGAGCTTCCCAATGACATAGTTGTGTGTCCCCCAAAAGAAACTTTAGAACAAGATGTTTATCATGCCATATCTCTATGGAAAAGGAAATTCTTTAAAAGAAAACAAAGGCAAACAATTGATAATCTGTTTCTTGTGGGAAAGTCTTCATTATAAAAGAAAAAAAGGGCTGGGCACCGTGGCTCACATCTGTAATCCCAACTCTTTGGGAGGCTGAGGTGGGTGGATTACCTGAGGTCAGAAGTACAAGAAGAGCCTGGCCAGCATGGCAAAACCCTGTCTCTACTAAAAATACAAAAATTAGCTGGTGGTTTGCAACTGTAGCCCCAGCTACTTGGGAGGCTGAGGCAGGAGAATCACTTGAACCCAGGAGGTGGAAGTTGCGGTAAGCCAATGTGGCACCACTGCACTCTAGCCTGGATGACAGAGTGTGACTCCATCTCAAAAAAAAAAAAAGAAAAAGAAAAAATGGACAAAGTGTACTGGTCCAAAAAAGAAGGAAGAAAGGGAGAGAGAGGAGAGAGAGAGAGAGAAAGAGAAAGAAGAATGAAAGAAAGAAAGAAAGAAAGAAAAAAAAAGGAAGGAAGGAATGAAGTAAGGAAGGAAGGAAAGAAGGAAGTAAGGAAGGAAGGAAAGAAGGAAGGAAGGAAGGAAGGAAAGAAGGAAGGACGGACAAAGTATACTGGTGAATATCCTAAGGGTGAGACAGCCCCCTTCAAGATTAGAAAATAACACTGTACTCAAAGTAACATCCATAAAAATCAACATAAAATAGACAAGATTCACTATCTACAAAAGTAATCTGCACCAAATAGCAATGTATGAGTGTGTCGTTGAGAATATTGTCTATAATATGTTTACTAGAGGGAAGAGGCCTCAGTAAAAAGGTCAGAGCTGGAAATTTATATTAGGTAATCGGGTTAACGTTTTGAGATTTTAGGAGTTCTGAGAGAATTTAAAAAGAGGAGTAGCAGCCGGACATGGTGGCTCATGCCTGTAATTCCAGCACTTTGGGAGGCCGAGGAGGGCGGATCATGAGGTAAGGAGTTCAACACCAGCCTGGCCAACATCGTGAAACACCATCTATACTAAAAATACAAACAATTAGCTGGGCGAGTTGGTGGGCACCTGTAATCCCAGCTACTTGGGAGGCTGAGACAGGATAATTGCTTGAACTCAGGAGGTAGAGGTTGCAGTGAGTGGAGATCACACTGTTGCAGAATCAGGAGGACCAGAGAGAGACCTTGGGGTGTATACAGGAGGATGTCTTTATCAAGTGTACTCAGACCCAGCAGACTCAACATCTGACAAACTGGGCCCAGAACAAAGACAGCACTTGACTTTTATACACACTTCAAAAACGGGGTGGGCTAGCTTGAAGCAGGCTTACAGTTACAGTGGTATGAAAGCATGAATACAGAGGCAGAACAATTAATTAAATTGTGACAGGTTCATAATTTAGGATTACACATGATCTTTGCCAAGCAACCCAGATGTCTGTTATCTAGGTTTTGCTCTAAAGAGCCTTGCACTGGTTTATCTCAAGTTTCAATATAAAAACACAATAAGTGATGAAAAATAGATCTCTGGATGAGACCCTGTGTCATAGAGTCCAATGGAAGGGGAGAAACAGGATAATAGAAAAGCCACAAAAAGTAGACAAAAGTTATTATTTGTTTATTATAGAAAAAATAAACTTTGTTTAAAGAGAAATGGTTAAGAGACAGGGAAAAACTGAAACCTACAGGTGAATACTTACAGAGAATGACAGTATTTAGCTCAGCCTGAAGATAGATGAGGTTCAAAAATGTAATGGGAACTAGATAAGAGTTTTCTAAAAATCATCTTAGTAAGATGTAATTTAACTTGGAATATCTTAAACTGTTAATGACAATGTTTCTAGAGCATCTTTAAAAACTAAAATGTAAATATAACTACTCTTATCTTACTAACCATTAGTATTTTATGTGTAAAAACTCTCATTTTTAACAAACATTTTTGGCAGTTTAAATTTCAGAAAAGATAATGATGAAAGTGTGAATCTTTTTTAGCTGTTTTAAGAAAATGACTAGTTTTGAAATCTGTCATTATTGGCATCAGGTTTATAAAATGCACTTTATACAACTGCCTAAATACATATTATTCATCAATTTATGAGAAATAATATTTTTAAGATAGAAGAGGGTCTCTAGATTTTACAAAAATAATTTTAAACACTTTTTTTCAAGCCTGAAGAAAAACATGAAGAATTCAGAAAACTTTTTGACTTAATATCATCACTGGACTATAATGTGGATCAAATAAGAAAGAAAAATCATGAATTAGAAGAAGAGGCAACTGGGTATGGTTTTCATATTGTAGAACATTTTAACCATTTAGTAATTGATTTAACTCTAACTTTACTTGACTAAAACCTTGATACAAATTCATTTTATGTCTGCATTTTCGTAATTAAACGAATTCTATTTTAAAATGTATTTCAGAAACTCACAACTTTATAGGCATGTGAGCAGGAGTCCATGACCCTTGGACTTTTTTGTTGGAATTATTAAAAAAATCAAATTTCAGTATAAAAACAAAATAAGCGATGAAAAATAGATCTCTGGATGAGACCATGTGTCATAGAGTCCAATGGAAGGGGAGAAACAGGGGGTTGGAGTCAGCTGAGCTGCTGGGGCAAGGTTGGGATGAAAAAATTTATATTAAAAATATGTGAAAAAAGAAACTTACAACACAATCTGAAATTTTTTTGAATGCCAAAACATTACACTTATTTTTATTTATTTATTTATCTTTTGAGACAGAATCTGGCTCTGTCACCCAGGCTGGAGTGCAATGACACGATCTCGGCTCACTGCAACCTCCGCCTCCTGGGTTCAACTGATTCTCTTGCCTCAGCCTCCTGAGTAGCTGTGATTACAGGTGTGCACCACCCCGCCTGGCTAATTTTTGTATTTTTAGTAGAGATGGGGTTTCACTATGTTGGTCAGGCTGGTCTCGAACTCCTGATCTCATGATCCACCCTCCTCAGCCTCCCAAAGTTGGCATGAGCCACTGCACTTAGAAACGTATTCTTTAATGGTTTTGAAAACAATAATGACAACACTTTGACATGTAATGTCAAGTGTTCATTATCTAGTTTGAACTTTTATTTCTGAAGACATTTTTGCTGTATTTGGTCATCTTTTCTTCCTTTTGTAATATTCTTCTCTGCTGCATTCAAATTTTTTAAAGACCTATTTGTGTCCTTCTTTAACATCAAAATTTATCTTGATATATAGCTTGTATTTTGTTTCTGCTTCTTTGTTTTTCTTTTAGATATAAAACATATCATGGAAATTTACTCATTTTACATGGGTACCTCCATTGTATACATGAAGTATACATCTTATTAAACTTCTGTTTTACAGAAATAAATTTTATATATAAGAAAAGCATAACCTAAAAAAAGAGTAAAATGAGCATTCATGTTTTGATCACAGATTTAAAAAAAAAAAAAATGGAATGTGTCTTTGAAGCCCTGAACAAAGCTACTTTTCTATGTATTTACTGAGCACTTAAGTTGGTTTTCTGATTCTAATCAACATTTTTCTGTCATTGCCTTTCTCTACATGGTTTTGTATCTTTCATTTCGTTGACATTATGTCAGTAAAGATCTCTAGATCTCTTCTTCAAAGTCTTTAAATCATCACATATCTCTCTTCACCTTTCCTTTTTTCTGAAACTGCCTGTTTTCTTTTTCTCCTCAATTCAGACATTAAAGATGTTTTCTTCTCTTTTTCTACATTGAATAATGTCCTTATGCTTTTTGTGTGTACTTTTTTTTCTTCTTATAGACTGTGGTCAATGGATATCAAAATGTATTTTTGTGTCTTTTTCAAACATGTATGTGTTTTACTTTTTTTAAATCTTGGTTACTCATCTCTTGGTTATGCCTTATATTTACTAATGTTATTTTATCTTAGCATACCAAAATGGATATGAATAGTTTATTTATAAAAAACTGTATGGTTAGGCCAGGTGTGGTGGCTCATGCCTGTAATCCCAGCAATTTGGGAGGCCAAGGCAGGTAGATCATTTGAGGTCAGGAGTTCAAAACCAGCCTGACCAACATGGTGAACCCCATCTCTACTAAAAATACAGAATTAGCCAGGCATGGTGGCCCATGCCTGTAATCCCAGCTACTTGGGAGGCTGAGACAGGAGAATCACTTGAACCCAGGAAGCAGAAGTTGCAGTGAGCTGTGATCACACCATCACACTTCAGCCTGAGCAACAAGAGTGAAATTCCATCTCAAAAAAACAAACAGACAAACAAACTGTATGGCTATAATATCACTTTACCTGCCATATATGCCATAAAATTGTTCTTCATATTATTTATCTAAGATTATAATTTCATATAGAATGCTTTCAAACTATGTTCAGTTGAAACTGAGAGGATCATAGTTTATAGATTTGTTTCTTTGATATGCCATAACATAATATCTGTTTAAACAATTATTAAATATTTACTCTTAAAAATACTTGACTTACTAGTTCTTACATTTCTGCAGATATAAGAAATGCCTAGAAATGACAATAAATATGTTAAATGTATTTGGAAATGAAGACTTCAGTTGCCATGGAGACTTAAATACAGATAACTGAAAATGGATATTCTGTTTAAGAAGCTAAAACAGAAGGTAATTTAAAAAAATTATTATTTTATCTTAAGGTCTAGATTACATGTGCAAGAGGTGCAGGTTTGTTACATAGGTAAGCGTGTGCCGTGATGGTTTGCTGCACATATCAATCCATCACCTAGGTATTAAGCCCCACAGGCATTAGCTATTAATCTTGATGCTCTCCCTCCTGACCCCAGCAAGCCCCAGTGTTTGTTGTTCCCCTCCCCGAGTCCATGTGTTCTCATCATTCAGCTCCCACTTATAAGTGAGAAGATGCAGTGTTTGGTTTTTTGTTCCTGCGTTAGTTTGCAGAGGGTAACAGCTTCGAGTTCATCCGTGTCCCTGCAAAAAGCACGATCTCATTCATTTGTATGGCTCCATAGTATTCCATGATGTATATATACCACATTTTTTTGTCCTGTCTATCATTGATGGACATCTGGGTTGATTCCATGTCTTTGCTATTGTGAATAATGCTGCAATGAACATACAAATACATGTATCTTTATAATACAATAATTCATATTTAAACATAAGGTAATTTTAAATCAGTTTGGGGATTAGAATTATGTAATTTGGAGAAATACTAATGATGGATAAACCCAAATTTGGCCAAAATACATTTAAGGAGGTTGATTCTGAGCCAGTATGGTGACTGTGGCCCTGGATTACCCAATCTCAAGAGC